>NC_079884.1:2685013-3356266 GCF_029227915.1 Hydractinia symbiolongicarpus | reverse complement strand
ACTGATTAGAAACTACGAATCAACTGAGTTGTATCGTGTACTTATACTTATGTGTATATTATATATATTATATACATATATTATATATTATATTATATTATATTATATTATATTATATTATATTATATTATATTATATTATATTATATTATATTATATTATATTATATTATATTATATTATATTATATTATATTATATTATATTATAATATATACAAATATTATATATTATATTATATTATATTATATTTCAATCAGAATGTTGAACTTCTCTTTGAACTGAACTTAAACCAAAGTCCTTGAGAAGCAAAATCAGACTTAACACTCGTGTTATATACGAAATTATTATTCATGTTCAATGTGGTCATTGCCAAAATGAGCAAAAGTTAATTTATTGCACACGTGTACATGTGTGCAATGAGTTCGTTTCGGGTAAATCGTTGTTACATGAACATTATAAGGACGAAATAAAATTGTGAAAAAGGCGCAAAAAAAATTTACTTGTAGAATTGGAGGAAAGCGACCAGTTAATACAGATATGTTTTTAGATTTTATAAATATATTATTCCCACAATGAATTACGAAACTGACAATTGATACTGGACAACATGCCCAACACACAGAAGTGAGCATCTATTCATAGTAAGTAGGGATCCTAATGCAAACTGAATTTGTGTAAATCATTTTTCATATTTTTTAGTTCGTGAGTTCTTTCATAGGAATTATAAATGAGGTAGCAGTATGCCTTCTTGAACTAATATTGCTATTAATCACTTTGATTGTGCAAAGTATTCTTTTAACTAAATAATGATTTACTTACGGGACTATGTATGGTCGATCCTCCTCATCCACTGGCATGGGTGCTACTGGTTGAATTGGTGGTGGTTGCTCAAAGGCCCTTAATAAAATTATTGCACAATATTACAACGTATACAGTTTTCCGTTATAAGGAACTCAATATAGAAATTGTTTTCTTCGCCATGATTATTCTTTTTATTAAAAACATTCAAAATGCACAATAAAATACGAAGATTTTTTTTAAATACTCTTACATTGTGAATTAATACTAAAAACGGGAAAACCATTTCATTGTAGAACGGTAAACCTACTCATTATGGATATTTTCATTTTCTTCTTCGCGATTTTCCCCTCGGTTTAACCTCCTCCGCCTAACTCTAACCAACACCGCTGCACCATCATTTTCCCTGCAACAGACAACGATTATCTCTATAAGTATATAGCATAGTGTGATAACATATTAACAAGAAAAAGTAGCAAAAACTTACGCCACTCTCTTCACTGCTCTCCTCGGATTCTAAAATAATTAAATAAGTAAACCATTAGTATTAAGTGGTCATTAGAACAAAACAGGTTTATATCAGATTTCTTACCCTTCGGAAAACTGAATGTAAAATAAATTTTTCTCCATTCCTCCACACTTCTCTTGGAGCTTGTTGCTGCTGCCGTTGTTGTTGTTGTTGTTGCTGCTGCATTTGTTGTTGTTGCTGTTGTTGTTGTTGTTGTTGTTGCTTCTGAATTTCTTGTTGTTGTTGCTGCATTTGTTGTTGTTGTTGTTGCTGAATATGTTGTTGTTGTTGTTTTTGTTGTTGTTGTTGTTTTTGAGTTTTTTTCTTTTTCTGATTTTTTTGAGGGTTTTCTTTTCCATAATTAAATTTTTCTTTTTCTTTTTCTTTGTTTTTCTTGGTAGTGTTCTAAAAAGGCGATAAAACAAAATATAAAACAAAAAATAAATAAATAAAAATCGTTTAACAATTAAATTGGTCCCTGACTGAGAATACAGAACTAAGCTAAAATTATTGCTTGCAATCAAGATGTTTTTCCCTTATAAAGAATGTTGAGGAGAAAATTTAGGAGAGTAGATCAACTTGTTCATCGGGTTTTTAACATTAAGTAATAACAAAGATTGACTCCAATGATTTTTTACAGTTGGTGAAGCTTTTGCAGAGTATTTTGCAGTTTAAGGACAATTAAATTGAAAAAATGTGGAATCAAGTGACGTCATCTGCTGAGTGGGTAACTAGAGGCTACCAGAAACTAAAAAGGACCAATTTCCTAAAGCTGGGTTAACCAAACTTTTTAAATAAAAGACAAATTGATAACGTTATGAAATTCCATCATCTACAATTGTTTTAAACTCTACACACGGGTGATACTTTCAAATATTACTTTTGCGAGTTTTTGCTGACTTTTAACAATTTAACCCTTCCTAACTGTTGATCAAAATCATATGAACAAGCGTTTTAAATTATACATGTTAACAGACAAGGAAAAACAAAATCTTTATAATGAATGCCTCTTTCTGCACTGGTGGCGTCAATACAACTATCAAAACCTGAAAAATGTTTTTCGTTGTCTCCTGTCTATCGATCAGTTTTAAATCAAACTACCACCAATAGATAATTCTTAACACCTGCCAATTTAAGTTTTCGTCAAAATTAATTCTTTTCTGCTTTTCTCTAAATTAAAAGTTACCAAAGAAGTAGCACAACGTTCTTGTTGTTTGGCAATAGTAAAGTTGCAAATAAATATTCGTTATGTCTGTTTGCATAAAAATTTGTAGCTCCCATAAGAAGAAGTAACAACTTCGTGTTATAAATTTAAAAGAATTCAACTTTGTTGAGTTTGCATGTTTGTCACAAATATATTTTTCTATTTTTTCTTTCAAAAAGCAACAAATGTCTAAAATTTCTCTTTTAATAAAACATCTTTGCATTATGATATCAGTTGTTTTCATAACATAGATTTTAATTATTACTTTTATTTATGACTCATAAAATTGTAACCTACATACTCATCCAAAATCAATCCCAAATTATTCTGCTCCATGCAATTATGACTGCAAGTAAATTTTGTATCATTAAACATAGTTGTTTTGTTTACAGCGACATTTTTCTAAGGTAGTAATGTGTTAGATCACAGAGGCAATGTTATCTTTGAATGAAAGTTAATAAATTACACTCGGTCAGGATTAAGAACTTTTTATTGTTTCTGAAAATTTAATTCACGTAAGAATATATTTCTATGAAAAATAATACAAACTTTCATTCGCAATAAAAATGACGCTTCTAAAGAGCTTGTGTTGATGTTGCCTTTTTAATGTTGGAGAAAAAATAATTTTTTGAGGAAAATATCAGTTAGAATAATTTTTAGCAGGAATGATTGATTAAAATCTATCTTTATGTACACCAAATATATTTTCTGAGAAAAAAAAACTTACAGAAATTTAACCGTAGGTTTACGCTTATTTGTTGTTTCTTTGTGATTTCTTTTAGTTAAACAAAATATAACAATTTTTGGAGGAAAATGATAGGTTCTAAATATTTTAAGTAATTGAATAATAACAAGGCCTATTTACAAAAAAAAGCTCAAAGCAAATAAATTCTGCCAATAGAATATGAATCGTTCACTACGTCAAAGGTTAACAAGGTTATTAAAAAGTTCCTTAATACTTTACTTGTGTGATTTGTTTTGGTTGGTGGGGCATTATGATACTTCTGTAAAAAAAAAAACGTTTTTCCAAAAACATGTTTTAGTTGTCAGGTAAACTCCTATACTTAACGTAAAATTAAAGAATTTGGATTACCACATTTCCAGTTCTTCACTAATTCATTTTTGTCTGTAGTAATTCAGAGTTTTTGTGCTCCAGTTTGTTTTACTTTGTTTTAAAAAATATCGAATTAACCCAAAACGAAATTAATCTTTGGATATTGTACTATGAAAAGGATACATCAGCCGATTTTTATATGAAAAAAGAACAAGGCTTTGTAAAGATTTTGTAACAATATAAAATAATAACCAGGGTAGAAAATATTGTACAACATTTCAAATTTTATGTTGGCCTTGATCTATATAAATCTAACATTACTTATTTTGTTTGATACAAAAACCTTGCATAGTTCAACGCTGCTTGATATTATATAAAGGCTGTTCATTCAGATGTAGGTCTCAACATTTTTATGCTGAGATTTTTTAAATAAACTATTGAAAAGAAAAGTAAATTACAGTGTCATATCTAACTCTGATTTCACATATCTAACACATAACCTTTTTTCTTTTGGAAGTTATATTAAAGACAAATGGTTTTTGCATCAAACATTTTATTTGTGAAATTAAGCAAATTTTAGCTAGGATTTTTTTGGCGCCATTTTTCAGCAACTGCTTCTTTAAAAAAGTTAAACCTTGAACTTGCAATCTTCATCGCTGGGGTTTACGAACCTTTAATTTCCTTAATGCTCACAATCTGTGATTTATATTTCATGCGTTATAATTTTTTCTTTCTTTCTCGGATATCAAGCAACTTTAATACCTGCCTCTTTCAAAATAAGAAAGCTGTTTTGTTGGATTAGAAGGAAATGATCAGAAGAAACTGGATAGTACCCTGCTATCAAAGCAGTCTTAGTATACAAACAGGAAGTACTTTGTTTATTGTTGTTTCCTTAAAATCTTTTAAAAACATAACTTTGTTATTTTAAAAACGAAGCGACAGGAAACTCAACACGTATAGAAGTAACTTATTTTTCAAAAAACGTAAGAAGAGGCTTTTATATAGTAAAACTTACCATTGTGATAAATTGCGATTAAGCGTATTCCTAGCAAAGTAAATGACGATAATAAGCAGACTGAGGAACAGGTTTCTTTGCACTCTGATGTTTTTATAGCGTAATACCGCGTCAAGAGAATTGCGTCACTGCGCGCGAAATGATGGACCTGGTTTTTACATGCAGACGCGTATAATAAACTTTGTTCAGCGTAAAAGTTTCTCATAAATAACTACCATGTAATGTATCTATTTTGTTCAAGAAAAAAGAACTAGATTACGCAATAAAAAATGCCAAGATGTTATAAAAGTAATTCCCAATTAGAAGCTCACAAACTATTATTGCGCATAATTTGTGGCTTCTATAGAAAAAAAAATTATCGCAACAAAAAGACGGGGTCGCAGTTTGATCCTTTTAAAACTTAACATCGCATTTTTGGTCACAGGTTCATTAATGTTCTTTAAGCTTCTTTCTTACTTCTCTTTGACATTTAATAGTATAAGAAGTAAGGCCAACCTGGAGCAAATTCAAACCGAATGGGCGGCGTTTTAACGGTGGCGAATTTGGTGTCATATCAGCTGTGATGTCACACCGTTTTTAATTTTAACAAGAAATAAAAATATGCATATACTTACGGAAGAATATTAGGGCTATGGTAATTTTATTTTGTGCACATAATATTATTATGTGCTCTTAATATTATTTTGTGCACAAATAAAATTAAGTCGAAATTAAATGGGCACATAGCATTAATATGTGCACATGGGTCAGCATGGTTCATCCACATGATCTTGTGTTCTCTCATTCAAACATTCAAGATGGCCGATAAAACAGCGAGTAAGTTACTAGATCATTTAATTGTATTGTCGCTTGTGCTGTTATGAGTCTGTCGCACTGATTTTATTACAAATTTAGGATTGATGTACATAAAAACTTAATTTGAGTTTTAAAACAAGGAAATATCGGCCTGTTTATTTATTCGGCACAATATCAGCTTGAGGTGTGTTGTTTTTATTCCGCATTTGTTAGCACTTATCAAAAAAAGGTCAAAACATGTTATCTTACTTTTAGTTTGGGACAACTAAAAAGAATTCTTAGAGCCATTGCCTTAACACGGAAAAATGCAACTCATGTGGGCGTTAGAGCTGTAATTGACATCATTGGTTCTTGCCTTTGTACTACATGCCCTTTCTGCATAATTTTTATGCATATTCTCTATATTTTGGGTAATGGATGTCATCTAGGTTATAGAGCCATGCACCAAAAGTTGTCAGTTGTGTACGGACAAAGGACAAGCACTTAAGTCTCCACATGCTGTCTTTGTCTCTTATAAGGAATCGTTATTTATATATCTATATATAATTAAATTGACTGACGCTCTGATTTAGTGAATCTGTGCGAAAAATTCTAAAAAAGTAGACCCCGTCGGCGTAGAGAGGAGGAAACCCCTTCGTTTAAAAAGGTGATAGTACATTAGTGAAGTATGTGATTTTTAAACTTTTATTTACAGACAAATCTGATGAAAGCACGATCATTGTTGCCTGTGTCTTTTTCAGGGTCCGAACTATTTATCGCATATCAATGGATACGATAAGCTTAAACCGTACGGCTTTGCTATTCATTCGTTTTTTTTTTCTGTTTTTGCTAAGAAATTTAATTTAATGCGTTCCTAACATTTGTCGTAATATTCACAGCTACTCAAGAAGACTCCTGTGGCTCGAAGTAGCTTCATCAAATAACAATTTGAAAATAATAGCGCATTATTATTTAACTTGTACCAAGGCTATCAATGGTAAGAGGCTAAAGAAGCTGGAAACGAGATTGAAATAGTCGTTAATTCCTGGTTCTTCAAGTTACGATCTTTTGATTTGATATTAGGTGCTCCAATGAGAATACGAGCAGATTGCAGAAGTAAAAAACGTTAACGTTGAGGCAATTCAAAAGTTCTTTCGATACAGTCATTATGATAAATTTGCTGCCGAAAAGAGTTTTTTGCACAAAAAGTCTACATCTAATCAGGTTGGTAACAATTTTTGAAACAGCGGACTTAATTCTTACAACTTTTTTAAAGTAATTTAATAATATATTTTAGAGAATTGAAGCATAGTGGAGCAAGTTACGACAGCATAATTCTCAATTTTGGATGAATTTAATAAGGTTAGTTATTGCGATTTGTTAAGAAACCATGCGATTTCCCGTACGGAAGCTGATGTATATTATTTTTTTGGGACATGGCAGACTCCGGAGAGCTAGATATATCTGACGTTATCGCAAGGTGACAGATTTTTTGTGTACCCGATTATTTTTTGTGTACCCGGTTATTTTTTGTGTACCCGGTTATTTTTTGTGTGCCCAGTTATTTTTTGTGTAACGGGTTATTTTTTGTGTAACCGGTTATTTTTTGTGTACCCGGTTAGAAAAAACGCAATAGAAAGCAAACACAGTAGCTTTTTATTAATAATTAAATGCTTTATTTTAGCGAATGCATTTGCTTTTGTTTTGTTGATTTGGCGCAAAAATATTCAGATTAAGTGCTACTTCTACACAACGCCCGTAGAATACGCCCTTACGCGCATCAAGAATGCCCCACAGGAAAACCAGATATAATGTATCATTTGCCAGACGCGTATAGTGAGCTTTTGATCTACAGTTATTTGCAAATAAAGTTATCAGAACTAATTTACTAACGTGTTTTAAACCTACTGTTCAGAAAGTAAAGACTACAAACTGGCAGTGAATAGAAACGACATTATAATTGCTGAAAGAGAAGCTTCCAAAGCCGTAACTACAAATCACGTATGCTTTGTAGAGTTTGTTGATTTCACAAAAGAAATTATGAAAATAAGAAAATTTGCGGGACCGTTGGAACCTGAAAAAGCGCAATACATTTTCAATGAACTTGTGAAAGAAATTTCTAGCTTGTACCGACAGTAAAAAGTTTCTTTTAAAAAAGTTGTAAAATATACAAATCTGTCTATTAGCCAATAGTAGAAAATAATACATTAGTGTACTTTTAATGTTTTGTAACAAGAGCAACTGTAAATAGGGAAAATCATTGCACACGAAAATTGGTATGAAAAAAATGTAAGTTCCGACGAAACAGAAACAAAATAGAAAATAGTTATAAAAACCTATAACACAACGTCCCAAACAAACAAGAAAACAAAGAAGAAAAAATGTATATACCCCTAACTAAAAAATAAAATAAAAAACGTTAAATTACAAATAAAACATAGAAATGTTAATCTAGCATTGCCCAAAGGTCTTTAAACGTTAAATTACAAATAAAACATAGAAATGTTAATCTAGCATTGCCCAAAGGTCTTTGTTATAGAAGTGGTAAGTCATTTTCGTTTCAATTAAATGATAGGTAGTTATGTTACGTGATATGACCAGCGTTTTTACACATGTTTTAGCCATTGTTCGAGCTTCAACATCATTCATGGTAATAGACGATATAAAAATCTTTATACCATGCAAAATAAAATTTGAGCCAGTGACAAAACGAAGCAACGACTGAAGAACAGGGGCAAATTTAGCTATGGTGTGCTGGTTTGAATACACCAGCAAAAATTCTGCTTAAAAAATTATGGTGTATCTCTGTGAGCCTTTTGCTCTCTGATTTTTACGCCCATTATTAAACTGAACTAGAATAACGCCCGCCAGCGTAAGTCGCGTATAAAACTGATATTCCGGGTCCCGCCCCCCGCCGTTTGGGTTTCGTGGTCCTGTTTTTGTGTCAATTTAGCCGAATGCGGCTGTTTCATCCTGCGAAATTTTTCATATCCTAATCGTTACCGGCATCAGTATTTACACAAGTTCAACTGGTGTAAGCTGCGCAATCTTCTGGGCAAAAAATATCCAGGTGTATTTCTCTGGTGTAGCCAACTGGTGTAAAATGAAAATTATAAGGCATGACGACAAACATACAAGATTAAATGTCAGAAAAGTACTTTAATATTTGGAGAGAGACTTTCGCAAATGTTCAACCAAATCTCTTTTACTTTTTTCGTTTTTATATGTTTTCTTATGTATTATTATTTCTATGAAATTTTGTATATTAGTTCTTATTTTGCTTGTGACTAGTGTATTTTAGTTAGCCGGTACATCTTCTTTAGAAACCGCAAAAAAATATTTCTTCTTTAAACATGTGCCATATTTCATACAACCTTACCCTGCTTACTCATTCCGTTAACAGAATTTTTCATCAGGAAAGAAAATTGTTTCCTCAGATAATTAATTTTTGTTTGCGTAATCCGATATAATCGTTCGTGTTATAAAGTCATCTTAACAAAAAAATCTTTGTACTAGGTTGCTATTTCCTTGAGTTTTATTAATAAGCTGCATAAATAAGCTGCACAACGATACGAGTAAACAGTCGGAATTTAAATTGTTAGTGAAGGTTATTTTAGGCTTCGCTTGTAATAGTTTTTTTAATATCCTCAAATAATTATTTTTTCACCCTGTAATCTAAAAAAATCTTTCTGAGAATATCATATAATCATCCGTCAAAACGACGAGATTATCTACGTACAATGTTATCTTATATTATCGTGGCTACTATCATATTATCTGAATAATCAAACAGGATTATTTCGTATTATCCACGAGGAAATTCGGATTATGTCATTTTTATTATAATCTGCTTTTTCGGATCAGATTATATCATATTCTCTTAAACAAAATTTGTTGAAAATCTAGCTTTTCATGCAGTGCCAGGACATATATTCAGGTGAGTGATCTGCAAACTTTCTCTTTTACGACCGCTGTGAAACAGGTCAGTGTTTTCGAAGATTTGGAGCGAGATGTAAAGTAAAGCACCATATTTTGACATGTGTTGGAGAAGTATCATATTTGAATGCAAGAGTTGGGAAGAAAAAGTTGGACTGAATCTCACAGACACTACTGAATGCTCCCTTGGTAAAATTTCCCACAGGGTCTATTTGTAGATGTTTAAGGTAACAAATTTTATTTGTTTGCTTGTGTATTTCTTAATATAAATTTTAAATACAGAAATTGTAACTAGATACCTAGCTACTCACATGATAAGTTCAAATACCAGTAAGTAAAATTTTCTGCAGATTGTTATAAACAGTGTGTTTTGTTTATATTTGAACATTTATATATTTTTAAGCTTCGATAAATGCATCTAATCAATAACTTAGACTTGCAGAAAACTTTGTAGCTAACTATATATCGTCTATAAATATTAGAAAAACATTTTTATTTAGATCTACTGGAAATTGTTTATACAATTCTGTTTCAATATTAATTGTTCGAAATGAGAGCCTTTGCTATGCTTCACATAATCTTGACAAAAAGATTATAGAGAACTTTCCTCGTAATGAAAGAGGACTTTTTGCATCAATATTTCCCCATGATGTTGCTGATGAATTTACAGGAAAAAAACTTAGATAGGAAGTCATGTGTCATCAAGGAAGCCATTTATAATCGTAAAAATACAAGATTCTGCTCCTTAATGAATATGCTTGGTCTTGCAATAATTATTGGGAAAAATATTAAAACCGTATAGCCTCATGATATAGATAACATCAATGGAAGTTTTGATAATGGGTTGATTACCCAAGAACAAGTATGGAATATACGAGCGAATGAATAACTATTATGTTGTCAAGAATGGGTGAGGTGAGAAAAACGCCATTTGGGTTTTTTGAGCCAAATCACTTTGTATATATCTCCTACCACCATGAAAAAAGACAAAACGTCAGCAACAATGAATTTAAATGGCAAAGGTTTAAGAGGTAAGAAGTAATTTATTGCTTGTGTTTTTAAAAGAGAAAGTTCTATCAGCTTTATTTCTTAGAAATAATTACTAATGCATTAGCTGCTCATATTTTTGTGTTGTACCCAAATATTTTCAAGATTTTACATATTCTTACCGTAGTGCCAGTAACGACAGATCTATATCAATGCTACGACGAGCAAAGACATATTTAAGAAGCTCAATGACCCAGGTATGTTTCTACAATATAACATTGCGTATTAAAGAGTATGTGACATTTTTAACCTTGTCGTGTATCTTAATTTATTGAGTTATCTGTTTTAATTGTGTAACACCACATTAAGTGCATTTAACTATAATTTTGAAACTCTTGTTCAGGATCGACTTAATGGCTTGGTGTTGCTAAATATCCACAACAAGATGAAAATAAATTTAGATGACGTAACCGATATGCTGGCAATAAAATATCCAAAAAGACTTAAAATGTTAGATATTCAGAACGACGTATAAAAGTGTAACAGTCTTGATAGAAAAAGGAATAAATCTTGTATATTATTATCTGTTGTTTAAATGTCCCCGTATATAAATTCCCTAAAGGTAATAAGGCATGACACCAAATTTTTTTAAAAAACATTTAAATTACTCAAGTTGTACAAAAAACATTCCAAAATATAATCTTCGTCAGCTAAAAAACTAAAAAAACCATTTACACCTACTTAGCAAAGATGAGTCTGAGAGATGATTTTAAGCTATTTTAGCCGTTTAATGGCGTTAAAAGGCGTTGGCTTCTGGACGCTTTGGGGGGCTCACAACGCCCCCCCCAAACCCCCAGTTGCAAAATTACAGCCCTGGCGGACGGTGAAGCTTTTTTACACCAGTCAAAAAAAATCCTAGATCCGGTCCTGAAGAAGTGATGTTGATGCTTCTTCCACGTATCTACACATGCTCCTGAAGAAAATTTCTTGTTTTTGTTAATAGCGCAATATTTTGTTTTGTCAAACCTGACCCCTATACATAGTCGTTTAGTATGAAGGTAGCTGAATCAAACGCATTAAGGCTAAAACCAGCTATGTAATGTTCTAATGAATACTATTTTTTCCCTTGCTACTTTTTCCATTACTGAAAAAGAAGTTCCTTGCTACATTTAAAGTTTCTTCATAACTTGAGGAAAGTTTCAGTACTTTTGCTTTCCTTCCTCCACCAGATGACTCTCTGACTTGCTTATATCGTGCTTCAGTTATCATTTCGGTCTTTGATCTAATCAGCTTTCTGTTTGATGTTTTATTTCGCTTGGAATGCAAAATGAATGACTTTAAAACAGAAGCTCTTTGAAGCTTATTCTTTTGGTTAATGGAAAACTTTTCCGGAATAAGGTAATAATTTGGCAAAGCTATACCCATAGACGTAAAATCTTCTTTTTGAAATAAATGCAGAGATTCACACGAAACCTGTATAAAAAAAGATACTATTTTTTTGGTAACCGCTAAAAGCTAGCTAGACATTCAGTTGTATATATTTTACAAACACAATGACATTCTAGCTAACAAGTTAATGTCAAGTTGATGAAATGCCATGATTATAAATATGTATGCATGAAAGCCACAGCAAAGTTCTCAGATATGTACCTTGCTTGTCTTAATCTTGTTTATGATATCAGCACCATACACTTTATCTTGAAGAAATTGAATAATCTAAAAAAAATTAAAAATTTGCATCAGTTTTTCATAAGCTTTTCAGATTTTTACTCACAAATGTGACAATAATTCTATAGAAAACTACCTCATAACAAATATTCCGCAGTAGGAAACAACAAGCTTGTTTTGTGTTGTTGTGAGTTGAGTTTGTTCACTCTTTTTGTACTTATAGCTAGCTATGCAACTTGACACAACTACATTACTCGCTTTTACTTGAACAAAACAACCTTGTTGGGTTTTCAAAATATCGTACACGTTTATCTTGTCAGATGCATTTTTACCTCATTTTTGTTGTCGAGCACTATAGTAGGATCGGACACTCCACCAGCCGCCATCTTTTAGTTAACAACAGTAGACGACTTGATGACATATGCTACTTCACTGGATTCAATAAGCAATCATATTATGTTGACATAATAACAACAAGTCGATATACCTATGACAAGTCGACATAATAATATCATGTTAACATAATAACAAGTCGCCAACATTATGTTAACAATTAATATATTATATAGGTGTTCATCTCATTTAACACCCAATACAGACCATGTTGGAACTCTTTCCATTTGGAAATCATCCAGTTTTATAACTACAATCGAGGTCTTTGAGGTTGTGCCGTTTTGACATTTATGATGTTGAAAACACAATTGGCTTTGTTCTTTTATGTTCAGAAGAGATTGTTATTTGTAGATCATCTTTGAAATTGACTTATTCTCCGTATATTTGTTCTTTGGCCTTCCCAAGAAAATTTAATTTTATGCACGTAAATGGTGGTGGTGTTGTCAGCATACTGTAACGTACACAATGTCAAGTTCATTTCCAGGAAAGTGACATAAATTGAAAATAATAGGGCCTAATATTGACCCTTGCGACACACCAGATGTCACGTTAAAAAATGCAGAGGGCTTATCATTGATTCGCACAATTTGTTTTCTGACACACAAGTAAATCAAAGTTAAATCTACGAACCTTTTGGAAAAACTGATTTGGTTGAGTTTTCTCATTGTAGTTTCATATTGAAAAGTATCAAAAGCTTTCGAAAAGTCAGCCAATACTACAAGACTGATTTCGTTTTTACTCATTGCTTCTTTTATATACGTTCTAAGTTTCATCAACCAAGTAGTCGAGTAGTGTCATTTTCACTACCCGGACCTCATTTTTGAGTATAAAGACTTCTCATCGATAAAGATTATCATTTTTGCAAGGATAAGACGTTCAAATATCTGGCTAAAAGAAGGATGGAGATTGTTTTTTTATTGATGTAGGAACATTCACTTTTGGAATAGGTGCGACTCTCGCCACTTTTTATTAACACGGTAAGCATTTTTTTCTTAAAGCAGATATGTGTTAGAATAAAAGAAATTTCATTTGCTAGTAATTTAGCAAAATTCACTGGTATATCATCAAACCCAGTTGATATATCGTTGCGTAGTCCTTTAAATTTCTTAACTCATACTTAACATGTTGAAACATTTTGAAAGTTAATGGTGCTAATGGTACTTCCGTTAAATCAATTTCAGATTTTGGAGTTATCAACTATCAACGTCAAAATAAAGAGGCTTCGAAGGAAGATGTAAAATTCTGTACTAAAGAGCTCCACCGGATTGTTTACGGCTCTTATGAAGCGCTCCACAGAGTGTTTAACGCCTGGTCGCGCCTTGACTTGTGGCTTACCCCGTGTATTTTTCCACGCGCTAACGACTAGTGTATTATAATCTTTTTTTAAATGTAAACGACTGTCTACTATCAATGTTCTCCTATATAATATACGTCGTTGTTTTCCAATTTAATCTTCTCAGTATTCAGACATAACTTTACTCTCAAATATATTCCGTCCAGCAGTAAATTGACCATGAATGAAAGAAACATATATAACGCCCAGGTTGAATATAATCCTAAAACTAAAAGTCGATATTTTCCCTCAAAAGTGTAGGAATGACTCACAAAATTTAAATAATGTATACAAATAAAGCTCAGGTGTTGTTAAGATGTTATTTTTGTAAAATCTGCACATGATATAATATAGTATACTTGTTATTTAAACCCGTGGAATAATCCACTAATTGTCTTTTTAAAATTTATTTTCCTTTTATCACAAAATTTAGCAACTCCGTTAGAAGGCTGAAAAAGGTTTAAACGAAAATCCCTTTTGAGAATCCACTCAATAACATAATTTATAACATTCTTATAGGAGATATATTATAGACGCTTTTAAAGAAAATTGTAACAAATATAATCCACTTTGCCTGTTACAGACACACACATCGCATTATTATAGAGAAAAGCCTTTGGGTCGAGGTTCTTCCTAACTAAAATATAAATAAACTAGCCGGCAAACCCGGCGTCGAATCGCTGGGATGAGCCACAAGTAACTGTTGTTGAACACCCTAAGTAGCGCTTAGAAAGAACTGCAAACTGTGCGACACAGTCAGGTGGAGCGCTTTAGTACAGGTATGCGGTATGTCGTAAATCAAGTGAAGCGCACACACCATTATAGTGTTGCGACTGTAACATATTTTTCAAAAAAAAACTTTCCTGCAACAAAGGCTGAATTAAAAACACAGTTTACAACCGTTGTGACTCTGTCATAGCAAAAACAATCGGTCAATATTATTTTATTTTGCGGAATAAGTTTTTGTAAAAGTTAAAAAATTAATCGTGACACCGGACTGAGCGCTTAGTACAGTTAAACGGTGTTACACAGGTGTATAGGGATAACACCCTTTTGAAAAAAACTTTCTTGCAGACTCTATTTAAATGAAAACACAAGAAACAGTCCTTCGCTTCTTGCTCAGGGCTAAGAGGTTAGTCCAGGTAAACATTGTTGGACATTCGTACAGGCGTGATTCCCAAGAAAGTTTATAAAATTAATTGTCACAGTGGGCTGACCCGCATAGGCGTAACAGCCTTTTTCCAAAAACAGGCTATTGTTAACACTGAGCTGACAGCTTAGTACGGGATGTGAACAGTACCCTTCTCCAAAATAACTTTATCACAACTTCGGTTTGAATGACAACACAAGAAAAAGTCTGCCGTTACCCCTCCAGCTAAAGCAATTGCTCAGTCATTTTATTTGCAAAAAATGTTTTAAGGAAAATAATTAAAGATGTAGCTACCTAGCTAAACTGCATTTAGCATAAGATTGATTGCTGAGAATATTGCGATATTGATAGCCAAACTGAATTTTTATACTCTAACTTTTTAGGTAAATATATGATATAGCTAAATGGCTATATCCTCGACATAAAAATAAATGTTGGGTTGGAGAAAAACCTCTTATACCAAACAAAATTAGTAAAAAGTAAGGCTATTAGCTAGCTAGCCTTCAAAATATTCGTTCCTAGCCAAAAATCATAAAACTGGGGCTTTTAAGATCTGCACGTAGCTAAAAAACGTGGCAATATATTTATCTTCACATTTTAGAACATAAAAAAAACAAATATTACAAATATGAAAAGCTTATAGAAGACAAACAGACTTAAAAACAACACTGCCCACCATTACTTTTTAAAAACTAAAATGGCCATCATGTTTCTTCGTTGGCATGTCTACGCCGCGAAAGTCTTGATTGGTTTTTCAAAGAATCAGGCGTTTTGATTGGTATACACGTGCGAGCGGTCAAAACAAAGTCAGTTAAACTGTGAGTAAAACCATCCTATTTGTTTTCTGTGGCTCCTGAGCGGAATCGGCGATCAAGGTGACGGGGTAAATTATTATTAAAAATGGCGCATTTAAATAATGAATTCATTTTAATCACTTAATTTTTTTTTCAAATTAGAGGTTTATCAATTAAATTGATCAAATTATGTAAGAAAATAAATTAATTTTTGTAATTTATTTTGATAAATCATAAGATTTCCAATTAAACAATCCCCTGGTTTCTAAAAATTCGCGGTAAGATCAAAGGAATATCGGTAACCCTTTTGAACACACAAAATACTGCTATTATAATAGAGATAAAAAAAACCCAACTGTGCAAAAATATGCTATAAGATACGACAGTGAAAAAAAGAGAATTATTGAAGGAATTCAAATAAACAAACAGTTGGAGAAAAGTAGTGATGTAAGGATTTAATAATATATCAAAATATATAACTTCCGTAAAACGTGTACTTGTATTCTCTGAACAACACTCAATGAAAGATTTTCATAATCATTCCTTTGTCGATTCACGGGATTGGATTTTGTGTTTAAATCAACATTTTTTATTTTTGGCGTCAGAATCTACAAAACTATTACAGATCTTAATTTTATTAGAATTTTAATTTTAACAACAATAGACTGAACCCTATGCAATCTCATATTTAGTATATAAATATAAAAGCAATGGTGACAAGGTTGCTGGAAACAATTTGTTTTTTGTCCATTTCACTCTCTTATTGAGCTCGAAAACTTTTTCCATTCCTCTTCTGTAAGTGTAATTCCCTTTTTCAATGGAGTTGCTTCTCCGATCGGCTTTACATCTTGAGACTTTCCAATACTTACTCCTTTATATGTACCTTTAGTATTATCGTCGTGTTCAAACTCACCAACACGAAGTAGCACATTATCAGGAAGAAGATGCTGAAAAACATTTTCGTTGCTTACTTTCTTTATTTCATCTGCCACAACATCTAGAAGAGTTTTAACACAATCCAACTGTTTTGAATTAAGTTCTATTGCTACTTTGTTGTTTTCACTCAATTCATTACTTTTATTAAAATGAATTATTTCCACGCGATCTTTTTTTACGATTATTGTGGTAGCTCGGGATAGTTTATATGTCTTGTCTGTGTGCTTTTGCGGTGGCCAGAAGTCATCGCCAACTTGCAATCTGCCATCAACCCAATACACATCGCTTCTTCCACTTGGACTTATTGCCATTATTTCTTCTTCCACCGACTGTTATGGCTGATCTGATTATAGATATCTTTTTATATATAAAAAATCTAACAAACCACACAGTATTGTGAATACTTTTATTCTGACGCCACTCCGTGTTAATCTAATGGGCACAGTTTGTCGTCATGGCTTTATAATCTCAATTAATGCTGTGTTTGCATAAGTAATAAATTCTAACACTCATTAAATGCTGTCGTCAACAAAATTGTAAATCATTTTCCGCTCATAATCACATGTTTTTATAAACAAATAAACATTCTTAATCAGCTTATGTAAAAAAACACAATCAGGCGGAGAGTATGCTTACGTCATGTTTTTTAAAAAATAATTTTTAAGCTTAAAATATGGCTATTCAGATAAAAAAAAATGGTCCCATTATACGTTTATAACTAGAAATTAAAAAAAAGGTTGAGAAGCATTACGCAAGTTGCAAGCAAAACTGAAACCAGCCAATAGTTGTCCCTTTGATATAATACGGCGAGGTGCTAACATCTTCCTGCAGGTGATATATGCCACAAAACTGATATCATAGACGTAGAAAAAATTCTGGGGACGAGGTTGTGAATAAAATCACCGCGGAACAACAACAATTCGTTGCGCTAAAGTAGTGCTTTTTTGGCAGTCAAAACCCCAGATGAAGGTAAGTAAAGATCAGATCGGCGAAGATAACACGAAAATCAATAATGTTGGCTAACATAAAAATCACATATCTACGTTGGTAGCCAGAATCTTAAAATCGGTTAGGGTTAGTCAGATCTGGTTGCCAAATTTCGGACTGATATTAAGGCAACGAAAAAATATATTTAATCTGGAAGTCATAAGCAGAACCGGGCTAAATATCATAAGTAAACAATTGACTAACTTTTAAAAAATGTTCCCTGGAAATAAATATCTACTTAGCTTGCGCTTAGCTCTCTCCACTCGCTGTCTCAGCTCAGCAATAATAAACCCAATGTTATTTTAACTTTTGATTTTGCTTCAGTAAATCTTGTTGACAAAATAAAAAATAAAAATATGCCAGCCGTTCAATTCCACTGATGCTAAATCCCACTCAATCGATCATCTTTGCATCACTTGATAAGCTATATCTCAAATACTCAATGCTGTTTCTTTAACATGTCTTTTTTTGTTTCTATCTAAATGATGAAATGTAGCTAAATTATCTCTTTATCAAAACTGATTTACGTTTAGTTGGTTATATAGTTAGCTAGCTTTGTTTTTAATTACATAATTTTAGCAACCGTACAACCGCTTTAATAATATTACGGTGGCCGGGCAGAAGTACTAATTTAAAATTTTAAATAAACTTAAACGATAACCTATTAGTTGCAAAGCTAAGCAAGAACTGAGATTAATAAAAATTTAGTTGACTTAATATTTGATATCATACCTGTTAGCCCAAAGATGGAACATTGAGAGTTTTTTTTTTCGTTCCATTATTCATATAATGTTTCTATAATACTCAGCTGCACAAAATAAAAAAAAAAAATTAATTCACTGGTCTGGAAAGGTTATTTACAAAACGTTGCTAAGTTGGCATTACATGGACTTTTTAAAGGTTTATAGGGAATTAATAGTTAAAGTTCACCAGTACACCAGTCAATAAACATAAATCTTCTCAAACCAGAATGTTGCCAAGTAAGACAGTACAACAATATTTTATCTGCTTTTAACCCTAAACATATAGTATCAAAGCCAACCAAGGCGACTCCTTTAAGCGCGAAATTGATCGATCATATGATAATTAACAGAAGTACCAAAATCGTACATACTGATGTATTACCATGCGAAACTATTAGTGACAATGATGGACCTTACGGTATCATCAACATTAAATACGGTAAGTTTAAACCTCAATATAGAGTGATAAGAGAGGAAAAGCATTTTGATAGGGAATCTTTTTTGTTGGATTTCTCGAACTTACCGATATCAGTTATATACGCTATAGATGATGCAGAAGAAAAGTGGAGATACACAAGTTCATACAAGATTGCAATGAAATACATGCCCGTTAAGAAAAACGACCTAAACAAGAATGCATCTCCATAGAAAAGCACTTACTTTTAAAAACTCGAAAGAAGTGTGGAACACTAACAATAGAATTTTACATCTTCCTTCGAAGCCTCTTTATTTTGACGTTGATAGTGTAAATACTTTCTTAGCCGGAACAGCTGAGCGAGTTACTGGATCAACTCCAAAATCTGAAATTGATTTTAAGGAAGTACCATTAACTTCCATAATGTTTCAACATGTTAAGTATGAGTTAAGGAATTTAAAGGACTACGCAACGATATATCAACTGGGTTTGATGATATACCAGTGAATTTTGTTAAATTACTAGCAAATGAAATTTCCTTTATTCTAACACATATCTGCTTTAAGAAAAAAATGCTTACCGTGTTAATAAAAAATGGCAAGAGTGGCACCTATTCCAAAAGTGAATGTTCCTACATCAATAAAAGAACAATCTCCATCCTTCCTCTTTTAGCCAGAGTATTTGAACGTCTTATCATTGCAAAAATGATAATCTTTTTCGATGAGAAATCTTTATATTCAAAAACAATGTCCGGGTAGTGAAAATAACACTACTCGACTACTTTTTTTCAAGTAAAAGTGAGTAATGCAGTTGTAGCCAGTTGCATAGCTAGCTATAAGTACAAAAAGAGTAAACAAACTCAATTAACCACAATACAACACAAGCTTGTTGTTTCCTACTGCGGAATATTTGTTATGAGGTAGTTTTCTATAGAATTATTGTCACATTGATGAGTAAAAATCTGAAAAGCTTATGAAAAACTGATATTCAATTTCTTCAAGATAAAATGTATGGTGCTGATATCATAAACAAGATTAAGGCAAGCAAGGTACATATCTGAGAACTTTGCTGTGGCTTTCATGCATACATATTTGTAATCGTGGCACTTCATCAACTTGACATTAACTTGTTAGCTAGAATGTCATTGTGTTTGTAAAATATATACAACTGAATGTCTAGCTAGCTTTTAGCGGTTACCAAAAAAATAGTATATTTTTATATACAGGTTTCGTGTGAATCTCTGCATTTTTTTCAAAAAGAAGATTTTACGTCTATGGGTATAGCTTTGGCAAATTATTACCTTATGCCGGAAAAGTTTTCCATTAACCAAAAAAATGAGCTTCAAAGAGCTTCTGTTTTAAAGTCATTCATGTTGCTTTCCAAGCGAAATAAAACATCAAACACAAAGCTGATTAGATCAAAGACCGAAATGATAACTGAAGCACGATATAAGCAAGTCAGAGAGTCATCTGGTGAAGGAAGGAGAGCAAAAGTTCTGAAACTTTCCTCAAGTTATGAAGAAACTTTAAATGTAGCAAAAAACTTCTTTTTTCATCTCTCAGGCTCATCTTTGCTAAGTAGGTGTAAATGGTTTTTTTAGTTTTTTAGCTGACGAAGATTATATTTTGGAATGTTTTTTGTACAACTTGAGTAATTCAAATGTTTTTTAAAAAAATTTGGTGTCATGCCTTATTATTTTTAGGGAATTTATATACGGGGACATTTAAACAACAGATAATAATATACAAGATTTATTCCTTTTTCTATCAAGACTGTTACACTTTTATACGTCGTTCTGAATATCTAACATTTTAAGTCTTTTTGGATATTTTATTGCCAGCATATCGGTTACGTCATCTAAATTTATTTTCATCTTGTTGTGGATATTTAGCAACACCAAGCCATTAAGTCGATCCTGAACAAGAGTTTCAAAATTATAGTTAAATGCACTTAATGTGGTGTTACACAATTAAAACAGATAACTCAATAAATTAAGATACACGACAAGATTCAAAATGTCACATTCTCTTTAATACGCAATGTTATATTGTAGAGACATACCTGGGTCATTGAGCATCTTAAATATGTCTTTGGTCGTCGTAGCATTGATATAGATCTGTCGTGACTGGCACTACGGTAAGAATATGTAAAATCTTGAAAATATTTGGGTACAACACAAAAATATGAGCAGCTAATGCATTAGTAATTATTTCTAAGAAATAAAGCTGATAGAACTTTCTCTTTTAAAAACACAAGCAATAAATTACTTCTTACCTCTTAAACCTTTGCCATTTAAATTCATTGTTGCTGACGTTTTGTCTTTTTTCATGGTGGTAGGAGATATATACAAAGTGATTTGGCTCAAAAAACCCAAATGGCGTTTTTCTCACCTCACCCATTCTTGACAACATAATAGTTATTCATTCGCTCGTATATTCCATACTTGTTCTTGGGTAATCAACCCATTATCAAAACTTCCATGGATGTTATATATATCATGAGGGTATACGGTTTTAATATTTTTCCCAATAATTATTGCAAGACCAAGCATATTCATTAAAGAGCAGAATCTTGTATTTTTACGATTATAAATGGCTTCCTTGATGACACATGACTTTCTATCTAAGTTTTTTTCCTGTAAATTCATCAGCAACATCACGAGGAAATATTGATGCAAAAAGTCCTCTTTCATTACGAGGAAAGTTCTCTATAATCTTTTAGTCAACATTATGTGAAGCATAGCAAAGGCTCTCATTTCAATTATATAAACAATTGCCATTTCCAGTAGATCAAATAAAAATGTTTTTCTATTATTTATAGACGATATATAGTTAGCTACAAAATTTTCTGCAAAAAAAATGTTAAAATGAAGAAAACAAAAAACAAAGAAAGTATATATAATAACAAGTCTAAGCTATTGATTAGATGTATTTATCGAAGATAAAAGTTATATAAATGTTCAAATATAAACAAAACACACTGTTTATAACAATCTGCAGAAAATTTTACTTGCTGGTATTTGAACTTATCATGTGTTTATCGGGTTCTCATGTGATTCCGAAATTATTCTGAAATTGGGTTGCATCGAACAGAAAAGGCTGCGCGCAACTATGTTGAAGAAAATACCGCTATTACTGAAAAGAGACTAGCCGTTAACCCGTGGAAAAGTCCACGGGGTCGCCCGTCCTTTATATATCGCATTTCGTGTTTCTGTAACAAGACGCGGTTTTCGCGGACAGACAGACAAAATATGGCTATTTTTAAAGAGAATACAAACACATTCATGAAATTGTTTCACCCTGTAGAATCCCCTGTGTACTAGACAGGGTTAACTTCGAAATGCTGTTGCTAGTGTGGGAGGAAGTTTAATAAAGCTTCATGTTAATATTCGTGTGATTTTATAAAAATACAAAAAACAACTGTACTTAACCCTATTCGGTCCGGGGTTTTTCGAACATACTATGACCGGGGGGGGCGGATTCCGCCCTCAATAACTTTTCATAGGATTGTTCAAATTGAATCAAACTTGGCACACTTATAGTACGTCATAAAAGGAACAAAATGGCGCCAATAAACTTTTGCTTGCGTCAGCACATTTTCTGTGACGTCATCAGAAGCTTGAAAATTGTCAAAAATGCCACTATCTGCTTAAAATATAATTACTTTCGTTCTAGAGCGAATTTTTACATTCTGTTTGAAGTTTCGGAAAGCTAAATAAAAGTTATTTAACATATCTTCCGGTTTTTACATGGATCGGATAAAAAATTGCCAAAAATTGCCCGAAAATCCGTTTTTTTTCGATTTTCGGGTGAAATCCGACAAAATCGGGAAATCGGATTAGTCACGTGTTCAAATTATTCAAAATGAAATTGATGAAATAAGGTTGTGTTGCAAGTTTTAAGTTCTAAGGATAATCCTAACAGGAGTTATTATATTTTCCCCATTATAAGGACTTCATAAAGATTTTTAGGGGTAGTTTCGAGTAATGGCCAATATCAAAGCCTCTGAAAGGTATGGGACCTAAAAAATTAGCATGCAGGTGTCTAATAGATAAATGTTGAAATTCAGTAAGTATCATAGCCATATAACAAAGCAATCAGGAGTTATTAAAAAAAAAACCGTCAGGGGGGGCGGAATCCGCCGCCCCCCCCACCCGGACCGAATAGGGTTAAGGTCACCTAAATCAAAAGTCATCCATACATTTCTTGTACAGACAAATTATCACACATTCACGCATAAATATTCAATGTGCGAAAATTGACGCAAACATCACCTTCCCGCGGCAGGACTAGTTTTTCAATCAACGAAAAAAAAGTGTTCAATACTGTTTTTTCCAGCCTTCAGGATTAGTGAAAAGGCGGAATATTTTTAAATTATTTTGAAAGAGGCAAGATAAATACTTAGTCGACTTCTCTGATATATACGTCTGTAGTATTACTAATTAGTACAAGAGTCCTGGGGAAGTAACTCGCACAATTATGGGTAAAAGCCTTTAACAAGAGGCACCCTTTTACAAACAGAAATATTCTAATATTTGCTATTAAAAGTCAACAAAAGTATGGAAATAATAAAATAAGAAAAACAAAAGTAAAAAATGACTATAGCAAAAGTTTGAATAGGCTATCATTTTTTGGCACATGCTTTGCATTTTAAACAAAAGCATTATGGCCATGTTGTTGACGTATTCAAAGTAACTTTACCTTTTTGTTCCAAGTATTTCTCTTTTTTTGTGTTGGGTATTCGTGTCATATATTTTTAAGGCAAAGGTAGCTTATCACTTTACCAAACTAGAATATTTAGAACGATATAAAAAACAAATCTAAAAAAAACTGTGGAGTCAAACGTTCTTTTTAACAAAAAAGAACTTATACTTTACTGTAAAAAAACTTACTCGTCTATGAATATTTTTTTGTTGATCTAAGAGGTTAGTTTGCCAGCCCGAATAAACAACGCATATTTTTTCCTTTTTCGCAAACTTTTCATCACAGTACTCACTATAACAAATTGTTGTGTCCCCTATAGTATACTGAAATTGTCAAGACACAATGTGGTGTGACAGGCTTTACGATGATGTTTATTAACCGTACAATTAGAGAAGTTTGATTTCTTACCTGTTAAGGCAGACACTCCGAGGTGCCGAGGTGCTCGCTTGCCTCAACCTTTAGACGTCTCGCTATAAGTGGAGTTGTACTGCGCTCATATTAGTATATGATGCCTGACTTTAATTCTTTAGGCACCAGGTTTTTAAATCTAGAGAAGTTAGATAAGCGAGTGTGAGTTCTAAAAACAACAGAAAGCTTACAACAATGCAGAGTAGATTTAAAAAGTTTTTCTAACTTCGTTCTCGTTTGTAAAGATGTTTTACCTAAAAAAGGGAATATGATCAAATGTTTTTCTTAGTCCTGTTGGTGATTTTTTTTGGTTTTGGAAGATGTAGAAAGAACGTGTTTATAACCTTGTCAATAAATATAATTATATCTTTGATTATATTAACCTCATGATAAAAATTCACGAATTTGAACAAATTTTAAAACAACGGTGAAGCAAAGTATAAATTAAGCCGAATTTATACGGGAATTTTTCGGGAATAAAACTATCGAGGTGCGTGTATACTGCGCTAAAGGTAGGCTCTCCCAATATGGATGTTATAATGGAGGTATTCAACTTTTTGTGTTACAGATTAAAAAGAGTTTATTCATGGTGCGGGATAGCCCCTCTTGAATGACAACATTAGATCTGCTCGATTGTATTTATACAATTAGTATTTAATCTGTAACTATGGTTACTGTTAAACTTTGGATATATTTAGGATGAAAAATTATACGTTATTGATTGCTTAAAAATGGAGCGTCGCAAATAACGTAGTTTTTTTAATTGTCCATTTACTATCGCGGCGATTTTTTATCATTGCAAATAATGTTTATCAATCTTTTTATTGCGACAAATGCTAACGTGTTAACAAAAACTCTTGATTCACGTCACGAAATGTTTTGCTGACATGGTTTTTAAGTTACATGTAACTCAAACTTACACTCTCTTAATTTGCGTGCCGTCACATAACAAAATTTAAATTCCCAATGTGAAATACAAGCTTGCCTACGTAAAGGTGGCAAATGGCATTTCACGTCTTCAATAATTTGCAGATATGAAATAAATTACTGAAACACGACTATTAAATTGAAAATCTTTTTTTATTCTTAGAGTGCGTGAAACAGCGTTCATTTTCCCACAAACCAACTGCTAGTCTATATATCTCTTCCGTGCATTTGTAACAGGAAAGTGGATGTGTTGTCTTTTCTAAAGAAACAGCCGCGGTAACATGTCACTTTTGCTAAACATTTATATTTATTTTGTCTTTTGTGTGCTTTTTCAAATTGATTTAAAATTTTTGTTTTAATACAGTCACGGTTAATTTATTTTATTGTTCTCAAAAAAAGCTTTGTTTAATGAGGTAAACTTTATTACACAAAAGTCACGGGTAATTGATTTTTATTATTCCCTTAATCACATGCCTATTGTCTACTTATGAAAAACGTTTGATTTTATTTTTTCCCGCTATGGAATTAACAACAAAACGTTTTGATAAAAAGAACAATGAATTTTATGGTTCATTTCGCTACTTAGACTAGCCGGGAGACCCGGCGTCGAAACGCCGGGGTAAGCCACAAGTCAAGGTGTGACCATGCGTTGAACGCCCTGAGGAGTGCTTAATAAGAGCCGTAAACTGTGCCACACGGTCAGGTGGGTGCTTTAGTGCAGGTATACAGTATGCCGTAAATCAAGTAAAGCGCGTACACCATTATAGTGTTGCAACTGTTACATATTTTTCAAAAAGTACCTTTTCAGCAACGATAGCTGAAATAAAAACAGAGTTTACAAACCGTTGTTTCTCCGTCATAGCAAAAACAATTAGTCAGTATTAATTTATTTTGCGGAATAAGTGTCAGTATACGTTAAAAAATTAATCGTGACATCGGGCTAAGCGTTTAGTACAGTTAAACAGAGTTGAAGAGGCGTGTAGGGACAATACCCTTTTGAAAATACTTTCCCGCAGACTCTGTTTAAATAAAAACACAAGAAACAGTCCATTACCCACACGAGGTTGAGCGGTTAGTCCAGGTAACCAGTGTTGCACACCCGTACAGACGTGATTCCCGAGAACGTTTAAAAAGTAATTGTCACAGTGTGCTGACCCCTTAGTACAGGTAAACCCCATCGCACATGCTCTAGGCGTAACAGCCTTTTCCAAAAAAACAGTGCATTGTTAACACTTAGTTCAGGTAAAATGTGTCGCACATGCCTATAAGCTTAATAGACTGTTCCAAAATACTTCAGTTCAAATAAAAACACAGGAAACAGACCTTCGTTTAACAACACGGGATAGGCACATAGTACAGGTACTCTGTGTCTCATTAATAAACTTTTGACTTTTGCTAAAATTTATATTACAGTAAAGTGGTAGCTAACTACTTAATTGCATTTAGTATGAAAAAGATTACTTAAAAATTCTGTTGCAGCCAACTGTATTTGGTTACTTTTACATTTTAGTTAGAGGTAGCTAACCCCAGTTCACAGCCAAGTAAAAATCAGATTGACAAAGTTAACACAAAACTCAGAAATGTTAGCTAACATCTACGTTGGTAGCCAGAATCTTAAAATTGGTTTTGTTTAAGATTAATATATGGCTAGAGAACGTAACAGTAAGAGGCAAATAAAACTAATACAAATCTTTAGGTGGCTGAATAGGTAGCTTAGCTAGTAGCTAGCTAGCGAAAATAAAAGAAACTGCAATCTTGTTAGAATACAAATAGAAATCAGAAAGAAAAATTAGAGCAAACAGTTAAGAAAATTTTCTTTCTCCAGCAATGACTTGGTTCAATCTGCATGCCAAATTTCGGACCGATAACGTAAAAATCGTTGCTAAGAAATATAAAGAGCTTTAGTTTCTGATTGATCATTTATATAAAACTCCGCTCTTGATTGGACCTTTATTTTAGCGGCAATTGTCCCTGTGCCGGTGGGCGCCCGAGGGGTTTCTCGTCCCTGCGTATTTTGGATTTCGTGCGTGGTTAACACAAGTCGCTTTTGACGCACGAACAGACAGACGGAATACGGGTATTTTTATAGAGATGCAGATTGTTCTAATGTACTGTATACACATTAACACTTGATACTTCGATACTGTTTGAACTTGCCTCGTGTAATAATCTTTTATTTTGTCGGTATACCTCATTGCGAAGCAATTGAGCTTCGCGAGCGAAGTGAGTGAAGCGAAATTGCGGAGCACGTTTGCTATGCGTTGAATATACCAAGGAACTGAAAAATTTCTACATCCCCCCCCCCTACCAAACCTCCGACGCCGAGTAAGAAAAAGAATTCATAAAAGATAGAGCACAAGAAAACGGTGGCTGTAAAAAAAAGTGGGGTATATTTCACAGACTTGAAATTTGCTCTATTTCCTTGTATTTAAATTAATTATAATGCAATAATTTCTCACTTATTTGGAAATTATGTTTTTAATGTTATTTCACATGTATTTTAATTAAAAATAGCTAATAGTTTTAAAACTGTTTTTGTTGTTTAAAATAATCTAATGCTAGTCCTGTTTCTGATCGTCTTCACTCGTGTATTTTTAGTATTTTTAATTTTTAATTTCTGGAATAACATGGAGTAGATATATTATTACCTCCTGACTGCAGAAAAACCTGTTGACACCTGTAGCTCTAGCTAGCTATACTTTGTAAGCTGAACGTTGTGTAGTTTTCAGTAGGGCAGACATACCGAATGTCTGGTGTTAAGGATTCAGCCGACCAACCCTGTTAGAGTCAGGCGCCTGATCCTTTTTCATAACATTTTTTTGTATGATGAAAAATATGACTCGTGCAGAAAATAGACATATAAAAAAGACATAAGCGAGTCGACAAATAAAGTTTAATTAACAAAAGTCATTTTACGTTACATTTTCTATAAATTACGTGTTATATGTTAACAACTTTGTATTATGACTAAAGATGGCCGAAGTTACGGTCAAAAGCTTTTGCTAAATAATTTTTTTATTTATTGAGTAAAAACTGTACAGTAATTAAAAAAAATCTAGTTTTGTTACTAAACCGCCATCATTGCATTTCGCTTTACAAATAAGTCGTTCTTATGCCCTCCTGAGAAGAAGGTTTAAAAAGATGTGGGAAACTGTAATTTAAACAAGCTGCACCTGTCCTTTAAAATTTGTGTGCGTTTTCAGAACTGTTTGACACTTTGGAATTTTCTTGTAATATTAGTCCAAGGAAATTAAATTACAGTTTCTTGTCCACTGCCAACGTGTTCAAGCATATGAAAATTTTGTTATTTTTAAAATTATGCGAAATTATACGTAAAAATTTCCATTTTATTTATATATATATACTATAAGCCATTTGACAGTCATTTCATCAATTTCTTCACCTAAACACAGAATCCTCTTTTATCCTCTATCTGATCGTGGTATTCCATAACGAAAGACGTCTTTCGGCGTAGTTTTCAAAATGGTCTGATTGCAAAATACGCTTGACCTGGTTTGCCTTGCTGGTTTTCAGAATAATTTCGGAATCACGTCAGAACCCGATAAACAACGGAGACTATTCTAGTTTGGAAGTGATGGTGTCAGGTTTCCGTATCTGTTTGACCTTTTTGTCGTCTAAAGGAAACCTTTTTAATTTTGTAGTATTTGTTTTTTTTCTGTTTGACATGTTGGTGTCTGAGATAAGGTCTTCCTCATTAACTTTTTATTAGAAAAGCAAAACAACACGAGCTTTCCGTTTACGCGATAAAATAGTAAAGAATTTTTAATCAAGTAAAACGACGAATAACAATGACTCGAATCCAGTCGTGCAAAACTTTCCGATAGACCGCCGTCGCCGCCGCGACAAAAGGTTAAACCAACAAATCACACCACTCCATACGAATGATTTAACAAAAAATCTACATTTGTTCAAAAAAGCGCAAGTGATGGTGTCAGGTTTCCATATCTGTTATAAGGCCGTGTTAAATTTAATGTAGACTAATGCGATCCATAGTTGAGTGTCATCCAAAAAATTTAATATATAATTATACTATCAAAATGAAACATCAAAAAAAGGAACGCTGGTATTAAAATAATACTTGAGCCTCATGTATTCTAAAATGTGACATGTTGAATAACTAAAAGTAGAGGAGCGATAAAAATGTTGGACATATTCTATGCGAGGCATAAATGAAATTCAAAATTGCCGTTGGAAAGTTGAGATTATGGTTTAGCAAGACAAGTCTCTGTATGTGTTTTTTTTACACTGAAGTTTCGAGAAATTTTTAATAAGAATGTTGCCCCTGAAATTATTATTATTATATGCACTCCACTGGATCTTTGAAAACAAACAAACAGCTTATGTTTAATTTTGGAATTATTAATTTAATTATAAAAAACGAAACCTCATTCCGGAAATAAAAAATTGTAGGTCATGTGATGAAGAGTATAGCTGCAGTTATTGTGATCGGCTACATGTAATAAATCAACGACGAATATCTTAAAACTGTACTGCATCCTCAACCTGGTTGTGTATAACGATTTACTTGCGCTCATTTATCAAGTCTAGTTTCTTTAATAATAGCTGCAATAATAGACGTATCCTATGTTTAAAAAAGTTGCGCCCATTTTTATATCGGAAATTCCCCGCTAAACAAATATATCGTCACATCATTCAGCCGCATCTTAAGGTCTTAAGGTCACCAAATTTAGTATTATAACTACAAACTTCGATTTAGAGGAAGAGTCCTTAAAAGCCAGCTGACTAGCTAGTCTAATTATTCAGTTAGGTACGGGAGCTTTTTTTAAGCCAGCGTTAATTCTTTTTGTGTTATTTTTTCTGTCTTATTTTCACTAATGTGATTCTTACTAAGCTGTAAATCTGCCTACCTCTAGTTTAAACGTGAAAGTAGCCAATGTACACTTACCTATAAAAAAAATTTAGCAGAAGTCTAAAAGAAGAACAGTCTCCATTAATCCGTGATACTTAGCTAGTGTTTTTTCTTAACTGTAATTATTTTTGTTACGATAGTCTGCACACTATTTCACAGTGAACGAGTGAATCGCATGCTGTTTAGATACAAAGTTAAAGATCGATCTCTACATTCCTTTCCGTCCCAGCTAACTTTCCGGTGTCATCTTAACAGGTTAGTAGCATCACTTTAAAGTATTTATCTGGTGTTTTATATTTAATTGATAAATTTCGCATGCAACTTAAGAGAATACATCGTACACCTTTTTTATTTTCTAATTTTTGTTCTACAATAACATAAAACGAAAATCCTATAAAAATCTTTACCACTATAATCTGATCCTATGTATTGCCCATTCCTTTTACACGGAAAGTTTTTTTCGAGCAAAGTTTTTTTAATTAGGAAACAGTCTTTTACACAGCACGTTAAATATGATTATAATCTCAACTAATTTAATTTATATATTAATCACTTTTACGTACGCTTATAATAAACCTATAATTACAATACACTTATTAATGCTTGTCTAGATGTCCGAATAAATTCGTACACTTTCCTATTACTTCATTAAACATGTTTGATAGTGATTCAATACCTAATTTATGTTATGAGTAACGAGACAATATCGAGAAAAGAACGGTTTCTAACGGTTTGTTTCGTCACTCTCTGCATGTAGAGAAACGCCATAGCTTGGGATAATCTTGCCTTTATAAGTTTACAAGTTGAGTTATAAAATCTAGCAAAGAATAGGCATCCAAACGGAAGTATACTATATTCCTAGCTAATTCAGTCTAAAGCCGAAAGTGATTGGTTGTATGCCGAGATTTTTTGTTCAATGGAATTAATTACTTCCAAAACAATCAGTGAATCGACAAACCTAACTAAGCGTGTGCGCGGTAGATTTATTGCCCGTCTGAGGTGGATGAATTTTAGCTGGATTATAGGTTATATATTCTATACATGAGCAGCAAACCCCTGATACCAAATTTGTTTTCAACTTTCAAAAGACTGATAATTATCCTAACAACCTAACTGAAACAATATGTCCTGTGTGTTGCGAACGTAACAACAGCATCAGTGGCACGTTTCATTTTTGGAATAAAGCTACTGTCACTGCCGATGAAACTGTACTAATTTCATTCAAAAATGCATATAGCTGCAGTAAGACAGGAACAGATATTTCGTGATAGCTTGAACGTACCTTTAAAAGTGAGCTACCGTGTTGACATGATTTCATTCTTTTACATGCGACTAAGCATTCCCTTCTCAATGAAAGTACACACATGGTGAATATAGCTTTATTTAAACTTTTGATAACGTCATCATTTTTGTAATATAAATATCATGAAATACTCCAATAAAAAATAGTTAAAACGTAAAAACAAATCAATAGTCGATGTTGTCACACGTTGAAGAAGAATTAAAAAAGTGAAGTCAGTTTCTTAAAACAGGTTTGTAATATATCTACCTAACCATTGCACTTTTTGTAAAACCATACCGCACTGATCCGGCGGCTTTTTATTTGAAATGAAAACGAATTGTAAAATAAATAAGGTTGATTATCAGTTCCTAAAAGTTTATCTCACGGAAAAAAATTTTAATGAGCACGTGTAAGATTTGATTTTATTTCACTCTTTTCTTTTTTTATTTAGTAAAATAGGATGATAGATCAACAACCCACAGTTAACTCGCCTGTTGCAAAGAAATTTGCACGATTCGCCTCTAGACTTTGTAAGTATCATTCGTGAAATAGGAAAGTTCTAGATTATCAAGACATTGTGCTAACGTACCTATCCGCTAATTTGAAAATATGTTTAATAAACAAATATTCAAAAATGCAGCAGTAAACAAAGAGTTTTATCAAGAAAGGAAAGAAGTATTTGAAATAACGATTTTTTGAACACTTTTTCATTCGAACTGGCGGGTGTGAACTAAATTTTATTGTTGCAAATAAAAGTACATCATCGTGGTTATTACTAAAAAAATTATGATATTCCTGTACTCCTGTTTTGAAATTATCACTGTTCCACTTTTTAACCACAAGGTATTGTTTTCATTATCACTGGTATCCTAACATTATGTTTTGGTATCAGTGTTTATCTCACACTACGCACATCAAGATTTCCATTCTACATACCAGGCGCATCAATATTCATTTCCTTATGGATGATATTTACAGCTAGTTTGGGTATACATGTTTTTTCTGGTACGTCAAGTAACCGACCATTGATTCGACATTTTAACGCTTCTGCAATGGCAGCTGACATCCTTGCTTTTGTGGGTGTTGTAGCATCAATAGCTGGATTCATGTAAGTGAACCAAATTCTAGCCAAGATCTACAAAAATAGAATTATTAATTCAGTTTGCTTGATCTTTAGAATGTACCTCGATTGTAGACGTGTAACTAGACGTTTTAGTCCTGATAATCATTACACCTACACGTTGTGGTCTGCAAATTTTTGTACAAAAAGTCGAGATTATGGGGTGGCTGTGTATGCTATGCTTTTCCTGCTCCACTTCTTGCAGTGTATAATCTCAATGGCAACCACAGTATACGGATTCAAAATTTCCAGAATTGAAAATATAGGTTGGTGAAAAGAAAGAAATGTTTTGTTGCTATAAGATACAGGTTGTATTACCGCCAAATAATATTTCTGTGATTTACGCCTTAGTATACAACAACATAAGCTACGCGTACAGATATTTTTCATACTCTTTCCTGTCTTCTTTAAAGTGCACATTTTAGGTTTTTGCGTGCATTAAGTATTCGTAAAAGTGTGTTAGTTTTGGCGCCCCATATGAATATGTGAGGACGTAACGGGAGCTTTTGAACGTCTTTATGTACAAAGTAAATGAAATTTGATAAATCAAAATAAGGAATTTTGGCTGATAGCTTATACCAGGCACTAACCCGAATCTCCGTATCAATAATACCGGTTGTTTCTTTTCATATCGAACTCTAAAAACTAATTTAATTACTTTTAAACAGGCGTGTAAGGCAGCATAAAAAACGATGGCCAGATTTTATAAAACGGGCGGAAATCTGAGGACCGGAACATATATGACAGGAGATTTCTCGTGAATTTTTTTACAGGATAACAACGACTAGCAGAGTTAAAATATAATACTCATTTCTTAATTCAGGTCAACAAAGGAATGGCGAGATTATTCAAGCTGAACCTCATCCAACATTACTACAAACCTACGCGTCGCAAGACCAATTCCAAATACCAAAATTGCAACAAAATGAAATTCTTGTTACGGCAAACACTGGTCAGCCATTTATACTGATACCTGTGACATCAACTTCTCAGCAGTTGCCAATACATCTGCCAATTGATTCACTAGCAGGCTTTCCACCACCGTACTCCGCATATTGAATCGTTAGCAGGCTTTCCACCACGTACTCCGCAAGTCGATTTACAAGCAGGGTGTCGGCCACCGGATAAATATCGAAAATAATTAGACCATGTTGATGTCAAGAAAGTCGTTTCTCGTGAAAGTAGTTTCTCTTGCACTTTATCCGTGTTGATTTCAAAGTTACGTTTTCAACTTCACATGTCTTTATATTAGAGGTCTTACTACGCTTTTACACGCAGCTATATTGACATTGGCCGTATGGTTAATGTCAGTATATGTAGAAACACGAATATTAGAATCCAACTACTCGTTAGCCCGTGGAAAAATCCACGGGTTTGCCGTCCTTTTTATACCGCATTGCGTGCATCTCGCTACCTGCAGAGCTAAGCTACCATTTTGCGTGACAGACAGACGGACGGACGGACAGGTAATACAATGTAGATTACGTAGATGAAACTTGCGACTTTTCGTCATTGTTAAAAATTTTATAAAGCGTTAGAAAATTTTGTATTTGTTAGCGTAAATAAATTATTGTAAACTTGCTACGTCAGCGTACGCAGGTGCTTTGCCCATCTGTTGGATTATTTATAAATAGGCAAATATAAATACTCGTTAGTTCTTTTTTTATTATTATTATTTCATAAGAATATATGAACCCATTCTGCTACGTTTAACTCTGTTCCGATTAACGATGACTCGAACTTCGATATTACATTCTCAAATGGAGCAATTAATATACAGACTATCTATAGACACGTGAAAGTATACAATTATCACGCGTATCATCTAAATGCTAACTTTTGAAAAATCTATTTTAAAAATGAAGATTTCCGAGACTTTCTTCTTCCAACAGTCATACGACGTCTCATTTGACGAGAAACATGATGGAAACAAAAGTTTGATTTTGATTGGTGCACTAACATAACTAAATAAACAAACGCATAAATTTAAGATTTCCAAACAAATATTCAATGAGCAAAAGTTGAGCCACAGCTAAAAGTTTGTGATGGTTATTACGTATTCAGGTTGGGGGAAGGGTGTGTCCTACCCTAACCCACCCTACCCTGTCCTGCCCTACCCTAGGGCTTCCGTCTGCAACATCTGATTGTCCTTCAAAATTTAGAGTGTTAATCTATATGATGTTGACTAATGAAGAAAAAATAAAGAAAAAATAACCTCCAGCACGTGGTCAATTACGCCATTACGCTAAAATCTTCTTTCTCTTGATTATAATTAAAACAATTCTGGTTATTTTACCACTGTATGATGCTTATACATTATTTCTTTCAACTTGCACACAATACAGCGTACCGAGGGCTTAAAATGCTCCCTCCGCCCATACTGTTTATTTTACCTCACCATTACAGTTACAAGAAACTTTGAAACAAGCTAAAATCTTAAAATCTAATTATTCATTAACCAAATAAACTAGTCCGCTAAAAAGAAACAACAATTTCAAATTGTGTAAATCTAATACAGAAATAGCAGAAATTACAACTTGTGACAACGAAACTTACAATTTGCGGTCATCTTTTTTCCCATCAAATACAGATATCTAAAGCTTCTAGCTCTTTTAGTTACATATTATTAGTAGAATACTTAACTAATACATCTCTTTATTGTGAACAGTATATACATCGTACTACCAACAAATGCTAATCAAATGTAACCTGATTCAGCAGTTATAACTTTCTGAAGTTTTTATAAACTAATATTGATTTAAGAAAAATTCTTACCAAACATGTTCTCGTCTTTCACGTTGATATGAAAGTGTTTTAATCGTCGCTATGCGCACAGTTTATTTTAGTTTCAATTTTTAAAGATGAAACACAAGGTAGGTTATAAACATTTATTAAAAAGAGTGTTTAAATTAGGAAATTGCAACAGTGGCCCTTTTCTTGTTGAGAACATTTAAGTGAATTTTTGATTTTGTGACAAGTAGCACAATATTTGCAAAATAATCTCTCTTTTATTTTCGAGGTACGATTTATGGTTTATGTTTGTGCTATCAACAAAAACTTACATTTAAGTGGAAATCAAATGAAAAACATAATTCCGAAGTAACATAAAGGTCATTTTCTTTTAACTGTTTTCTTTGCATACTTCGGATTGTTCAATTCTGCCGTTGTATACTTGTAACGTAGATCGTCTAGCGGTACAGTAACCTTCAAAAAAAAGTTAGTTTAAGACCAGTGTTCGTCACAGGGGTTTGTTCCAAATTGGGTTATATTGCTTCAAAACATACTCTGGGTTGCTAGAGTAGAGTAAACTCGACGATAAAGTGAGCCAGTAAGCTAATTCTGGAAGAAAAAGCCCAAATATAAAAAATAGAACCGACTCAAGACTTTACAGCGAAACATTTTGTTTTGCCTTTAGTGTGTTCTTGCACGTTATGAAATTTTCGTGAGAGTCATTACTTACATTACAGTTAATATGAAAGAAATTTTCTACATACCTTTTTTATGCCTTCATGCCATTTAAAACACAAGAGGCGTGAAAGTTCTTTTTGACTAGTAGTACACGTTCTAATTATTTGCGGACTTTTTAGTCTTTTTCAAAGTTTTGACGTTGTTAGAGCACTTTTTCCTTTCGTGCTAAATAAAATGGAATTTCTCTGCAGTAACTCGAATCAAATGTGGCTCAGGATGAACATGTTTATGAGCAGTTGATTACCTGTCTACTTGTGAGGTACCCTCTTGTTTTACAGTTCATTGTGTGCATTTTATCATATTTGTCATCACAAGGACATTATTTCATCATTTAGGTGCTTTGACATATCCTCATACGCGTTAGAGATTTGGTGGAACCACGAACATCTCCCCAAACAGGATCCCCTAGGTTAATTACGGTAGCAAAAATGTCCGCGGTAAATTTGAGGAGTTTGTTTGTTTCCTTTTCAAATGGAAATTATTCTGCTTTTGTGGTTCTACAATTTATTCAAACTGACAAGGTGTTGTAATATCGGTTGCGTTGCTAATTTTATGTTGTATAAGGACCTTACATTTTGCTTCGGGAATGCTTAGCCTCCTGAGCGTATTGAAATGTCGATTGCGACTAACTAAAAGCCACACGATAACAAAACATTAGATGCGAAAAGATTTCTTGTGCGTTTGTTTGTACAAGATAGAAACTTTCGTAAATTTGCATTTAACTCTTTTATGCTTCCTGTTTTGTTTCGTGTTTTGTTTTTAGCAAGCTTTTCCAATTCCACTTCCACGAGTTCTTGTGAACAATTACAGTGGTTTAGAAGTTAAAAATAGTAGGTTCAACCCTTTAATGCATCACTTAGGCCTCAGTTGGAATGAACGTATGTTTTCTAATCGTAGCTTCTAATCAAGTTTGTTTTGGCTTGTTTGCTGTTCCATAATGAAGTACAGTCATGTACAGAATTTTTCCGGAAAGCAAAAGATGATAGTGTGGTTGTTGGACGTACGATGGAACTTGCGGAAGATTTAAAATCAAAAGTCATATCAAAAGCAAGAGGATCTCCTGAGAAAAGTATTTTGCCATCCTTTTGCCTTGAATCTTCTCCCCTGGAATGGATATACAAATATGATGTACTTTGTGTAAATGCCTTGGGAAGCCTATATGTGTGGATGGTATTAATAGTGAAGGTTGGCATTACTTTATTTCCCTCTGACGAAAAAATGCAACCATAAACATGTACAATGACACAAGATTATATTTGTTTTTTTCTATACTACAGTCGCGCATTTTGAACTTGTCAATTTTTACTTCACACCGGACTGTTTCGTCAAACTCATACTCTAGAAAGGTGCCAATTGTAGCCGTCGTAATCACAAAAATTTTTTTATAACTTTCGCAACTGTCATCGGACCTGATGTGGATTATTTCGTTGTGCGGGTGCTCCAAATAACTGCACTAGCAAACTTTGCTACCTGGCCTGGGTGAGTGAGAAAGTAGCTCCTTTGCAGCTTATCGGCTTCAGGGTAGTAACTGTTTCAACTTTTTGTCCGTGTTTTAGAAATGACGAAAGAAAAAACGGTCTGCTTCATTAATTTTGTCCACGATTGTGGTTGCAAATGTAAAGCCTTTATCTTTGCGTAAAAATCGTCCAAGTTAAACTGTTATCAGAGAAGGGTATAAATAGAATGTGATTTCTTCACTAGGTCTATCAGTTGGTGCTTTGTATTTGCCGCAGTACACGGTGTATGACAACACAACTCAACAAGATTGTTCCAACATGGTGTCAAATCTTCAAGTACTAAATTTTATACTGGGTAAAAAAGATCAATAAATTCTACACTAATGCAGAAGCATTATGACTAACTTGTACAACCTATTATACCCTGGCTTCACCAGGGTTAAGCTTTGAAACACAGGGGAAAAATTGTGGTTTTAGGATCCGTAAATAATTTAGAAACATTGAAATTTAACATTAATTATACATTCTGTAAGATAATCCTTAAGCCTGCATCAGTTATATCGCTTACTTTGCAGCAAATTATAATTCGACAGCGCAACTTCGCCATGCCGTTAATGGAAACAACTTTCCAAAAGTCTTTGGCATGGCAGTTTTTGGTCAGAATTTTGAGTTCCATTACACCGTAACAGATGCAAGTGGAGATGCGTTAGTGTTGGAATACACCAAAGATGGAAGAAAAGCTCATGATAATACGATTGGCGTTACAACCAACTCACCTCCGTATGATTTTCACATGATGAACATTAAAAACTACGTTACGCTATCAAAGTTTTCTTCAAAAGATCTAACATTTGGTGATGTTATGTTTACTCCAGTGGGTATTGGCAGTGGATTACTTGGTGTACCAGGAGATTTTACACCTCCTTCAAGATTTATTCGCATGGCTTCTCTCCTGCATTTCTCAAACCAACCAAACACAACAGATGAAGCGCTTAAGCTGACTTATCACTTGTTGAACACTGTTGATATTCCAAAGGGTAAGAGACTTTGTTATATACATTTCATTTAAGTAAAGCTTTAGCGCTTTAGTAATTTTTCCTATTTCCAGATAGAATTATGATTCTGTATCCATGTAGCCTATCTGTAGTCGGATAGGCAAAAAAATGAAAAAGATTTTTGACTTTCTTAAAGTTGTTTTCTTTTTTGTTATTAAAAGGTGTAGCACAAGTTGAAGTAGGACCGAAAGAAGGTCATTACGATTATACGCAGTGGGTTGTGATGAAAGATTTAAAGAATCGTGCCCTTTACATCCGTTATTACGACGACTTCATGTTTCAAAAAAATAACATGAAGGAAACGAAGAAAGAAAAAGCAGGAAATGTGTCTTAGAGATACAACTAAAAATTGTACTCTATTGATGTTAATACTGATTTTTTGTGTTTGTATCTAAAGTTGTCATGTTTCTGTTTTGTGTTTATTTACGCTATAGATTAGGGACATTACAGTTTGTGTTACATCAGCATAAAAATATTCCTAATAATTGTTTGATGTGTTTATTGTATGCGAATATTGCATACACAACAGGTTTTGTTTCAGAACTTAAATAATGTTTTTCATTTTCTTGACGACGTGTTTGGCCTTTTAAAAGATTTAAAAAATAGAAAAGTGTTCCTGCAAGCTACATTCGCCACAACCGTTTCTTATCACCTGTGCAACATTGTAAAGACTACAGGGGCGGATCTAGGATTTCTGATGTACCCCATCATAAAATGTACTTATATTAGTGACACGCGAAGGCCCACCATGGTTGGGCCTGAGGGGCCAAAAAGTTTTTAAACATTGGAGGATCCTAGATTGTCTGAAAACAACATTCCCGCATCTAAATTATTTGGAAAATAAAAAGGCTATTTGTCATTCATACAGCATAAAACGAAAATTGTTACCGTGTCATCTTTTCAACAATGTTGTTTGGTTGCTTGTCTTTCTTGCTGAGTTTCTATTGTTATATATGAAGCCTATGAACTAAAGAAACAAGATATCTGATATAATTTATAGATGTTAATAGGCCGTTTCGCTCAATATCAGAGGTCATCAGCATGCCTAGGATAACAAAAAATGTCATCCAGACATGGACAGCCAAATAAAAAAGAAGTAAAGAATTAAGATAACAAGATACAATGATGAGGAAAAAATAGAGAAAAATTTAGCTGTCATTGGCATATTTATATTTAAAAAATACAGGATAACTTGACAACTGCAACTATGTTCTACTATTTCTTGACAGTTGTCAATTAAATGATAATGAATATTGGAATGAAATGGTTTTATATAAATTAAAATGAATGCAGGATAAAATGATAACTGAGTAACCCCATAGTCCCTGCAACTATGTTCTACTATTTCTTGACAGTTGCCAATTAAATGATAATGAATATTGGAATGAAATGGTTTGATATGAATAAAAATGAATGCAGGATAAAATGACAACTGAGTAACCCCATAGTCCCTGCAACTATGTTTTACTATTTCTTGACAGTTGTCAATTAAATGAAAATGAACTATGGACTAAAAAATTGGAAATGGAACACGAAATATGTTAACAATCAAAGTGATAAAGTAGTATTAATATAAGTGTTTTAATAATTTTGATTAACATATTTTCTATTAAATTAATTTTTTAAGAATACCAATAGTATAATATAATACCAACCTTTGCAACAAATATACATAACAATTAAAATAATATCATCTATATCAAATAAAACATCAGTTACATAAAAATTTTGTGGAAGGGAATCAACTATTTTTGATGTTATGACTGATTTATTATTGTTTGGAAAAAAATTAGGTTCATGGCTAGTACTATTTTGTAAAAGATTACTAAAAACATTAGATACAGAAGAAGTACAAGGATTTGAAATGTTGCTTGAAGGTGTATTGTTAGTACCTTTTATTATTGCTTGGGGATCCTGACTTGATGTAGGCAATTGCTGAGGAAGAGATACCTTTAAAATAAGCTTATTCTTGGTAAGAGGTTTAAAATCAATTTTCTTTTGAAAGAATCCAGAAACATTGGTAGACATACATTTCTTCTTAAATAGAGGCTTATAAATTAATTCCTTAGAATTAAATAAAAGTGGCACATAGTGATTATGTTTAAAAGTAAGATCTGAAATGAGATAACCTTCATAACAAAACAAAATATGGAAGCAAGTTTCATCAACCTTTGGCACACGTGGAAAAACCTTTTTATTGAATATTTCTTTGTATTTGAGAGGACCACAATCAGGATAATAACACATAATATTTCTGCGAATTAAAGAAGACAATGACAAAACAAAGAGAAAACCAGACCACTGGTTCATGTTTTTCAAACAAAAAGTAGCGTCAGCTTTGACAAGTTCAGCAGCCTTAAAATTAGTATCAACAGCAGCATGAGATACTGACATTGCTAAAATATTTGATGGACTTAAAGATGGATATTTGTCAACAAATAAATTGGGGTGAGAACTATAATACTCAGAATTGACAAAAAGTTCAATGCAAGCAAGTAGCTTTAACTGTTGCGTCAAACTATTATCACCTACCAGACATAAGGATATGGAGCTAAACAAGCAATTTCCAGATGATTCGGACCTAAACAGTGAAAAATAAATAAATATTTGTTAGAGAAATTAAAGAGACTTCACTCCTCAGAGCAAAGACACTAAGTTTTAACATTTTGAGAAGAATCAAAACCATTATTAATTCCACACACACATGCCAGCTAGCTACCATAGATACGGTTGCTAGCTCTCCAAGAATAATAATCAAAACAAAAACCACGAATACATGTAGCTAGCTAGCTTATTATATGGCGCCGTAGATTAGTGGTTATAGCTCTCGTACTCTGTGCGAGAGACCGGGGTTCGATTCCTCTTGACGGCGATTCAACATGGGCGAGTGAATGTTACCATAGCCCCGGGTTAACCCAAGCCATGTGGGGAAATTGGGAAGATGGCACACTGTGTGGGCCGTTGGATGTTGCCGGGAGTTGTCTAGTAGAGCGCGGTCCCTAATTGGGTCTGCGTCGCTCAAAATGAGCATTAAATACTCTAGGACTCTCCATCTAAGCCATGGCCCCTCCTGGAAATAATAAACAGGGTATATCCCTCGATTTTTGTGAGGCTAGCCATGTAAAATATGCACATCTATCTATCTATCTAGCCATAAGTAGTTCATGGTGATGACATAGTGATGTACACTTAATTACTATGGTAACAAATGGTCAGCAATAATCAGAAATGGAAATTACAGAAAATAAAATCTTACCTCAATGCAACACAATCCTTGGAAGAAACTGATGCAGGAAGATATTTCAAAGCATCTTCATTCACACCAATTTCTCCACAAGAAAGTACAGCATAAAGCTGTTCTGTGTTTAAAAACACATTTTTATTTGAATTTATCCATTTCTCAGAATAAATATTAAATATTTCAATCAATTTTTGCAAATCTTCGTCTTGAAATAATTTCAAAACATCTTCTCTCACTGAACTAAACGCCATGTTGAGCAATGATGTTGAGGAAGATATGAAGATGAAGACTAGCGTGAGCATTTTGGCTTTTGCAGGGTATTGATTTTTAGCCAATCACAACTTAAGAAAACTTCTGTAATGACCAATCAAATCCTGCCGGTGTTCTTCTCCTGCAAACCCGGCACTCTAGACCAATAAGAGTTAAGAATAACCTCATTGCTCCGTCAAAAACCTGCAGAACAAAGTCTATATTTTTCTATCCACCATTAAAGATTAGGTCTAGCCATCTTTGCGCCCTGTCTTCGCAACGAAAATGAAGCTGATGCCATCACGCGCGCCACCGCCACCACCGCGCGACCATACACACGGCAGCAGCAGCGGCGGCAATATTATTAATTTTTATATTGATGAGCGCTCAAATGAATACAATATTACACGCCCCAAATATTACTGGTTAGTACCAAATATTTGAAAATTAGATAAACTATACTTGTTATTTTTAAACCCCGTCCTTTGAACCATTTGACGGGGTTTGGATCCGCCCCTGGACTATATTGTAAACATTGACAACAAGACTGTCTTGCATCAAAATATTTCATCACTTACACTATATTTGCGGCATATAGTTTCCACGGTAAAAATCTCTTGAAAATCAAGTCTTATATTCAATCGCCCTTCTTAAAATTGCCTGTGTTCTTCAATTTAGAAAATGTAGTTAATATATTATTATTTTTCAATTGTACATTTTTTAAAAACCAGTAAAATCCGACATGAGGCTAACTGTTTTTATTTTTTGATCCTTTTGCAGTCTGATAAGTTTATACTTTGTTTTAAATAGAAGATTAAAACTTTAAAACATAGCCTCGTTTGGTTCTTACGTTATGTAAGTAAAAAAAAAAATCGTCCACAAGCTAAAAAAAAATAATTTCTATCCTTGATTGAAATTTTTCTTTTTTCTGTAAGAAACCTAAGCTTTAAGCTGAGCATGGATTATCCAATAGACTTTAAAAATTTCTTAAAAAGAAGATATCTGATTTACAAGGGTTTTTGGACAGTTTGGGTACAGCTATACGAACAACATTTGCTAACCTTTTCCTACCTTTTCTTAAGCGTTTCAAATAAAATATGATTTTTTTTAAAAGTTGATTAATAATGTTACCTTACTTATACATTAAGTTTCTTGTTAAAAATTTTTTTCAGTTTCCTAAAATTTTTGAGCCTTTGGTCTCTTTTGACTGGTTTCTTATAACAAAAAAGTCTGAAAAACACAGTTTCAAGATAACTTTTCTTCTTTAGCAGTTAATTCACTACTAATCTTCATAAAATGGGCCTAAAAATTGATCGAACCTAATCAGTCAACAGAGAACTTTTTTAGACTGTCCGGTTCCAGTTACAAAAATATCTAAACGCATGATTATTATTACATATCTTGCACGTATAAGTGGCACTAAAACTGTATGTTGAGATTATCCATATAAATTATAGCTAAATCGCTAAAATTACAATGCACATTGGACGTAATAAGCACCATAAACAGCTAGCTATCTACCTCGACAGATGCATTAGTTAGATCACTTTTTTTCAGGGAAAAAATTTTTTTACGCTGTGATGCAATGCTGAAGAGGGCGCAGATTAGTTTACCTGCAGTGCTAATCTTATGTGCTGCGCTAAGTCTCCTGATAAAACAAAATGCTTCACTATATTAAATCTCACTGTTAAAAACACAGAAACTTCGTCCCATTTCACTATATTTATTCTTCGTCTATTTTACTAAAATTGAAAAGTACAAATAATATTGATTTTTAAACTTATGTCGATTTTAAGTGCTGAAACCAACCATTTACATCAGGTATATCTATTTATACAATAGAATATGTTTTTTCTCGACATCACGAGAATGCACCGCTTGTCGCGCTACATTAATAAGGCTAACTAACCGGGAGACCCGGCGTGGAAACGCCGGCTTAAGCCACAAGTCAAGGTGTGACTCAGCGTTGAACACTCTTTGAAACGCTTAATAAGAACCGTAAACTGTGCCACACGATCAATTTGAGCGCTTTAGTACAGGTATACAGTATTTCGTAAATCAAGTGAGGCACATGCACCATTATAGTGTTGCGACTGTAACATGTTTTTCCAAAAATAACCTTTCTGCAACGATAGCTGAAATAAAAAGTTTACAAGCCGTTGTTACTCCATTATAGCAAAAACAATCGGCCAATATTATTTTATTTTGCGGAATAAGTTTTTGTGAAAGAAATTAATCGTGACACCGGGCTGAGTGTTTAGTACAGTAAAACGGTGTTGTACAGGCGTATAGCGATAATACCCTATTGAAAAAAACTGTATTACAGCTTTGGTTTGCAAAACACAGGATACACTCTGTTAAAACACCAGGTTAAGCCACAAGTAACTGTGTTACCCGGCGTTAAATGCCCGAGGAGTGATTAATAAGAACCGTCAACTGTGCCACACATTCAGGCGAAGCGCTTTAGTACAGCTATATAGTATTGTAGAAAGTCAAGGAAGTGCACACAACTTTATGTTGTTTCCGGCGTAACATATTGAAAAATAACTTTCGACAACTTAAGCTAAAATAAAAACACAGATTACAATTCATTGTAATCCCGTCATAGCAAAAGCAGCTGGCCAACCTTCTTTATTTTTCAGAGAATATTCCTGGCGAAAGTTTAAAAAAAAGTTAAGCTGAGCACTTAGTATAGGTAAACAATGTGAAACATCCATTCAGGTGTAGTACTCTTTTCTGTAAAAAGCGTTATCGCAACTTCAGTTAAACAGAACCACAGGAAACAGCCCAGTCGTTAACACTGCACTATTCGCTTAGTACAGGTAAACCATGTGGCGCATTAGTAAAGGCGTAACACCATTTTTCAAAAACCTTTATCGCAACTTTGGTTAAAAAAAATCAGGAAACCGCCTGTCGTTATCATGTTCAGTTAATAAAATACTCAGCAATTTTGTTTTGGAGCATGAGTTTTTAAAACAGTAATATAATTAGACGCTGCCAACTGCATTTAGCATGAAAATTGTTAAGAATTGTGTTGCAGCCTAACTGCATTTGGCTACTTTCACTTTTTAGCCAGAGGTAGCTAAAAAAGGAGCTAGCTAGACACAACTTCAACATAAAAATAAATTATATTGGCTGGGATAAATAGCTGTTGTACCAAACTGAATAGTCAAGACTAAGGCTCTAGCTAGCTAGCCTTCAAAATCTTCGTTTCTATCCAAAAGTCCTAAAACTGGTGTGTTTAAGATCTGTACGTGACTAAAAAACGTGACAATATATATTTCTTAACAAGTAAAAACATACATAAAGCAAATATTAAAAAATATAAAACTTTTAAAAGATAAAAAAGTCAAATAGGCCTACAAACCTTCTACACACTGACCACACATTGCACATGACCAATTTCAAACTCATAATGGCCTTCGTTCATTCAGCCGCGAAAATCTTGGATTGTTTTTCTAAGAATTAAAATGGCCTTCGTTTATTCAGCCGCGAAAATATATTGAATTGTTTTTTTAAGCGAAAATCTTGGATTCTTCCTGGTTGCGAAAATCGTAGATTGTTTTTTTAAAAAATCAGGCGTCGTGATTAGTATAGTGAAAACAAAGTCGGCAAAAATGTATCGCATTTGGTATTGGTGCGTATTTGAAAAATTTCGTCTTTTCATTTATTATAGATGTTTTCATGTAATCATTTTGTTCAGTATATGCAGCAGTTCTAACTAACTGTCATCAAATATACACACAACAACTACAAAGAAGAAAAACTAAACCGAAGCAGTCTCCGAATGGTTTTTTTAGAAAGTCTATGTTGATTTACTGAAAATAATATAGTAAACTAATTTGATACAACCAGCTACAATTCGAGTATATATTAGTTTTCCCCCGTCTCTGCGTAATTCCATATCGTGTGAGCAAGGGGGAGTGATACACATACAATTTTGCAAGTGCATTTGGTGCCAAAAAGTTAAATCGGCCAGAAATTCAAAAAAAGAATAAAAACCCCAAGAAAAATGAAAAAAGACATGGTTATAACGAAAGCGAAAATAAAATAGAATTAAGCAGTAGTTCTTAAAACATCACAGTATCTCAAAGAAGTAAAAACTACTTAAAAACTACTTTTCATTGACTTTCTAGCGGTACCACAACAGTTTAGCGATAATCTTCCGATATTACTAGGTTCCTACGCTTTTAATGGTGAAACGATTGACCGTGGGACATGAGCGAAACGATTGTAAACTTTGACGTAAATGTAATAAAAGAGAGCTTTATACTGCGTGAACATTTACATTTGTTTTCGTTTAAAGATACTTGTAAACTTGTGAACATTATACATATCAAATTTGAATGTTTCATATACATAATGAGTTTTAAGATATTTTGTAAAGTTTCCTTGTTTTATTAGGACAAGTTTTGCCAAAATGTGAGTCATGGCGACCTTGGAGTATGTGCTTATAAAGTCATTAAATATTGCATTCAATTTAGAAAAAACTTTGCTTGTCAGTTGTCATCCATGTTTGTCGACACATAGAGAAATTAATGGAAAGGCTTAGGTTTAATCTAAAAGTAACATGAAGCGGCCCGACTGTGGTGAAAAAGCCATTATAAAGTAAATATAGTTGCTAAGGTTTTCTAAAGTGTTTGTTGATTGTAATAAGCATTCTTTTTTTCACGTGAATAAATATTGATTGCTTTAGTCCAGTCTGTACAGTTTATTGACGAGTCACATACTTTTAAATAAAAATGGTAAGTTTTAAAATTAATTTGTTAAACTACTTAAATTATATACGTGTTTTTTTGACACTTTAAACTTTGTTGATGTTTTGTCGCCAATGCTATTTTTAGAAAATCGTAAAAATACCTGTTTACGTATTTTCATCCAAAATGGCGCTATCGCAAACAAATATGAGTACGTTTAACTCCTCATATTAAAAAAATCGAGAACTTAATATTTTGATTATTGTGTTTTAAAGATCCGGCAACTCCACTATAAAGTTCAAAAACTTAGACACAGACTCTTCTTCTGTCTACTTGTGGTAGTTTTGGTTAGGATTTGGATATTTAATAACAAAGTCCAAGTGTTTTCACTATTCTTATGCGTCGTTTTGTAACACATACCTCAGCGACAAGTCCAACCTAGAACTTTTTTAAGTTTAAGGAGTACCATATTCCTTCCGAAAAACAAACTCGTTCATTGTACCCACGGCAACCGTCAATAGTTTTGAAATATGTCCATATAAGTTTAGAGAAACTCTCTTGTATGGAACGCTTTACCAGCTCACTTAAAATACAAGGAGTCGTTTAAAGATTTTAAACTTTCTCCTCGCATAATACGTATATCAAATGTGCAAAAGACATTGTTTTGGTTACCATCTCTAATGACAACTAAGGATGTAACTGCTGTTGCACAAAGCTTCGTAAACCTTCATGTAGTTGAAAAAAATTAGCCAAATTATTTGGACTAAATAAAACTTTAAACAAAAAAGAAATAAAAAAGAAAGAAACATAAAAAAAATCTTAATAAAAAATTAATGGAATAACTTATTTGATAGATGCATTTTTAATTGGTCAAATTTCACTTATCAATGTTCACAAACGGGCTTAGGATCTAAGAATCTAAGCTTATTTGGTTAGATTCAAAACTTTAACCTGTACTAACGCTTGCTAACCTTAGCATAGCCTATTTTTTTATTTAATGAACCTGGAGGTAGGGTTAATTTCTTTAAAATGCCGACGTCTACAGATTTGTCTTACAGGCTACGAAGCACTTGTCAGCTGATGTATTTATCTATTTTGAGGATTGTCAAAAAACTGTCATTTAGCAAACACTATGAACAGAATTATAGTGATTATTGTGTCACAAATAGCTACAATCCCGGTCAAAATATATTGGCAGTAAGCTACAAAAAGTGCAGTATAATTCTTTCTTACCCCCTCTCCCATATTATCAATGTTTGGAAACGCGTTATCACAACTTTTGAACATTGATACTGGGGGAAAGGGGGCTTTGTACTTATCTTGCTCTTGCTACACGTGTGAAAAGGGTTTACTGCCATTATTTTTGACCGGGATTGTCTGAATTTCAAGAAAAAAAATTGAAAAGAGTTGTGGCCTTTTTTTTCCTAGAGAAAGTCAAAACGGCCTCTGTAACTCGAATTTGTTACACACACACGTGGACTAGATCCTAGGTTCTATGAAACTACTATTCTGTAACAAATCCAGTGAAATGATAAGAAAAATTGGCCGTCAAAATTCGAAGAAAACGAAAGTGAAATCAAATGATATTCAACACAAGAAATAAGCTCTCATCCTAGCCTAAAATAACGTATAAAATAAGGTATAAAATACCTGCCAAGGCCTAAAAACCAGTTTGCCATTGACATGGTTATAGGCAGGGAAAATTCCATGCTAATTTTGGCTACAAGCAAAGGTTCAATTAAATATGTTGAAAAATATAGCCAGAGATCAACGCGAAACAGATATGATGAGTTCAAGAGGACGGGAATTTAAATACATTGAAGAAATCCTAAAGGAATCGATGGAAGACTTAGCTAGAACCTTGCCCGCACTGTTTTTGCACCCCGGTTATCAAAGGCATGGATGCCTAAAATGTATAATATATATATAAAAACTATGTTCGTATTTAAAAGTTCTTATATTCCATGCGTCACAAGTGCGTCACATATGCGTCACAAGCTATATAGTACTACGCTGTGAAGGAATTTAATGCGTCACATGCGTCACATCTAAAGTTTTAAAAGAATAGTACATATTTCTTAAAAAAAATGTTGTGACGCATGTGACGCATACATTTAACAGTTAAACACATGCAAAAAACCGAGTGACGCATTAGTGACGCACTGTGACGCATGGAAATTACAGCTAAATATCTTTAAAAACTTAATATTTTGTTCTGGCACCTTTGTGCTTTTGCACAAGTGCCAACCTTACATGCAAAACAAACATAAACAAGGTCTTTTTTCAGTTTGATCTTCCCTTACAGAGCTTAGCACTACCTTATTGGTATTAATTTTCTGAATTTTTGACTCAATATACATGTACTCTTTCATTCTTGAAAAGGTATATATATATATTTTGTGCGTAGTACTTTTCACCCAAAACATTTTGCGCGTTGCTTCTGTACTAAATTTTGCGCGCAAATAATTTTTTTTCGCACAACTGCGTCAAAATTAATACCCACAAAAATTAGTAACAATAACGTATTCATCTAACTACAATTTTTCACGGAATATTATAATGTCTCGCGATTATCGAAAAATGCCCCATTCGCCTCGTCAGCTATTGTTTTAGCATTTCTATTGTTTCCAATTTTAGCATGGAACAAAAGAAACAATGCTGGTACATACTTCAAAACATATATATAGTATCCACCTTTAGAATTAATTTAAAAATTAAGTCAAAAAAATTACTGCAAAAAATTGCCGAAAAAATTCTAAGTCTAAAATTTCAGAGACAATCCCGGTCAAAATATATTGGCAGTAAGCTACAAAAAATGCAGTATAATTCTTTCTTACCCCCTCTCCCCTATTATCAATGTTTGGAAACGCGTTAGCACAACTTTTGAACATTGATACTGGGGGAAAGGGGGCTTTGTACTTATCTTGCTCTTGCTACACGTGTAAAAAGGGTTTACTGCCATTATTTTTGACCGGGATTGTAGTTCAAACTTTTGGGTATAAAGAATATCAAGTTTACTTTATTATAACTCAAAGACATGATAAGATGTTGCTTTCACTAAGAAAGTGTTGTAATGCAGAAATACGAGATAAATGTAATCAATTTGTTTCTCTCGAACCGTTTTGTAATTCTTTTTTTTAATATTAGAGATCCCTCTAGAGAGTTAGCGTTTCCAAACAATTTTTCATACGAGAGAATTTGTGTATAGAGCATGCTAAACTGGGAAACAATTCGCAGAAAAAATTGAGTTGAGTTGCTTAAAAGTTTTATGTTTTTATGTGCAACAAATTTTTATTGACTAATTTGTTTTTTTTAATATACAAACAGTTGAGAATCGGATGTATTAGATCAGGTTGGTATTTTTTTCTTATAGCTTGCACTAAAGTCACTTTGGACCGCTTTATCGCTGTTTTATGTAGTTGAATCATGTACAGAATTTTTTATAAAAACCAAAGATAAAAACGTGCTTGTCGGACGTACTATGGAATTCGCGACCGATTTAAAATCTAAAGTTGTACTTAAGGCAATAGGCACACAAGAGAAAAGTTCTTTGCCTCCTTCCTGTGGTCAAGCCTCTCCTTTGGAATGGAGTTACAAATATAATGTACTTTGCCTGAATGCACTAAAGCAACCTGTATGCACAGATGGTGTTAACAGTGCAGGTAAATGAATTTATTTTTGTTTCTTTGGCGCGCCTTTATTATGTCTCCTACTCTTTTTAAGGTGTATCGTCTTAAGAATCATCGCAAGTCGATAGAATTTAACCACCCACCCACCCTTAGATTAAAATTACGGAGTTTCATACCGCGCAGGTCTGGACACTAGCAAGGCACTTGTAGGGACAAATTTTTATATCCCCCGCAGAGTGTAAGGCATTTGCTAAGAAAAACATGCAGTACGAAGAGAATTATTCACTTTTTCCTTTGTATTTTTACTTTTTAAACTGGTGCGATATATTGATTTTACAATTATTTAAATGAAGGATTGTATATTAAGAAGGTTCAAGGCCTAAACTTGGTTATTAATTTAATTGCTTCAAGTTGTGGGGTACACTCATTATGAAAAGTTGGCAGTCAAAAGAGAAAGAAACCTTATTTTGGTTGTTAGTTACATCACAAGTTTTAATAGTCTTAAAAATATCACTGTGCTGATCAAAGAGGGATTGCTAGCATGTCATTCAAGATTTATATAGCTACTAGTACAGCCAAAATAATGTAGCTCATTAAACACAGTAAAGAAAACAGTGGGTTTTTTTCTAAACTAATAGTTTCATGCCCATTAAAAAGATACCTAGCTAGCTATAATATTAAAAACAATTCCAAAATGTCTTATTTTGTGTTTGCTGGGAAACTTTATTTAACTAACCAGGGCGAAGCTACCTACATTTTTTATAAACCAAATTAAAAATTGTCAAAAAGCTGCCTGTATCTGTCTCGTAGTTTTTTTTAGCTAGGGGTCACACTTGGTCACTCATTATAACGTAGCCTTATTCATAGAGTAATCAGATATGTAGGTGGGCAAGTGTCTAGATGCTAAAAATAGAATCATAAAAACTCATTTCTAATATCACTCAACTTAACAGTGCAGTTCAAACACCAATTTAGCCTTAAAAATTGCTAAGCCTCAATTTTGCATTGGAATAATTTTAATCTGTAAAGTACAAAGTTTCGACCGCTGCGAAATATAAAATAAAATAACATACTGTGGTTAAAATAAACAAATTTAATGGAAAATAACTTTTTAAACAAATTTAGTGACTTTAACTGTTTTCGTCAAATATTTTCGGTTGCCAAATTTTTCTTTTGTCAATGTACAAAATTGTAAAAGTGGACCTTGCCTAAATTTATTCTTGCATTTTACCAAAATTAAGAACACAGTAATACAGTATAACATGCTATTATATATATCCCTTCCTAGCTAGTTATGTAATATTTATATACAATAATTTCTAACGAAACAAATTTCTAACAAAGCCAGTCATTATATCATTGAAGTGTGTATTTTATTTTCAGTCGATTTTATCTGTGCTCTTTTTTATATAACTAGTTAGCTATACTTTGCAAATAAATCCTTTATTAAATACCCTTCCACGTTAATCCATGTCAAACTTGCAGATCCATATATAGCTAGCTAGCTATAGCTTACTGTAAAAAAACTTCCTTTAAGTCTTTTTATAGCTAGCTGTAATTTTTATTTCTTCTTGCCAAAGTGCACTGATAATGATAGAACAGTGTTTCTTTTTAACCATTACTTTATTCCTCACAACACAAAATGTATGGTATATGTAGCTTGCAACTTCAGGAAGCTAACCCCTAAAACCAACATCAACAATATGTCTTCTCTTGCGTCTCTTTAAAAGTCAGTAATTTAAGTTTTCTTCGATTCCAACATCTTACCCGTGTCAATATACCACAAAGAGGGTTAGCAACACCATTTAAACGTGTTATTAAAAAGCAAAACGTCAGTTAAAGTAAAAAATTAGTTAAAGAAACATCAGGCAGGATTTTGCATTTCTGCCTCTTTTCGCAGCACTAAACAGAATAGTTGTGAAAAACTGACCATGAAAATTATTTGGGCTATCAAGACAAATGAAAACAAGCCAAAAATTTGTCCCGTCAAAGCGCTTCGCTAGCGCCCAGACCTGCGCGATATGAAACTCCGTAATGATATCTGTGGGACATATATTGAGGAAAAAAATATATACGGTATATTTTGTGTTAGATATTGTATAACACTTACTGTACCTTTCTAAACTGACTCTACTATAAGTGATAAAGAAATAAAGATAATAATAAATAAAGTTATTTTCATTTGAGGTACAAATTAGAAAATAAGTTTTAATAAACCTATTCTATGTTTTGGTGTAGAAGTTATAAAAGATATACGATACCATATGAAATCTTCTTTCCAATAGGTTTATCAGTTGGTGTACTGTATCTGCCACAATACACAGTGTATGATAATGTTACACAACACGCTTGCTCTGACATCTTGTCTAATATTCAAACTGCGAATTTTATCTTGGGTAAGTCCATTATCAATACTACTTTACCAACATTATCGTATTTTTTTGGCTCGCTCTTGAATAGAAACCACATGAAGACATGAAGAAAAATACAGAATGTTTATTTGTAAAGCTCTATTTTTTATTCTTTTAAAAAATATTCTGTTGAACTTCTTTTTTCTCCTTTTCGGAAATTATAATGTTTGTCTCATTGTTTAATGCCGACCTTTATCTTGTTAATAAAGCCACACTCGGTTGCTTCGGCTATTCCGTAAATACGAATGTTGACAACGTCGCATGACGTATTCACGTATTATAAATTTTTTTATCAATTTGATATCAATTTTCTTTCAAGGATAGCAATATTGGCTTTGTCGCATATTTACTCGCGGTTTCAATTTAAGAAAACACGTTATGGCATCATTTTTTATTAATTAATCTTTTTTAAATTTGCAGCAACATACAATTCCACCCAACAGCTTCGAAATGACCTTAATGGTAACATTTTTTCAAAGGTCTTTGATATGGAGTTTCTTGGTGCGTATTATCCACTTCACTACACTGTAACAGATTCTAGTGGAGATGCGTTAGTGTTGGAATACACTAAGGATGGAAGAAAAGCTCATGATAATACGATTGGCGTTACAACAAACTCACCTCCGTATGATTTTCACATAATGAATATCAAAAACTACGTAACGTTATCGAAGTTTTCTTCAAAGAATCTAAGATTTGGTGATGTTGTGTTTACTCCAGCGGGTATTGGCAGTGGATTACTTGGTGTACCAGGAGATTTTACACCTCCTTCAAGATTTATTCGCATGGCTTCTCTCCTGCATTTCTCAAACCAACCAAACACAACAGATGAAGCGCTTAAGCTGACTTATCACTTGTTGAACACTGTTGATATTCCAAAGGGTAAGAGTATTTGTTTTATGTACATTTAAGATTGGTTTCAGTTACCATAAAGAAGTTGAGCAGGAGTTGGCCAAAGAATCTTTTACACACAGAAAATAATAAACTTCCAACTGATTCTGTGGAAATGAAAAATTCCCAACGTTCCCGCGGTAAATTTAAAACTGCTCATGCTCGTGGTGGAAGTCGGAGTGGAAATACACCTTTATTTACATTAATGGAATCCCACCTTTAAGACTCTCCTTTATCTTCTCCTTTTCATAACAATACTGTTTGTACTTCGGAGAAATAATGTCTTCGTTACCAGGTTAAAATACACAGATATTTGATCGACGGCACTGACGAAATTTTACAAAATTAAACTAACCCTCCGTCTTCATTGGCGTAGTCTATTTTTCTTGATGTTACTTACAGGTGCTGCGCAGGTTGAAGTAGAACCGGAAGAAGGTCATTATGATTACACACAGTGGGTTGTGATGAAAGATTTAAAGAACCAAGTTATTTACCTCCGTTTTTATGACGACTTTACGTTTAAAACATTTGATTTAAAGACAATGAAGCCATTGACATCTGGGGTTGTTTCGTGCTTCCAATCTTCGTTAACTCGGATTTTTATTGTGTTTTTTCTTGTGATTGCTTTGTTCTGAAATTTCAGTAAATATGATTGTTATACGTTGTTTCTGCTCGTGCGTCTTAGTCTTTTTATTGCATTTGCTGTGATTGTTGTAGTGTGCAAACATTTATCGTAGAACAGGTGTTTTTCAGTTTAGCTTGCACATTTTTTTGATTTTAAAAACAATTTTTCTACCAATAGATAAACTACTAAAATACGGACTTTCCATGCTTGCATGTTTACGGCGCTTTTCATGCACGAAACAGAATTTACGTTTTTTACGTACTTACGTCCCCCCCTACCTTTACAGTTACAGCTTTCAACAAATGAACAAATGAAAGGAGAACTAGTTATTACTTGTCGAGCTGGTAATTTGCCCAACTGGTAACTTGTCCAACTGGTAACTTGTCCAACTGGTAACTTGTCCAACTGGAAACTTGTCCAACTGGTAACTTTTCCCACTGGAAACTTGTCCAACTGGTAACTTTTCCAACTGGTAACTTATCCAACTGGTAACTTGTTCAACTGGTAACTTGTCCAACTGGTGACTTATCCAACTGGTAACTTGTCCAACTGGTAGTCTCCATCAAACAAGCAGACAAACAACTGTTGTTATGGGTAAACAAGTACAAAGAAAAAAATAGTTCAGCAAAAAAAAATATCAATGTCACATTCATCTTCATCCTAAGGTATGGTCGGTTCAATGTTTGTCAAGCTACGTCTTAATTCATTGGGGAATTTAAAAACACAAGGACTTGTAAAATATTGTACTAATACAATAATAACCGATTACCCCGGGCTGTACCGCAAAATGTCGCCCGAGGTCTACGACTGAGGACAATATTTGTATAAGAATTTCAGTTTGCTGTTCTTATCTATATAATAATACGCTTGTGTGAGTAACCATGCGAATCCACGACACGCAAAGTACGGGTCACTTTCTTACGAGGTGGCGTTACGCTAAAATTTACCAAGTTATAAAAAACGCGAATCAGGGAGTTACTATTTAAATATTTAATTTAAACTTTAAAAATTTATACTTTAAAAAAGAAAACTTTTTTTCTTTATTTTATTAAAACTAATTTTTATTTTATTTTTAAATGTTCCTATTTGTTTTTTTGTTGTTTTTTTTGTTTCAAAAGCCCCGTTGGTCGGTATAGATAGAAAAATTTATTTTACCCCGGTTTACCATATGCACCGTATCTCCCTGAATACAAGTTGTTCATCAATTGAAGAGAAGAAAATCGAAGCGAAGAAGGTTGTCTCTTTTTCAAAGTATCCTAAAAACTCATCATAAGGTTAGCTTAAAGCTTTATTTATTTTCTATATTTTTCATTTTTGTGCTCTGGGACCGAGGTTGCTTCCTTTCATAGAAAATCTATGGAATTCGAATATGAATGTAATTCAAATCTAAACTGTAAAAAACAAACTGATGTTGTCGAACGAAGTTGGTATTTTTAGTTAAAAATAATTGTTTTAAAATAAAATGTACAATGATATGACATTACAAGGAGAAATGATTGAAAATGTATGAAATAATTGTATACGCTACCAATTTATGAAGCGAAGTTTAGTATTCGAAGTAAAAAACTGATTGAACTTTCATCCAGAGAACGCTAGCAAGCTCTTACTACTGAGAAAGCGAAAGAAAGCAGGTGTGTTGTTCAGATTTTTTAGTACAGAAATGAATTTGGGTGCATAACGATTTTTTAGCCGCTTCTCTCGGAGCTACATTTTCTTTAAATACTAAGTTTGTTGTTGTGTCTTGAAGCGGAAAATATTTTCTTTAAGAAACACTTTTGTTGCAAGAATATACTCTGAAAAATGGGTTAAAAATTAAAAATATTCTAAGAATATGTCTAAGCTTGATTGTTTATTCTAAATATGAATATTTGTATGACGCACAAAATTGACTTGAAGTTTACTTTTTTATTGTATATCAAACAAACTGATCTTTTTTCTGTCCAAGCAATGGGCCGTTACATGTAGTAGAAAATGCCATTAGCAAGTTATAGTAACTTATAACAGACTTTATTTTTTTAGAGGCATTATGTATTTTGAGGCCATAGTCATGCTAAGAAAATATTAAGAATAATGAGGATAGGATTTGTCAAGAAAGTTAAGAACATGAAGCCTGAACGAAATGAACGAAAAAAACAAGCCAAGTCTTATAAAATCCAGTGTGTATATCCTGGAGAATAATTTATATAAAATGTTTTTCCGTTGTTACTTTTTTCAACGCTACGAAGTGGTTGATGTCGTTATAATAAACCTTAATGTAAACAAAGTTAAATCAATGTTTACATCTGTTACGTTACCGTTTAAAATATTATTCGATTCCTAAATTTGAAAACGCTGCATTGTTATCATACATAACACGTTTGCGCATTAGGAGGGTTGCTGTATGCAATAGACTAAATAGCTAATTTGGTATGATGCATTACAAACTATACATTGTGAAAATTTTGCAATTACCTTTTATGTGTGACTTAACGATTTTTCCTAATGTCTGGTATACTATTTTCCCTGGTGTACTTCTGACGGCAAGGCAAGTATATAGTTTGAACAGATTTTTGAATTTTTATTTCATTTTATTTTTATTTTGTTGCATGACCTGCTTATATTTAAACGTTTTGTTTCAGCGTGTATGAATATAATGCAGACTGTGAGCAACCTCAATCCCAAAATCCCAAAATCCCAATCCCTCAAGCCCAAATATATAAGCACATGCTTATATTTTTGGGCGTTTTGTTTCAACGGTTATAGATATAGAATAATGCAAATTGTGACTTTTAAATATTCAAATTACTGTGTTCAATGTTTTTATTTGGCACCTCTCATGTGGACTCAAAGAGAGATTCAGTGGATTCTTCCACGGGAATTCGGCTAGTAATAATATAATGCACTAGCACTACTTTCGTTAACACTTAAGGTCAAAATTCAAAACAGTCCTTTTTTTCCCGCTTTTATTTATACCCTTATCCCCTAACTACATTAATGCGCTATTTGATTCGTTAAAAAAAACAATGAAATATAATTATGTGTGACGTTTTCGTTATGAAATAATTAAGCCCACATGGTCGCTGATAAAGTTTAGCGATTTCTCTATGTCTGTGGAGGAAACCATTACTTCTTTGAACCCGGGCCTTGAAAGTTCACGCCGTAGAAAAAAATTCATTATATCTTGGAAATTCTCCATTTACGATGATTATTTGAAAAATTTGCGAACAGTATCAACTTGGAAGTGCCTTTGCCAGGGTAAAGGTTTTCCTATTGTTTCTAATTGTTTATGATTTTTGGTCGTTAAATATTTTTTTGGGAGATCAATTTGTCAAAAATGGGTATTTTAGCCCGTTTTAACCATGTTTTGATAGCGCATTTGCCAGTATGTTTAGGTTTTCTACAGAACTTACGTGCTATATTTATGGAACCATTGAATGTCAGTGAAAGAATGTGAAGTAGATTAAAGAAAATGTACTTCAAAAAAATAAAAATCACTTTTTTTGTGTCGTGCACCATATATTTTCACATGCGAAGTCATTCTTCTGTAAGAAAACCCCCTGCTTTTCAATTTTTGTCTAAAATGGTAGACGTGTTGTTTCTGTTCTATGAAAATGTTTTTATTGATGTAAATGTATTGTGGGAGTTAGATAAAAAATCATTTCCAGAGCTTCTTAAAACTTGTTTTTCGTGCTTGTTTACATTTTAAGCTACCATTTCTCTTGACGACAGGTAATACCGCATAATATAGCGCTAAGCCAATCAGAATGCCTAAAAACCCGTATTGCCAGCTTAAAAAAAAACAAAAGTAATTATCAGATATACCAATGTGTTGCTAGAGATGCAAGTATCAGTTTTCGTGTAGTAGTTTTCGTGAAACACCAATTTTTGTATTTGTATTCAGTCCACAAGTCACCAAGAATCTTAGCTCAATAACACTTCAAAAATTAAAATGCATGTCAAAAAGGTTAAGATAATATTTTTGGTATGTGTGGCGTCATTCTTGTCCCCTCCCCTCTTGTCATTAATTTGATTTATTTTTGTGGAATAAGTTTATAGCAAGGTCAACTGTGCAAATTCTGTATCACTCATGCTTAATTAAGCATGAGTAGATTAGGATATATCCACAAACTGCCTCATTTATCACATTTATAAGGTCAAAGTCAAAAATCAGTTCAATTAAGTCCCACAGTCAATCGTTTCACTGTTAAAAGCGATGCAACCTAGTAATATCCGAATACTATGGCTAAATACATGTTGGTACGAATATGTGACGCAACCGTTGCAACTCAAACGGATTTATACCGTTAGAAAGTAAATGAAATGTAGTTTTTGAAACTGTCTCTATTTCTTCAGTGCGAACTACCGGCTAGGATTGGTGCCACAGTTAAAAATGACTTATTTATCTTAATTTTTTAATAAAGCGCTACCACAGCGCTCAGTGTAATCGCTGAGTTCCCGCAATCATGTCAAATTAAGAAGAATGTTACTTCTTGTAGTCAAACTGCCTCATTTATCACATTTATAAAGTCAAAATCCAAAATCAGTTCAATTAAGTCCCACAGTCATATGTTTCACTGTTAAAAGCGATGCAACCTAGTAATATCCGAATACTACCGCTAAATACATGTTGGTACGAATATGTGACGGAACCGTTGTAACTCAAACGGATTTAAACCGCTAAAAAGTCAATGAAATGTAGTCTTTGGAACTGTTCCTATTTATTCATCACGTGCTAACGGCCAGGATTGGTCTCACAGTAAGGAAAGACTTAATTATCTAAATTTTTTAATAAAGCGCTACCACCGATGCTAATGTAATCCCTGAATTCCAGCAATCATGTCAAATTAAGAAGAATGTTATTCCTTGTAAACCAATTGGCTCATTTATCACATTTATAAGGTCACATTGTAGAATCAGTTCAATTAATTCCCACAGTCAATCGTTTCACAGTTAAAAACAATACAACTTAGTAATATCGGAAGAAAACCACTAAATACATGTTGGTACGAATATGTGACGCAACCGTTGTAACTCAAACGGTTTGACCCCGTTAGAAAGTCAATGAAATGTAGTTTTTAAAACTGTCTGTATTTCTTCAGCGCGAACTAACGGCTAGGATTGGTCTCCCAGTAAAAAATGATTTATTTATCTAAATTTTTAAATAAAGCGCTACCACATGGCCTAGTGTACTCGCTGAATTCCAGAAATCATGTTGAATTAAGAACAATGTTATTCCTTGGAGTCCAATTGGCTCATTTATCACATTTATAAAGTCATAGTCCAGAATTAGTTCAATTAAGTCCCACGGTCAATCGTTTCACTGTTAAAAGCGATGCAACCTAGTAATATCCGAATACTATCGCTAAGTACATGTTGGTACGAATATGTGACGCAACCGTTGTAATTCAAACGGATTTATGCCGCTAGAAAGTCAATGAAATTTAGTCTTTGGAACTGATCCTATTTATTCAGCGCGTGCTAACGACCAGGATTGGTCCCACAGTAAGAAAATTACTGTTCATCTAAATTTTTAAATAAAGCGCTACCACAGAGCCTAATGTAATCGCTGAATCCCAGCAATGATGTGAAATTAAGAAGAATTTTATTCCTTGGAGACCAATTGTCTCACTTGTAACATTTATAAGGTCACAGTTCAAAATCAGTTCAATTAAGTCCCAGAGTCAATCGTTTCACTGTTAAAAGCGATGCAACCTAGTAATATGAGAAACGTATCGCTAAATACATGTTGGTACGAATATGTAACGCAACCGTTGTAACTGAAGCGGATTGATAGCGTTAGAAAGTCAATGAAATTTAGTTTTTGAAACTGTCGCTATTTCTTCAGCGCGTGATAACGGCCAGGATTGGTCCCACAGTAAAAAATGACTTATTTATCTTAATTTTTTAATAAAGCGCCACCACAGCGCCCAGTGTAATCGCTGAGTTCCAGGAATCATGTCAAATAAAGAAGAATGTTATTTCTTGTAGTCAAACTGGTTCATTCATCACATTTATAAGGTCAAATTCCAAAATCAGTTCAATTAAGTCCCACAGTCAAGCGTTTCACTGTTAAAAGCGTTGTAACCTAGGAATATCCGAATGCTATCGCTAAATACATGTTGGTACGAATATGTGACGCAACCGTTGTAACTCAAACGGATTTATATCGCTAGAAAGTCAATGATATGTAGTCTCTGTAACTGTTCCTTTTTATTCAGCGCGTACAAACGAACAGGATTGGTCCCACAGTAAGAAAATTCCTGTTTATCTAAATTTTTAAATAAAGTGCTACCACAGAGCCTAATGTAATCGATGAATTCCGGCAATCATGACAAATTAAAAAGAATGTTATTCCTTGGAGACCAATTGGCTCATTTATCACATTTATAAGGTCAAAGTCCAAAATCAGTTCAATTAAGTCCCAGAGTCAATCGTTTCACTGCTAAAAGCGATGCAACCTAGTAATATGAGAAACGTATGGCTAAATACATGTTGGTACGAATATGTGACGCAACCGTTGTTATGGAAACGGATTGGCAGCGTTAGAAGGTCAATGGAATGTAGTCTTTGTAACTGTTCCTATTTATTCAGCGCGTGCTAACGGCCAGGATTGGTCCCACAGTAAGGAAAAACTTATTTATCTAAACTTTTAAATAAAGCGCTACCATCGAGGCTAATGTAATCCCTGAAATCCAGCAATCATGTCAAATTAAGAAGAATGTTATTCCTTGGAGACCAATTGTCTCACTTGTAACATTTATAAGGTCACAGTCCAAAATCAGTTCAATTAAGTTACAGAGTCAATCGTTTCACTGCTAAAAGGGATGCGACCTAGTAATATGAGAAACCTTTTTCTATAAATACATGTTGGTACAAATATGTGACGCAACCGTTGTAACTCAAACGGATTGACACTGTTAGAAAGTCTATGAAATGGAGTTTTTGAAACTGTCTCTATATCTTCAGCGCGCGGTAACGGCTAGGATTGGTCCCACAGTAAAAATGACTTATTTATCTAAATTTTTAAATGGAGCGCTACCACGGTGTCTAGTGTAATCGCTGAGTTCCCACAATCATGTCAAGTTAAGAAGAATGTTATTTCTTGGAGTCCAATTGTCTCACTTATAACATTTATAAGGTCACAGTCCAAAATCAGTTCAATTAATTCCCACAGTCAATCGTTTCATTGTTAAAAGCAAAACAACTGAGTAATATCGGAAGAAAATCACAAAATACATGTTGGTACAAATATGTAACGCAACCGTTGTAACTCAAACGGATTGACAACGTTAGAAAGTCAATAAAATGTAGTTTTTTAAACTGTCTCTATTTCTTCAGCGCAAGCTAAGGGCTAGGATTGTTCCCAGAGTAAAAAATGAATTGTTTATCTTAATTTTTTTATAAAGCGCTACCACAGCGCACAGTGTAGTCGCTGAATTCCAGCAATCATGTCAAATTAAGAAGAATGTTACTTCTTGTAGTCAAACTGCCTCATTTATCACATTTATAAAGTCAAAATTCAAAGTCAGTTCAATTAAGTCCCACAGTCAAATGTTTCACTGTTAAAAGCGATGCAACCTAGTAATATCCGAATACTACCGCTAAATACATGTTGGTACGAATTTGTGACGCCACCGTTGTAACTCAAACGGATTTAAACCGCTAGAAAGTCAATGAAATGTAGTCTTTGGAACTGTTCCTATTTATTCATCACGTGCTAACGGCCAGGATTGGTCTCACAGTAAGGAAAGACTTAATTATCTAAATTTTTTAATAAAGCGCTACCACCGAGGCTAATGTAATCCCTGAATTCCAGCAATCATGTCAAATTAAGAAGAATGTTATTCCTTGTAAACCAATTGGCTCATTTATCACATTTATAAGGTCACATTGTAGAATCAGTTCAATTAATTCCCACAGTCAATCGTTTCACTGTTAAAAACAATACAACTTAGTAATATCGGAAGAAAACCACTAAATACATGTTGGTACGAATATGTGACGCAACCGTTGTAACTCAAACGGTTTGACCCCGTTAGAAAGTCAATGAAATGTAGTTTTTAAAACTGTACGGCTAGGATTGGTCTCACAGTAAAAAATGATTTATTTATCTAAATTTTTAAATAAAGCGCTACCACATGGCCTAGTGTACTCGCTGAATTCCAGAAATCATGTTGAATTAAGAACAATGTTATTCCTTGGAGTCAAATTGGCTCATTTATCACATTTATAAGGTCATAGTCCAGAATTAGTTCAATTAAGTCCCACGGTCAATCGTTTCATTGTTAAAAGCGATGCAACCTAGTAATATCCGAATACTATCGCTAAGTACATGTTGGTACGAATATGTGACGCAACCGTTGTAATTCAAACGGATTTATGCCGCTAGAAAGTCAATGAAATATAGTCTTTGGAACTGATCCTATTTATTCAGCGCGTGCTAACGGCCAGGATTGGTCCCACAGTAAGAAAATTCCTGTTTATCTAAATTTTTAAATAAAGTGCTACCACAGAGCCTAATGTAATCGATGAATTCCGGCAATCATGACAAATTAAATAGAATGTTATTCCTTGGAGACCAATTGGCTCATTTATCACATTTATAAGGTCAAAGTCCAAAATCAGTTCAATTAAGTCCCAGAGTCAATCGTTTCACTGCTAAAAGCGATGCAACCTAGTAATATGAGAAACGTATGGCTAAATACATGTTGGTACGAATATGTGACGCAACCGTTGTTATGGAAACGGATTGACAGCGTTAGAAGGTCAATGGAATGTAGTCTTTGTAACTGTTCCTATTTATTCAGCGCGTGCTAACGGCCAGGATTGGTCCCACAGTAAGGAAAGACTTATTTATCTAAACTTTTAAATAAAGCGCTACCATCGAGGCTAATGTAATCCCTGAAATCCAGCAATCATGTCAAATTAAGAAGAATGTTATTCCTTGGAGACCAATTGTCTCACTTGTAACATTTATAAGGTCACAGTCCAAAATCAGTTCAATTAAGTTACAGAGTCAATCGTTTCACTGCTAAAAGGGATGCAACCTAGTAATATGAGAAACCTTTTTCTATAAATACATGTTGGTACAAATATGTGACGCAACCGTTGTAACTCAAACGGATTGACACTGTTAGAAAGTCTATGAAATGGAGTTTTTGAAACTGTCTCTATATCTTCAGCGCGCGGTAACGGCTAGGATTGGTCCCACAGTAAAAATGACTTATTTATCTAAATTTTTAAATGGAGCGCTACCACGGTGTCTAGTGTAATCGCTGAGTTCCCACAATCATGTCAAGTTAAGAAGAATGTTATTTCTTGGAGTCCAATTGTCTCACTTATAACATTTATAAGGTCACAGTCCAAAATCAGTTCAATTAATTCCCACAGTCAATCGTTTCATTGTTAAAAGCAAAACAACTGAGTAATATCGGAAGAAAATCACAAAATACATGTTGGTACAAATATGTAACGCAACCGTTGTAACTCAAACGGATTGACAACGTTAGAAAGTCAATAAAATGTAGTTTTTTAAACTGTCTCTATTTCTTCAGCGCAAGCTAAGGGCTAGGATTGTTCCCAGAGTAAAAAATGAATTGTTTATCTTAATTTTTTTATAAAGCGCTACCACAGCGCACAGTGTAGTCGCTGAATTCCAGCAATCATGTCAAATTAAGAAGAATGTTACTTCTTGTAGTCAAACTGCCTCATTTATCACATTTATAAAGTCAAAATTCAAAGTCAGTTCAATTAAGTCCCACAGTCAAATGTTTCACTGTTAAAAGCGATGCAACCTAGTAATATCCGAATACTACCGCTAAATACATGTTGGTACGAATTTGTGACGCCACCGTTGTAACTCAAACGGATTTAAACCGCTAGAAAGTCAATGAAATGTAGTCTTTGGAACTGTTCCTATTTATTCATCACGTGCTAACGGCCAGGATTGGTCTCACAGTAAGGAAAGACTTAATTATCTAAATTTTTTAATAAAGCGCTACCACCGAGGCTAATGTAATCCCTGAATTCCAGCAATCATGTCAAATTAAGAAGAATGTTATTCCTTGTAAACCAATTGGCTCATTTATCACATTTATAAGGTCACATTGTAGAATCAGTTCAATTAATTCCCACAGTCAATCGTTTCACTGTTAAAAACAATACAACTTAGTAATATCGGAAGAAAACCACTAAATACATGTTGGTACGAATATGTGACGCAACCGTTGTAACTCAAACGGTTTGACCCCGTTAGAAAGTCAATGAAATGTAGTTTTTAAAACTGTCTGTATTTCTTCAGCGCAAACTAACGGCTAGGATTGGTCTCACAGTAAAAAATGATTTATTTATCTAAATTTTTAAATAAAGCGCTACCACATGGCCTAGTGTACTCGCTGAATTCCAGAAATCATGTTGAATTAAGAACAATGTTATTCCTTGGAGTCAAATTGGCTCATTTATCACATTTATAAGGTCATAGTCCAGAATTAGTTCAATTAAGTCCCACGGTCAATCGTTTCAATGTTAAAAGCGATGCAACCTAGTAATATCCGAATACTATCGCTAAGTACATGTTGGTACGAATATGTGACGCAACCGTTGTAATTCAAACGGATTTATGCCGCTAGAAAGTCAATGAAATATAGTCTTTGGAACTGATCCTATTTATTCAGCGCGTGCTAACGGCCAGGATTGGTCCCACAGTAAGAAAATTCCTGTTTATCTAAATTTTTAAATAAAGCGCTACCACAGAGCCTAATGTAATCGCTGAATCCCAGCAATCATGACAAATTAAGAAGAATGTTATTCCTTGGAGACCAATTGGCTCATTTATCACATTTATAAGGTCACAGTCCAGAATCAGGTCTATTAATTCTCACAGTCAATCGTTTCACTGTTAAAAGCGATGCAACCTAGTAATATCAGAAAAATATCGCTAAATACATGTTGGTACGAATATGTGACCCAGCCGTTGTAACTTAAACGGAATGACACCGTTAGAAAGTCAGTGAAATGTAGTATTTGAAACTGTCTCTATTTCTTCAGCGCGAGCTAACGGCTAGGATTGGTCCCACAGTAAAAAATGACTTATTTATCTTAATTTGTTAATAAAGCGCTTCCACAGCGCCCAGTGTAATCGAGGAGTTCCAGGAATCATGTCAAATTAAGAAGAATGTTATTTCTTGTAGTAAAACTGAATCATTTATCACATTTATCAGGTCACAGTCCAAAGTTAGTTCAATTAATCCCACAGTCAATCGCTTCACTGTTAACACCGATACAACTTAGTAATATTGGAAGAAAATTACTAAATACATGTTGGTACGAAAATGTGACGCAACCGTTGTAACTCAAACGGATTGACACCGTTAGAAAGTCAATGAAATGGAGTTTTTGAAACTGTCTCTATATTTTCAGCGCGCACTAACGGCTAGGATTGGTCCCACAGTAAAAATGACTTATTTATTTAAATTTTTAAATGAAGCGCTAACACAGCGCCCAGTGTAATCGCTGAGTGTCGGCAATCATGTCAAATTAAGAAGAATGTTATTTCTTGAAGTCCAATTGTCTCACTTTCACATTTATAAGATTAGAGTCCAAAATCAGTTCAATTAAGTCCCACAGTCAATCGTTTCACTGTTAAAAGCGATGCAGCCTAGTAATAGCGGAAAAATATCGCTAAATACATGTTGGTACGAATTTGTGACGCCACCGTTGTAACTCAAACGGATTGACACCGTTAGAAAGTAAATGAAACGTAGTTTTTGAAACTGTCTCTATTTCTTCAGCGCGAGCTAACGGCTAAGATTGGTCCCACTGTAAAAACTGAATTTTTTATCTTAATTTTTAAATGAATCTCTACCACAACGCCCAGTGTAATCGCTGAGTTCCACCAATCATGTCAAATTAAGAAAAATGTTATTTCATGTAGTCAAACTGGCTCATTTATCACATTCGTAAAGTCAAAGTCCAAAATGAGTTCAACTAAGTCCCACAGTCAAGCGTTTCACTGTTAAAAGAGATGCAACCTAGTAATATCCGAATAATATCGCTAAATACATGTTGGTACAAATATAAGACAGAACCGTTGTAACTCAAACGGACTTATACCGCTAGAAAGTCAATGAAATGCAGTCTTTGGAACTGTTCCTATTTATTAAGCGCGTGCTAACGGCCAGGATTGGTCCCACAGCAAGGAAAGACTTTTTTATCTAAATTTTTAAATAAAGCGCTACCACAGAGCCTAATGTAATCGCTGAATTCCAGCAATCATGTCAAATTAAGAAGAATGTTATTCCTTGGAAGCCAATTGGCTCATTTATCACATTTATACGGTCACATTATAGAATCAGTTCAATTAATTCCCACAGTCAATCGCTTCACTGTTAAAACCGATACAACTTAGTAATATCGGAAACAAATCACTAAATACATGTTGGTACGAATATGTGACGCAACCGTTGTAACTCAAAAGGATTGACACCGTTAGAAAATCAATGAAATGTAATTTTTGAGACTGTCTCTATTTCTTCAACGCGAACTAACGGCTAGGATTGGTCCCACAGTAAGAAAAATCTTATTTATCTAAATTTTTAAATAAAGCGCTACCACAGAGCCTAATGTAATCGCTGAGTTCCAGCAATCATGTGGAATTAAGAAGAATGTTTTTCCTTGGAGTCCCATTGTCTCATTCATCACATTTATCAGGTCACAGTCCAAAGCTAGTTCAATTAATCCCACAGTCAATCGCTTCACTGTTAACACCGATACAACTTAGTAATATTGGAAGAAAATTACTAATTACATGTTGGTACGAAAATGTGACGCAACCGTTGTAACTCAAACAGATTGACACCGTTAGAAAGTCAATGAAATGTAGTTTTTGAAACTGTCTGTATTTCTTCAGCGCGCGCTAACGGCTAGGATTGGTCCCACAGTAAAAATGACTTATTTATTTAAATTTTTAAATGAAGCGCTAACACAGCGCCCAGTGTAATCGCTGAGTTTCGGCAATCATGTCAAATTAAGAAGAACGTTATTTCTTGAAGTCCAATTGTCTCACTTTCACATTTATAAGATTAGAGTCCAAAATCAGTTCAATTAAGTCCCACAGTCAATCGTTTCACTGTTAAAAGCGATGCAGCCTAGTAATAGCGGAAAAATATCGCTAAATACATGTTGGTACGAATTTGTGACGCCACCGTTGTAAATCAAACGGATTGACACCGTTAGAAAGTAAATGAAATGCAGTTTTTGAAACTGTCTCTATTTCTTCAGCGCGAGCTAACGGCTAAGATTGGTCCCACTGTAAAAACTGAATTTTTTATCTTAATTTTTAAATGAATCGCTACCACAACGCCCAGTGTAATCGCTGAGTTCCGCCAATCATGTCAAATTAAGAAAAATGTTATTTCATGTAGTCAAACTGGCTCATTTATCACATTCATAAAGTCAAAGTCCAAAATCAGTTCAATTAAGTCCCACAGTCAAGCGTTTCACTGTTAAAAGCGATGCAACCTAGTAATATCCGAATAATATCGCTAAATACATGTTGGTACGAATGTGTGACGCAACCGTTGTAACTCAAACGGATTTATACCGCTAGAAAGTCAATGAAATGTAGTCTTTGGAACTGTTCCTATTTATTCAGTGCGTGTTAACGGCCAGGATTGGTCCCACAGTAAGAAAAGACTTATTTATCTAAATTTTTAAATAAAACGCTACCACAGAGCCTAATGTAATCGATGAATTCCGGCAATCATGTCAAATTAAAAAGAATGTTATTCCTTGGAAACCAATTGGCTCATTTATCATATTTATAAGGTCAAAGTCCAGAATCAGTTCTATCAATTCCCACAGTCAATCATTTCACTGTTAAAAGCAATACAACTTAGTAATATCGGAAGAAAATCACTAAATACATGTTGGTACGAATACGTAACGCGACCGTTGTAACTCAAACGGATTGACACCGTTAGAAAGTCAATGAAATTTATTATTTGAAACTGTCTCTATTTCTTCAGCGCGAGCTAACGGCTAAGATTGGTCCCACAGTAAAAAATGACTTGTTTATCTTAATTTTTTAATAAAGTGCTACCACAGTGCCCAGTGTAATCGCTGAGTTCCAGCAATCATGTCAAATTAAGAAAAATGTTATTTCTTGTAGTCAAACTGGCTCATTTATCACATTTACAAGGTCAAAGTCCAAAATCAGTTCAATTAAGTCCCACAGTCAAGCGTTTCACTGTTAAAAGCGATGCAACCTAGTAATATCCGAATACTATCGCTAAATACATGTTGGTACGAATATAAGACAGAACCGTTGTAACTCAAACGGACTTATACCGCTAGAAAGTCAATGAAATGCAGTCTTTGGAACTGTTCCTATTTATTCAGCGCGTGCTAACTGCCAGGATTGGTCCCACAGTAAGGAAAGACTTATTTATCTAAATTTTTAAATAAAGCGCTACCAGCGAGGCTAATGTAATCCCTGAATTCCAGCAATCATGTCAAATTAGGAAAAATGTTATTCCTTGGAAGCCAATTGGCTCATTTATCACATTTATAAGGTCACAGTCCAGAATCAGTTCTATTAATTCCCACAGTCAATCGTTTCAATGTTAAAAGCAATACAACCTAGTAATATCCGAATACTATCGCTAAATACATGTTGGTACGAATATGTGACGCAACTGTTGTAACTCAATCGGATATATACCGCTAGAAAGTCAATGAAATGTAGTCTTTGGAACTGTTCCTATTTATTCAGCGCGTGCTAACTGCCAGGATTGGTCCCACAGTAAGGAAACACTTATTTATCTAAATTTTTAAATAAAGCGCTACCAGCGAGGCTAATGTAATCCCTGAATTCCAGCAATCATGTCAAATTAAGAAAAATGTTATTCCTTGGAAGCCAATTGGCTCATTTATCACATTTATACGGTCACATTATAGAATCAGTTCAATTAATTCCCACAGTTAATCGTTTTTCTGTTAAAAGCAATACAACTTAGTAATATCGGAAGAATTTCACTACATACATGTTGGTACGAAAATGTGACACAACCGTTGTAACTCAAACCGATTGACCCCGTTAGAAAGTCAATGAAATGTAGTTTTTGCAACTGTCTGTATTTCTTCAGCGCGAACTAACGACTAGGATTGGTCCCACAGTAAAAAGTGATTTATTTATCTAAATTTTTAAAAAAAGAGCTACCACAGGGCCTAGTGTACTCGCTGAATTCCAGAAATCACAGTAAAAAATGATTTATTTATCTTAATTCTTAAATTAAGCTCTACCGCAGCGCCCAGTATAATCGCTGAGTTCCAGCAATCATGTGGAATTAAGAAGAATGTTATTCCTTGGAGTCCAATTGTCTCATTTATCACATTTATCAGGTCACAGTCCAAAGTTAGTTCAATTAAGTCCCACAGTCAATCGCTTCACTGTTAAAACCGATACAACTTAGTAATATAGGAAACAAATCACTAAATACATGTTGGTACGAATATGTGACGCAACCGTTGTAACTCAAACGGGTTGACACCGTTAGAAAATCAATGAAATGTAACTTTTGAGACTGTCTCTATTTCTTCAACGCGAACTAACGGCTAGGATTGGTCCCACAGTAAGAAAAATCTTATTTATCTAAATTTTTAAATAAAGTGCTACCACAGAGCCTAATGTAATCGCTGAGTTCCAGCAATCATGTGGAATTAAGAAGAATGTTATTCCTTGGAGTCCCATTGTCTCATTTATCACATTTATCAGGTCACAGTCCAAAGTTAGTTCAATTAAGTCCCACAGTCAATCGTTTCACTGTTAAAAGCGATGCAGCCTAGTAATAGCGGAAAAATATCGCTAAATACATGTTGGTACGAATTTGTGACGCCCTCGTTGTAACTCAAACGGATTGACACCGTTAGAAAGTAAATGAAATGTAGTTTTTGAAACTGTCTCTATTTCTTCAGCGCAAGCTGACGGCTAAGATTGGTCCCACTGTAAAAACTGAATTTTTTATCTTAATTTTTAAATGAATCGCTACCACAACGCCCAGTGTAATCGCTGAGTTCCACCAATCATGTCAAATTAAGAAAAATGTTATTTCATGTAGTCAAACTGGCTCATTTATCACATTCGTAAAGTCAAAGTCCAAAATCAGTTCAATTAAGTCCCACAGTCAAGCGTTTCACTGTTAAAAGCGATGCAACCTAGTAATATCCGAATAATATCGCTAAATACATGTTGGTACGAATGTGTGACGCAACCGTTGTAACTCAAACGGATTTATACCGCTAGAAAGTCAATGAAATGTAGTCTTTGGAACTGTTCCTATTTATTCAGTGCGTGCTAACGGCCAGGATTGGTCCCACAGTAAGAAAAGACTTATTTATCTAAATTTTTAAATAAAACGCTACCACAGAGCGTAATGTAATCGATGAATTCCGGCAATCATGTCAAATTAAGAAGAATGTTATTCCTTGGAGACCAATTGGCTCATTTATCATATTTATAAGGTCAAAGTCCAGAATCAGTTCTATTAATTCCCACAGTCAATCATTTCACTGTTAAAAGCAATACAACTTAGTAATATCAGAAGAAAATCACTAAACACATGTTGGTACGAATATGTAACGCGACCGTTGTAACTTAAACGGATTGACACCGTTAGAAAGTCAAGGAAATTTATTATTTGAAACTGTCTCTATTTCTTCAGCGCGAGCTAACGGCTAGGATTGGTCCCACAGTAAAAAATGACTTGTTTATCTTAATTTTTAATAAAGCGCTACCACAGTCCGCAGTGTAATCGCTGAGTTCCAGCAATCATGTCAAATTAAGAAAAATGTTATTTCTTGTAGTCAAACTGGCTCATTTATCACATTCACAAGGTCAAAGTCCAAAATCAGTTCAATTAAGTCCCACAATCAAGCGTTTCACTGTTAAAAGCGATGCAGCCTAGTAATCTCCGAATACTATCGCTAAATACATGTTGGTACGAATATAAGACAGAACCGTTGTAACTCAAACGAAATGCAGTCTTTGGAACTGTTCCTATTTATTCAGCGCGTGCTAACGGCCAGGATTGGTCACACAGCAAGGAAAGACTTTGTTATCTAAATCTTTAAATAAAGCGCTACCACAGAGCCTAATGTAATCGCTGAATTCCAGCAATCATGTCAAATTAAAGAGAATGTTATTCTTTGGACACCAATTGGCTCATTTATCACATTTATAAGGTCACAGTCCAGAATCAGTTCTATTAATTCCCACAGTCAATCGTTTCAATGTTAAAAGCAATACAACCTAGTAATATCCGAATACTATCGCTAAATACATGTTGGTACGAATATGTGACGCAACCATTGTAACTCAAACGGATATATACCGCTAGAAAGTCAATGAAATGTAGTCTTTGGAACTGTTCCTATTTATTCAGCGCGTGCTAACTGCCAGGATTGGTCCCACAGTAAGGAAACACTTATTTATCTAAATTTTTAAATAAAGCGCTACCAGCGAGGCTAATGTAATCCCTGAATTCCAGCAATCATGTAAAATTAAGAAAAATGTTATTCCTTGGAAACCAATTGGCTCATTTATCACATTTATACGGTCACATTCTAGAATCAGTTCTATTAATTCCCACAGTCAATCGTTTCAATGTTAAAAGCAATACAACCTAGTAATATCCGAATACTATCGCTAAATACATGTTGGTACGAATATGTGACGCAACCGTTGTAACTCAAACGGATATATACCGCTAGAAAGTCAATGAAATGTAGTCTTTGGAACTGTTCCTATTTATTCAGCGCGTGCTAACTGCCAGGATTGGTCCCACAGTAAGGAAACACTTATTTATCTAAATTTTTAAATAAAGCGCTACCAGCGAGGCTAATGTAATCCCTGAATTCCAGCAATCATGTAAAATTAAGAAAAATGTTATTCCTTGGAAACCAATTGGCTCATTTATCACATTTATACGGTCACATTCTAGAATCAGTTCTATTAATTCCCACAGTCAATCGTTTCAATGTTAAAAGCAATACAACCTAGTAATATCCGAATACTATCGCTAAATACATGTTGGTACGAATATGTGACGCAACCGTTGTAACTCAAACGGATATATACCGCTAGAAAGTCAATGAAATGTAGTCTTCGGAACTGTTCCTATTTATTCAGCGCGTGCTAACTGCCAGGATTGGTCCCACAGTAAGGAAACACTTATTTATCTAAATTTTTAAATAAAGCGCTACCAGCGAGGCTAATGTAATCCCTGAATTCCAGCAATCATGTCAAATTAAGAAAAATGTTATTCCTTGGAAACCAATTGGCTCATTTATCACATTTATACGGTCACATTCTAGAATCAGTTCAATTAATTCCCACAGTCAATCGTTTCACTGTTAAAAGCAATACAACTTAGTAATATCGGAAGAAATCCACTAAATACATGTTGGTACGAATATGTGACGCAACCGTTGTAACTCAAACGGATATATACCGCTAGAAAGTCAATGAAATGTAGTCTTTGGAACTGTTCCTATTTATTCAGCGCGTGCTAACTGCCAGGATTGGTCCCACAGTAAGGAAACACTTATTTATCTAAATTTTTAAATAAAGCGCTACCAGCGAGGCTAATGTAATCCCTGAATTCCAGCAATCATGTAAAATTAAGAAAAATGTTATTCCTTGGAAACCAATTGGCTCATTTATCACATTTATACGGTCACATTCTAGAATCAGTTCTATTAAGTCCCACGGTCAATCGTTTTACTGTTAAAAGCGATGCAACCTAGTAATATCCGAATACTATCGCTAATTACATGTTGGTACGAATATGTGACGCAACCGTTGTAATTCAAACGGAATTATGCCGCTAGAAAGTCAATGAAATGTAGTATTTGAAACTGTTCCTATTTATTCAGCGCGTGCTAACTGCCAGGATTGGTCCCACAGTAAGGAAACACTTATTTATCTAAATTTTTAAATAAAGCGCTACCAGCGAGGCTAATGTAATCCCTGAATTCCAGCAATCATGTCAAATTAAGAAAAATGTTATTCCTTGGAAACCAATTGGCTCATTTATCACATTTATACGGTCACATTCTAGAATCAGTTAAATTAATTCCCACAGTCAATCGTTTCACTGTTAAAACCGATACAACTTAGTAATATCGGAAAAAAATCACTAAATACATGTTGTTACGAATATGTGACGCAACCGTTGTAACTCAAACGGATTGACACCGGTAGAAAATCAATGAAATGTAGTTTTTGAAACTGTCTCTATTTCTTCAACGCGAACTAACGGCTAGGATTGGTCCCACAGTAAAAAATGATTTATTTATCTAAATTTTTAAATAAAGCGCTACCACAGAGCCTAATGTAATCGCTGAATTCCAGCAATCATATCAAATTAAGAAGCATGTTATCCCTTGGAGTCCAATTGCCTCATTTATTACATTTATAAGGTCAACGACCAAAATCAGTTTAACTAAGTCCCACAGTCAAGCGTTTCACTGTTAAAACCGATACAACTTAGTAATATCGGAAAAAAATCACTAAATACATGTTGTTACGAATATGTGACGCAACCGTTGTAACTCAAACGGATTGACACCGGTAGAAAATCAATGAAATGTAGTTTTTGAAACTGTCTCTATTTCTTCAACGCGAACTAACAGCTAGGATTGGTCCCACAGTAAAAAATGATTTATTTATCTAAATTTTTAAATAAAGCGCTACCACAGAGCCTAATGTAATCGCTGAATTCCAGCAATCATATCAAATTAAGAAGCATGTTATCCCTTGGAGTCCAATTGCCTCATTTATTACATTTATAAGGTCAAAGACCAAAATCAATTTAACTAAGTCCCACAGTCAAGCGTTTCACTGTTAAAGGCGATGCAACCTAATAATTTCCGAATACTATCGCTAAATACATGTCCGTATGAATATGTGACGCAACCGTTGCAACTCAAACAGAGTTATACCGCTAGAAAGTCAATTAAATGTAATCTTCGAAACTGTTCCTATTTTTTCAGCGCGTGGTAACGGCCAGGATTGGTCCCACAGCAAAAAAAGACTTATTTATCTAAATTTTTAAATAAAGCGCTACAACAGAGCCTAGTGTACTCGCTGAATTCCAACAATCATGTCGATTTAAGAAGAATGTTATTCCTTGGAGTCCATTTGGCTCATTTATCACATTTATGAGGTCACAGTCCAGAATTCGTTCAATTAAGTCCCACAGTCAATCGTTTCACTGTTAAAAGCTGTGCAACCTAGTAATGTCCGATTACCATCGCTAAGTACATGTTGGTACGAATATGTGACGCAACCGTTGTAACTCAAACGGATTAATGCCGCTGGAAAGTCAATGAAATTTAGTTTTTGAAGCTGTCTGTATTTCTTCAGCGCGAACTAACGGCTAGGATTGGTCCCACAGTAAAAAATGATTTATTTATCTAAATTTTTAAATAAAGCGCTACCACAGAGCCTAATGTAATCGTTGAATTCCAGCAATCATATCAAATTAAGAAGAATGTTATTCCTTGGAGTCCAATTGTCTCATTTATCACATTTATCAGGTCACAGTCCAAAGTTAGTTTAATTAAGTCCCACAGTCAATCGCTTCACTGTTAAAACCGATACAACTTAGTAATATCGGAAAAAGATCACTAAATACATGTTGTTACGAATATGTGACGCAACCGTTGTAACTCAAACGGATTGACACCGGTAGAAAATCAATGAAATGTAGTTTTTGAAACTGTCTCTATTTCTTCAACGCGAACTAACGGCTAGGATTGGTCCCACAGTAAAAAATGATTTATTTATCTAAATTTTTAAAAAAAGCGCTACCACAGAGCCTAATGTAATCGTTGAATTCCAGCAATCATATCAAATTAAGAAGAATGTTATTCCTTGGAGTCCAATTGTCTCATTTATCACATTTATCAGGTCACAGTCTAAAGTTAGTTTAATTAAGTTCCACAGTCATTCGCTTCACTGTTAAAACCGATACAACTTAGTAATATCGGAAAAAAATCACTAAATACATGTTGTTACGAATATGTGACGCAACCGTTGTAACTCAAACGGATTGACACCGGTAGAAAATCAATGAAATGTAGTTTTTGAAACTGTCTCTATTTCTTCAACGCGAACTAACGGCTAGGATTGGTCCCACAGTAAAAAATGATTTATTTATCTAAATTTTTAAATAAAGCGCTACCACAGAGCCTAATGTAATCGCTGAATTCCAACAATCATGTCGATTTAAGAAGAATGTTATTCCTTGGAGTCCATTTGGCTCATTTATCACATTTATAAAGTCACAGTCCAGAATTTGTTCAATTAAGTCCCACAGTCAATCGTTTCACTGTTAAAAGCGGTGCAACCTAGTAATGTCCGATTACCATCGCTAAGTACATGTTGGTACGAATATGTGGCGCAACCATTGTAACTCAAACGGATTTATGCCGCTGGAAAGTCAATGAAATTTAGTTTTTGAAGCTGTCTGTATTTCTTCAGCGCGAACTAACGGCTAGGATTGGTCCCACAGTAAAAAATGATTTATTTATCTAAATTTTTAAATAAAGCGCTACCACAGAGCCTAATGTAATCGTTGAATTCCAGCAATCATATCAAATTAAAAAGAATGTTATTCCTTGGAGTCCAATTGTCTCATTTATCACATTTATCAGGTCACAGTCCAAAGTTAGTTTAATTAAGTCCCACAGTCAATTGCTTAACTGTTAAAACCGATACAACTTAGTAATATCGGAAAAAAATCACTAAATACATGTTGTTACGAATATGTGACGCAACCGTTGTAACTCAAACGGATTAATGCCGCTGGAAAGTCAATGAAATTTAGTTTTTGAAGCTGTCTGTATTTCTTCAGCGCGAACTAACGGCTAGGATTGGTCCCACAGTAAAAAATGATTTATTTATCTAAATTTTTAAATAAAGCGCTACCACAGAGCCTAATGCAATCGTTGAATTCCAGCAATCATATCAAATTAAGAAGAATGTTATTCCTTGCAGTCCAATTGTCTCATTTATCACATTTATCAGGTCACAGTCCAAAGTTAGTTTAATTAAGTCCCACAGTCAATCGCTTCACTGTTAAAGGCGATCCAACCTAATAATTTCCAAATACTATCGCTAAATACATGTCGGTATGAATATGTGACGCAACCGTTGCAACTCAAACGGATTGACACCGGTAGAAAATCAATGAAATGTAATCTTCGAAACTGTTCCTATTTTTTCAACGCGAACTAACGGCTAGGATTGGTCCCACAGTAAAAAATGATTTATTTATCTAAATTTTTAAATAAAGCGCTACCACAGAGCCTAATGCAATCGTTGAATTCCAGCAATCATATCAAATTAAGAAGAATGTTATTCCTTGCAGTCCAATTGTCTCATTTATCACATTTATCAGGTCACAGTCCAAAGTTAGTTTAATTAAGTCCCACAGTCAATCGCTTCACTGTTAAAACCGATACAACTTAGTAATATCGGAAAAAAATCACTAAATACATGTTGTTACGAATATGTGACGCAACCGTTGTAACTCAAACGGATTGACACCGGTAGAAAATCAATGAAATGTAGTTTTTGAAACTGTCTCTATTTCTTCAACGCGAACTAACGGCTAGGATTGGTCCCACAGTAAAAAATGTTTTATTTATCTAAATTTTTAAATAAAACGCTACCACAGGGCCTAGTGTACTCCTAAATTCCAGCAACAATGTCGAATTAAGAAAAATGTTATTCCTTGGAGTCCAATTGGCTCACTTATCACATTTATAAGGTCACAGTCCAAAGTTAGTTTAATTAAGTCCCACAGTCAATCGCTTCACTGTTAAAACCGATACAACTTAGTAATATCGGAAAAAAATCACTAAATACATGTTGTTACGAATATGTGACGCAACCGTTGTAACTCAAACGGATTGAAACCGGTAGAAAATCAATGAAATGTAGTTTTTGAAAATGTCTCTATTTCTTCAACGCGAACTAACGGCTAGGATTGGTCCCACAGTAAAAAATGATTTATTTATCTAAATTTTTAAATAAAGCGCTACCACAGAGCCTAATGTAATCGCTGAATTCCAGCAATCATATCAAATTAAGAAGCATGTTATCCCTTGGAGTCCAATTGCCTCATTTATTACATTTATAAGGTCAAAGACCAAAATCAGATTAACTAAGTCCCACAGTCAAGCGTTTCACTGTTAAAGGCGATGCAACCTAATAATTTTCGAATACTATCGCTAAATACATGTCGGTATTAATATGTGACGCAACCGTTGCAACTCAAACAGAGTTATACCGCTAGAAAGTCAATGAAATGTAATCTTCGAAACTGTTCCTATTTCTTCAACGCGAACTAACGGCTAGGATTGGTCCCACAGTAAAAAATGATTTATTTATCTAAATTTTTAAATAAAGCGCTACCACAGAGCCTAATGTAATCGCTGAATTCCAGCAATCATATCAAATTAAGAAGCATGTTATCCCTTGGAGTCCAATTGCCTCATTTATTACATTTATAAGGTCAAAGACCAAAATCAGTTTAACTAAGTCCCACAGTCAAGCGTTTCACTGTTAAAGGCGATGCAACCTAATAATTTCCGAATACTATCGCTAAATACATGTCGGTATGAATATGTGACGCAACCGTTGCAACTCAAACAGAGTTATACCGCTAGAAAGTCAATGAAATGTAATCTTCGAAACTGTTCCTATTTTTTCAGCGCGTGGTAACGGCCAGGATTGGTCCCACAGCAAAAAAAGACTTATTTATCTAAATTTTTAAATAAAGCGCTACAACAGAGCCTAGTGTACTCGCTGAATTCCAACAATCATGTCGATTTAAGAAGAATGTTATTCCTTGGAGTCCATTTGGCTCATTTATCACATTTATAAGGTCACAGTCCAGAATTCGTTCAATTAAGTCCCACAGTCAATCGTTTCACTGTTAAAAGCGGTGCAACCTAGTAATGTCCGATTACCATCGCTAAGTACATGTTGGTACGAATATGTGACGCAACCGTTGTAACTTAAACGGATTAATGCCGCTGGAAAGTCAATGAAATTTAGTTTTTGAAGCTGTCTGTATTTCTTCAGCGCGAACTAACGGCTAGGATTGGTCCCACAGTAAAAAATGATTTATTTATCTAAATTTTTAAATAAAGCGCTACCACAGAGCCTAATGCAATCGTTGAATTCCAGCAATCATATCAAATTAAGAAGAATGTTATTCCTTGCAGTCCAATTGTCTCATTTATCACATTTATCAGGTCACAGTCCAAAGTTAGTTTAATTAAGTCCCACAGTCAATCGCTTCACTGTTAAAACCGATACAACTTAGTAATATCGGAAAAAAATCACTAAATACATGTTGTTACGAATATGTGACGCAACCGTTGTAACTCAAACGGATTGACACCGGTAGAAAATCAATGAAATGTAGTTTTTGAAACTGTCTCTATTTCTTCAACGCGAACTAACGGCTAGGATTGGTCCCACAGTAAAAAATGATTTATTTATCTAAATTTTTAAATAAAACGCTACCACAGGGCCTAGTGTACTCGCTAAATTCCAGCAACAATGTCGAATTAAGAAAAATGTTATTCCTTGGAGTCCAATTGGCTCACTTATCACATTTATAAGGTCACAGTCCAAAGTTAGTTTAATTAAGTCCCACAGTCAATCGCTTCACTGTTAAAACCGATACAACTTAGTAATATCGGAAAAAAATCACTAAATACATGTTGTTACGAATATGTGACGCAACCGTTGTAACTCAAACGGATTGACACCGGTAGAAAATCAATGAAATGTAGTTTTTGAAAATGTCTCTATTTCTTCAACGCGAACTAACGGCTAGGATTGGTCCCACAGTAAAAAATGATTTATTTATCTAAATTTTTAAATAAAGCGCTACCACAGAGCCTAATGTAATCGCTGAATTCCAGCAATCATATCAAATTAAGAAGCATGTTATCCCTTGGAGTCCAATTGCCTCATTTATTACATTTATAAGGTCAAAGACCAAAATCAGTTTAACTAAGTCCCACAGTCAAGCGTTTCACTGTTAAAGGCGATGCAACCTAATAATTTTCGAATACTATCGCTAAATACATGTCGGTATTAATATGTGACGCAACCGTTGCAACTCAAACAGAGTTATACCGCTAGAAAGTCAATGAAATGTAATCTTCGAAACTGTTCCTATTTCTTCAACGCGAACTAACGGCTAGGATTGGTCCCACAGTAAAAAATGATTTATTTATCTAAATTTTTAAATAAAGCGCTACCACAGAGCCTAATGTAATCGCTGAATTCCAGCAATCATATCAAATTAAGAAGCATGTTATCCCTTGGAGTCCAATTGCCTCATTTATTACATTTATAAGGTCAAAGACCAAAATCAGTTTAACTAAGTCCCACAGTCAAGCGTTTCACTGTTAAAGGCGATGCAACCTAATAATTTCCGAATACTATCGCTAAATACATGTCGGTATGAATATGTGACGCAACCGTTGCAACTCAAACAGAGTTATACCGCTAGAAAGTCAATGAAATGTAATCTTCGAAACTGTTCCTATTTTTTCAGCGCGTGGTAACGACCAGGATTGGTCCCACAGCAAAAAAAGACTTATTTATCTAAATTTTTAAATAAAGCGCTACAACAGAGCCTAGTGTACTCGCTGAATTCCAACAATCATGTCGATTTAAGAAGAATGTTATTCCTTGGAGTCCATTTGGCTCATTTATCACATTTATAAGGTCACAGTCCAGAATTCGTTCAATTAAGTCCCACAGTCAATCGTTTCACTGTTAAAAGCGGTGCAACCTAGTAATGTCCGATTACCATCGCTAAGTACATGTTGGTACGAATATGTGACGCAACCGTTGTAACTTAAACGGATTAATGCCGCTGGAAAGTCAATGAAATTTAGTTTTTGAAGCTGTCTGTATTTCTTCAGCGCGAACTAACGGCTAGGATTGGTCCCACAGTAAAAAATGATTTATTTATCTAAATTTTTAAATAAAGCGCTACCACAGAGCCTAATGCAATCGTTGAATTCCAGCAATCATATCAAATTAAGAAGAATGTTATTCCTTGCAGTCCAATTGTCTCATTTATCACATTTATCAGGTCACAGTCCAAAGTTAGTTTAATTAAGTCCCACAGTCAATCGCTTCACTGTTAAAACCGATACAACTTAGTAATATCGGAAAAAAATCACTAAATACATGTTGTTACGAATATGTGACGCAACCGTTGTAACTCAAAGGGATTGACACCGGTAGAAAATCAATGAAATGTAGTTTTTGAAACTGTCTCTATTTCTTCAACGCGAACTAACGGCTAGGATTGGTCCCACAGTAAAAAATGATTTATTTATCTAAATTTTTAAATAAAACGCTACCACAGGGCCTAGTGTACTCGCTAAATTCCAGCAACAATGTCGAATTAAGAAAAATGTTATTCCTTGGAGTCCAATTGGCTCACTTATCACATTTATAAGGTCACAGTCCAAAGTTAGTTTAATTAAGTCCCACAGTCAATCGCTTCACTGTTAAAACCGATACAACTTAGTAATATCGGAAAAAAATCACTAAATACATGTTGTTACGAATATGTGACGCAACCGTTGTAACTCAAACGGATTGACACCGGTAGAAAATCAATGAAATGTAGTTTTTGAAAATGTCTCTATTTCTTCAACGCGAACTAACGGCTAGGATTGGTCCCACAGTAAAAAATGATTTATTTATCTAAATTTTTAAATAAAGCGCTACCACAGAGCCTAATGTAATCGCTGAATTCCAGCAATCATATCAAATTAAGAAGCATGTTATCCCTTGGAGTCCAATTGCCTCATTTATTACATTTATAAGGTCAAAGACCAAAATCAGTTTAACTAAGTCCCACAGTCAAGCGTTTCACTGTTAAAGGCGATGCAACCTAATAATTTCCGAATACTATCGCTAAATACATGTCGGTATGAATATGTGACGCAACCGTTGCAACTCAAACAGAGTTATACCGCTAGAAAGTCAATGAAATGTAATCTTCGAAACTGTTCCTATTTTTTCAGCGCGTGGTAACGGCCAGGATTGGTCCCACAGCAAAAAAAGACTTATTTATCTAAATTTTTAAATAAAGCGCTACAACAGAGCCTAGTGTACTCGCTGAATTCCAACAATCATGTCGATTTAAGAAGAATGTTATTCCTTGGAGTCCATTTGGCTCATTTATCACATTTATAAGGTCACAGTCCAGAATTCGTTCAATTAAGTCCCACAGTCAATCGTTTCACTGTTAAAAGCGGTGCAACCTAGTAATGTCCGATTACCATCGCTAAGTACATGTTGGTACGAATATGTGACGCAACCGTTGTAACTCAAACGGATTAATGCCGCTGGAAAGTCAATGAAATTTAGTTTTTGAAGCTGTCTGTAGTTCTTCAGCGCGAACTAACGGCTAGGATTGGTCCCACAGTAAAAAATGATTTATTTATCTAAATTTTTAAATAAAGCGCTACCACAGAGCCTAATGCAATCGTTGAATTCCAGCAATCATATCAAATTAAGAAGAATGTTATTCCTTGCAGTCCAATTGTCTCATTTATCACATTTATCAGGTCACAGTCCAAAGTTAGTTTAATTAAGTCCCACAGTCAATCGCTTCACTGTTAAAGGCGATCCAACCTAATAATTTCCAAATACTACCGCTAAATACATGTCGGTATGAATATGTGACGCAACCGTTGCAACTCAAACAGAGTTATACCGCTAGAAAGTCAATGAAATGTAATCTTGGAAACTGTTCCTCCTTTTTCAACGCGAACTAACGGCTAGGATTGGTCCCACAGTAAAAAATGATTTATTTATCTAAATTTTTAAATAAAGCGCTACCACAGAGCCTAATGTAATCGCTGAATTCCAGCAATCATATCAAATTAAGAAGCATGTTATCCCTTGGAGTCCAATTGCCTCATTTATTACATTTATAAGGTCAAAGACCAAAATCAGTTTAACTAAGTCCCACAGTCAAGCGTTTCACTGTTAAAGGCGATGCAACCTAATAATTTCCGAATACTATCGCTAAATACATGTCGGTATGAATATGTGACGCAACCGTTGCAACTCAAACAGAGTTATACCGCTAGAAAGTCAATGAAATGTAATCTTCGAAACTGTTCCTATTTTTTCAGCGCGTGGTAACGGCCAGGATTGGTCCCACAGCAAAAAAAAGACTTATTTATCTAAATTTTAAAATAAAGCGCTACAACAGAGCCTAGTGTACTCGCTGAATTCCAACAATCATGTCGATTTAAGAAGAATGTTATTCCTTGGAGTCCATTTGGCTCATTTATCACATTTATAAGGTCACAGTCCAGAATTCGTTCAATTAAGTCCCACAGTCAATCGTTTCACTGTTAAAAGCGGTGCAACCTAGTAATGTCCGATTACCATCGCTAAGTACATGTTGGTACGAATATGTGACGCAACCGTTGTAACTCAAACGGATTAATGCCGCTGGAAAGTCAATGAAATTTAGTTTTTAAAGCTGTCTGTATTTCTTCAGCGCGAACTAACGGCTAGGATTGGTCCCACAGTAAAAAATGATTTATTTATCTAAATTTTTAAATAAAGCGCTACCACAGAGCCTAATGCAATCGTTGAATTCCAGCAATCATATCAAATTAAGAAGAATGTTATTCCTTGCAGTCCAATTGTCTCATTTATCACATTTATCAGGTCACAGTCCAAAGTTAGTTTAATTAAGTCCCACAGTCAATCGCTTCACTGTTAAAGGCGATCCAACCTAATAATTTCCAAATACTATCGCTAAATACATGTCGGTATGAATATGTGACGCAACCGTTGCAACTCAAACAGAGTTATACCGCTAGAAAGTCAATGAAATGTAATCTTCGAAACTGTTCCTATTTCTTCAACGCGAACTAACGGCTAGGATTGGTCCCACAGTAAAAAATGATTTATTTATCTAAATTTTAAAATAAAGCGCTACAACAGAGCCTAGTGTACTCGCTGAATTCCAACAATCATGTCGATTTAAGAAGAATGTTATTCCTTGGAGTCCATTTGGCTCATTTATCACATTTATAAGGTCACAGTCCAGAATTCGTTCAATTAAGTCCCACATTCAATCGTTTCACTGTTAAAAGCAATACAACTTAGTAATATCGGAAAAAAATCACTAAATACATGTTGGGACCAATAAGTGACGCAACCGTTGTAACTCAAACGGATTGACACCGTTAGAAAATCAATGAAATATAGTTTTTGAAACTGTCTCTATTTCTTCACCGCGAACTAACGGCTAGGATTGGTCCCACAGTAAAAAATGACTTATTTATCTTAATTTTTTAATAAAGCGCTACCACGGTGCCCAGTGTAATTGCTGATTTCCAGCAATCATGTCAAATTAAGAAGAATGTTAGTTCTTGTAGTCAAACTGGCTCATTTATCACATTTATATGGTCAAAGTCCAAAATCAGTTCAATTAAGTCCCACAGTCAAACGTTTCACTGTTAAAAGTGATGCAACTTAGTAATATCCGAATACCATCGCTAAATACATGTTGGTACGAATATGTGACGCAACCGTTGTAACTCAAACGGATTGACCCCGTTAGAAAGTCATTGAAATATAGTTTTTAAAACTGTCTCTATTTCTTCAGCGCGAACTAACAACTAGGACTGGTCCCACAGTAAAAAATGATTTATTTATCTAAATTTTTAAATAAAACGCTACCACAGGGCCTAGTGTACTCGCTGAATTCCAGCAACCATGTCGAATTAAGAAAAATGTTATTTCTTGGAGTCCAATTGTCTCATTTGTCACATTTATCAGGTGACAGTCCAAAGTTAGTTCAATTAAGTCCCTCAGTCAATCATTTCACTGTTAAAAGCGGTGCAACCTTGTAATATCCGAGTACTATCGCTATGTACATGTTGGTACGAATATATGACGCAACCGTTCTAACTCAAACGGATTGACACCGGTAGAAAATCAATGAAATGTAGTTTTTGAAACTGTCTCTATTTCTTCAACGCGAACTAACGGCTAGGATTGGTCCCACAGTAAAAAATGATTTATTTATCTAAATTTTTAAATAAAGCGCTACCACAGAGCCTAATGTGATCGTTGAATTCCAGCAATCATATCAAATTAAGAAGAATGTTATTCCTCGGAGTCCGATTGTCTCATTTATCACATTTACCAGGTCACAGTCCAAAGTTAGTTTAATTAAGTCCCACAGTCAATCGCTTCACTGTTAAAACCGCTACAACTTAGTAATATCGGAAAAAAATCACTAAATACATGTTGTTACGAATATGTGACGCAACCGTTGTAACTCAAACGGATTGACACCGGTAGAAAATCAATGAAATGTAGTTTTTGAAACTGTCTCTATTTCTTCCACGCGAACTAACGGCTAGGATTGGTCCCACAGTAAAAAATGATTTATTTATCTAAATTTTTAAATAAAGCGCTACCACAGAGCCTAATGTAATCGCTGAATTCCAGCAATCATATCAAAATAAGAAGCATGTTATTCCTTGGAGTCCAATTGCCTCATTTATCACATTTATCAGGTCACAGTCCAAAGTTAGTTCAATTAAGTCCCACAGTCAAGCGTTTCACTGTTAAAGGCGATGCAACTTAGTAATATCGGAAGAAAATCACTAAATACATGTTGGTACGAATATGTGACGCAACCGTTGTAACTCAAACGGATTGACCCCGTTAGAAAGTCATTGAAATATAGTTTTTAAAACTGTCTCTATTTCTTCAGCGCGAACTAACTAGAAAGTCAATGTAATTTAGTCTTTGGAACTGATCCTATTTATTCAGCCCGTGCTAACGGCCAGGATTGGTCCCACAGTAAGAAAATTCTTATTTATCTAAATTTTTAAATATAACGCTACAACAGAGCCTAAGGTAATCGCTGAATTCCAGCAATCATGTCAAATTAAGAAGAATGTTATTCCTTGGAGACCAATTGGCTCATTTATCACATTTATAAGGTCACATTCCAGAATCAGATCAATTAATTCCCACAGTCAATCGTTTCACTGTTAAAGGCGATGCAACTTAGTAATATCGGAAGAAAATCACTAATTACATGTTGGTACGAATATGTGACGCAACTGTTGTAACTCAAACGGATTGACCCCGTTAGAAAGTCAATGAAATGTAGTTTTTGCAACTGTCTGTATTTCTTCACCGCGAACTAACGGCTAGGATTGGTCCCACAGTAAAAAATGACTTATTTATCTTAATTTTTTAATAAAGCGCTACCACGGTGCCCAGTGTAATTGCTGATTTCCAGCAATCATGTCAAATTAAGAAGAATGTTAGTTCTTGTAGTCAAACTGGCTCATTTATCACATTTATATGGTCAAAGTCCAAAATCAGTTCAATTAAGTCCCACAGTCAAACGTTTCACTGTTAAAAGTGATGCAACTTAGTAATATCCGAATACCATCGCTAAATACATGTTGGTACGAATATGTGACGCAACCGTTGTAACTCAAACGGATTGACCCCGTTAGAAAGTCATTGAAATATAGTTTTTAAAACTGTCTCTATTTCTTCAGCGCGAACTAACGGCTAGGACTGGTCCCACAGTAAAAAATGATTTATTTATCTAAATCTTTAAATAAAACGCTACCACAGGGCCTAGTGTACTCGCTGAATTCCAGCAACCATGTCGAATTAAGAAAAATGTTATTCCTTGGAGTCCAATTGTCTCATTTGTCACATTTATCAGGTCACAGTCCAAAGTTAGTTCAATTAAGTCCCTCAGTCAATCATTTCACTGTTAAAAGCGGTGCAACCTTGTAATATCCGAGTACTATCGCTATGTACATGTTGGTACGAATATGTGACGCAACCGTTGTAACTCAAACGGATTGACACCGGTAGAAAATCAATGAAATGTAGTTTTTGAAACTGTCTCTATTTCTTCAACGCGAACTAACGGCTAGGATTGGTCCCACAGTAAAAAATGATTTATTTATCTAAATTTTTAAATAAAGCGCTACCACAGAGCCTAATGTGATCGTTGAATTCCAGCAATCATATCAAATTAAGAAAAATGTTATTCCTTGGAGTCCGATTGTCTCATTTATCACATTTATCAGGTCACAGTCCAAAGTTAGTTTAATTAAGTCCCACAGTCAATCGCTTCACTGTTAAAACCGCTACAACTTAGTAATATCGGAAAAAAATCACTAAATACATGTTGTTACGAATATGTGACGCAACCGTTGTAACTCAAACGGATTGAAACCGGTAGAAAATCAATGAAATGTAGTTTTTGAAACTGTCTCTATTTCTTCCACGCGAACTAACGGCTAGGATTGGTCCCACAGTAAAAAATGATTTATTTATCTAAATTTTTAAATAAAGCGCTACCACAGAGCCTAATGTAATCGCTGAATTCCAGCAATCATATCAAAATAAGAAGCATGTTATTCCTTGGAGTCCAATTGCCTCATTTATCACATTTATCAGGTCACAGTCCAAAGTTAGTTCAATTAAGTCCCTCAGTCAATCATTTCACTGTTAAAAGCGGTGCAACCTTGTAATATCCGAGTACTATCGCTATGTACATGTTGGTACGAATATGTGACGCAACCGTTGTAACTCAAACGGATTGACACCGGGAGAAAATCAATGAAATGTAGTTTTTGAAACTGTCTCTATTTCTTCAACGCGAACTAACGGCTAGGATTGGTCCCACAGTAAAAAATGATTTATTTATCTAAATTTTTAAATAAAGCGCTACCACAGAGCCTAATGTGATCGTTGAATTCCAGCAATCATATCAAATTAAGAAGAATGTTATTCCTTGGAGTCCGATTGTCTCATTTATCACATTTATCAGGTCACAGTCCAAAGTTAGTTTAATTAAGTCCCACAGTCAATCGCTTCACTGTTAAAACCGCTACAACTTAGTAATATCGGAAAAAAATCACTAAATACATGTTGTTACGAATATGTGACGCAACCGTTGTAACTCAAACGGATTGAAACCGGTAGAAAATCAATGAAATGTAGTTTTTGAAACTGTCTCTATTTCTTCCACGCGAACTAACGGCTAGGATTGGTCCCACAGTAAAAAATGATTTATTTATCTAAATTTTTAAATAAAGCGCTACCACAGAGCCTAATGTAATCGCTGAATTCCAGCAATCATATCAAAATAAGAAGCATGTTATTCCTTGGAGTCCAATTGCCTCATTTATCACATTTATCAGGTCACAGTCCAAAGTTAGTTCAATTAAGTCCCACAGTCAAGCGTTTCACTGTTAAAGGCGATGCAACTTAGTAATATCGGAAGAAAATCACTAAATACATGTTGGTACGAATATGTGACGCAACCGTTGTAACTCAAACGGATTGACCCCGTTAGAAAGTCATTGAAATATAGTTTTTAAAACTGTCTCTATTTCTTCAGCGCGAACTAACTAGAAAGTCAATGTAATTTAGTCTTTGGAACTGATCCTATTTATTCAGCCCGTGCTAACGGCCAGGATTGGTCCCACAGTAAGAAAATTCTTATTTATCTAAATTTTTAAATAAAACGCTACAACAGAGCCTAAGGTAATCGCTGAATTCCAGCAATCATGTCAAATTAAGAAGAATGTTATTCCTTGGAGACCAATTGGCTCATTTATCACATTTATAAGGTCACATTCCAGAATCAGATCAATTAATTCCCACAGTCAATCGTTTCACTGTTAAAGGCGATGCAACTTAGTAATATCGGAAGAAAATCACTAATTACATGTTGGTACGAATATGTGACGCAACTGTTGTAACTCAAACGGATTGACCCCGTTAGAATGTCATTGAAATGTAGTTTTTAAAACTGTCTCTATTTCTTCAGCGCGAACTAACGGCTAGGATTGGTCCCACAGTAAAAAATGATTTATTTATCTAAATTTTTAAATAAAGCGCTACCACAGGGCCTAGTGTACTCGCTGAATTCCAGCAACCATGTCGAATTAAGAAAAATGTTATTCCTTGGAGTCCAATTGTCTCATTTATCACATTTATCAGGTCACAGTCCAAAGTTAGTTCAAATAAGTCCCACAGTCAATCGATTCACTGTTAAAAGCGATACAACTTAGTAGTATCCGAATACTATCGCTAAGTACATGTTGGTACGAATATGTGACGCAACCGTTGTAACTCAAACGGATTTATGCCACTAGAAAGTCAATGTAATGTAGTCTTTGGAACTGATCCTATTTATTCAGCCCGTGCTAACGGCTAGGATTAGTCCCACAGTAAGAAAATTCTTATTTATATAAATTTTTAAATAAAACGCTACAACAGAGCCTAAGGTAATCGCTGAATTCCAGCAATCATGTCAAATTAAGAAGAATGTTATTCCTTGGAGACCAATTGGCTCATTTATCACATTTATAAGGTCACATTCCAGAATCAGATCAATTAATTCCCACAGTCAATCGTTTCACTGTTAAAAGCAATACAACTTAGTAATATCGGAACAAAATCACTAAATACATGTTGGTACGAATATGTGACGCAACCGTTGTAACTCAAACTGATTGACCCCGTTCGAAAGTCATTGAAATATAGTTTTTAAAACTGTCTCTATTTCTTCAGCGCGAACTAACGGCTAGGATTGGTCCCACAGTAAAAAATGATTTATTTATCTAAATTTTTAAATAAAGCGCTACCACAGGGCCTAGTGTACTCGCTGAATTCCAGCAACCATGTCGGATTAAGAATAATGTTATTCCATGGAGTCCAATTGGCTCACTTATCACATTTATAAGGTCACACTCCAGAATCAGTTCAATTAAATCCCTCAGTCAATTATTTCACTGTTAAAAGCGGTGCAACCTAGTAATATCCGAGTACTATCGCTATGTACATGTCGGTACGAATATATGACGCAACCGTTGTAACTCAAGCGGATTTATGCCGCTAGAAAGTCAATGAATTGTTGTCTTTGGAACAGATCCTATTTATTCAGCGAGTGCTAACGGCCAGGATCGGTCCCACAGTAAGAAAAGTCTTATTTATCTAAAATTTTAAATAAAGCGCTACCACAGAGCCTAATGTAATCGCTGAATTCCAGCAATCATGTCAAATTAAGAAGAATGTAATTGCTTGGAGACCAATTGGCTCATTTATCACATTTATGAGGTCACAGTCCAGAATCAGTTCAATTAATTCCCACACTCAATCGTTTCACTGTTAAAAGCAATACAACTTAGTAATATCGGAAGAAAATCACTAAATACATGTTGGTACGAATATGTGACGCAACCGTTGTAACTCAAACGGATTGACCCCGTGAGAAAGTCATTGAAATGTAGTTTTTGAAACTGTCTCTATTTCTTCAGCGCGATCTAACGGCTAGGATTGGTCCCACAGTAAAAAATGATTTATTTATCTAAATTTTTAAATAAAGCGCTGCCACAGAGACTAATGTAATCGTTGAATTCCAGCAATCATATCAAATTAAGAAGAATGTTATTCCTTGGAGTCCAATTGTCTCATTTATCACATTTGTCAGGTCACAGTCCAAAGTTAGTTCAATTAAGTCCCACAGTCAAGCGTTTCACTGTTAAAGGCAATGCAACTTAGTAATATCGGAAGAAAATTACTAAATACATGTTGGTACGAATATGTGACGCAACCGTTGTAACTTAAACGGATTTATGCCGCTAGAAAGTCAATGAAGTTTAGTTTTTGAAACTGTCTGTATTTCTTCAGCGCGAACTAACGGCTAGGGTTGGTACCACAGTAAAAAATGATTTATTTATCTAAATTTTTAAATAAAGCGCTACCACAGAGCCTAATGTAATCGCTGAATTCCAGCAATCATATCAAATTAAGAAGAATGTTATTCCTTAGAGTCCAATTGGCTTGTTTATCACATTTATAAGGTCAAATTCCAGAATCAGTTCAATTAAATCCCACAGTCAATCGTTTCACTGTTAAAAGCAATGCAACTTAGTAATGTCGGAAGAAAATCACTAAATACATGTTGGTACGAATATGTGACGCAACCGTTGTAACTCAAACGGATTGACCCTGATAGAAAGTCAATGAAATGTAGTTTTTGAAACTGTCTGTATTTCTTCAGTGCGAACTAACGGCTAGGATTGGTCCCACAGTAAAAAATGATTTATTTATCTAAATTTTTAAATAAAGCGCTACCACAGAGCCTAATGTAATCGCTGAATTCCAGCAATCATATCAAATTAAGAAGAATGTTATTCCTTGGAGTCCAATTGGCTCAATTATCACATTTATAACGTCACATTCCAGAATCAGTTCAATTAAATCCCACAGTCAATCGTTTTACTGTTAAAGGCAATGCAACTTAGTAATATCGGAAGAAAATCACTAAATACATGTTGGCACGAATATGTGACGCAACCATTGTAACTCAAACGGATTGGCCCCGATAGAAAGTCAATGAAATGTAACTTTTGAGACTGTCTCTATTTCTTCAACGCGAACTAACGGCTAGGATTGGTCCCACAGTAAGAAAAATCTTATTTATCTAAATTTTTAAATAAAGTGCTACCACAGAGCCTAATGTAATCGCTGAGTTCCAGCAATCATGTGGAATTAAGAAGAATGTTATTCCTTGGAGTCCCATTGTCTCATTTATCACATTTATCAGGTCACAGTCCAAAGTTAGTTCAATTAAGTCCCACAGTCAATCGTTTCACTGTTAAAAGCGATGCAGCCTAGTAATAGCGGAAAAATATCGCTAAATACATGTTGGTACGAATTTGTGACGCCCTCGTTGTAACTCAAACGGATTGACACCGTTAGAAAGTAAATGAAATGTAGTTTTTGAAACTGTCTCTATTTCTTCAGCGCAAGCTGACGGCTAAGATTGGTCCCACTGTAAAAACTGAATTTTTTATCTTAATTTTTAAATGAATCGCTACCACAACGCCCAGTGTAATCGCTGAGTTCCACCAATCATGTCAAATTAAGAAAAATGTTATTTCATGTAGTCAAACTGGCTCATTTATCACATTCGTAAAGTCAAAGTCCAAAATCAGTTCAATTAAGTCCCACAGTCAAGCGTTTCACTGTTAAAAGCGATGCAACCTAGTAATATCCGAATAATATCGCTAAATACATGTTGGTACGAATGTGTGACGCAACCGTTGTAACTCAAACGGATTTATACCGCTAGAAAGTCAATGAAATGTAGTCTTTGGAACGGTTCCTATTTATTCAGTGCGTGCTAACGGCCAGGATTGGTCCCACAGTAAGAAAAGACTTATTTATCTAAATTTTTAAATAAAACGCTACCACAGAGCGTAATGTAATCGATGAATTCCGGCAATCATGTCAAATTAAGAAGAATGTTTTTCCTTGGAGACCAATTGGCTCATTTATCATATTTATAAGGTCAAAGTCCAGAATCAGTTCTATTAATTCCCACAGTCAATCATTTCACTGTTAAAAGCAATACAACTTAGTAATATCAGAAGAAAATCACTAAACACATGTTGGTACGAATATGTAACGCGACCGTTGTAACTCAAACGGATTGACACCGTTAGAAAGTCAAGGAAATTTATTATTTGAAACTGTCTCTATTTCTTCAGCGCGAGCTAACGGCTAGGATTGGTCCCACAGTAAAAAATGACTTGTTTATCTTAATTTTTAATAAAGCGCTACCACAGTCCGCAGTGTAATCGCTGAGTTCCAGCAATCATGTCAAATTAAGAAAAATGTTATTTCTTGTAGTCAAACTGGCTCATTTATCACATTCACAAGGTCAAAGTCCAAAATCAGTTCAATTAAGTCCCACAATCAAGCGTTTCACTGTTAAAAGCGATGCAACCTAGTAATCTCCGAATACTATCGCTAAATACATGTTGGTACGAATATAAGACAGAACCGTTGTAACTCAAACGGACTTATACCGCTAGAAAGTCAATGAAATGCAGTCTTTGGAACTGTTCCTATTTATTCAGCGCGTGCTAACGGCCAGGATTGGTCCCACAGCAAGGAAAGACTTTGTTATCTAAATCTTTAAATAAAGCGCTACCACAGAGCCTAATGTAATCGCTGAATTCCAGCAATCATGTCAAATTAAAGAGAATGTTATTCTTTGGACACCAATTGGCTCATTTATCACATTTATAAGGTCACAGTCCAGAATCAGTTCTATTAATTCCCACAGTCAATCGTTTCAATGTTAAAAGCAATACAACCTAGTAATATCCGAATACTATCGCTAAATACATGTTGGTACGAATATGTGACGCAACCATTGTAACTCAAACGGATATATACCGCTAGAAAGTCAATGAAATGTAGTCTTTGGAACTGTTCCTATTTATTCAGCGCGTGCTAACTGCCAGGATTGGTCCCACAGTAAGGAAACACTTATTTATCTAAATTTTTAAATAAAGCGCTACCAGCGAGGCTAATGTAATCCCTGAATTCCAGCAATCATGTAAAATTAAGAAAAATGTTATTCCTTGGAAACCAATTGGCTCATTTATCACATTTATACGGTCACATTCTAGAATCAGTTCTATTAATTCCCACAGTCAATCGTTTCAATGTTAAAAGCAATACAACCTAGTAATATCCGAATACTATCGCTAAATACATGTTGGTACGAATATGTGACGCAACCGTTGTAACTCAAACGGATATATACCGCTAGAAAGTCAATGAAATGTAGTCTTTGGAACTGTTCCTATTTATTCAGCGCGTGCTAACTGCCAGGATTGGTCCCACAGTAAGGAAACACTTATTTATCTAAATTTTTAAATAAAGCGCTACCAGCGAGGCTAATGTAATCCCTGAATTCCAGCAATCATGTAAAATTAAAAAAAATGTTATTCCTTGGAAACCAATTGGCTCATTTATCACATTTATACGGTCACATTCTAGAATCAGTTCTATTAATTCCCACAGTCAATCGTTTCAATGTTAAAAGCAATACAACCTAGTAATATCCGAATACTATCGCTAAATACATGTTGGTACGAATATGTGACGCAACCGTTGTAACTCAAACGGATATATACCGCTAGAAAGTCAATGAAATGTAGTCTTTGGAACTGTTCCTATTTATTCAGCGCGTGCTAACTGCCAGGATTGGTCCCACAGTAAGGAAACACTTATTTATCTAAATTTTTAAATAAAGCGCTACCAGCGAGGCTAATGTAATCCCTGAATTCCAGCAATCATGTAAAATTAAAAAAAATGTTATTCCTTGGAAACCAATTGGCTCATTTATCACATTTATACGGTCACATTCTAGAATCAGTTCAATTAATTCCCACAGTCAATCGTTTCACTGTTAAAAGCAATACAACTTAGTAATATCGGAAGAAATCCACTAAATACATGTTGGTACGAATATGTGACGCAACCGTTGTAACTCAAACGGATATATACCGCTAGAAAGTCAATGAAATGTAGTCTTTGGAACTGTTCCTATTTATTCAGCGCGTGCTAACTGCCAGGATTGGTCCCACAGTAAGGAAACACTTATTTATCTAAATTTTTAAATAAAGCGCTACCAGCGAGGCTAATGTAATCCCTGAATTCCAGCAATCATGTAAAATTAAGAAAAATGTTATTCCTTGGAAACCAATTGGCTCATTTATCACATTTATACGGTCACATTCTAGAATCAGTTCTATTAATTCCCACAGTCAATCGTTTCAATGTTAAAAGCAATACAACCTAGTAATATCCGAATACTATCGCTAAATACATGTTGGTACGAATATGTGACGCAACCGTTGTAACTCAAACGGATATATACCGCTAGAAAGTCAATGAAATGTAGTCTTTGGAACTGTTCCTATTTATTCAGCGCGTGCTAACTGCCAGGATTGGTCCCACAGTAAGGAAACACTTATTTATCTAAATTTTTAAATAAAGCGCTACCAGCGAGGCTAATGTAATCCCTGAATTCCAGCAATCATGTCAAATTAAGAAAAATGTTATTCCTTGGAAACCAATTGGCTCATTTATCACATTTATACGGTCACATTCTAGAATCAGTTAAATTAATTCCCACAGTCAATCGTTTCACTGTTAAAAGCAATACAACTTAGTAATATCGGAAGAAATCCACTAAATACATGTTGGTACGAATATGTGACACAACCGTTGTAACTCAAACGGATTGACCCCGTTAGAAAGTCAATGAAATGTAGTTTTTGCAACTGTCTGTATTTCTTCAGCGCGAACTAACGACTAGGATTGGTCCCACAGTAAAAAATGATTTATTTATCTAAATTTTTAAAAAAAGAGCTACCACAGGGCCTAGTGTACTCGCTGAATTCCAGAAATCATGTCGAATTAAAGAGAATGTTATTCCTTGGAGTCCAATTGGCTCATTTATCACATTTATAAGGTCACAGTCCAGAATCAATTCAATTAAGTCCCACGGTCAATCGTTTCACTGTTAAAAGCGATGCAACCTAGTAATATCCGAATACTATCGCTAATTACATGTTGGTACGAATATGTGACGCAACCGTTGTAATTCAAACGGAATTATGCCGCTAGAAAGTCAATGAAATGTAGTATTTGAAACTGTTCCTATTTATTCAGCGCGTGCTAACGGCCAGGATTGGTCGCACAGTAAGAAAAGACTTATTTGTCTAAATTTTTAAATAAAGCGCTACCACAGAGCCTAATGTAATCGCTGAATTCCAGCAATCATATTAAAGTAAGAAGAATGTTATTCCTTGGAGTCCAATTGGCTCATTTATCACATTTATCAGGTCACAGTCCAAAGTTAGTTTAATTAAGTCCCACAGTCAATCGCTTCACTGTTAAAACCGATACAACTTAGTAATATCGGGAAAAAATCACTAAATACATGTTGTTACGAATATGTGACGCAACCGTTGTAACTCAAACGGATTGACACCGGTAGAAAATCAATGAAATGTAGTTTTTGAAACTGTCTCTATTTCTTCAACGCGAACTAACGGCTAGGATTGGTCCCACAGTAAAAAATGATTTATTTATCTAAATTTTTAAATAAAGCGCTACCACAGAGCCTAATGTAATCGCTGAATTCCAGCAATCATATCAAATTAAGAAGCATGTTATCCCTTGGAGTCCAATTGCCTCATTTATTACATTTATAAGGTCAAAGACCAAAATCAGTTTAACTAAGTCCCACAGTCAAGCGTTTCACTGTTAAAACCGATACAACTTAGTAATATCGGAAAAAAATCACTAAATACATGTTGTTACGAATATGTGACGCAACCGTTGTAACTCAAACGGATTGACACCGGTAGAAAATCAATGAAATGTAGTTTTTGAAACTGTCTCTATTTCTTCAACGCGAACTAACAGCTAGGATTGGTCCCACAGTAAAAAATGATTTATTTATCTAAATTTTTAAATAAAGCGCTACCACAGAGCCTAATGTAATCGCTGAATTCCAGCAATCATATCAAATTAAGAAGCATGTTATCCCTTGGAGTCCAATTGCCTCATTTATTACATTTATAAGGTCAAAGACCAAAATCAGTTTAACTAAGTCCCACAGTCAAGCGTTTCACTGTTAAAGGCGATGCAACCTAATAATTTCCGAATACTATCGCTAAATACATGTCCGTATGAATATGTGACGCAACCGTTGCAACTCAAACAGAGTTATACCGCTAGAAAGTCAATTAAATGTAATCTTCGAAACTGTTCCTATTTTTTCAGCGCGTGGTAACGGCCAGGATTGGTCCCACAGCAAAAAAAGACTTATTTATCTAAATTTTTAAATAAAGCGCTACAACAGAGCCTAGTGTACTCGCTGAATTCCAACAATCATGTGGATTTAAGAAGAATGTTATTCCTTGGAGTCCATTTGGCTCATTTATCACATTTATGAGGTCACAGTCCAGAATTCGTTCAATTAAGTCCCACAGTCAATCGTTTCACTGTTAAAAGCTGTGCAACCTAGTAATGTCCGATTACCATCGCTAAGTACATGTTGGTACGAATATGTGACGCAACCGTTGTAACTCAAACGGATTAATGCCGCTGGAAAGTCAATGAAATTTAGTTTTTGAAGCTGTCTGTATTTCTTCAGCGCGAACTAACGGCTAGGATTGGTCCCACAGTAAAAAATGATTTATTTATCTAAATTTTTAAATAAAGCGCTACCACAGAGCCTAATGTAATCGTTGAATTCCAGCAATCATATCAAATTAAGAAGAATGTTATTCCTTGGAGTCCAATTGTCTCATTTATCACATTTATCAGGTCACAGTCCAAAGTTAGTTTAATTAAGTCCCACAGTCAATCGCTTCACTGTTAAAACCGATACAACTTAGTAATATCGGAAAAAAATCACTAAATACATGTTGTTACGAATATGTGACGCAACCGTTGTAACTCAAACGGATTGACACCGGTAGAAAATCAATGAAATGTAGTTTTTGAAACTGTCTCTATTTCTTCAACGCGAACTAACGGCTAGGATTGGTCCCACAGTAAAAAATGATTTATTTATCTAAATTTTTAAAAAAAGCGCTACCACAGAGCCTAATGTAATCGTTGAATTCCAGCAATCATATCAAATTAAGAAGAATGTTATTCCTTGGAGTCCAATTGTCTCATTTATCACATTTATCAGGTCACAGTCTAAAGTTAGTTTAATTAAGTTCCACAGTCATTCGCTTCACTGTTAAAACCGATACAACTTAGTAATATCGGAAAAAAATCACTAAATACATGTTGTTACGAATATGTGACGCAACCGTTGTAACTCAAACGGATTGACACCGGTAGAAAATCAATGAAATGTAGTTTTTGAAACTGTCTCTATTTCTTCAACGCGAACTAACGGCTAGGATTGGTCCCACAGTAAAAAATGATTTATTTATCTAAATTTTTAAATAAAGCGCTACCACAGAGCCTAATGTAATCGCTGAATTCCAACAATCATGTCGATTTAAGAAGAATGTTATTCCTTGGAGTCCATTTGGCTCATTTATCACATTTATAAAGTCACAGTCCAGAATTTGTTCAATTAAGTCCCACAGTCAATCGTTTCACTGTTAAAAGCGGTGCAACCTAGTAATGTCCGATTACCATCGCTAAGTACATGTTGGTACGAATATGTGGCGCAACCATTGTAACTCAAACGGATTTATGCCGCTGGAAAGTCAATGAAATTTAGTTTTTGAAGCTGTCTGTATTTCTTCAGCGCGAACTAACGGCTAGGATTGGTCCCACAGTAAAAAATGATTTATTTATCTAAATTTTTAAATAAAGCGCTACCACAGAGCCTAATGTAATCGTTGAATTCCAGCAATCATATCAAATTAAGAAGAATGTTATTCCTTGGAGTCCAATTGTCTCATTTATCACATTTATCAGGTCACAGTCCAAAGTTAGTTTAATTAAGTCCCACAGTCAATTGCTTCACTGTTAAAACCGATACAACTTAGTAATATCGGAAAAAAATCACTAAATACATGTTGTTACGAATATGTGACGCAACCGTTGTAACTCAAACGGATTAATGCCGCTGGAAAGTCAATGAAATTTAGTTTTTGAAGCTGTCTGTATTTCTTCAGCGCGAACTAACGGCTAGGATTGGTCCCACAGTAAAAAATGATTTATTTATCTAAATTTTTAAATAAAGCGCTACCACAGAGCCTAATGCAATCGTTGAATTCCAGCAATCATATCAAATTAAGAAGAATGTTATTCCTTGCAGTCCAATTGTCTCATTTATCACATTTATCAGGTCACAGTCCAAAGTTAGTTTAATTAAGTCCCACAGTCAATCGCTTCACTGTTAAAGGCGATCCAACCTAATAATTTCCAAATACTATCGCTAAATACATGTCGGTATGAATATGTGACGCAACCGTTGCAACTCAAACGGATTGACACCGGTAGAAAATCAATGAAATGTAATCTTCGAAACTGTTCCTATTTTTTCAACGCGAACTAACGGCTAGGATTGGTCCCACAGTAAAAAATGATTTATTTATCTAAATTTTTTAAAAAAGCGCTACCACAGAGCCTAATGTAATCGTTGAATTCCAGCAATCATATCAAATTAAGAAGAATGTTATTCCTTGGAGTCCAATTGTCTCATTTATCACATTTATCAGGTCACGGACCAAAGTTAGTTTAATTAAGTCCCACAGTCAATCGCTTCACTGTTAAAGGCGATACAACCTAATAATTTCCAAATACTATCGCTAAATACATGTCGGTATGAATATGTGACGCAACCGTTGCAACTCAAACAGAGTTATACCGCTAGAAAGTCAATGAAATGTAATCTTCGAAACTGTTCCTATTTCTTCAACGCGAACTAACGGCTAGGATTGGTCCCACAGTAAAAAATGATTTATTTATCTAAATTTTTAAATAAAGCGCTACCACAGAGCCTAATGTAATCGCTGAATTCCAGCAATCATATCAAATTAAGAAGCATGTTATCCCTTGGAGTCCAATTGCCTCATTTATTACATTTATAAGGTCAAAGACCAAAATCAGTTTAACTAAGTCCCACAGTCAAGCGTTTCACTGTTAAAGGCGATGCAACCTAATAATTTCCGAATACTATCGCTAAATACATGTCGGTATGAATATGTGACGCAACCGTTGCAACTCAAACAGAGTTATACCGCTAGAAAGTCAATGAAATGTAATCTTCGAAACTGTTCCTATTTTTTCAGCGCGTGGTAACGGCCAGGATTGGTCCCACAGCAAAAAAAGACTTATTTATCTAAATTTTTAAATAAAGCGCTACAACAGAGCCTAGTGTACTTGCTGAATTCCAACAATCATGTCGATTTAAGAAGAATGTTATTCCTTGGAGTCCATTTGGCTCATTTATCACATTTATAAGGTCACAGTCCAGAATTCGTTCAATTAAGTCCCACAGTCAATCGTTTCACTGTTAAAAGCGGTGCAACCTAGTAATGTCCGATTACCATCGCTAAGTACATGTTGGTACGAATATGTGACGCAACCGTTGTAACTTAAACGGATTAATGCCGCTGGAAAGTCAATGAAATTTAGTTTTTGAAGCTGTCTGTATTTCTTCAGCGCGAACTAACGGCTAGGATTGGTCCCACAGTAAAAAATGATTTATTTATCTAAATTTTTAAATAAAGCGCTACCACAGAGCCTAATGCAATCGTTGAATTCCAGCAATCATATCAAATTAAGAAGAATGTTATTCCTTGCAGTCCAATTGTCTCATTTATCACATTTATCAGGTCACAGTCCAAAGTTAGTTTAATTAAGTCCCACAGTCAATCGCTTCACTGTTAAAACCGATACAACTTAGTAATATCGGAAAAAAATCACTAAATACATGTTGTTACGAATATGTGACGCAACCGTTGTAACTCAAACGGATTGACACCGGTAGAAAATCAATGAAATGTAGTTTTTGAAACTGTCTCTATTTCTTCAACGCGAACTAACGGCTAGGATTGGTCCCACAGTAAAAAATGATTTATTTATCTAAATTTTTAAATAAAACGCTACCACAGGGCCTAGTGTACTCGCTAAATTCCAGCAACAATGTCGAATTAAGAAAAATGTTATTCCTTGGAGTCCAATTGGCTCACTTATCACATTTATAAGGTCACAGTCCAAAGTTAGTTTAATTAAGTCCCACAGTCAATCGCTTCACTGTTAAAACCGATACAACTTAGTAATATCGGAAAAAAATCACTAAATACATGTTGTTACGAATATGTGACGCAACCGTTGTAACTCAAACGGATTGACACCGGTAGAAAATCAATGAAATGTAGTTTTTGAAAATGTCTCTATTTCTTCAACGCGAACTAACGGCTAGGATTGGTCCCACAGTAAAAAATGATTTATTTATCTAAATTTTTAAATAAAGCGCTACCACAGAGCCTAATGTAATCGCTGAATTCCAGCAATCATATCAAATTAAGAAGCATGTTATCCCTTGGAGTCCAATTGCCTCATTTATTACATTTATAAGGTCAAAGACCAAAATCAGTTTAACTAAGTCCCACAGTCAAGCGTTTCACTGTTAAAGGCGATGCAACCTAATAATTTTCGAATACTATCGCTAAATACATGTCGGTATGAATATGTGACGCAACCGTTGCAACTCAAACAGAGTTATACCGCTAGAAAGTCAATGAAATGTAATCTTCGAAACTGTTCCTATTTTTTCAGCGCGTGGTAACGGCCAGGATTGGTCCCACAGCAAAAAAAGACTTATTTATCTAAATTTTTAAATAAAGCGCTACAACAGAGCCTAGTGTACTCGCTGAATTCCAACAATCATGTCGATTTAAGAAGAATGTTATTCCTTGGAGTCCATTTGGCTCATTTATCACATTTATAAGGTCACAGTCCAGAATTCGTTCAATTAAGTCCCACAGTCAATCGTTTCACTGTTAAAAGCGGTGCAACCTAGTAATGTCCGATTACCATCGCTAAGTACATGTTGGTACGAATATGTGACGCAACCGTTGTAACTCAAACGGATTAATGCCGCTGGAAAGTCAATGAAATTTAGTTTTTGAAGCTGTCTGTATTTCTTCAGCGCGAACTAACGGCTAGGATTGGTCCCACAGTAAAAAATGATTTATTTATCTAAATTTTTAAATAAAGCGCTACCACAGAGCCTAATGCAATCGTTGAATTCCAGCAATCATATCAAATTAAGAAGAATGTTATTCCTTGCAGTCCAATTGTCTCATTTATCACATTTATCAGGTCACAGTCCAAAGTTAGTTTAATTAAGTCCCACAGTCAATCGCTTCACTGTTAAAGGCGATCCAACCTAATAATTTCCAAATACTATCGCTAAATACATGTCGGTATGAATATGTGACGCAACCGTTGCAACTCAAACAGAGTTATACCGCTAGAAAGTCAATGAAATGTAATCTTCGAAACTGTTCCTCCTTTTTCAACGCGAACTAACGGCTAGGATTGGTCCCACAGTAAAAAATGATTTATTTATCTAAATTTTTAAATAAAGCGCTACCACAGAGCCTAATGTAATCGCTGAATTCCAGCAATCATATCAAATTAAGAAGCATGTTATCCCTTGGAGTCCAATTGCCTCATTTATTACATTTATAAGGTAAAAGACCAAAATCAGTTTAACTAAGTCCCACAGTCAAGCGTTTCACTGTTAAAGGCGATGCAACCTAATAATTTCCGAATACTATCGCTAAATACATGTTGGTATGAATATGTGACGCAACCGTTGCAACTCAAACAGAGTTATACCGCTAGAAAGTCAATGAAATGTAATCTTCGAAACTGTTCCTATTTTTTCAGCGCGTGGTAACGGCCAGGATTGGTCCCACAGCAAAAAAAGACTTATTTATCTAAATTTTTAAATAAAGCGCTACAACAGAGCCTAGTGTACTCGCTGAATTCCAGCAATCATATCAAATTAAGAAGAATGTTATTCCTTGCAGTCCAATTGTCTCATTTATCACATTTATCAGGTCACAGTCCAAAGTTAGTTTAATTAAGTCCCACAGTCAATCGCTTCACTGTTAAAGGCGATCCAACCTAATAATTTCCAAATACTATCGCTAAATACATGTCGGTATGAATATGTGACGCAACCGTTGCAACTCAAACAGAGTTATACCGCTAGAAAGTCAATGAAATGTAATCTTTGAAACTGTTCCTCCTTTTTCAACGCGAACTAACGGCTAGGATTGGTCCCACAGTAAAAAATGATTTATTTATCTAAATTTTTAAATAAAGCGCTACCACAGAGCCTAATGTAATCGCTGAATTCCAGCAATCATATCAAATTAAGAAGCATGTTATCCCTTGGAGTCCAATTGCCTCATTTATTACATTTATAAGGTCAAAGACCAAAATCAGTTTAACTAAGTCCCACAGTCAAGCGTTTCACTGTTAAAGGCGATGCAACCTAATAATTTCCGAATACTATCGCTAAATACATGTCGGTATGAATATGTGACGCAACCGTTGCAACTCAAACAGAGTTATACCGCTAGAAAGTCAATGAAATGTAATCTTCGAAACTGTTCCTATTTTTTCAGCGCGTGGTAACGGCCAGGATTGGTCCCACAGCAAAAAAAGACTTATTTATCTAAATTTTAAAATAAAGCGCTACAACAGAGCCTAGTGTACTCGCTGAATTCCAACAATCATGTCGATTTAAGAAGAATGTTATTCCTTGGAGTCCATTTGGCTCATTTATCACATTTATAAGGTCACAGTCCAGAATTCGTTCAATTAAGTCCCACAGTCAATCGTTTCACTGTTAAAAGCGGTGCAACCTAGTAATGTCCGATTACCATCGCTAAGTACATGTTGGACTAATATGTGACGCAACCGTTGTAACTCAAACGGATTAATGCCGCTGGAAAGTCAATGAAATTTAGTTTTTGAAGCTGTCTGTATTTCTTCAGCGCGAACTAACGGCTAGGATTGGTCCCACAGTAAAAAATGATTTATTTATCTAAATTTTTAAATAAAGCGCTACCACAGAGCCTAATGCAATCGTTGAATTCCAGCAATCATATCAAATTAAGAAGAATGTTATTCCTTGCAGTCCAATTGTCTCATTTATCACATTTATCAGGTCACAGTCCAAAGTTAGTTTAATTAAGTCCCACAGTCAATCGCTTCACTGTTAAAGGCGATCCAACCTAATAATTTCCAAATACTATCGCTAAATACATGTCGGTATGAATATGTGACGCAACCGTTGCAACTCAAACAGAGTTATACCGCTAGAAAGTCAATGAAATGTAATCTTCGAAACTGTTCCTCCTTTTTCAACGCAAACTAACGGCTAGGATTGGTCCCACAGTAAAAAATGATTTATTTATCTAAATTTTTAAATAAAGCGCTACCACAGAGCCTAATGTAATCGCTGAATTCCAGCAATCATATCAAATTAAGAAGCATGTTATCCCTTGGAGTCCAATTGCCTCATTTATTACATTTATAAGGTCAAAGACCAAAATCAGTTCAACTAAGTCCCACAGTCAAGCGTTTCACTGTTAAAGGCGATGCAACCTAATAATTTCCGAATACTATCGCTAAATACATATCGGTATGAATATGTGACGCAACCGTTGCAACTCAAACAGAGTTATACCGCTAGAAAGTCAATGAAATGTAATCTTCGAAACTGTTCCTATTTTTTCAGCGCGTGGTAACGGCCAGGATTGGTCCCACAGCAAAAAAAGACTTATTTATCTAAATTTTAAAATAAAGCGCTACAACAGAGCCTAGTGTACTCGCTGAATTCCAACAATCATGTCGATTTAAGAAGAATGTTATTCCTTGGAGTCCATTTGGCTCATTTATCACATTTATAAGGTCACAGTCCAGAATTCGTTCAATTAAGTCCCACAGTCAATCGTTTCACTGTTAAAAGCGGTGCAACCTAGTAATGTCCGATTACCATCGCTAAGTACATGTTGGTACGAATATGTGACGCAACCGTTGTAACTCAAACGGATTAATGCCGCTGGAAAGTCAATGAAATTTAGTTTTTGAAGCTGTCTGTATTTCTTCAGCGCGAACTAACGGCTAGGATTGGTCCCACAGTAAAAAATGATTTATTTATCTAAATTTTTAAATAAAGCGCTACCACAGAGCCTAATGCAATCGTTGAATTCCAGCAATCATATCAAATTAAGAAGAATGTTATTCCTTGCAGTCCAATTGTCTCATTTATCACATTTATCAGGTCACAGTCCAAAGTTAGTTTAATTAAGTCCCACAGTCAATCGCTTCACTGTTAAAGGCGATCCAACCTAATAATTTCCAAATACTATCGCTAAATACATGTCGGTATGAATATGTGACGCAACCGTTGCAACTCAAACAGAGTTATACCGCTAGAAAGTCAATGAAATGTAATCTTCGAAACTGTTCCTATTTCTTCAATGCGAACTAACGGCTAGGATTGGTCCCACAGTAAAAAATGATTTATTTATCTAAATTTTAAAATAAAGCGCTACAACAGAGCCTAGTGTACTCGCTGAATTCCAACAATCATGTCGATTTAAGAAGAATGTTATTCCTTGGAGTCCATTTGGCTCATTTATCACATTTATAAGGTCACAGTCCAGAATTCGTTCAATTAAGTCCCACAGTCAATCGTTTCACTGTTAAAAGCAATACAACTTAGTAATATCGGAAAAAAATCACTAAATACATGTTGGGACCAATAAGTGACGCAACCGTTGTAACTCAAACGGATTGACACCGTTAGAAAATCAATGAAATATAGTTTTTGAAACTGTCTCTATTTCTTCACCGCGAACTAACGGCTAGGATTGGTCCCACAGTAAAAAATGACTTATTTATCTTAATTTTTTAATAAAGCGCTACCACGGTGCCCAGTGTAATTGCTGATTTCCAGCAATCATGTCAAATTAAGAAGAATGTTAGTTCTTGTAGTCAAACTGGCTCATTTATCACATTTATATGGTCAAAGTCCAAAATCAGTTCAATTAAGTCCCACAGTCAAACGTTTCACTGTTAAAAGTGATGCAACTTAGTAATATCCGAATACCATCGCTAAATACATGTTGGTACGAATATGTGACGCAACCGTTGTAACTCAAACGGATTGACCCCGTTAGAAAGTCATTGAAATATAGTTTTTAAAACTGTCTCTATTTCTTCAGCGCGAACTAACGGCTAGGACTGGTCCCACAGTAAAAAATGATTTATTTATCTAAATTTTTAAATAAAACGCTACCACAGGGCCTAGTGTACTCGCTGAATTCCAGCAACCATGTCGAATTAAGAAAAATGTTATTCCTTGGAGTCCAATTGTCTCATTTGTCACATTTATCAGGTGACAGTCCAAAGTTAGTTCAATTAAGTCCCTCAGTCAATCATTTCACTGTTAAAAGCGGTGCAACCTTGTAATATCCGAGTACTATCGCTATGTACATGTTGGTACGAATATATGACGCAACCGTTGTAACTCAAACGGATTGACACCGGTAGAAAATCAATGAAATGTAGTTTTTGAAACTGTCTCTATTTCTTCAACGCGAACTAACGGCTAGGATTGGTCCCACAGTAAAAAATGATTTATTTATCTAAATTTTTAAATAAAGCGCTACCACAGAGCCTAATGTGATCGTTGAATTCCAGCAATCATATCAAATTAAGAAGAATGTTATTCCTTGGAGTCCGATTGTCTCATTTATCACATTTATCAGGTCACAGTCCAAAGTTAGTTTAATTAAGTCCCACAGTCAATCGCTTCACTGTTAAAACCGCTACAACTTAGTAATATCGGAAAAAAATCACTAAATACATGTTGTTACGAATATGTGACGCAACCGTTGTAACTCAAACGGATTGACACCGGTAGAAAGTCAATGAAATGTAATCTTCGAAACTGTTCCTATTTCTTCAACGCGAACTAACGGCTAGGATTGGTCCCACAGTAAAAAATGATTTATTTATCTAAATTTTAAAATAAAGCGCTACAACAGAGCCTAGTGTACTCGCTGAATTCCAACAATCATGTCGATTTAAGAAGAATGTTATTCCTTGGAGTCCATTTGGCTCATTTATCACATTTATCAGGTCACAGTCCAAAGTTAGTTTAATTAAGTCCCACAGTCAATCGCTTCACTGTTAAAGGCGATCCAACCTAATAATTTCCAAATACTATCGCTAAATACATGTCGGTATGAATATGTGACGCAACCGTTGCAACTCAAACAGAGTTATACCGCTAGAAAGTCAATGAAATGTAATCTTCGAAACTGTTCCTATTTCTTCAACGCGAACTAACGGCTAGGATTGGTCCCACAGTAAAAAATGATTTATTTATCTAAATTTTAAAATAAAGCGCTACAACAGAGCCTAGTGTACTCGCTGAATTCCAACAATCATGTCGATTTAAGAAGAATGTTATTCCTTGGAGTCCATTTGGCTCATTTATCACATTTATAAGGTCACAGTCCAGAATTCGTTCAATTAAGTCCCACAGTCAATCGTTTCACTGTTAAAAGCAATACAACTTAGTAATATCGGAAAAAAATCACTAAATACATGTTGGGACCAATAAGTGACGCAACCGTTGTAACTCAAACGGATTGACACCGTTAGAAAATCAATGAAATATAGTTTTTGAAACTGTCTCTATTTCTTCACCGCGAACTAACGGCTAGGATTGGTCCCACAGTAAAAAATGACTTATTTATCTTAATTTTTTAATAAAGCGCTACCACGGTGCCCAGTGTAATTGCTGATTTCCAGCAATCATGTCAAATTAAGAAGAATGTTAGTTCTTGTAGTCAAACTGGCTCATTTATCACATTTATATGGTCAAAGTCCAAAATCAGTTCAATTAAGTCCCACAGTCAAACGTTTCACTGTTAAAAGTGATGCAACTTAGTAATATCCGAATACCATCGCTAAATACATGTTGGTACGAATATGTGACGCAACCGTTGTAACTCAAACGGATTGACCCCGTTAGAAAGTCATTGAAATATAGTTTTTAAAACTGTCTCTATTTCTTCAGCGCGAACTAACGGCTAGGACTGGTCCCACAGTAAAAAATGATTTATTTATCTAAATTTTTAAATAAAACGCTACCACAGGGCCTAGTGTACTCGCTGAATTCCAGCAACCATGTCGAATTAAGAAAAATGTTATTCCTTGGAGTCCAATTGTCTCATTTGTCACATTTATCAGGTGACAGTCCAAAGTTAGTTCAATTAAGTCCCTCAGTCAATCATTTCACTGTTAAAAGCGGTGCAACCTTGTAATATCCGAGTACTATCGCTATGTACATGTTGGTACGAATATATGACGCAACGGTTGTAACTCAAACGGATTGACACCGGTAGAAAATCAATGAAATGTAGTTTTTGAAACTGTCTCTATTTCTTCAACGCGAACTAACGGCTAGGATTGGTCCCACAGTAAAAAATGATTTATTTATCTAAATTTTTAAATAAAGCGCTACCACAGAGCCTAATGTGATCGTTGAATTCCAGCAATCATATCAAATTAAGAAGAATGTTATTCCTTGGAGTCCGATTGTCTCATTTATCACATTTATCAGGTCACAGTCCAAAGTTAGTTTAATTAAGTCCCACAGTCAATCGCTTCACTGTTAAAACCGCTACAACTTAGTAATATCGGAAAAAAATCACTAAATACATGTTGTTACGAATATGTGACGCAACCGTTGTAACTCAAACGGATTGACACCGGTAGAAAATCAATGAAATGTAGTTTTTGAAACTGTCTCTATTTCTTCCACGCGATCTAACGGCTAGGATTGGTCCCACAGTAAAAAATGATTTATTTATCTAAATTTTTAAATAAAGCGCTACCACAGAGCCTAATGTAATCGCTGAATTCCAGCAATCATATCAAAATAAGAAGCATGTTATTCCTTGGAGTCCAATTGCCTCATTTATCACATTTATCAGGTCACAGTCCAAAGTTAGTTCAATTAAGTCCCACAGTCAAGCGTTTCACTGTTAAAGGCGATGCAACTTAGTAATATCGGAAGAAAATCACTAAATACATGTTGGTACGAATATGTGACGCAACCGTTGTAACTCAAACGGATTGACCCCGTTAGAAAGTCATTGAAATATAGTTTTTAAAACTGTCTCTATTTCTTCAGCGCGAACTAACTAGAAAGTCAATGTAATTTAGTCTTTGGAACTGATCCTATTTATTCAGCCCGTGCTAACGGCCAGGATTGGTCCCACAGTAAGAAAATTCTTATTTATCTAAATTTTTAAATAAAACGCTACAACAGAGCCTAAGGTAATCGCTGAATTCCAGCAATCATGTCAAATTAAGAAGAATGTTATTCCTTGGAGACCAATTGGCTCATTTATCACATTTATAAGGTCACATTCCAGAATCAGATCAATTAATTCCCACAGTCAATCGTTTCACTGTTAAAGGCGATGCAACTTAGTAATATCGGAAGAAAATCACTAATTACATGTTGGTACGAATATGTGACGCAACTGTTGTAACTCAAACGGATTGACCCCGTTAGAAAGTCAATGAAATGTAGTTTTTGCAACTGTCTGTATTTCTTCACCGCGAACTAACGGCTAGGATTGGTCCCACAGTAAAAAATGACTTATTTATCTTAATTTTTTAATAAAGCGCTACCACGGTGCCCAGTGTAATTGCTGATTTCCAGCAATCATGTCAAATTAAGAAGAATGTTAGTTCTTGTAGTCAAACTGGCTCATTTATCACATTTATATGGTCAAAGTCCAAAATCAGTTCAATTAAGTCCCACAGTCAAACGTTTCACTGTTAAAAGTGATGCAACTTAGTAATATCCGAATACCATCGCTAAATACATGTTGGTACGAATATGTGACGCAACCGTTGTAACTCAAACGGATTGACCCCGTTAGAAAGTCATTGAAATATAGTTTTTAAAACTGTCTCTATTTCTTCAGCGCGAACTAACGGCTAGGACTGGTCCCACAGTAAAAAATGATTTATTTATCTAAATCTTTAAATAAAACGCTACCACAGGGCCTAGTGTACTCGCTGAATTCCAGCAACCATGTCGAATTAAGAAAAATGTTATTCCTTGGAGTCCAATTGTCTCATTTGTCACATTTATCAGGTCACAGTCCAAAGTTAGTTCAATTAAGTCCCTCAGTCAATCATTTCACTGTTAAAAGCGGTGCAACCTTGTAATATCCGAGTACTATCGCTATGTACATGTTGGTACGAATATGTGACGCAACCGTTGTAACTCAAACGGATTGACACCGGTAGAAAATCAATGAAATGTAGTTTTTGAAACTGTCTCTATTTCTTCAACGCGAACTAACGGCTAGGATTGGTCCCACAGTAAAAAATGATTTATTTATCTAAATTTTTAAATAAAGCGCTACCACAGAGCCTAATGTGATCGTTGAATTCCAGCAATCATATCAAATTAAGAAAAATGTTATTCCTTGGAGTCCGATTGTCTCATTTATCACATTTATCAGGTCACAGTCCAAAGTTAGTTTAATTAAGTCCCACAGTCAATCGCTTCACTGTTAAAACCGCTACAACTTAGTAATATCGGAAAAAAATCACTAAATACATGTTGTTACGAATATGTGACGCAACCGTTGTAACTCAAACGGATTGAAACCGGTAGAAAATCAATGAAATATAGTTTTTGAAACTGTCTCTATTTCTTCCACGCGAACTAACGGCTAGGATTGGTCCCACAGTAAAAAATGATTTATTTATCTAAATTTTTAAATAAAGCGCTACCACAGAGCCTAATGTAATCGCTGAATTCCAGCAATCATATCAAAATAAGAAGCATGTTATTCCTTGGAGTCCAATTGCCTCATTTATCACATTTATCAGGTCACAGTCCAAAGTTAGTTCAATTAAGTCCCACAGTCAAGCGTTTCACTGTTAAAGGCGATGCAACTTAGTAATATCGGAAGAAAATCACTAAATACATGTTGGTACGAATATGTGACGCAACCGTTGTAACTCAAACGGATTGACCCCGTTAGAAAGTCATTGAAATATAGTTTTTAAAACTGTCTCTATTTCTTCAGCGCGAACTAACTAGAAAGTCAATGTAATTTAGTCTTTGGAACTGATCCTATTTATTCAGCCCGTGCTAACGGCCAGGATTGGTCCCACAGTAAGAAAATTCTTATTTATCTAAATTTTTAAATAAAACGCTACAACAGAGCCTAAGGTAATCGCTGAATTCCAGCAATCATGTCAAATTAAGAAGAATGTTATTCCTTGGAGACCAATTGGCTCATTTATCACATTTATAAGGTCACATTCCAGAATAAGATCAATTAATTCCCACAGTCAATCGTTTCACTGTTAAAGGCGATGCAACTTAGTAATATCGGAAGAAAATCACTAATTACATGTTGGTACGAATATGTGACGCAACTGTTGTAACTCAAACGGATTGACCCCGTTAGAATGTCATTGAAATGTAGTTTTTAAAACTGTCTCTATTTCTTCAGCGCGAACTAACGGCTAGGATTGGTCCCACAGTAAAAAATGATTTATTTATCTAAATTTTTAAATAAAGCGCTACCACAGGGCCTAGTGTACTCGCTGAATTCCAGCAACCATGTCGAATTAAGAAAAATGTTATTCCTTGGAGTCCAATTGTCTCATTTATCACATTTATCAGGTCACAGTCCAAAGTTAGTTCAAATAAGTCCCACAGTCAATCGATTCACTGTTAAAAGCGATACAACTTAGTAGTATCCGAATACTATCGCTAAGTACATGTTGGTACAAATATGTGACGCAACCGTTGTAACTCAAACGGATTTATGCCACTAGAAAGTCAATGTAATGTAGTCTTTGGAACTGATCCTATTTATTCAGCCCGTGCTAACGGCTAGGATTAGTCCCACAGTAAGAAAATTCTTATTTATATAAATTTTTAAATAAAACGCTACAACAGAGCCTAAGGTAATCGCTGAATTCCAGCAATCATGTCAAATTAAGAAGAATGTTATTCCTTGGAGACCAATTGGCTCATTTATCACATTTATAAGGTCACATTCCAGAATCAGATCAATTAATTCCCACAGTCAATCGTTTCACTGTTAAAAGCAATACAACTTAGTAATATCGGAACAAAATCACTAAATACATGTTGGTACGAATATGTGACGCAACCGTTGTAACTCAAACTGATTGACCCCGTTCGAAAGTCATTGAAATATAGTTTTTAAAACTGTCTCTATTTCTTCAGCGCGAACTAACGGCTAGGATTGGTCCCACAGTAAAAAATGATTTATTTATCTAAATTTTTAAATAAAGCGCTACCACAGGGCCTAGTGTACTCGCTGAATTCCAGCAACCATGTCGGATTAAGAATAATGTTATTCCATGGAGTCCAATTGGCTCACTTATCACATTTATAAGGTCACACTCCAGAATCAGTTCAATTAAATCCCTCAGTCAATCATTTCACTGTTAAAAGCGGTGCAACCTAGTAATATCCGAGTACTATCGCTATGTACATGTCGGTACGAATATATGACGCAACCGTTGTAACTCAAGCGGATTTATGCCGCTAGAAAGTCAATGAATTGTTGTCTTTGGAACAGATCCTATTTATTCAGCGAGTGCTAACGGCCAGGATCGGTCCCACAGTAAGAAAAGTCTTATTTATCTAAAATTTTAAATAAAGCGCTACCACAGAGCCTAATGTAATCGCTGAATTCCAGCAATCATGTCAAATTAAGAAGAATGTAATTGCTTGGAGACCAATTGGCTCATTTATCACATTTATGAGGTCACAGTCCAGAATCAGTTCAATTAATTCCCACACTCAATCGTTTCACTGTTAAAAGCAATACAACTTAGTAATATCGGAAGAAAATCACTAAATACATGTTGGTACGAATATGTGACGCAACCGTTGTAACTCAAACGGATTGACACCGGGAGAAAATCAATGAAATGTAGTTTTTGAAACTGTCTCTATTTCTTCAACGCGAACTAACGGCTAGGATTGGTCCCACAGTAAAAAATGATTTATTTATCTAAATTTTTAAATAAAGCGCTACCACAGAGCCTAATGTGATCGTTGAATTCCAGCAATCATATCAAATTAAGAAGAATGTTATTCCTTGGAGTCCGATTGTCTCATTTATCACATTTATCAGGTCACAGTCCAAAGTTAGTTTAATTAAGTCCCACAGTCAATCGCTTCACTGTTAAAACCGCTACAACTTAGTAATATCGGAAAAAAATCACTAAATACATGTTGTTACGAATATGTGACGCAACCGTTGTAACTCAAACGGATTGAAACCGGTAGAAAATCAATGAAATGTAGTTTTTGAAACTGTCTCTATTTCTTCCACGCGAACTAACGGCTAGGATTGGTCCCACAGTAAAAAATGATTTATTTATCTAAATTTTTAAATAAAGCGCTACCACAGAGCCTAATGTAATCGCTGAATTCCAGCAATCATATCAAAATAAGAAGCATGTTATTCCTTGGAGTCCAATTGCCTCATTTATCACATTTATCAGGTCACAGTCCAAAGTTAGTTCAATTAAGTCCCACAGTCAAGCGTTTCACTGTTAAAGGCGATGCAACTTAGTAATATCGGAAGAAAATCACTAAATACATGTTGGTACGAATATGTGACGCAACCGTTGTAACTCAAACGGATTGACCCCGTTAGAAAGTCATTGAAATATAGTTTTTAAAACTGTCTCTATTTCTTCAGCGCGAACTAACTAGAAAGTCAATGTAATTTAGTCTTTGGAACTGATCCTATTTATTCAGCCCGTGCTAACGGCCAGGATTGGTCCCACAGTAAGAAAATTCTTATTTATCTAAATTTTTAAATAAAACGCTACAACAGAGCCTAAGGTAATCGCTGAATTCCAGCAATCATGTCAAATTAAGAAGAATGTTATTCCTTGGAGACCAATTGGCTCATTTATCACATTTATAAGGTCACATTCCAGAATCAGATCAATTAATTCCCACAGTCAATCGTTTCACTGTTAAAGGCGATGCAACTTAGTAATATCGGAAGAAAATCACTAATTACATGTTGGTACGAATATGTGACGCAACTGTTGTAACTCAAACGGATTGACCCCGTTAGAATGTCATTGAAATGTAGTTTTTAAAACTGTCTCTATTTCTTCAGCGCGAACTAACGGCTAGGATTGGTCCCACAGTAAAAAATGATTTATTTATCTAAATTTTTAAATAAAGCGCTACCACAGGGCCTAGTGTACTCGCTGAATTCCAGCAACCATGTCGAATTAAGAAAAATGTTATTCCTTGGAGTCCAATTGTCTCATTTATCACATTTATCAGGTCACAGTCCAAAGTTAGTTCAAATAAGTCCCACAGTCAATCGATTCACTGTTAAAAGCGATACAACTTAGTAGTATCCGAATACTATCGCTAAGTACATGTTGGTACGAATATGTGACGCAACCGTTGTAACTCAAACGGATTTATGCCACTAGAAAGTCAATGTAATGTAGTCTTTGGAACTGATCCTATTTATTCAGCCCGTGCTAACGGCTAGGATTAGTCCCACAGTAAGAAAATTCTTATTTATATAAATTTTTAAATAAAACGCTACAACAGAGCCTAAGGTAATCGCTGAATTCCAGCAATCATGTCAAATTAAGAAGAATGTTATTCCTTGGAGACCAATTGGCTCATTTATCACATTTATAAGGTCACATTCCAGAATCAGATCAATTAATTCCCACAGTCAATCGTTTCACTGTTAAAAGCAATACAACTTAGTAATATCGGAACAAAATCACTAAATACATGTTGGTACGAATATGTGACGCAACCGTTGTAACTCAAACTGATTGACCCCGTTCGAAAGTCATTGAAATATAGTTTTTAAAACTCTCTCTATTTCTTCAGCGCGAACTAACGGCTAGGATTGGTCCCACAGTAAAAAATGATTTATTTATCTAAATTTTTAAATAAAGCGCTACCACAGGGCCTAGTGTACTCGCTGAATTCCAGCAACCATGTCGGATTAAGAATAATGTTATTCCATGGAGTCCAATTGGCTCACTTATCACATTTATAAGGTCACACTCCAGAATCAGTTCAATTAAATCCCTCAGTCAATCATTTCACTGTTAAAAGCGGTGCAACCTAGTAATATCCGAGTACTATCGCTATGTACATGTCGGTACGAATATATGACGCAACCGTTGTAACTCAAGCGGATTTATGCCGCTAGAAAGTCAATGAATTGTTGTCTTTGGAACAGATCCTATTTATTCAGCGAGTGCTAACGGCCAGGATCGGTCCCACAGTAAGAAAAGTCTTATTTATCTAAAATTTTAAATAAAGCGCTACCACAGAGCCTAATGTAATCGCTGAATTCCAGCAATCATGTCAAATTAAGAAGAATGTAATTGCTTGGAGACCAATTGGCTCATTTATCACATTTATGAGGTCACAGTCCAGAATCAGTTCAATTAATTCCCACACTCAATCGTTTCACTGTTAAAAGCAATACAACTTAGTAATATCGGAAGAAAATCACTAAATACATGTTGGTACGAATATGTGACGCAACCGTTGTAACTCAAACGGATTGACCCCGTGAGAAAGTCATTGAAATGTAGTTTTTGAAACTGTCTCTATTTCTTCAGCGCGATCTAACGGCTAGGATTGGTCCCACAGTAAAAAATGATTTATTTATCTAAATTTTTATTAAAGCGCTGCCACAGAGACTAATGTAATCGTTGAATTCCAGCAATCATATCAAATTAAGAAGAATGTTATTCCTTGGAGTCCAATTGTCTCATTTATCACATTTGTCAGGTCACAGTCCAAAGTTAGTTCAATTAAGTCCCACAGTCAAGCGTTTCACTGTTAAAGGCAATGCAACTTAGTAATATCGGAAGAAAATTACTAAATACATGTTGGTACGAATATGTGACGCAACCGTTGTAACTTAAACGGATTTATGCCGCTAGAAAGTCAATGAAGTTTAGTTTTTGAAACTGTCTGTATTTCTTCAGCGCGAACTAACGGCTAGGGTTGGTACCACAGTAAAAAATGATTTATTTATCTAAATTTTTAAATAAAGCGCTACCACAGAGCCTAATGTAATCGCTGAATTCCAGCAATCATATCAAATTAAGAAGAATGTTATTCCTTAGAGTCCAATTGGCTTGTTTATCACATTTATAAGGTCACATTCCAGAATCAGTTCAATTAAATCCCACAGTCAATCGTTTCACTGTTAAAAGCAATGCAACTTAGTAATGTCGGAAGAAAATCACTAAATACATGTTGGTACGAATATGTGACGCAACCGTTGTAACTCAAACGGATTGACCCTGATAGAAAGTCAATGAAATGTAGTTTTTGAAACTGTCTGTATTTCTTCAGTGCGAACTAACGGCTAGGATTGGTCCCACAGTAAAAAATGATTTATTTATCTAAATTTTTAAATAAAGCGCTACCACAGAGCCTAATGTAATCGCTGAATTCCACCAATCATATCAAATTAAGAAGAATGTTATTCCTTGGAGTCCAATTGGCTCAATTATCACATTTATAACGTCACATTCCAGAATCAGTTCAATTAAATCCCACAGTCAATCGTTTCACTGTTAAAGGCAATGCAACTTAGTAATATCGGAAGAAAATCACTAAATACATGTTGGCACGAATATGTGACGCAACCATTGTAACTCAAACGGATTGGCCCCGATAGAAAGTCAATGAAATGTAGTTTTTGAAACTGTCTCTATTTCTTCAGCGCGATCTAACGGCTAGGATTGGTCCCACAGTAAAAAAAGATTTATTTATCTAAATTTTTAAATAAAGCGCTACCACAGAGCCTAATGTAATCGTTGAATTCCAGTAATAATATCAAATTAAGAAGAATGTTATTCCTTGGAGTCCAATTGTCTCATTTATCACATTTATCAGGTCACAGTCCAAAGTTAGTTCAATTAAGTCCCACAGTCAAGCGTTTCACTGTTAAAGGCGATGCAACCTAATAATATCCGAATACTATCGCTAAATACATGTTGGTATGAATATGTGACGCAACCGTTGTAACTCAAACGGATTTATGCCGCTAGAAATTCAATGAAATTTAGTTTCTGAAACTGTCTGTATTTCTTCAGCGCGAACTAACGGCTAGGATTGGTCCCACAGTAAAAAATCATTTATTTATCTAAAATTTTGAATAAAGCGCTACCACAGAGCCTAATGTAATCGCTGAATTCCAGCAATCATATCAAATTAAGAAGAATGTTATTCCTTGGAGTCCAATTAGCTCAATTATCACATTTATCAGGTCACAGTCCAAAGTTAGTTTAATTAAGTCCCACAGTCAATCGCTTCACTGTTAAAACCGATACAACTTAGTAATATCGGAAAAAAATCACTAAATACATGTTGGTACGAATATGTGACGCAACCGTTGTAACTCAAACGGATTGACACCGTTAGAAAATCAATGAAATGTAGTTTTTGAAACTGTCTCTATTTCTTCAACGCGAACTAACGGCTAGGATTGGTCCCACAGTAAAAAATGATTTATTTATCTAAATTTTTAAATAAAGCGCTACCACAGAGCCTAATGTAATCGTTGAATTCCAGTAATAATATCAAATTAAGAAGAATGTTATTCCTTGGAGTCCAATTGTCTCATTTATCACATTTATCAGGTCACAGTCCATAGTTAGTTCAATTAAGTCCCACAGTCAAGCGTTTCACTGTTAAAGGCGATGCAACATAATAATATCCGAATACTATCGCTAAATACATGTTGGTATGAATATGTGACGCAACCGTGGTAACTCAAACGGATTTATGCCGCTAGAAAGTCAATGAAATTTAGTTTTTGAAACTGTCTCTATTTCTTCAACGCGATCTAACGGCTAGGATTGGTTCCACAGTAAAAAATGATTTATTTATCTAAATTTTTAAATAAAGCGCTACCACAGGGCCTAGTGTACTCGCTGAATTCCAGCAACCATGTCGGATTAAGAATAATGTTATTCCATGGAGTCCAATTGGCTCACTTATCACATTTATAAGGTCACACTCCAGAATCAGTTCAATTAAATCCCTCAGTCAATCATTTCACTGTTAAAAGCGGTGCAACCTAGTATTATCCGAGTACTATCGCTATGTACATGTCGGTACGAATATGTGACGCAACCGTTGTAACTCAAGCGGATTTATGCCGCTAGAAAGTCAATGAATTGTTGTCTTTGGAACAGATCCTATTTATTCAGCGAGTGCTAACGGCCAGGATTGGTCCCACAGTAAGAAAAGTCTTATTTATCTAAAATTTTAAATAAAGCGCTACCACAGAGCCTAATGTAATCGCTGAATTCCAGCAATCATGTCAAATTAAGAAGAATGTAATTGCTTGGAGACCAATTGGCTCATTTATCACATTTATGAGGTCACAGTCCAGAATCAGTTCAATTAATTCCCACACTCAATCGTTTCACTGTTAAAAGCAATACAACTTAGTAATATCGGAAGAAAATCACTAAATACATGTTGGTACGAATATGTGACGCAACCGTTGTAACTCAAACGGATTGACCCCGTGAGAAAGTCATTGAAATGTAGTTTTTGAAACTGTCTCTATTTCTTCAGCGCGATCTAACGGCTAGGATTGGTCCCACAGTAAAAAATGATTTATTTATCTAAATTTTTAAATAAAGCGCTGCCACAGAGACTAATGTAATCGTTGAATTCCAGCAATCATATCAAATTAAGAAGAATGTTATTCCTTGGAGTCCAATTGTCTCATTTATCACATTTGTCAGGTCACAGTCCAAAGTTAGTTCAATTAAGTCCCACAGTCAAGCGTTTCACTGTTAAAGGCAATGCAACTTAGTAATATCGGAAGAAAATTACTAAATACATGTTGGTACGAATGTGTGACGCAACCGTTGTAACTTAAACGGATTTATGCCGCTAGAAAGTCAATGAAGTTTAGTTTTTGAAACTGTCTGTATTTCTTCAGCGCGAACTAACGGCTAGGGTTGGTCCCACAGTAAAAAATGATTTATTTATCTAAATTTTTAAATAAAGCGCTACCACAGAGCCTAATGTAATCGCTGAATTCCAGCAATCATATCAAATTAAGAAGAATGTTAATCCTTAGAGTCCAATTGGCTTATTTATCACATTTATAAGGTCACATTCCAGAATCAGTTCAATTAAATCCCACAGTCAAGCGTTTCACTGTTAAAGGCAATGCAACTTAGTAATATCGGAAGAAAATCACTAAATACATGTTGGTACGAATATGTGACGCAACCGTTGTAACTCAAACGGATTGACCCTGATAAAAAGTCAATGAAATGTAGTTTTTGAAACTGTCTGTATTTCTTCAGTGCGAACTAACGGCTAGGATTGGTCCCACAGTAAAAAAAGATTTATTTATCTAAATTTTTAAATAAAGCGCTACCACAGAGCCTAATGTAATCGTTGAATTCCAGTAATAATATCAAATTAAGAAGAATGTTATTCCTTGGAGTCCAATTGTCTCATTTATCACATTTATCAGGTCACAGTCCAAAGTTAGTTCAATTAAGTCCCACAGTCAAGCGTTTCACTGTTAAAGGCGATGCAACCTAATAATATCCGAATACTATCGCTAAATACATGTTGGTATGAATATGTGACGCAACCGTTGTAACTGAAACGGATTTATGCCGCTAGAAAGTCAATGAAATTTAGTTTCTGAAACTGTCTGTATTTCTTCAGCGCGAACTAACGGCTAGGATTGGTCCCACAGTAAAAAATGATTTATTTATCTAAAATTTTGAATAAAGCGCTACCACAGAGCCTAATGTAATCGCTGAATTCCAGCAATCATATCAAATTAAGAAGAATGTTATTCCTTGGAGTCCAATTAGCTCAATTATCACATTTATCAGGTCACAGTCCAAAGTTAGTTTAAATAAGTCCCACAGTCAATCGCTTCACTGTTAAAACCGATACAACTTAGTAATATCGGAAAAAAATCACTAAATACATGTTGGTACGAATATGTGACGCAACCGTTGTAACTCAAACGGATTGACCCCGTTAGAAAATCAATGAAATGTAGTTTTTGAAACTGTCTCTATTTCTTCAACGCGAACTAACAGCTAGGATTGGTCCCACAGTAAAAAATGATTTATTTATCTAAATTTTTAAATAAAGCGCTACCACAGAGCCTAATGTAATCGTTGAATTCCAGTAATAATATCAAATTAAGAAGAATGTTATTCCTTGGAGTCCAATTGTCTCATTTATCACATTTATCAGGTCACAGTCCATAGTTAGTTCAATTAAGTCCCACAGTCAAGCGTTTCACTGTTAAAGGCGATGCAACATAATAATATCCGAATACTATCGCTAAATACATGTTGGTATGAATATGTGACGCAACCGTGGCGCTAGAAAGTCAATGAAATTTAGTTTTTGAAACTGCCTGTATTTCTTCAGCGCGAACTAACGGCTAGGATTGGTCCCACAGTAAAAAATGATTTATTTATCTAAAATTTTAAATAAAGCGCTACCACAGAGCCTAATGTAATCGCTGACTTCCAGCAATCATATCAAATTAAGAAGAATGTTATTCCTTGGAGTCCAATTGGCTCAATTATCACATTTATCAGGTCACAGTCCAAAGTTAGTTTAATTAAGTCCCACAGTCAATCCCTTCACTGTTAAAACCGATACAACTTAGTAATATCGGAAAAAAATCACTAAATACATGTTGGTACGAATATGTGACGCAACCGTTGTAACTCAAACGGATTGACACCGTTAGAAAATCAATGAAATGTAGTTTTTGAAACTGTCTCTATTTCTTCAACGCGAACTAACGGCTAGGATTGGTCCCACAGTAAAAAATGATTTATTTATCTAAATTTTTAAATAAAGCGCTACCACAGAGCCTAATGTAATCGCTTATTTCCAGCAATCATTTCAAATTAAGAAGAATGTTATTCCTTGGAGTCCAATTAGCTCAATTATCACATTTATAAGGTCACATTCCAGAATCAGTTTAATTAAATCCCACAGTCAATCGTTTCACTGTTAAAAGCAATGCAACTTAGTAATATCGGAAGAAAATCATTAAATACATGTTGGTACGAATATGTGACGCAACCGTTGTAACTCCAACGGATTGGCCCCGATAGAAAGACAATGAAATGTAGTTTTTGAAACTGTCTGTATTTCTTCAGCGCGAACTAACAGCTAGGATTGGTAACACAGTAAAAAATGATTTATTTATCTAAATTTTTTAATAAAGCGCTACCACAGAGCCTAATGTAATCGTTGAATTCCAGCAATCATATCAAATTAAGAAGAATTTTATTCCTTGGAGTCCAATTGGCTCAATTATCACATTTATAAAGTCACCTTCCAGAATCAGTTCAATTAAATCCCACAGTCAATCGTTTCACTGTTGAAACCGATACAACTTAGTAATATCGGAAAAAAATCAGTAAATACATGTTGGTACGAATATGTGACGCAACCGTTGTAACTCAAACGGATTGACACCGTTAGAAAATCAATGAAATGTAGTTTTTGAAACTGTCTCTATTTCTTCAACGCGAACTAACGGCTAGGATTGCTCCCACAGTAAAAAATGATTTATTTATCTAAATTTTAAATAAAGCGCTACCACAGAGCCTAATGTAATCACTGAATTCCAGCAATCATATCAAATTAAGAAGAATGTTTTTCCTTGGAGTCCAATTGGCTCACTTATCACATTTATAAGGTCACACTCCAGAATCAGTTCAATTAAATCCCTCAGTCAATCATTTCACTGTTAAAAGCGGTGCAACCTAGTAATATCCGAGTACTATCGCTATGTACATGTCGGTACGAATATGTGACGGAACCGTTGTAACTCAAGCGGATTTATGCCGCTAGAAAGTCAATGAATTGTTGTCTTTGGAACAGATCCTATTTATTCAGCGAGTGCTAACGGCCAGGATTGGTCCCACAGTAAGAAAAGTCTTATTTATCTAAAATTTTAAATAAAGCGCTACCACAGAGCCTAATGTAATCGCTGAATTCCAGCAATCATGTCAAATTAAGAAGAATGTAATTGCTTGGAGACCAATTGGCTCATTTATCACATTTATGAGGTCACAGTCCAGAATCAGTTCAATTAATTCCCACACTCAATCGTTTCACTGTTAAAAGCAATACAACTTAGTAATATCGGAAGAAAATCACTAAATACATGTTGGTACGAATATGTGACGCAACCGTTGTAACTCAAACGGATTGACCCCGTGAGAAAGTCATTGAAATGTAGTTTTTGAAACTGTCTCTATTTCTTCAGCGCGATCTAACGGCTAGGATTGGTCCCACAGTAAAAAATGATTTATTTATCTAAATTTTTAAATAAAACGCTGCCACAGAGACTAATGTAATCGTTGAATTCCAGCAATCATATCAAATTAAGAAGAATGTTATTCCTTGGAGTCCAATTGTCTCATTTATCACATTTGTCAGGTCACAGTCCAAAGTTAGTTCAATTAAGTCCCACAGTCAAGCGTTTCACTGTTAAAGGCAATGCAACTTAGTAATATCGGAAGAAAATTACTAAATACATGTTGGTACGAATATGTGACGCAACCGTTGTAACTTAAACGGATTTATGCCGCTAGAAAGTCAATGAAGTTTAGTTTTTGAAACTGTCTGTATTTCTTCAGCGCGAACTAACGGCTAGGGTTGGTCCCACAGTAAAAAATGATTTATTTATCTAAATTTTTAAATAAAGCGCTACCACAGAGCCTAATGTAATCGCTGAATTCCAGCAATCATATCAAATTAAGAAGAATGTTAATCCTTAGAGTCCAATTGGCTTATTTATCACATTTATAAGGTCACATTCTAGAATCAGTTCAATTAAATCCCACAGTCAAGCGTTTCACTGTTAAAGGCAATGCAACTTAGTAATATCGGAAGAAAATCACAAAATACATGTTGGTACAAATATGTGACGCAACCGTTGTAACTCAAACGGATTGACCCTGATAGAAAGTCAATGAAATGTAGTTTTTAAAACTGTCTGTATTTCTTCAGTGCGAACTAACGGCTAGGATTGGTCCCACAGTAAAAAATGATTTATTTATCTAAATTTTTAAATAAAGCGCTACCACAGAGCCTAATGTAATCGCTGAATTCCAGCAATCATATCAAATTAAGAAGAATGTTATTCCTTGGAGTCCAATTGGCTCAATTATCACATTTATAACGTCACATTCCAGAATCAGTTCAATTAAATCCCACAGTCAATCGTTTCACTGTTAAAGGCAATGCAACTTAGTAATATCGGAAGAAAATCACTAAATACATGTTGGCACGAATATGTGACGCAACCATTGTAACTCAAACGGATTGGCCCCGATAGAAAGTCAATGAAATGTAGTTTTTGAAACTGTCTCTATTTCTTCAGCGCGATCTAACGGCTAGGATTGGTCCCACAGTAAAAAAAGATTTATTTATCTAAATTTTTAAATAAAGCGCTACCACAGAGCCTAATGTAATCGTTGAATTCCAGTAATAATATCAAATTAAGAAGAATGTTATTCCTTGGAGTCCAATTGTCTCATTTATCACATTTATCAGGTCACAGTCCAAAGTTAGTTCAATTAAGTCCCACAGTCAAGCGTTTCACTGTTAAAGGCGATGCAACCTAATAATATCCGAATACTATCGCTAAATACATGTTGGTATGAATATGTGACGCAACCGTTGTAACTCAAACGGATTTATGCCGCTAGAAAGTCAATGAAATTTAGTTTCTGAAACTGTCTGTATTTCTTCAGCGCGAACTAACGGCTAGGATTGGTCCCACAGTAAAAAATGATTTATTTATCTAAAATTTTGAATAAAGCGCTACCACAGAGCCTAATGTAATCGCTGAATTCCAGCAATCATATCAAATTAAGAAGAATGTTATTCCTTGGAGTCCAATTAGCTCAATTATCACATTTATCAGGTCACAGTCCAAAGTTAGTTTAATTAAGTCCCACAGTCAATCGCTTCACTGTTAAAACCGATACAACTTAGTAATATCGGAAAAAAATCACTAAATACATGTTGGTACGAATATGTGACGCAACCGTTGTAACTCAAACGGATTGACACCGTTAGAAAATCAATGAAATGTAGTTTTTGAAACTGTCTCTATTTCTTCAACGCGAACTAACGGCTAGGATTGGTCCCACAGTAAAAAATGATTTATTTATCTAAATTTTTAAATAAAGCGCTACCACAGAGCCTAATGTAATCGTTGAATTCCAGTAATAATATCAAATTAAGAAGAATGTTATTCCTTGGAGTCCAATTGTCTCATTTATCACATTTATCAGGTCACAGTCCATAGTTAGTTCAATTAAGTCCCACAGTCAAGCGTTTCACTGTTAAAGGCGATGCAACATAATAATATCCGAATACTATCGCTAAATACATGTTGGTATGAATATGTGACGCAACCGTGGTAACTCAAACGGATTTATGCCGCTAGAAAGTCAATGAAATTTAGTTTTTGAAACTGTCTGTATTTCTTCAGCGCGAACTAACGGCTAGGATTGGTCCCACAGTAAAAAATGATTTATTTATCTAAAATTTTAAATAAAGCGCTACCACAGAGCCTAATGTAATCGCTGACTTCCAGCAATCATATCAAATTAAGAAGAATGTTATTCCTTGGAGTCCAATTGGCTCAATTATCACATTTATCAGGTCACAGTCCAAAGTTAGTTTAATTAAGTCCCACAGTCAATCCCTTCACTGTTAAAACCGATACAACTTAGTAATATCGGAAAAAAATCACTAAATACATGTTGGTACGAATATGTGACGCAACCGTTGTAACTCAAACGGATTGACACCGTTAGAAAATCAATGAAATGTAGTTTTTGAAACTGTCTCTATTTTTTCAACGCGAACTAACGGCTAGGATTGGTCACACAGTAAAAAATGATTTATTTATCTAAATTTTTAAATAAAGCGCTACCACAGAGCCTAATGTAATCGCTTATTTCCAGCAATCATTTCAAATTAAGAAGAATGTTATTCCTTGGAGTCCAATTAGTTCAATTATCACATTTATAAGGTCACATTCCAGAATCAGTTCAATTAAATCCCACAGTCAATCGCTTCACTGTTAAAAGCAATGCAACTTAGTAATATCGGAAGAAAATCATTAAATACATGTTGGTACGAATATGTGACGCAACCGTTGTAACTCCAACGGATTGGCCCCGATAGAAAGACAATGAAATGTAGTTTTTGAAACTGTCTGTATTTCTTCAGCGCGAACTAACGGCTAGGATTGGTAACACAGTAAAAAATGATTTATTTATCTAAATTTTTTAATAAAGCGCTACCACAGAGCCTAATGTAATCGTTGAATTCCAGCAATCATATCAAATTAAGAAGAATTTTATTCCTTGGAGTCCAATTGGCTCAATTATCACATTTATAAAGTCACCTTCCAGAATCAGTTCAATTAAATCCCACAGTCAATCGTTTCACTGTTGAAACCGATACAACTTAGTAATATCGGAAAAAAATCACTAAATACATGTTGGTACGAATATGTGACGCAACCGTTGTAACTCAAACGGATTGACACCGTTAGAAAATTAATGAAATGTAGTTTTTGAAACTGTCTCTATTTCTTCAACGCGAACTAACGGCTAGGATTGCTCCCACAGTAAAAAATGATTTATTTATCTAAATTTTTAAATAAAGCGCTACCACAGAGCCTAATGTAATCACTGAATTCCAGCAATCATATCAAATTAAGAAGAATGTTTTTCCTTGGAGTCCAATTGGCTCATTTATCACATTTATAAGGTCAAAGACCAAAATCAGTTCAATTAAGTCCCACAGTCAAACGTTTCACTGTTTTAAGCGATGCAACCTAGTAATATCCGAATACTATCGCTAAATACATGTTGGTACGAATATGTGACGCAACCGTTGTAACTCAAACGGATTTATGCCGGTAGAAAGTCAATGTAATGTAACCTTTGGAACTGATCCTATTTATTCAGCCCGTGCTAACGGCCAGGATTGGTCCCACAGTAAGAAAAGTCTTATTTATCTAAATTTTTAAATAAAGCGCTACCACAGAGCCTAATGTAATCACTGAATTCCAGCAATCATGTCAAATTAAGAAGAATGTTATTCCTTGGAGACCAATTGGCTCATTTATCACATTTATAAGGTCACATTCCAGAATCAGATCAATTAATTCCCACAGTCAATCGTTTGACTGTTAAAGGCAATACAACTTAGTAATATCGGAACAAAATCACTAAATACATGTTGGTACGAATATGTGACGCAACCGTTGTAACTCAAACGGATTGACACCGTTAGAAAATCAATGAAATGTAGTTTTTGAAACTGTCTCTATTTCTTCAACGCGAACTAACGGCTAGGATTGGTCCCACAGTAAAAAATGATTTATTTATCTAAATTTTTAAATAAAGCGCTACCACAGAGCCTAATGTAATCGCTTATTTCCAGCAATCATTTCAAATTAAGAAGAATGTTATTCCTTGGAGTCCAATTAGCTCAATTATCACATTTATAAGGTCACATTCCAGAATCAGTTCAATTAAATCCCACAGTCAATCGTTTCACTGTTAAAAGCAATGCAACTTAGTAATATCGGAAGAAAATCATTAAATACATGTTGGTACGAATATGTGACGCAACCGTTGTAACTCCAACGGATTGGCCCGATAGAAAGACAATGAAATGTAGTTTTTGAAACTGTCTGTATTTCTTCAGCGCGAACTAACGGCTAGGATTGGTAACACAGTAAAAAATGATTTATTTATCTAAATTTTTTAATAAAGCGCTACCACAGAGCCTAATGTAATCGTTGAATTCCAGCAATCATATCAAATTAAGAAGAATTTTATTCCTTGGAGTCCAATTGGCTCAATTATCACATTTATAAAGTCACCTTCCAGAATCAGTTCAATTAAATCCCACAGTCAATCGTTTCACTGTTGAAACCGATACAACTTAGTAATATCGGAAAAAAATCACTAAATACATGTTGGTACGAATATGTGACGCAACCGTTGTAACTCAAACGGATTGACACCGTTAGAAAATCAATGAAATGTAGTTTTTGAAACTGTCTCTATTTCTTCAACGCGAACTAACGGCTAGGATTGCTCCCACAGTAAAAAATGATTTATTTATCTAAATTTTTAAATAAAGCGCTACCACAGAGCCTAATGTAATCACTGAATTCCAGCAATCATATCAAATTAAGAAGAATGTTTTTCCTTGGAGTCCAATTGGCTCATTTATCACATTTATAAGGTCAAAGACCAAAATCAGTTCAATTAAGTCCCACAGTCAAACGTTTCACTGTTTTAAGCGATGCAACCTAGTAATATCCGAATACTATCGCTAAATACATGTTGGTACGAATATGTGACGCAACCGTTGTAACTCAAACGGATTTATGCCGGTATAAAGTCAATGTAATGTAACCTTTGGAACCGATCCTATTTATTCAGCCCGTGCTAACGGCCAGGATTGGTCCCACAGTAAGAAAAGTCTTCTTTATCTAAATTTTTAAATAAAGCGCTACCACAGAGCCTAATGTAATCGCTGAATTCCAGCAATCATGTCAAATTAAGAAGAATGTTATTCCTTGGAGACCAATTGGCTCATTTATCACATTTATAAGGTCACATTCCAGAATCAGATCAATTAATTCCCACAGTCAATCGTTTCACTGTTAAAGGCAATACAACTTAGTAATATCGGAACAAAATCACTAAATACATGTTGGTACGAATATGTGACGCAACCGTTGTAACTCAAACGGATTGACACCGTTAGAAAATCAATGAAATGTAGTTTTTGAAACTGTCTCTATTTCTTCAACGCGAACTAACGGCTAGGGTTGGTCCCACAGTAAAAAATGATTTATTTATCTAAATTTTTAAATAAAGCGCTACCACAGAGCCTAATGTAATCGCTTATTTCCAGCAATCATATCAAATTAAGAAGAATGTTATTCCTTGGAGTCCAATTAGCTCAATTATCACATTTATAAGGTCACATTCCAGAATCAGTTCAATTAAATCCCACAGTCAATCGTTTCACTGTTAAAAGCAATGCAACTTAGTAATATCGGAAGAAAATCATTAAATACATGTTGGTACGAATATGTGACGCAACCGTTGTAACTCCAACGGATTGGCCCCGATAGAAAGACAATGAAATGTAGTTTTTGAAACTGTCTGTATTTCTTCAGCGCGAACTAACGGCTAGGATTGGTAACACAGTAAAAAATGATTTATTTATCTAAATTTTTTAATAAAGCGCTACCACAGAGCCTAATGTAATCGTTGAATCTCAGCAATCATATCAAATTAAGAAGAATGTTATTCCTTGGGTCCAATTGTCTCATTTTTCACATTTATCAGGTCACAGTCCAAAGTTAGTTTAATTAAGTCCCACAGTCAATTGCTTCACTGTTAAAACCGATACAACTTAGTAATATCGGAAAAAATTCACTAAATACATGTTGGTACGAAAATGTGACTCAACCGTTGTAACTCAAACGGATTGACACCGTTAGAAAATCCATGAAATGTAGTTTTTGAAACTGTCTCTATTTCTTCAACGCGAACTAACGGCTAGGATTGATCCCACAGTAAAAAATGATTTATTTATCTAAATTTTTAAATAAAGCGCTACCACAGAGCCTAATGTAATCGCTGAATTCCAGCAATCATATCAAATTAAGAAGAATGTTGTTCCTTGGAGTCCAATTGGCTCATTTATCACATTTACAAGGTCAAAGACCAAAATCAGTTCAATTAAGTCCCACAGTCAAACGTTTCACTGTTAAAAGCGATGCAACCTAGTAATATCCGAATACTATCGCTAAATACATGTTGGTACGAATATGTGACGCAACCATTGTAACTCAAACGGATTTATGCCGCTAAAAATTCAATGTAATGTAGTCTTTGGAACTGATCCTATTTATTCAGCCCGTGCTAACGGCCAGGATTGGTCCCACAGTAAGAAAAGTCTTATTTATCTAAATTTTTAAATAAAGCGCTACCACAGAGCCTAATGTAATCGCTGAATTCCAGCAATCATGTCAAATTAAGAAGAATGTTATTCCTTGGAGACCAATTGGCTCATTTATCACATTTATAAGGTCACATTCCAAAATCAGATCAATTAATTCCCACAGTCAATCGTTTCACTGTTAAAGGCAATACAACTTAGTAATATCGGAACAAAATCACTAAATACATGTTGGTACCAATAAGTGAAGCAACCGTTGTAACTCAAACGGATTGACACCGTTAGAAAATCAATGAAATGTAGTTTTAGAAACTGTCTCTGATTCTTCAGCGCGAACTAACGACTAGGATTGGTCCCACAGTAAGAAAAGTCTTATTTATCTAAATGTTTAAATAAAGCGCTACCACAGAGCCTAATGTAATCGCTGAATTCCAGCAATCATATCAAATTAAGAAGAATGTTATTCCTTGGAGTCAAACTGGCTCATTTATCACATTTATAAGGTCAAAGTCCAAAATCAGTTCAATTAAGTCCCACAGTCAAAAGTTTCACTGTTAAAAGCGATGCAACCTAGTAATATCCGAATACAATCGCTAAATACATGTTGGTACGAATATGTGACGCAACCGTTGTAACTCAAGCGGATTGATACCGTTAGAAAATCCATGAAATGTAGTTTTTGAAACTGTCTCTATTTCTTCAACGCGAACTAACGGCTAGGATTGGTCCCACAGTAAAAAATGATTTATTTATCTAAATTTTTAAATAAAGCGCTACCACAGAGCCTAATGTAATCGCTGAATTCCAGCAATCATATCAAATTAAGAAGAATGTTATTCCTTGGAGTCCAATTGGCTCATTTATCACATTTACAAGGTCAAAGACCAAAATCAGTTCAATTAAGTCCCACAGTCAAACGTTTCACTGTTAAAAGCGATGCAACCTAGTAATATCCGAATACTATCGCTAAATACATGTTGGTACGAATATGTGACGCAACCATTGTAACTCAAACGGATTTATGCCGCTAGAAAGTCAATGTAATGTAGTCTTTGGAACTGATCCTATTTATTCAGCCCGTGCTAACGGCCAGGATTAGTCCCACCGTAAGAAAAGTCTTATTTATCTAAATTTTTAAATAAAGCGCTACCACAGAGCCTAATGTAATCGCTGAATTCCAGCAATCATGTCAAATTAAGAAGAATGTTATTCCTTGGAGACCAATTGGCTCATTTATCACATTTATAAGGTCACATTCCAGAATCAGATCAATGAATTCCCACAGTCAATCGTTTCAGTGTTAAAGGCAATACAACTTAGTAATATCGGAACAAAATCACTAAATACATGTTGGTACCAATAAGTGACGCAACCGTTGTAACTCAAACGGATTGACACCGTTAGAAAATCAATGAAATGTAGTTTTTGAAACTGTCTCTGATTCTTCAGCGCGAACTAACGACTACGATTGGTCCCACAGTAAAAAATGACTTATCTATCTTATTTTTTTAATAAAGCGCTACCACGGCGCTCAGTGTAATTGCTGATTTCCAGCAATCATGTCAAATTAAGAAGAATGTTAGTTCTTGTAGTCAAACTGGCTCATTTATCACATTTATAAGGTCAAAGTCCAAAATCAGTTCAATTAAGTCCCACAGTCAAACGTTTCACTGTTAAAAGCGATGCAACCTAGTAATTACCGAATACAATCGCTAAATACATGTTGGTACGAATATGTGACGCAACCGTTGTAACTCAAGCGGATTTATGCCGCTAGAAAGTCAATGAAATGTTGTCTTTGGATCAGATCCTCTTTATTCAGCGAATGCTACCGCCAGATTGGTCCCACAGTGAAAAATGATTTATTTATCTAAATTTTTAAATAAAGCGCTACCACAGAGCCTAATGTAATCGCTGAATTCCAGCAATCATGTCAAATTAAGAAGAATGTTATTCCTTTGAGTTTAATTGGCTCATTTATCACATTTATAAGGTCAAAGACCAAAATCAGTTCAATTAAGTCCCACAGTCAAACGTTTCACTGTTAAAAGCGATGCAACCTAGTAATATCCGAATACTATCGCTAAATACATGTTGGCACGAATATGTGACGCAACCGTTGTAACTCAAACGGATTAATGCCGCTAGAAAGTCAATGTAATGTAGTCTTTGGAACTGATCCTATTTATTCAGCCCGTGCTAACGGCCAGGATTGGTCCCACAGTAAGAAAAGTCTTATTTATCTAAATTTTTAAATAAAGCGCTACCACAGAGCCTAATGTAATCGCTGAATTCCAGCAATCACGTCAAATTAAGAAGAATGTTATTCCTTGGAGACCAATTGGCTCATTTATCACATTTATAAGGTCACATTCCAGAATCAGATCAATTAATTCCCACAGTCAATCATTTCACTGTTAAAGGCAATACAACTTAGTAATATCGGAAAAAAATCACTAAATACATTTTGGTACGAATATGTGACGCAACCGTTGTAACTCAAACGGATTGACCCCGGTAGAAAGTCATTGAAATGTAGTTTTTGAAACTGTCTCTATTTCTTCAGCGCGAACTAACGGCTAGGATTGGTCCCACAGTAAAAAATGATTTATTTATCTAAATTTTTAAATAAAGCGCTACCACAGAGACTAATGTAATCGCTGAATTCCAGCAATCATATCAAATTAAGAAGAATGTTATTCCTTAGAGTCCAATTGGCTCATTTATCACATTTATAAGGTCACATTCCAGAATCAGTTCAATTAAATCCCACAGTCAAACGTTTCACTGTTAAAAGCAATGCAACTTAGTAATATCGGAAGAAAATCACTAAATACATGTTGGTACGAATATGTGACGCAACCGTTGTAACACAAACGGATTGACCCCGATAGAAAGTCAATGAAATGTAGTTTTTGAAACTGTCTGTATTTCTTCAGTGCAAACTAACGGCTAGGATTAGGCCCACAGTAAAAAAAGATTTATTTATCTAAATTTTTAAAAAAAGCGCTACCACGGCGCCCAGTGTAATTGCTGAGTTCCAGCAATCATGTCAAATTAAGAAGAATGTTAGTTCTTGTAGTCAAACTGGCTCATTTATCACATTTATAAGGTCAAAGTCCAAAATCAGTTCAATTAAGTCCCACAGTCAAACGTTTCACTGTTAAAAGCGACGCATCCTAGTAATATCCGAATACCATCGCTAAATACATGTTGGTACGAATATGTGACGCAACCGTTGTAACTCAAGCGGATTTATGCCGCTAGAAAGTCAATGAAATGTTGTCTTTGGAACAGATCCTATTTATTCAGTTAGTGCTAACGGCCAGGATTGGTCCCACAGTAATAAAAGTCTTATTTATCTAAAATTTTAAATAAAGCGCTACCACAGAGCCTAATGTAATCGCTGAATTCCTGCAATCATGTCAAATTAAGAAGAATGTAATTGCTTGGAGACCAATTTGCTCATTTATCACATTTATGAGGTCACAGTCCGGAATCAGTTCAATTAATTCCCACACTCAATCATTTCACTGTTAAAAGCAATACAACTTCGTAATATCGGAAAAAAAATCACTAAATACATGTTGGTACGAATATGTGACGCAACCGTTGTAACTCAAACGGATTGACCCCGTTAGAAAGTCATTGAAATGTAGTTTTTGAAACTGTCTCTATTTCTTCAGCGCGAACTAACGGCTAGGATTGGTCCCACAGTAAAAAATGATTTATTTATCTAAACTTTTAAATAAAGCGCTACCACAGGGCCTAGTGTACTCGCTGAATTCCAGCAATCATGTCGAATTAAGAAGAATGTTATTCCTTGGAGTCCAATTGGCTCATTTATCACATTTATAAGGTCACCGTCCAGAATGAGTTCAATTAAATCCCACAGTCAATCATTTCACTGTTAAAAGCGGTGAAACGTAGTAATATCCGAGTACTATGGCTAAGTACATTTTGGTACGAATATTTGACGCAACCGTTGTAACTCAAACGGATTTATGCCGCTAGAAAGTCAATGAAGCTTAGTTTTTGAAATTGTCTGTATTTCTTCAGCGCGAACTAACGGCTAGGATTGGTCCCACACTAAAAAATGATTTATTTATCTAAATTTTTAAATAAAGCGCTACTACAGAGCCTAATGTAATCGCTGAATTCCAGCAATCATATCAAATTAGAAAGAATGTTATTCCTTAGAGTCCAATTGGCTCATTTATCACATTTATAAGGTCACATTCCAGAATCAGTTCAATTAAATCCCACAGTCAATCGGTTCACTGTTAAAAGCAATGCAACTTAGTAATATCGGAAGAAAATCCCTAAATACATGTTGGTACGAATATGTGACGCAACCGTTGTAACACAAACGGATTGACTCCGATAGAAATTCAATGAAATGTAGTTTTTGAAACTGTCTGTATTTCTTCAGTGCGAACTAACGGCTAGGATTGGTCCCACAGTAAAAAATGATTTATTTATCTAAATTTTTAAATAAGGCGCTACCACAGATCCTAATGTAATCGTTGAATTCCAGCAATCATATCAAATTAAGAAGAATGTTATGCCTTGGAGTCCAATTGTCTCAATTATCACATACATAAGGTCAAAGACCATAATCAGTTCAATTAAGTCCCACAGTCAAACGTTTCACTGTTAAAAGCGATGCAACCTAGTAATATCCGAATACTATCGCTAAATACATGTTGGTACGAATATGTGACGCAACCGTTGTAACTCAAACGGAATTATGCCGCTAGAAAGTCAATGTAATGTAGTCTCTGGAACTGATCCTATATATTTAGCCCGTGCTAACGGCCAGGATTGGTCCCACAGTAAGAAAAGTCTTATTTATCTAAATTTCTAAATAAAGAGCTACCACAGAGCCTAATGTAATCGCTGAATTCCAGCAATCATGTCAAATTAAAAAGAATGTTGTTCCTTGGAGACCAATTGGCTCATTTATCACATTTATAAGGTCACATTCCAGAATCAGATCAATTAATTCCCACAGTCAATCGTTTCACTGTTAAAGGCAATACAACTTAGTAATATCGGAAGAAAATCCCTAAATACATGTTGGTACGAATATGTGACTCAACCGTTGTAACACAAACGGATTGACTCCGATAGAAAGTCAATGAAATGTAGTTTAGAAACTGTCTGTATTTCTTCAGTGCGAACTAACGGCTAGGATTGGTCCCACAGTAAAAAATGATTTATTTATCTAAATTTTTAAATAAAGCGCTACCACAGAGCCTAATGGAATCGTTGAATTCCAGCAATCATATCAAATTAAGAAGAATGTTATTCCTTGGAGTCCAATTGTCTCATTTATCACATTTATCAGGTCACAGTCCAAAGTTAGTTCAAATAAGTCCCACAGTCAATCGCTTCACTGTTAAAACCGATACAACTTAGTGATATCGGATGAAAATCACTAAATACATGTTGGTACGAATATGTGACGCAACCGTTGTAACTCAAACGGATTGACACCGTTAGAAAATCAATGAAATGTAGTTTTTGAAACTGTCTCTATTTCTTCAACGCTAACTAACGGCTAGGATTGGTCCCACAGTGAAAAATGACTTATTTATCTTCATTTTTTAATAAAGCCCTACCACAGCGCCCAGTGTAATCGCTGAGTTCCAGCAATCATGTCAAATTCAGAAGAATGTTAGTTCTTGTAGTCAAACTGGCTCATTTATCACATTTATAAGGTCAAAGACCAAAATCAGTTCAATTAAGTCCCACAGTCAAACGATTCACTGTTAAAAGCGATGCAACCTAGTAATATCCGAATACTATTGCTAAGTACATGTTGGTACGAATATGTGACGCAACCGTTGTAACTCAAACGGATTTATGCCGCTAGAAAGTCAATGTAATGTAGTCTTTGGAACTGATCCTATTTATTCAGCCCGTGCTAACGGCCAGCATTGGTCCCACAGTAAGAAAAGTCTTATTTATCTAAATTTTTAAATAAAGCGCTACCACAGGGCCTAGTGTGCTCGCTGAATTCCAGCAATCATGTCGAATTAAGAAGAATGTTATTCCTTGGAGACCAATTGGTTCATTTATCACATTTATAAGGTCACATTCCAGAATCAGATCAATTAATTCCCACAGTCAATCGTTTCACTGTTAAAGGCAATACAACTTAGTAATATCGGAACAAAATCACTAAATACATGTTGGAACGAATAAGTGACGCAACCGTTGTAACTCAAACGGATTTATGCCGCTAGAAAGTCAATGTAATGTAGTCTTTGGAACTGATCCTATTTATTCAGCCCGTGCTAACGGCCAGGATTGGTCCCACAGTAAGAAAAGTTTTATTTATCTAAATTTTTAAATAAAGCGCTACCACAGAGCCTAATGTAATAGCTGATTTCCAGCAATCATGTCAAATTAAGAAGAATGTTATTCCTTGGAGACCAATTGGCTCATTTATCACATTTATAAGGTTACATTCCAGAATCAGATCAATTAATTCCCACAGTCAATCGTTTCACTGTTAAAAGCAATTCAACTTAGTAATATCGGAACAAAATCACTAAATACATGTTGGCACCAATAAGTGACGCAACCGTTGTAACTCAAACGGATTGACACCGTTAGAAAGTCAATGAAATGTAGTCTTTGGAACAGATCCTATTTATTCAGCGAGTGCTAACGGCCAGGATTGGTCCCACAGTAAGAAAAGTCTTATTTATCTAAAATTTTAAGTAAAGCGCTACCACAGAGACTAATGTAATCGCTGAATTCCAGCAATCATGTCAAATTAAGAAGAATGTAATTGCTTGGAGACCAATTGGCTCATTTATCACATTTATGAGGTCACAGTCCAGAATCAGTTCAATTAATTCCCACAGTCAATCGTTTCACTGTTAAAAGCAATACAACTTAGTAATATCGAAAGAAAATCACTAAACACATGTTGGTACGAATATGTGACGCAACCGTTGTAACTCAAACGGATTGAACCCGTTAGAAAGTTATTGAAATGTAGTTTTTAAAACTGTCTGTATTTCTTCAGCGGGAACTAACGGCTAGGATTGGTCCCACAGTAAAAAATGATTTATTTATCAAAATTTTTTAATAAAGCGCTACCACAGCGCCCAGTGTAATCGCTGAGTTCCAGCAATCATGTCAAATTCAGAAGAATGTTAGTTCTTGTAGTCAAACAGGCTCATTTATTGCATTTATAAGGTCAAAGATCAAAATCAGTTCAATTAAGTCCCACAGTCAAACGTTTCACTGTTAAAAGCGATGTAACCTAGTAATATCCGAGTACTATCGCTAAATACATGTTGGTACGAATATGTGACGCAACCGTTGTAACTCAAACGGATTTATGCCGCTAGAAAGTCAATGTAATGTAGTCTCTTGAACTGATCCTATATATTTAGCCCGTGCTAACGGCCAGGATTGGTCCCACAGTAAGAAAAGTCTTATTTATCTAAATTTTTAAGTAAAGCGCTACCACAGAGCCTAATGTAATAGCTGATTTCCAGCAATCATGTCAAATTAAGAAGAATGTTATTCCTTGGAGACCAATTGGCTCATTTATCACATTCATAAGGTTACATTCCAGAATCAGATCAATTAATTCCCACAGTCAATCGTTTCACTGTTAAAAGCAATACAACTTAGTAATATCGGAACAAAATCACTAAATACATGTTGGTACCAATAAGTGACGCAACCGTTGTAACTCAAACGGATTGACACCGTTAGAAAATCAATGAAATGTAGTTTTTGAAACTGTCTCTATTTCTTCAGCGCGAACTAACGGCTAGGATTGGTCCCACAGTAAAAAATGACTTATTTATCCTAATTTTTAATAAACGCTACCACAGCGCCCAGTGTAGTCGCTGAGTTCCAGCAATCATGTCAAATTAAGAAGAATGTTAGTTCTTGTAGTCAAACTGGCTCATTTATCACATTTATAAGGTCAAAGACCAAAATCAGTTCAATTAAGTCCCACAGTCAAACGTTTCACTGTTAAAAGCGATGCAACCTAGTAATATCCGAATACTATCGCTAAATACATGTTGGTACGAATATGTAACGCAACCGTTGTAACTCAAACGGATTTATGCCGCTAGAAAGTCAATGAAATGTAGTCTTTGGAACAGATCCTATTTATTCAGCGAGTGCTAACGGCCAAGATTGGTCCCACAGTAAGAAAAGTCTTATTTATCTAAAATTTTAAATAAAGCGCTACCACAGAGCCTAATGTAATCGCTGAATTCCAGCAATCATGTCAAATTAAGAAGATTGTAATTGCCTGGAGACCAATTGGCTCATTTATCACATTTATGAGGTCACATTCCAGAATCAGTTCAATTAATTCCCACAGTCAATCGTTTCACTGTTAAAAGCAATACAACTTAGTAATATCGGAACAAAATCACTAAATACATGTTGGTACCAATAAGTGACGCAACCGTTGTAACTCAAACGGATTGACACCGTTAGAAAATCAATGAAATGTAGTTTTTGAAACTGTCTCTATTTCTTCAGCGCGAACTAACGGCTAGGATTGGTCCCACAGTAAAAAATGACTTATTTATCCTAATTTTTAATAAACGCTACCACAGCGCCCAGTGTAGTCGCTGAGTTCCAGCAATCATGTCAAATTAAGAAGAATGTTAGTTCTTGTAGTCAAACTGGCTCATTTATCACATTTAAAAGGTCAAAGACCAAAATCAGTTCATATAAGTCCCACAGTCAAACGTTTCACTGTTAAAAGCGATGCAACCTAGTAATATCCGAATACTATCGCTAAATACATGTTGGTACGAATATGTAACGCAACCGTTGTAACTCAAACGGATTTATGCCGCTAGAAAGTCAATGAAATGTAGTCTTTGGAACAGATCCTATTTATTCAGCGAGTGCTAACGGCCAAGATTGGTCCCACAGTAAGAAAAGTCTTATTTATCTAAAATTTTAAATAAAGCGCTACCACAGAGCCTAATGTAATCGCTGAATTCCAGCAATCATGTCAAATTAAGAAGAATGTAATTGCCTGGAGACCAATTGGCTCATTTATCACATTTATGAGGTCACAGTCCAGAATCAGTTCAATTAATTCCCACAGTCAATCGTTTCACTGTTAAAAGCAATACAACTTAGTAATATCAGAAGAAAATCACTAAACACATGTTGGTACGAATATGTGACGCAACCGTTGTAACTCAAACGGATTGAAACCGTTAGAAAGTCATTGAAATGTAGTTTTTAAGACCGTCTGTATTTCTTCAGCGGGAACTAACGGCTAGGATTGGTCCCACAGTAAAAAATGATTTATTTATCTAAATTTTTAAATAAAGCCCTACCACAGAGCCTAATGTAATCGCTGAATTCCAGCAATCATGTCAAATTAAGAAGAATGTTAGTTCTTGTAGTCAAACAGGCTCATTTATCGCATTTATAAGGTCAAAGACCAAAATCAGTTCAATTAAGTCCCACAGTCAAACGTTTCACTGTTAAAAGCGATGCAACCTAGTAATATCCGAGTACTATCGCTAAATACATGTTGGTACGAATATGTGACGCAACCGTTGTAACTCAAACCGATTTATGCCGCTAGAAAGTCAATGTAATGTAGTCTTTGGAACTGATCCTATTAATTCAGCCCGTGCTAACGGCCAGGATTGGTCCCACAGTAAGAAAAGTCTTATTTATCTAATTTTTTAAATAAAGCGCTACCACAGAGCCTAATGTAATAGCTGATTTCCAGCAATCATGTCAAATTAAGAAGAATGTTATTCCTTGGAGACCTATTAGCTCATTTATCACATTCATAAGGTTACATTCCAGAATCAGATCAATTAATTCCCACAGTCAATCGTTTCACTGTTAAACGCAATACAACTTACTAATATCGGAACAAAATCACTAAATACATGTTGGTACCAATAAGTGACGCAACAGTTGTAACTCAAACGGATTGACACCGTTATAAAATCAATGAAATGTAGTTTTTGAAACTGTCTCTATTTCTTCAGCGCGAACTAACGGCTAGGATTGGTCCCACAGTAAAAAATGACTTATTTATCTTAATTTTTAATAAAGCGCTACCACAGCGCCCAGTGTAATCGCTGAGTTCCAGCAATCATGTCAAATTAAGAAGAATGTTAGTTCTTGTAGTCAAACTGGCTCATTTATCCCATTTATAAGGTCAAAGACTAAAATCAGTTCAATTAAGTCCCACAGTACAACGTTTCACTGTTAAAAGCGATGCAACCTAGTAATATCCGAATACTATCGCTAAATACATGTTGGTACGAATATGTAACGCAACCGTTGTAACTCAAACGGATTTATGCCGCTAGGAAGTCAATGAAATGTAGTCTTTGGAACAGATCCTATTTATTCAGCGAGTGCTAACGGCCAGGATTGGTCCCACAGTAAGAAAAGTCTTATTTATCTAAAATTTTAAATAAAGCGCTACCACAGAGCCTAATGTAATCGCTGAATTCCAGCAATCATATCAAATTAAGAAGAATGTAATTGCCTGGAGACCAATTGGCTCATTTATCACATTTATGAGGTCACAGTCCAGAATCAGTTCAATTAATTCCCACAGTCAACCGTTTCACTGTTAAAAGCAATACAACTTAGTAATATCGGAAGAAAATCACTAAACACATGTTGGTACGAATATGTGACGCAACCGTTGTAACTCAAACGGATTGAACCCGTTAGAAAGTCAATGAAATGTAGTTTTTGAAACTGTCTCTATTTCTTCAGCGCGAACTAACGCCTAGGATTGTTCCCACAGTAAAAAATGACTTATTTATCTTAATTTTTTAATAAAGCGCTACCACGGCGCCCAGTGTAATCGCTGAGTTCCAGCAATCATGTCAAATTAAGAAGAATGTTAATTCTTGTAGTCAAGCTGGCTCAATTATCACATTTATAAGGTCAAAGACCAAAATCAGTTCAATTAAGTCCCACATTCAAACGTTTCACTGCTAAAAGCGATGCAACCTAGTAATAACCGAATACTATCGCTAAATACATGTTGGTACGAATATGTGACGCAACCGTTGTAACTCAAACGGATTTATGCCAGCTAGAAAGTCAATGTAATGTAGTTTTTGGAACTGATCCTATTTATTCAGCGAGTGCTAACGGCCAGGATTGGTCCCACAGTAAGAAAAGTCTTATTTATCTAAATTTTTAAATAAAGCGCTACCACAGAGCCTAATGTAATCGCTGAATTCCAGCAATCATGTCAAATTTAGAAGAATGTTATTCCTTGGAGTCCAATTGTCTCATTTATCACATTTATCAGGTCACAGTCCAAAGTTAGTTCAATTAAGTCCCACAGTCAATCGCTTCACTGTTAAAACCGATACAACTTAGTAATATCGGAAAAAAATCACTAAATACATGTTGTTACGAATATGTGACGCAACCGTTGTAACTCAAACGGATTGACACCCTTAGAAAATCAATGAAATTTAGTTTTTGAAACTGTCTCTATTTCTTCAACGCGAACTAACGGCTAGGATTGGTCCCACAGTAAAAAATGACTTATTTATCTTAATTTTTTAATAAAGCGCTACCACAGCGCCCAGTGTAATCGCTGAGTTCCAGCAATCATGTCAAATTCAGAAGAATGTTAGTTCTTGTAGTCAAACAGGCTCATTTATCGCATTTATAAGGTCAAAGACCAAAATCAGTTCAATTAAGTCCCACAGTCAAACGTTTCACTGTTAAAAGCGATGCAACCTAGTAATATCCGAATACTATCGCTAAATACATGTTGGTACGAATATGTGACGCAACCGTTGTAACTCAAACAGATTTATGCCGCTAGAAAGTCAATGTAATGTAGTCCTTGGAACTTATCCTATTAATTCAGCCCGTGCTAACGGCCAGGATTGGTCCCACAGTAAGAAAGGTCTTATTTATCTAAATTTTTAAAAAAAGCGCTTCCACAGAGCCTAATGTAATAGCTGAATTCCAGCAATCATGTCAAATTAAGAAGAATGTTATTCCTTGGAGACCAATTGACTCATTTATCACATTTTTAAGGTTACATTTCAGAATCAGATCAATTAATTCCCACAGTCAATCGTTTCACTGTTAAAAGCAATACAACTTAGTAATATCGGAAGAAAATCACTAAACACATGTTGGTACGAATATGTGACGCAACCGTTGTAACTCAAACGGATTGAACCCGTTAGAAAGTCATTAAAATGTAGTTTTTAAGACTGTCTGTATTTCTTCAGCGGGAACTAACGGCTAGGATTGGTCCCACAGTAAAAAATGATTTATTTATCTAAATTTTTAAATAAAGCGCTACCACAGAGCCTAATGTAATCGTTGAATTCCAGCAATCATGTCAAATTAAGAAGAATGTTATTCCTTGGAGACAAATTGGCTCATTTATCACATTTATAAGGTCACAGTCCAGAATCAATTCAATTAATTCCCACAGTCAACCGTTTCACTGTTAAAAGCAATACAACTTAGTAATATCGGAAGAAAATCACTAAACACATGTTGGTACGAATATGTGACGCAACCGTTGTAACTCAAACGGATTGAACCCGTTAGAAAGTCAATGAAATGTAGTTTTTGAAACTGTCTCTATTTCTTCAGCGCGAACTAACGCCTAGGATTGTTCCCACAGTAAAAAATGACTTATTTATCTTAATTTTTTAATAAAGCGCTACCACAGCGCCCAGTGTAATCGCTGAGTTCCAGCAATCATGTCAAATTAAGAAGAATGTTAGTTCTTGTAGTCAAACAGGCTTATTTATCGCATTTATAAGGTCAAAGACCAAAATCAGTTCAATTAAGTCCCACAGTCAAACGTTTCACTGTTAAAAGCGATGCAACCTAGTAATATCCAAATACTATCGCTAAATACATGTTGGTACGAATATGTGACGCAACTGTTGTAACTCAAACAGATTTATGCCGCTAGAAAGTCAATGTAATGTAGTCCTTGGAACTTATCCTATTTATTCAGCCCGTGCTAACGGCCAGGATTGGTCCCACAGTAAGAAAGGTCTTATTTATCTAAATTTTTAAAAAAAGCGCTTCCACAGAGCCTAATGTAATAGCTGAATTCCAGCAATCATGTCAAATTAAGAAGAATGTTATTTCTTGGAGACCAATTGACTCATTTATCACATTTATAAGGTTACATTTCAGAATCAGATCAATTAATTCCCACAGTCAATCGTTTCACTGTTAAAAGCAATACAACTTAGTAATATCGGAAGAAAATCACTAAACACATGTTGGTACGAATATGTGACGCAACCGTTGTAACTCAAACGGATTGAACCCGTTAGAAAGTCATTGAAATGTGGTTTTTAAGACTGTCTGTATTTCTTCAGCGGGAACTAACGGCTAGGATTGGTCCCACAGTAAAAAATGATTTATTTATCTAAATTTTTAAATAAAGCGCTACCACAGAGCCTAATGTAATCGTTGAATTCCAGCAATCATGTCAAATTAAGAAGAATGTTATTCCTTGGAGACAAATTGGCTCATTTATCACATTTATAAGGTCACAATCCAGAATCAATTCAATTAATTCCCACAGTCAACCGTTTCACTGTTTAAAGCAATACAACTTAGTAATATCGGAAGAAAATCACTAAACACATGTTGTTACGAATATGTGACGCAACCGTTGTAACTCAAACGGATTGACACCGTTAGAAAATCAATGAAATTTAGTTTTTGAAACTGTCTCTATTTCTTCAACGCGAACTAACGGCTAGGATTGGTCCCACAGTAAAAAATGACTTATTTATCTTAATTTTTTAATAAAGCGCTACCACAGCGCCCAGTGTAATCGCTGAGTTCCAGCAATCATGTCAAATTCAGAAGAATGTTAATTCTTGTAGTCAAACAGGCTCATTTATCGCATTTATAAGGTCAAAGACCAAAATCAGTTCAATTAAGTCCCACAGTCAAACGTTTCACTGTTAAAAGCGATGCAACCTAGTAATATCCGAATACTATCGCTAAATACATGTTGGTACGAATATGTGACGCAACCGTTGTAACTCAAACAGATTTATGCCGCTAGAAAGTCAATGTAATGTAGTCCTTGGAACTTATCCTATTAATTCAGCCCGTGCTAACGGCCAGGATTGGTCCCACAGTAAGAAAGGTCTTATTTATCTAAATTTTTAAAAAAAGCGCTTCCACAGAGCCTAATGTAATAGCTGAATTCCAGCAATCATGTCAAATTAAGAAGAATGTTATTCCTTGGAGACCAATTGACTCATTTATCACATTTTTAAGGTTACATTTCAGAATCAGATCAATTAATTCCCACAGTCAATCGTTTCACTGTTAAAAGCAATACAACTTAGTAATATCGGAAGAAAATCACTAAACACATGTTGGTACGAATATGTGACGCAACCGTTGTAACTCAAACGGATTGAACCCGTTAGAAAGTCATTAAAATGTAGTTTTTAAGACTGTCTGTATTTCTTCAGCGGGAACTAACGGCTAGGATTGGTCCCACAGTAAAAAATGATTTATTTATCTAAATTTTTAAATAAAGCGCTACCACAGAGCCTAATGTAATCGTTGAATTCCAGCAATCATGTCAAATTAAGAAGAATGTTATTCCTTGGAGACAAATTGCCTCATTTATCACATTTATAAGGTCACAGTCCAGAATCAATTCAATTAATTCCCACAGTCAACCGTTTCACTGTTAAAAGCAATACAACTTAGTAATATCGGAAGAAAATCACTAAACACATGTTGGTACGAATATGTGACGCAACCGTTGTAACTCAAACGGATTGAACCCGTTAGAAAGTCAATGAAATGTAGTTTTTGAAACTGTCTCTATTTCTTCAGCGCGAACTAACGCCTAGGATTGTTCCCACAGTAAAAAATGACTTATTTATCTTAATTTTTTAATAAAGCGCTACCACAGCGCCCAGTGTAATCGCTGAGTTCCAGCAATCATGTCAAATTCAGAAGAATGTTAGTTCTTGTAGTCAAACAGGCTTATTTATCGCATTTATAAGGTCAAAGACCAAAATCAGTTCAATTAAGTCCCACAGTCAAACGTTTCACTGTTAAAAGCGATGCAACCTAGTAATATCCAAATACTATCGCTAAATACATGTTGGTACGAATATGTGACGCAACTGTTGTAACTCAAACAGATTTATGCCGCTAGAAAGTCAATGTAATGTAGTCCTTGGAACTTATCCTATTTATTCAGCCCGTGCTAACGGCCAGGATTGGTCCCACAGTAAGAAAGGTCTTATTTATCTAAATTTTTAAAAAAAGCGCTTCCACAGAGCCTAATGTAATAGCTGAATTCCAGCAATCATGTCAAATTAAGAAGAATGTTATTTCTTGGAGACCAATTGACTCATTTATCACATTTATAAGGTTACATTTCAGAATCAGATCAATTAATTCCCACAGTCAATCGTTTCACTGTTAAAAGCAATACAACTTAGTAATATCGGAAGAAAATCACTAAACACATGTTGGTACGAATATGTGACGCAACCGTTGTAACTCAAACGGATTGAACCCGTTAGAAAGTCATTGAAATGTGGTTTTTAAGACTGTCTGTATTTCTTCAGCGGGAACTAACGGCTAGGATTGGTCCCACAGTAAAAAATGATTTATTTATCTAAATTTTTAAATAAAGCGCTACCACAGAGCCTAATGTAATCGTTGAATTCCAGCAATCATGTCAAATTAAGAAGAATGTTATTCCTTGGAGACAAATTGGCTCATTTATCACATTTATAAGGTCACAATCCAGAATCAATTCAATTAATTCCCACAGTCAACCGTTTCACTGTTTAAAGCAATACAACTTAGTAATATCGGAAGAAAATCACTAAACACATGTTGGTACGAATATGTGACGCAACCGTTGTAACTCAAACGGATTGAACCCTTTAGAAAGTCAATGAAATGTAGTTTTTGAAACTGTCTCTATTTTTTCAGCGCGAACTAACGCCTAGGATTGTTCCCACAGTAAAAAATGACTTATTTATCTTAATTTTTTAATAAAGCGCTACCACGGCGCCCAGTGTAATCGCTGAGTTCCAGCAATCATGTCAAATTAAGAAGAATGTTAATTCTTGTAGTCAAGCTGGCTCAATTATCACATTTATAAGGTCAAAGACCAAAATCAGTTCAATTAAGTCCCACATTCAAACGTTTCACTGTTAAAAGCGATGCAACCTAGTAATAACCGAATACTATCGCTAAATACATGTTGGTACGAATATGTGACGCAACCGTTGTAACTCAAACGGATTTATGCCAGCTAGAAAGTCAATGTAATGTAGTTTTTGGAACTGATCCTATTTATTCAGCCCGTGCTAACGGCCAGGATTGGTCCCACAGTAAGAAAGGTCTTATTTATCTAAATTTTTAAAAAAAGCGCTTCCACAGAGCCTAATGTAATAGCTGAATTCCAGCATTCATGTCAAATTAAGAAGAATGTTATTCCTTGGAGACCAATTGACTCATTTATCACATTTATAAGGTTACATTTCAGAATCAGATCAATTAATTCCCACAGTCAATCGTTTCACTGTTAAAAGCAATACAACTTAGTAATATCGGAAGAAAATCACTAAACACATGTTGGTACGAATATGTGACGCAACCGTTGTAACTCAAACGGATTGAACCCGTTAGAAAGTCATTGAAATGTAGTTTTTAAGACTGTCTGTATTTCTTCAGCGGGAACTAACGGCTAGGATTGGTCCCACAGTAAAAAATGATTTATTTATCTAAATTTTTAAATAAAGCGCTACCACAGAGCCTAATGTAATCGTTGAATTCCAGCAATCATGTCAAATTAAGAAGAATGTTATTCCTTGGAGACAAATTGGCTCATTTATCACATTTATAAGGTCACAGTCCAGAATCAATTCAATTAATTCCCACAGTCAACCGTTTCACTGTTAAAAGCAATACAACTTAGTAATATCGGAAAAAAATCACTAAATACATGTTGTTACGAATATGTGACGCAACCGTTGTAACTCAAACGGATTGACACCGTTAGAAAATCAATGAAATTTAGTTTTTGAAACTGTCTCTATTTCTTCAACGCGAACTAACGGCTAGGATTGGTCCCACAGTAAAAAATGACTTATTTATCTTAATTTTTTAATAAAGCGCTACCACAGCGCCCAGTGTAATCGCTGAGTTCCAGCAATCATGTCAAATTCAGAAGAATGTTAGTTCTTGTAGTCAAACAGGCTCATTTATCGCATTTATAAGGTCAAAGACCAAAATCAGTTCAATTAAGTCCCACAGTCAAACGTTTCACTGTTAAAAGCGATGCAACCTAGTAATATCCCAATACTATCGCTAAATACATGTTGGTACGAATATGTGACGCAACCGTTGTAACTCAAACAGATTTATGCCGCCAGAAAGTCAATGTAATGTAGTCCTTGGAACTGATCCTATTTATTCAGCCCGTGCTAACGGCCAGGATTGGTCCCACAGTAAGAAAGGTCTTATTTATCTAAATTTTTAAAAAAAGCGCTACCACAGAGCCTAATGTAATAGCTGAATTCCAGCAATCATGTCAAATTAAGAAGAATGATATTCCTTGGAGACCAATTGACTCATTTATCACATTTATAAGGTTACATTTCAGAATCAGATGAATTAATTCCCACAGTCAATCGTTTCACTGTTAAAAGCAATACAACTTAGTAATATCGGAACAAAATCACTTAATACATGTTGGTACGAATAAGTGACGCAACCGTTGTAACTCAAGCAGATTGACACCGTTAGAAAATCAATGAAATTTAGTTTTTGAAACTGTCTCTATTTCTTCAGCGCGAACTAACGGCTAGGTTGGTCCCACAGTAAAAAATGACTTATTTATCTTAATTTTTAATAAAGCGCTACCACGGCGCCCAGTGTAATCGCTGAGTTCCAGCAATTATGTCAAATTAAGAAGAATGTTAGTTCTTGTAATCAAACTGGCTCATTTATCACATTAATAAGGTCAAAGACAAAAATCAGTTCAATTAAGTCCCAACAGTCAAACGTTTCACTGTTAAAAGCGATGCAACCTAGTAATATCCGAATACTATAGCTAAATACATGTTGGTACGAATATGTGACGCAACCGTTGTAACTCAAACGGATTGAACCCGTTAGAAAGTCATTGAAATGTAGTTTTTGAAACTGTCTGTATTTCTTCAGCGCGAACTAACGGCTAGGATTGGTCCCACAGTAAAAAATGATTTATTTATCTAAATATTTAAATAAAGCGCTACCACAGAGCCTAATGTAAACGCTGAATTCCTGCAATCATGTCAAATTAAGAAGAATGTTATTCCTTCGAGACCAATTGGCTCATTTATCACATTTATAAGGTCACATTCCAGAATCAGATCAATTAATTCCCACAGTCAATCGTTTCACTGTTAAAGGCAATACAACTTAGTAATATCGGAATAAATCACTAAATACATGTTGGTACGAATATGTGACGCAACCGTTGTAACTCAAACGGATTTATGCCGCTAGAAAGTCAATGTAATGAAGTCTTTGGAACTGATCCTATTTATTCAGCCCGTGCTAACGGCCAGGATTGGTCCCACAGTAAGAAAAGTCTTATTTATCTAAATCTATATAATAATACGCCAGTTCCGTGTCTCTGTGACAGGCAAAGTTGATATCGCCAATTTCCTTTGATGTTGCCGAAATTCTCTTTGAAGTCGCCGAAAAAATTATGTCTTCTTTGTCGTGAAAAGCTGCGAGTTTTATGTGGTTTGTTAAATGAAGTTCTAGCACAAAGTAACGGAAATTGTGTTTGCAAAAAAGATGGCTGTTTTTTTTAAGCAATTTCTACTCTTTCCTTCAAAATAAATTTTTACAAAAGCATTTAAAAAGGGGCATGGTATTTAAATGAAGTATAGAAAGGTTTCTGTAAGGTTTGTTTATGTTTTTTTCAGTTTTGATGATATTATTGATGCGAGACATGTTTGTTAGCTAGCATCATAAAACCAACCACACCAACAACAACCTAATAGCTTAGCTAGCTCGGACTTTATACCTAGCTAAGTCTCCACTTTATACTCAACTGACCAGCTATTAGCTGCTGTAGCTAGCTTATGTTTGCTTTAGTTTTATGTTGCTTTTTGCATGTAGCTAAGCTAGCTATCGTAGTGTTATCTTAGTGGTCTTTGCTAAGAATGTGACTGTAACTTATTTCAGTTGACATTTTAAGCTTAAATTACAAGCCACAACAACTTTTAAAAATGTATTACATAATATTTAAGAAGAGTTTAAGGACTGTTTTTATGCAAATAATGTTTTTGTCACATTTTGTGTATGCAAATAATGTATTTTTCACATTTTGTGTAACTAAACTTATATACATCGGTTACATGCAATATGACGAAACGATTTTTATTTAACATGTAGTAGTTCTGGTACCTTAAGTGTAGTGATTTTTGTTGTTCTAGATGTTCTGACTAAAATGCTTTTGTTTATGACATTTTGTCTTAATTAAGAAAAGTTTCAACTTTTTTGAGGGAGTACAACATCGAAAAAACTTGTGTTTTTTTATATTTTGTATAAATTCTTACTGGGCAGGACAACATACCGAAATGACCGATCCCTCTCTATTTATAAATTTGATGCGTTCCAAATCGCAGTTTTTTGAAATTTTGGATAATATTTATTGTGTACAAGATATAAATACTATTTTTGTTGAATCAGAAGTATTTCCTAGAACCATTCTTTTTTTACACTTTTGTGGAGAAAAGTGTATGCAATATCATCAGAATTACTGATTTTGTTGCAAACTGTTTTTCTTTTTCACATTTTGAAATATTGTTATAAAGGGCATATATCAATAGACATATGTATATACCAAAATTATTAAATTCTGCAAACTTTGATTTTGTCGTTTACCTCTCATCTTTTATATTTTCATTAAACTTTTGAGGAAAATCGTAGGAATTATTTAGAATTTGTATTTGGTGTTGCAAATTTAGTGCAAAAATTGACGTAAAATGAACTGTTATATTGATCGTTGTTGTTATAACATGAATTATGACTCAAACTTTGTTTTTGCATTTCTAATTTGACTAATTAGCCTAAAAAATTTGCCAATTGGTTTTACACTCTGTCCTTTTTATATATATAATATGTGAACATAGATGTACAAAAGTAAAGTTAAAAGCCACAAGAAGTTACTTCGAAAGTGAAGAGTGGAGCTAGAAGTAGTAAAGAAAAGTTAGAAGTAGAAAATGAAAGCTTCGGTTTAAAGTAGATTTGGATTCACAAATAGTAAGAACTTTTTAGATATGTTTAGACGTTATGTTTTTATGTCGCTAGAGTTACGTGTCAGGCAGACTCGCATTTGCCAGGAAAAAGTCACTTAAAAGCTTCAAAGTCTTTATATTTTACCGCGTTTTTTATAAAAAAAATCTAGCATATTTTTTTGCACTTCTTTGCATAATTAATGTTATCAAACAAATGTGTTGTTGACATCCTGTTAAACTTCTGTGAGCTTGCATGTAAATTACAAGGTTATATATTTTTACAAGGGTAGTGGTTAATATTTTTAAAAAGGTTGTTGACATTTTTTTGGAAATTTACTTGGGTTTTTTACATTTGTGGTTAAAATTTCTCAGCAGAGAATAGTATGGTTGCCGATTATATTGTTTGTGTTGCAAACTGCTGTTTTTTAGATGCTGTGTAAACTTTTGTGGAAAAAGACCACATGCAAAATACTGAAAGAACAAATTTTTGTACAATTAGACTGTGAGCTGTTGTGTAAGTTGGATTTTTTTTATATTTTGTTTTATAAACTTTTTTTAAACTTTAAACTAATGTAATTACGGGAATAAATATTTGGTGATGATAAAAAATTACTGAATGTTCAGACTGAAACTGTTTAACTGTTGTAACTTTCTACTAACTAGATTTTACACCTTGCACGCCGTTGTTTTTCATATTTTGTCTGAAGTTTTGTTTGGAGGATTTCATGCGATTTGACATTTGATATTTTGTGTTAGATTTTAAGAACTTTTTTGTTAAATTATGACTTATATACTTTCTTTTTATGCATTTTCAGATTATTTTTTTAGTAAAAGGCATATTCAATATACTGAAATATTTGCTGATGTCATCAAAATTCAAATGACAGAACTTTTCAATTGTTTTTCTGCCTAAGTGGATTTTTCCACGGGTCTAATCGACTAGTTTTTAAATAAAGCGCTACCACAGAGCCTAATGTAATCGCTGAATTCCAGCAATCATGTCAAATTAAGAAGAATGTTATTCCTTGAAGTCCAATTGTCTCATTTATCACATTTATCAGGTCACAGTCCAAAGTTAGTTCAATGAAAGCCCACAGTCAATCGCTTCACTGTTAAAACCGATACAACTTAGTAATATCGAAAAAAAATCACTAAATACATGTTGTTACGAATATGTGACGCAACCGTTGTAACTCAAAGGGATTGACACCGTTAGAAAATCAATGAAATGTAGTTTTTGAAACTGTCTCTATTTCTTCAACGCGAACTAACGGCTAGGATTGGTCCCACAGTAAAAAATGACTTATTTATCTTAATTTTTTAATAAAGCGCTACCACAGCGCCCAGTGTAATCGCTGAGTTCCAGCAATCATGTCAAATTCAGAAGAATGTTAGTTCTTGTAGTCAAACAGGCTCATTTTTCGCATTTATAAGGTCAAAGACCAAAATCAGTTCAATTAAATCCCACAGTCAAACGTTTCACTGTTAAAAGCGATGCAACCTAGTAATATCCGAATACTATCGCTAAATACATGTTGGTACGAATATGTGACGCAACCGTTGTAACTCAAACAGATTTATGCCGCTAGAAAGTCAATGTAATGTAGTCCTTGGAACTGATCCTATTTATTCAGCCCGTGCTAACAGCCAGGATTGGTCCCACAGTAAGAAAGGTCTTATTTATCTAAATTTTTAAAAAAAGCGCTACCACAGAGCCTAATGTAATAGCTGAATTCCAGCAATCATGTCGAATTAAGAAGAATGTTATTCCTTGGAGTCCAATTGGCTCATTTATCACATTTATAAGGTTACAGTCCAGAATCAGATCAATTAATTCCCACAGTCAATCGTTTCACTGTTCAAAGCGGTGCAACCTAGTAATATCCGATTACTATCGCTAAGTACATGTTGGTACGAATATGTGACGCAACCGTTGTAACTCAAACGGTTTTATGCCGCTAGAAAGTCAATGAAATTTAGTTTTTGAAACTGTCTGTATTTCTTCAGCGCGAACTAACGGCTAGGATTGGTCCCACAGTAAGAAAATTCTTATTTATCCAAAATTTTAAATAAAGCGCTACCACAGAGCCTAATGTAATCGCTGAATTCCAGCAATCATGTCAAATTAAGAAGAATGTAATTGGTTGGAGACCAATTGGCTCATTTATCACATTTATGAGGTCACAGTCCAGAATGAGTTCAATTAATTCCCATTTATAATTCACATTTATAAGGTCACATTCCAGAATCAGATCAATTAATTCCCACAGTCAATCGTTTCACTGTTAAAGGCAATACAACTTAGTAATATCAGAATAAAATCACTAAATACATGTTGGTACGAATAAGTGACGCAGCCGTTGTAACTCAAACGGATTGACACCGTTAGGAAATCAGGGAAATGTAGTTTTTGAAACTGTCTCTATTTCTTCAGCGCGAACTAACGCCTAGGATTGTTCCCACAGTAAAAAATGACTTATTTATCTTAATTTTTTAATAAAGCGCTACCACGGCGCCCAGTGTAATCGCTGAGTTCCAGCGATCATGTCAAATTAAGAAGAATGTTAGTTCTTGTAGTCAAACTGGCTCATTTATTACATTTATAAGGTCAAAAACCAAAATCAGTTCAATTAAGTCCCACATTCAAACGTTTCACTGTTAAAAGCGATGCAACCTAGTAATATCCGAATACTATCGCTAAATACATGTTGGTACGAATATGTGACGCAACCGTTGTAACTCAAACGGATTTATGCCGCTAGAAAGTCAATGTAATGTAGTCTTTGGAACTGATCCTATTTATTCAGCCCGTGCTAACGGCCAGGATTGGTCCCACAGTAAGAAAAGTCTTATTTATCTAAATTTTTTAATAAAACGCTACCACAGAGCCTAATGTAATCGCTGAATTTCAGCAATCATGTCAAATTAAGAAGAATGTTATTCCTTGAAGTCCAATTGTCTCATTTATCACATTTATCAGGTCACAGTCCAAAGTTAGTTCAATTAAATCCCACAGTCAATCGCTTCACTGTTAAAAGCGATGCAACCTAGTAATATCCGAATACTATCGCTAAATACATTTTGGTACGAATATGTGACGCAACCATTGTAACTCAAACGGATTTATGCCGCTAGAAAGTCAATGTAATGTAGTCTTTGGAACTGATCCTATTTATTCAGCCCGTGCTAACGGCCAGGATTGGTCCCACAGTAAGAAAGGTCTTATTTATCTAAATTTTTAAAAAAAGCGCTACCACAGAGCCTAATGTAATAGCTGAATTCCAGCAATCATGTCGAATTAAGAAGAATGTTATTCCTTGGAGTCCAATTGGCTCATTTATCACATTTATAAGGTCAAAAACCAAAATCAGATCAATTAATTCCCACAGTCAATCGTTTCACTGTTCAAAGCGGTGCAACCTAGTAATATCCGATTACTATCGCTAAGTACATGTTGGTACGAATATGTGACGCAACCGTTGTAACTCAAACGGTTTTATGCCGCTAGAAAGTCAATGAAATTTAGTTTTTGAAACTGTCTGTATTTCTTCAGCGCGAACTAACGGCTAGGATTGGTCCCACAGTAAGAAAATTCTTATTTATCCAAAATTTTAAATAAAGCGCTACCACAGAGCCTAATGTAATCGCTGAATTCCAGCAATCATGTCAAATTAAGAAGAATGTTATTCCTTGAAGTCCAATTGTCTCATTTATCACATTTATCAGGTCACAGTCCAAAGTTAGTTCAATTAAATCCCACAGTCAATCGCTTCACTGTTAAAGGCAATACAACTTAGTAATATCGGAAGAAAATCACTAAATACATGTTGGTACGAATAAGTGACGCAACCGTTATAATTCAAACGGATTGACACCGTTAGGAAATCAGGGAAATGTAGTTTTTGAAACTGTCTCTATTTCTTCAGCGCGAACTAACGCCTAGGATTGTTCCCACAGTAAAAAATGACTTATTTATCTTAATTTTTTAATAAAGCGCTACCACGGCGCCCAGTGTAATCGCTGAGTTCCAGCAATCATGTCAAATTAAGAAGAATGTTAGTTCTTGTAGTCAAACTGGCTCATTTATCACATTTATAAGGTCAAAGTCCAAAATCAGTTCAATTAAGTCCCACAGTGAAACGGTTCACTGTGAAAAGTGATGCAATCTAGTAATATCCGAATACCATCGCTATATACATGTTGGTACGAATATGTGACGCAACTGTTGTAACTCAAACGGATTTGTGCCGCTAGAAAGTCAATGAAATGTAGTCTTTGGAACAGATCCTATTTATTCAGCGAGTGCTAACGGCCAGGATTGGTCCCACAGTAAGAAAATTCTTATTTATCTAAAATTTTATATAAAGCGCTACCACAGAGCCTAATGTAATCGCTGAATTCCAGCAATCATGTCAAATTAAGAAGAATGTAATTGCTTGGAGACCAATTGGCTCATTTATCACATTTATGAGGTCACAGTCCAGAATCAGTTCAATTAATTCCCACAGTCAATCGTTTCACTGTTAAAAGCAATACAACTTAGTAATATCGGAAGAAAATCACTAAATACATGTTGGTACGAATATGTGACGCAACCGTTGTAACTCAAACGGATTGATCCCGTTAGAAAGTCATTCAAATGTAGTGTTTGAACCTGTCTCTATTTCTTCAGCGCGAACTAACGGCTAGGATTGGTCCCACGGTAAAAAATGACTTGTTATCTCAATTTTTAATAAAGCGCTACCACGGCGCCCAGTGTAATCACTGAGTTCAAGAAATCATGTCAAATTAAGAAGAATGTTAGTTCTTGTAGTCAAACTGGCTCATTTATCACATTTATAAGGTCAAAGACAAAAATCAGTTCAATTAAGTCCCACAGTCAAACGTTTCACTGTTAAAAGCGATGCAACATAGTAATATCCGAATACTATCGCTAAATACATGTTGGTACGAATATGTGACGCAACCGTTGTAACTCAAACGGATTTATGCCGCTAGAAAGTCAATGAAATGTAGTCTTTGGAACAGATCCTATTTATCCAGCGAGTGCTAACGGCCAGGATAGGTCCCACAGTAAGAAAAGTCTTATTTATCTAAAATTTTAAATAAAGCGCTACCACAGAGCCTAACGTAATCACTGAATTCCAGCAATCATGTCAAATTAAGAAGAATGTAATTGCTTGGAGACCAATTGGCTCATTTATCACATTTATGAGGTCACAGTCCAGAATCAGTACAATTAATTCCCACAGTCAATCGTTTCACTGTTAAAAGCAATACAACTTAGTAATATCGGAAGAAAATCACTAAATACATGTTGGTACGAATATGTGACGCAACCGTTGTAACTCAAACGGATTGAACCCGTTAGAAAGTCATTGAAATGTAGTTTTTGAAACTGTCTGTATTTCTTCAGCGCGAACTAACGGCTAGGATTGGTCCCACAGTAAAAAATGATTTATTTATCTAAATTTTTAAATAAAGCGCTACCACAGAGCCTAATGTAATCGCTGAATTCCTGCAATCATGTGAAATTAAGAAGAATGTTATTCCTTGGAGACCAATTGGCTCATTTATCACATTTATAAGGTCACATTCCAGAATCAGATCAATTAATTCCCACAGTCAATCGTTTCACTGTTAAAGGCAATACAACTTAGCAATATCGGAATAAAATCACTAAATACATGTTGGTACGAATAAGTGACGCAACTGTTGTAACTCAAACGGATTGACACCGTTAGGAAATCAATGAAATGTAGTTTTTGAAACTGCCTCTATTTCTTCAGCGCGAACTAACGCCTAGGATTGTTCCCACAGTAAAAAATGACTTATTTATCTTAATTTTTTAATAAAGCGCTACCACGGCGCCCAGTGTAATCGCTGAGTTCCAGCAATCATGTCAAATTAAGAAGAATGTTAGTCCTTGTAGTCAAACTGGCTCATTTATCACATTTATAAGGTCAAAGACAAAAATCAGTTCAATTAAGTCCCACAGTCAAACGTTTCACTGTTAAAAGCGATGCAACCTAGTAATATCCGAATACTATCGCTAAATACATGTTGGTACGAATATGTGACGCAACCGTTGTAACTCAAACGGATTGATCCCGTTAGAAAGTCATTGAAATGTAGTTTTTGAAACTGTCTCTATTTCTTCAGCGCGAACTAACGGCTAGGAGTGGTCCCACGGTAAAAAATGATTTATTTATCTAAAGTTTTAAATAAAGCGCTACCACCGGGCCTAGTGTACTCGCTGAATTCCAGGAATCATGTCGAATTAAGAAGAATGTTATTCCTTGGAGTCCAATTGGCTCATTTATCACATTTATAAGGTCACATTCCAGAATCAGTTCAATTAATCCCCACAGTCAATCGTTTCACTGTTAAAAGCAATTCAACTTAGTAATATCGGAAGAAAATCACTAAATACATGTTGGTACGAATATGTGACGCAACCGTTGTAACTCAAACGGATTGAACCCGTTAGAAAGTTATTGAAATGTAGTTTTTGAAACTGTCTGTATTTCTTCAGCGCGAACTAACGGCTAGGATTGGTCCCACAGTAAAAAATGATTTATTTATCTAAATTTTTAAATAAAGCGCTACCACAGAGCCTAATGTAATCGCTGAATTCCTGCAATCATGTGAAATTAAGAAGAATGTTATTCCTTGGAGACCAATTGGCTCATTTATCACATTTATAAGGTCACATTCCAGAATCAGATCAATTAATTCACACAGTCAATCGTTTCACTGTTAAAGGCAATACAACTTAGCAATATCGGAATAAAATCACTAAATACATGTTGGTACGAATAAGTGACGCAACCGTTGTAACTCAAACGGATTGACACCGTTAGGAAATCAATGAAATGTAGTTTTTGAAACTGCCTCTATTTCTTCAGCGCAAACTAACGCCTAGGATTGTTCCCACAGTAAAAAATGACTTATTTATCTTAATTTTTTAATAAAGCGCTACCACGGCGCCCAGTGTAATCGTTGAGTTCCAGCAATCATGTCAAATTAAGAAGAATGTTAGTCCTTGTAGTCAAACTGGCTCATTTATCACATTTATAAGGTCAAAGACAAAAATCAGTTCAATTAAGTCCCACAGTCAAACGTTTCACTGTTAAAAGCGATGCAACCTAGTAATATCCGAATACTATCGCTAAATACATGTTGGTACGAATATGTGACGCAACCGTTGTAACTCAAACGGATTGATCCCGTTAGAAAGTCATTGAAATGTAGTTTTTGAAACTGTCTGTATTTCTTCAGCGCGAACTAACGGCTAGGATAGGTCCCACGGTAAAAAATGATTTATTTATCTAAAGTTTTAAATAAAGCGCTACCACCGGGCCTAGTGTACTCACTGAATTCCAGGAATCATGTCGAAATAAGAAGAATGTTATTCCTTGGAGTCCAATTGGCTCATTTATCACATTTATAAGGTCACATTCCAGAATCAGTTCAATTAATCCCCACAGTCAATCGTTTCACTGTTAAAAGCAATTCAACTTAGTAATATCGGAAGAAAATCACTAAATACATGTTGGTACGAATATGTGACGCAACCGTTGTAACTCAAACGGATTGAACCCGTTAGAAAGTCATTGAAATGTAGTTTTTGAAACTGTCTGTATTTCTTCAGCGCGAACTAACGGCTAGGATTGGTCCCACAGTACAAAATGATTTATTTATCTAAATTTTTAAATAAAGCGCTACCACAGAGCCTAATGTAATCGCTGAATTCCTGCAATCATGTCAAATTAAGAAAAATGTTATTCCTTGGAGACCAATTGGCTCATTTATCACATTTATAAGGTCACATTCCAGAATCAGATCAATTAATTCCCACAGTCAATCGTTTCACTGTTAAAAGCGATGCAACCTAGTAATATCCGAATACTATCGCTAAATACATGTTGGTACGAATATGTGACGCAACCGTTGTAACTCAAACGGATTTATGCCGCTAGAAAGTCAATGTAATGTAGTCTTTGGAACTGATCCTATTTATTCAGCCCGTGCTAACGGCCAGGATTGGTCCCACAGTAAGAAAAGTTTTATTTATCTAAATTTTTAAATAAAGGGCTACCACAGAGCCTAATGTAATCGCTGAATTCCAGCAATCATGTCAAATTAAGAAGAATGTTATTCCTTGGAGACCAATTGGTTCATTTATCGCATTTATAAGGTCACATTGCAGAATCAGATCAATTAGTTCCCACAGTCAATCGTTTCACTGTTAAAGGCAATACAACTTAGTAATATCGGAAGAAAATCACTAAATACATGTTGGTACGAATAAGTGACGCAACCGTTGTAATTCAAACGGATTGACACCGTAAGAAAATCAATGAAATGTAGTTTTTGAAACTGTCTCTATTTCTTCAGCGCGAACTAACGGCTAGGATTGGTCCCACAGTAAAAAATGACTTATTTATCTTAATTTTTTAATAAAGCGCTACCACGGCGCCCAGTGTAATCGCTGAGTTCCAGCAATCATGTCAAATTAAGAAGAATGTTAGTTCTTGTAGTCAAACTGGCTCATTTATCACATTTATAAGGTCAAAGTCCAAAATCAGTTCAATTAAGTCCCACAGTGAAACGGTTCACTGTGAAAAGTGATGCAATCTAGTAATATCCGAATACCATCGCTAAATACATGTTGGTACGAATATGTGACGCAACTGTTGTAACTCAAACGGATTTATGCCGCTAGAAAGTCAATGAAATGTAGTCTTTGGAACAGATCCTTTTTATTCAGCGAGTGCTAACGGCCAGGATTGGTCCCACAGTAAGAAAATTCTTATTTATCTAAAATTTTATATAAAGCGCTACCACAGAGCCTAATGTAATCGCTGAATTCCAGCAATCATGTCAAATTAAGAAGAATGTAATTGCTTGGAGACCAATTGGCTCATTTATCACATTTATGAGGTCACAGTCCAGAATCAGTTCAATTAATTCCCACAGTCAATCGTTTCACTGTTAAAAGCAATACAACTTAGTAATATCGGAAGAAAATCACTAAATACATGTTGGTACGAATATGTGACGCAACCGTTGTAACTCAAACGGATTGATCCCGTTAGAAAGTCATTGAAATGTAGTTTTTGAAACTGTCTCTATTTCTTCAGCGCGAACTAACGGCTAGGATTAGTCCCACGGTAAAAATGATTTATTTATCTAAAGTTTTAAATAAAGCGCTACCACAGGGCCTAGTGTACTCGCTGAATTCCAGCAATCATGTCGAATTAAGAAGAATGTTATTCCTTGGAGTCCAATTGGCTCATTTATCACATTTATAAGTTTACAGTCCAGAATCAGTTCAATTAAGTCCCACAGTCAATCGTTTCACTGTTCAAAGCAGTGCAACCTAGTAATATCCGATTACTATCGCTAAGTACATGTTGGTACGAATATGTGACGCAACCGTTGTAACTTAAACGGATTTATGCCGCAAGAAATTCAATGAAATTTAGTTTTTTAAACTGTCTGTATTTCTTCAGCGCGAACTAACGGCTAGGATTGGTCCCACAGTAAGAAAATTCTTATTTATCTAAAATTTTAAATAAAGCGCTACCACATAGCCTAATGTAATCGCTGAATTCCAGCAATCATGTCAAATTAAGAAGAATGTAATTGCTTGGACACCAATTGGCTCATTTATCACATTTATGAGGTCACAGTCCAGAATCAGTTCAATTAATTCCCACAGTCAATCGTTTCACTGTTAAAAGCAATACAACTTCGTAATATCGGAAGAAAATCACTAAATACATGTTGGTACGAATATGTGACGCAACCGTTGTAACTCAAACGGATTGACCCCGTTAGAAAGTCATTGAAATGTAGTTTTTGAAACTGTCTCTATTTCTTCAGCGCGAACTAACGGCTAGGATTTGTTCCACGGTAAAAAATGATTTATTTATCCAAAGTTTTAAATAAAGCGCTACCACAGGGCCTAGTGTACTCGCTGAATTCCAGCAATCATGTCGAATTAAGAAGAATGTTATTCCTTGGAGTCCAATTGGCTCATTTATCACATTTATAAGGTTACAGTCCAGAATCAGTTCAATTAAGTCCCACAGTCAATCGTTTCACTGTTCAAAGCGGTGCAACCTAGTAATATCCGATTACTATCGCTAAGTACATGTTGGTACGAATATGTGACGCAACCGTTGTAACTCAAACGGATTTATGCCGCTAGAAAGTCAATGAAATTTAGTTTCTTAAACTGTCTGTATTTCTTCAGCGCGAACTAACGGCTAGGATTGGTCCCACAGTAAAAAATGACTTATTTATCTTAATTTTTTAATAAAGCGCTACCACAGCGCCCAGTGTAATCTCTGAGTTCCAGCAATCATGTCAAATTCAGAAGAATGTTAGTTCTTGTAGTCAAACTGGCTCATTTATCACATTTATAAGGTCAAAGACCAAAATCAGTTCAATTAAGTCCCACAGTCAAACGTTTCATTGTTAAAAGCGATGCAACCTAGTAATATCCGAATACTATCGCTAAATACATGTTGGTACGAATATGTGACGCAACCGTTGTAACTCAAACGGATTTATGCCGCTAGAAAGTCAATGTAATGTAGTTTTTGAAATTGTCTGTATTTCTTCAGCGCGAACTAACGGCTAGGATTGGTCCCACAGTAAAAAATGATTTATTTATCTAAAGTTTTAAATAAAGCGCTACCACAGAGCCTAATGTAGTCGTTGAATTCCAGCAATAATATCAAATTAAGAAGAATGTTATTCCTTGGAGTCCAATTGTCTCATTTATCACATTTATCAGGTCACAGTCCAAAGTTAGTTCAATTAAGTCCCACAGTCAATCGCTTCACTGTTAAAACCGATACAACTTAGTAATATCGGTAAAAATCACTAAATACATGTTGTTACGAATATGTGACGCAACCGTTGTAACTCAAACGGATTGACACCGTTAGAAAATCAATGAAATGTAGTTTTTGAAACTGTCTCTATTTCTTCAACGCGAACTAACGGCTAGGATTGGTCCCACAGTAAAAAATGACTTATTTATCTTAATTTTTTAATAAAGCGCTACCACAGCGCCCAGTGTAATCGCTGAGTTCCAGCAATCATGTCAAATTCAGAAGAATGTTAGTTCTTGTAGTCAAACTGGCTCATTTATCACATTTATAAGGTCAAAGACCAAAATCAGTTCAATTAAGTCCCACAGTCAAACGTTTCATTGTTAAAAGCGATGCAACCTAGTAATATCCGAATACTATCGCTAAATACATGTTGGTACGAATATGTGACGCAACCGTTGTAACTCAAACGGATTTATGCCGCTAGAAAGTCAATGTAATGTAGTCTTTGGAACTGATCCTATTTATTCAGCCCGTGCTAAAGGCCAGGATTGGTCCCACAGTAAGAAAAGTCTTATTTATCTAAATTATTTAATAAAGCGCTACCACAGAGCCTAATGTAATCGCTGAATTCCAGCAATCATGTCAAATTAAAAAGAATGTAATTGCTTGGGGACCAATTGGCTCATTTATCACATTTATGAGGTCACAGTCCAGAATCAGTTCAATTAATTCCCACATTCAATCGTTTCACTGGTAAGAGCAATACAACTTAGAAATATCGGAAGAAAATCACTAAATACATGTTAGTACGAATAAATGACGCAACCGTTGTAACTCAAACGGATTGAACCCGTTAGAAAGTCATTGAAATGTAGTTTTTGAAACTGTCTGTATTTCTTCAGCGCGAACTAACGGCTAGGATTGGTCTCACAGTAAAAAATGATTTATTTATCTAAATTTTTAAATAAAGCGCTACCACAGAGCCTAATGTAATAGCTGATTTCCAGCAATCATGTCAAGTTAAGAAGAATGTTATTCCTTGGAGACCAATTGGCTCATTTATCACATTCATAAGGTTACATTCCAGAATCAGATCAATTAATTCCCACAGTCAATCGTTTCACTGTTAAAAGCAATACAACTTAGTAATATCGGAACAAAATCACTAAATACATGTTGGTACCAATAAGTGACGCAACCGTTGTAACTCAAACGGATTCACACCGTTAGAAAATCAATGAAATGTAGTTTTTGAAACTGTCTCTATTTCTTCAGCGCGAACTAACGGCTAGGATTGGTCCCACAGTAAAAAATGACTTATTTATCTTAATTTTTAATAAAGCGCTACCACGGCGCCCAGTGTAATCGCTGAGTTCCAGCAATCATGTCAAATTAAGAAGAATGTTAGTTCTTGTAGTCAAACTGGCTCATTTATCACATTTATAAGGTCAAAGACCAAAATCAGTTCAATTAAGTCCCACATTCAAACGTTTCACTGTTAAAAGCGATGCAACCTAGTAATATCCGAATACTATCGCTAAATACATGTTGGTACGAATATGTGTCGCAACCGTTGTAACTCAAACGGATTTATGCCGCTACAAAGTCAATGTAATGTAGTCTTTGGAACTGATCCTATTTATTCAGCCCGTGCTAACGGCCAGGATTGGTCCCACAGTAAGAAAAGTCTTATTTAATTAAATTTTTAAATAAAGCGCTACCACAGAGCCTAACGTAATCGCTGAGTTCCAGCAATCATGTCAAATTCAGAAGAATGTTAGTTCTTGTAGTCAAACTGGCTCATTTATCACATTTATAAGGTCAAAAACCAAAATCAGTTCAATTAAGTCCCACAGTCAAACGTTTCACTGTTAATAGCGATGCAGCCTAGTAATATCCGAATACTATCGCTAAATACATGTTGGTACGAAGGCGTGTCGCAACCGTTGTAACTCAAACGGACTTATGCCGCTAGAAAGTCAATGAAATGTAGTCTTTAGAACTGATCCTATTTATTCAGCCCGTGCTAACGGCCAGGATTGGTCCCACAGTAAGAAAATTCTTATTTATCTAAAATTTTAAATAAAGCGCTACCACAGAGTCTAATGTAATCGCTGAATTCCAGCAATCATATCAAATTAAGAAGAATGTTATTCCTTGGAGTCCAATTGGCTCATTTATCACATTTATAAGGTCACATTCCCGAATCAGTTCAATTAATTCCCACAGTCAATCGTTTCACTGTAAAAAGCAATACAACTTAGTAATATCGGAAGAAAATCACTAAATACATGTTGCTACGAATATGTGACGCAACCGTTGTAACTCAAACGGATTGAACCCGTTAGAAAGTCATTGAAATGTAGTTTTTGAAACTGTCTGTATTTCTTCAGCGCGAACAAACGGCTAGGATTGGTCCCACAGTAAAAAATGATTTATTTATCTAAATTTTTAAATAAAGCGCTACCACAGAGCCTAATGTAATCGCTGAATTTCAGCAATCATGTCAAATTAAGAAGAATGTTATTCCTTGGAGACCAATTGGCTTATTTATCACATTTATAAGGTCACATTCCAGAATCAGATCAATTAATTCCCACAGTCAATCGTTTCACTGTTAAAAGCAATACAACTTAGTAATATCGGATCAAAATCACTAAATACATGTTGGTACGAATAAGTGACGCAACCGTTGTAACTCAAACGGATTGACACCGTTAGAAAATGAATGAAATGTGGTTTTTGAACCTGTCTCTATTTCTTCAGCGCGAACTAACGGCTAGGATGGGTCCCACAGTAAAAAATGACTTATTTATCTTAATTTTTTAATAAAGCGCTACCACGGCGCCCAGTGTAATCACTGAGTTCCAGCAATCATGTCAAATGGAGAAGAATGTTAGTTCTTGTAGTCAAACTGGCTCATTTATCACATTTATAAGGTCAAAGTCCAAAATCAGTTCAATTAAGTCCCACAGTCAAACGTTTTACTGTTAAAAGTGATGCAACCTAGTAATATCCGAATACCATCGCTAAATACATGTTGGTACGAATATGTGACGCAACCGTTGTAACTCAAACGGATTTATGCCGCTAGAAAGTCAATGAAATGTTGTCTTTGGAACAGATCCTATTTATTCAGCGAGTGCTAACGGTCAGGATTGGTCCCACAGTAAGAAAAGTCTTATTTATCTAAAATTTTAAATAAAGCGCTACCACAGAGCCTAATGTAATCGCTGAATTCCAGCAATCATGTCAAATTAAGAAGAATGTAATTGCTTGGTGACCAATTGGCTCATTTATCACATTTATAAGGTCACATTCCCGAATCAGTTCAATTAATTCCCACAGTCAATCGTTTCACTGTAAAAAGCAATACAACTTAGTATTATCGGAAGAAAATCACTAAATACATGTTGCTACGAATATGTGACGCAACCGTTGTAACTCAAACGGATTGAACCCGTTAGAAAGTCATTGAAATGTAGTTTTTGAAACTGTCTGTATTTCTTCAGCGCGAACAAACGGCTAGGATTGGTCCCACAGTAAAAAATGATTTATTTATCTAAATTTTTAAATAAAGCGCTACCACAGAGCCTAATGTAATCGCTGAATTTCAGCAATCATGTCAAATTAAGAAGAATGTTATTCCTTGGAGACCAATTGGCTCATTTATCACATTTATAAGGTCATACTCCAGAATCAGATCAATTAATTCCCACAGTCAATCGTTTCACTGTTAAAAGCAATACAACTTAGTAATATCGGATCAAAATCACTAAATACATGTTGGTACGAATAAGTGACGCAACCGTTGTAACTCAAACGGATTGACACCGTTAGAAAATGAATGAAATGTAGTTTTTGAACCTGTCTCTATTTCTTCAGCGCAAACTAACGGCTAGGATGGGTCCCACAGTAAAAAATGACTTATTTATCTTAATTTTTTAATAAAGCGCTACCACGGCGCCCAGTGTAATCACTGAGTTCCAGCAATCATGTCAAATGGAGAAGAATGTTAGTTCTTGTAGTCAAACTGGCTCATTTATCACATTTATAAGGTCAAAGTCCAAAATCAGTTCAATTAAGTCCCACAGTCAAACGTTTTACTGTTAAAAGTGATGCAACCTAGTAATATCCGAATACCATCGCTAAATACATGTTGGTACGAATATGTGACGCAACCGTTGTAACTCAAACGGATTTATGCCGCTAGAAAGTCAATGAAATGTTGTCTTTGGAACAGATCCTATTTATTCAGCGAGTGCTAACGGTCAGGATTGGTCCCACAGTAAGAAAAGTCTTATTTATCTAAAATTTTAAATAAAGCGCTACCACAGAGCCTAATGTAATCGCTGAATTCCAGCAATCATGTCAAATTAAGAAGAATGTAATTGCTTGGTGACCAATTGGCTCATTTATCACATTTATAAGGTCACATTCCCGAATCAGTTCAATTAATTCCCACAGTCAATCGTTTCACTGTAAAAAGCAATACAACTTAGTATTATCGGAAGAAAATCACTAAATACATGTTGCTACGAATATGTGACGCAACCGTTGTAACTCAAACGGATTGAACCCGTTAGAAAGTCATTGAAATGTAGTTTTTGAAACTGTCTGTATTTCTTCAGCGCGAACAAACGGCTAGGATTGGTCCCACAGTAAAAAATGATTTATTTATCTAAATTTTTAAATAAAGCGCTACCACAGAGCCTAATGTAATCGCTGAATTTCAGCAATCATGTCAAATTAAGAAGAATGTTATTCCTTGGAGACCAATTGGCTCATTTATCACATTTATAAGGTCATACTCCAGAATCAGATCAATTAATTCCCACAGTCAATCGTTTCACTGTTAAAAGCAATACAACTTAGTAATATCGGATCAAAATCACTAAATACATGTTGGTACGAATAAGTGACGCAACCGTTGTAACTCAAACGGATTGACACCGTTAGAAAATGAATGAAATGTAGTTTTTGAACCTGTCTCTATTTCTTCAGCGCAAACTAACGGCTAGGATGGGTCCCACAGTAAAAAATGACTTATTTATCTTAATTTTTTAATAAAGCGCTACCACGGCGCCCAGTGTAATCACTGAGTTCCAGCAATCATGTCAAATGGAGAAGAATGTTAGTTCTTGTAGTCAAACTGGCTCATTTATCACATTTATAAGGTCAAAGTCCAAAATCAGTTCAATTAAGTCCCACAGTCAAACGTTTTACTGTTAAAAGTGATGCAACCTAGTAATATCCGAATACCATCGCTAAATACATGTTGGTACGAATATGTGACGCAACCGTTGTAACTCAAACGGATTTATGCCGCTAGAAAGTCAAAGAAATGTAGTCTTTGGAACAGATCCTATTTATTCAGCGAGTGCTAACGTCCAGGATTGGTCCCACAGTAAGAAAAGTCTTATTTATCTAGAATTTTAAATAAAGCGCTACCACTGAGCCTAATGTAATCGCTGAATTCCAGCAATCATGTCAATTTAAGAAGAATGTAATTGCTTGGAGACCAATTGCTCATTTATCACATTTATGAGGTCACAGTCCAGAATCAGTTCAATTAATTCCCACAGTCAATCGTTTCACTGTAAAAACCAATACAACTTAGTAATATCGGAAGAAAATCACTAAATACATGTTGGTACGAATAAGTGACGCAACCGTTGTAACTCAAACGGATTGACACCGTTAGAAAATCAATGAAATGTAGTTTTTGAAACTGTCTCTATTTCTTCAGCGCGAACTGACGGCTAGGATTGGTCCCACAGTAAAAAATGACTTATTTATCTTAATTTTTTAATAAAGCGCTACCACGGCGCACAGTGTAATCACTGAGTTCCAGCAATCATGTCAAATTAAGAAGAATGTTAGTTCTTGGAGACCAATTGGCTCATCTATCACATTTATAAGGTCACAATCCAAAGTTAGTTCAATTAAGTCCCACAGTCAATCGCTTCACTGTTAAAACCGATACAACTTAGTAATATCGGAAAAAAATCACAAAATACATGTTGTTACGAATATGTGACGCAACCGTTGTAACTTAAACGGATTGACACCGTTAGATAATCAATGAAATGTAGTTTTTGAAACTGTCTCTACTTCTTCAACGCGGACTAACGGCCAGGATTGGTCCCACAGTAAAAAATGACTTATTTATCTTAATTTTTTAATAAAGCGCTACCACAGCGCCCAGTGTAATCGCTGAGTTCCAGCAATCATGTCAAATTCAGAAGAATGTTAGTTCTTGTAGTCAAACAGGCTCATTTATCGCATTTATAAGGTCAAAGACCAAAATCAGTTCAATTAAGTCTCACAGTCAAACGTTTCACTGTTAAAAGCGATGCAACCTAGTAATATCCGAATACTATCGCTAAATACATGTTGGTACGAATATGTGACGCAACTGTTGTAACTCAAACAGATTTATGCCGCTAGAAAGTCAATGTAATGTAGTCCTTGGAACTGATCCTATTTATTCAGCCCGTGCTAACGGCCAGGATTGGTCCCACAGTAAGAAAGGTCTTATTTATCTAAATTTTTAAAAAAAGCGCTACCACAGAGCCTAATGTAATAGCTGAATTCCAGCAATCATGTCAAATTAAGAAGAATGTTATTCCTTGGAGACCAATTGACTCATTTATCACATTTATAAGGTTACATTTCAGAATCAGATCAATTAATTCCCACAGTCAATCGTTTCACTGTTAAAAGCAATACAACTTTGTAATATCGGAACAAAATCACTAAATACATGTTGGTACGAATAAGTGACGCAACAGTTGTAACTCAAGCGGATTGACACCGTTAGAAAATCAATGAAATTTAATTTTTGAAACTGTCTCTATTTCTTCAGCGCGAACTAACGGCTAGGATTGGTCCCACAGTAAAAAATGACTTATTTATCTTAATTTTTAATAAAGCGCTACCACGGCGCCCAGTGTAATCGCTGAGTTCCAGCAATCATGTCAAATTAAGAAGAATGTTAGTTCTTTTAGTCAAACTGGCTCATTTATCACATTTATAAGGTCAAAGACAAAAATCAGTTCAATTAAGTCCCAACAGTCAAACGTTTCACTGTTAAAAGCGATGCAACCTAGTAATATCCGAATACTATCGCTAAGTACATGTTGGTACAAATATGTGACGCAACCGTTGTAACTCAAACGGATTTATGCCGCTAGAAAGTCAATGAAATGTAGTCTTTGGAACAGATCCTATTTATTCACCGAGTGCTAACGACCAGGATTGGTCCCACAGTAAGAAAAGTCTTATTTATCTAAAATTTTAAATAAAGCGTTACCACAGAGCCTAATGTAATCGCTGAATTCCAGCAATCATGTCAAATTAAGAAGAATGTAATTGCTTGGAGACCAATTGACTCATTTATCACATTTATAAGGTTACATTTCAGAATCAGATCAATTAATTCCCACAGTGAATCGTTTCACTGTTAAAAGCAATACAACTTAGTAATATCGGAACAAAATCACTAAATACATGTTGGTACGAATAAGTGACGCAACCGTTGTAACTCAAGCGGATTGACACCGTTAAAAAATCAATGAAATTTAGTTTTTGAAACTGTCTCCATTTCTTCAGCGCGAACTAACGGCTAGGATTGGTCCCACAGTAAAAAATGACTTATTTATCTTAATTTTTAATAAAGCGCTACCACGGCGCCCAGTGTAATCGCTGAGTTCCAGCAATCATGTCAAATTAAGAAGAATGTAATTGCTTGGAGACCAATTGGCTCATTTATCACATTTATGAGGTCACAGTCCAGAATCAGTTCAATCAATTCCCACAGTCAATCGTTTCACTGTTGAAAGCAATACAACTTAGTAATATCGGAAGAAAATCGCTAAATACATGTTGGTAGGAATATGTGACGCAACCGTTGTAACTCAAACGGATTTATGCCGCTAGAAAGTCAATGAAATGTAGTCTTTGGAACAGATCCTATTTATTCAGCGAGTGCTAACGGCCAGGATTGGTCCCACAGTAAGAAAAGTCTTATTTATCTAAAGTTTTAAATAAAGCGCTACCACAGAGCCTAATGTAATCGCTGAATTCCAGCAATCATGTCAAATTAAGAAGAATGTAATTGCTTGGAGACCAATTGGCTCATTTATCACATTTATGAGGTCACAGTCCAGAATCAGTTCAATCAATTCCCACAGTCAATCGTTTCACTGTTGAAAGCAATACAACTTAGTAATATCGGAAGAAAATCACTAAATACATGTTGGTAGGAATATGTGACGCAACCGTTGTAACTCAAACGGATTGAACCCGTTAGAAAGTCATTGAAATGTAGTTTTTGAAACTGTCTGTATTTCTTTAGCGCGAACTAACGGCTAGGATTGGTCCCACAGTAAAAAATGATTTATTTATCTAAATTTATTAATAAAGCGCTACCACAGAGCCTAATGTAATCGCTGAATTCCTGCAATCATGTCAAATTAAGAAGAATGTTATTCCTTGGAGACCAATTGGCTCATTTATCACATTTATAAAGTCACATTCCAGAATCAGATCAATTAATTCCCACAGTCAATCGTTTCACTGTTAAAGGCAATACAACTTAGTAATATCGGAATAAAATCACTAAATACATGTTGGTACGAATAAGTGACGCAACCGTTGTAACTCAAACGGATTGACACCGTTAGGAAATCAATGAAATGTAGTTTTTGAAACTGTCTCTATTTCTTCAGCGCGAACTAACGCCTAGGATTGTTCCCACAGTAAAAAATGACTTATTTATCTTAATTTTTTAATAAAGCGCTACCACGGCGCCCAGTGTAATCGCTGAGTTCCAGCAATCATGTCAAATTAAGAAGAATGTTAGTTCTTGTAGTCAAACTGGCTCATTTATCACATTTATAAGGTCAAAGACAAAAATCAACTCAATTAAGTCCCAACAGTCAAACGTTTCACTGTTAAAAGCGATGCAACCTAGTAATATCCGAATACTATCGCTAAATACATGTTGGTACGAATATGTGACGCAACCGTTGTAACTCAAACGGATTTATGCTGCTAGAAAGTCAATGAAATGTAGTCTTTGGAACAGATCCTATTCATTCAGCGAGTGCTAACGGCCAGGATTGGTCCCACAGTAAGAAAAGTCTTATTTATCTAAAATTTTAAATAAAGCGCTACCACAGAGCCTAATGTAATCACTGAATTCCAGCAATCATGTCAAATAAAGAAGAATGTAATTGCTTGGAGACCAATTGACTCATTTATCACATTTATAAGGTTACATTTCAGAATCAGATCAATTAATTCTCACAGTCAATCGTTTCACTGTTAAAAGCAATACAACTTAGTAATATCGGAACAAAATCACTAAATACATGTTGGTACGAATAAGTGACGCAACCGTTGTAACTCAAGCGGATTGACACCGTTAGAAAATCAATGAAACTTAATTTTTGAAACTGTCTCTATTTCTTCAGCGCGAACTAACGGCTAGGATTGGTCCCACAGTAAAAAATGACTTATTTATCTTAATTTTTAATAAAGCGCTACCACGGCGCCCAGTGTAATCGCTGAGTTCCAGCAATCATGTCAAATTAAGAAGAATGTTATTTCTTTCAGTCAAACTGGCTCATTTATCACATTTATAAAGTCAAAGACAAAAATCAGTTCAATTAAGTCCCAACAGTCAAACGTTTCACTGTTAAAAGCGATGCAACCTAGTAATATCCGAATACTATCGCTAAGTACATGTTGGTACAAATATGTGACGCAACCGTTGTAACTCAAACGGATTTATGCCGCTAGAAAGTCAATGAAATGTAGTCTTTGGAACAGATCCTATTTATTCAGCGAGTGCTAACGACCAGGATTGGTCCCACAGTAAGAAAAGTCTTATTTATCTAAAATTTTAAATAAAGCGCTACCACAGAGCCTAATGTAATCGCTGAATTCCAGCAATCATGTCAAATTAAGAAGAATGTAATTGCTTGGAGACCAATTGACTCATTTATCACATTTATAAGGTTACATTTCAGAATCAGATCAATTAATTCCCACAGTCAATCGTTTCACTGTTAAAAGCAATACAACTTAGTAATATCGGAACAAAATCACTAAATACATGTTGGTACGAATAAGTGACGCAACCGTTGTAACTCAAGCGGATTGACACCGTTAAAAAATCAATGAAATTTAGTTTTTGAAACTGTCTCCATTTCTTCAGCGCGAACTAACGGCTAGGATTGGTCCCACAGTAAAAAATGACTTATTTATCCTAATTTTTAATAAAGCGCTACCACGGCACCCAGTGTAATCGCTGAGTTCCAGCAATCATGTCAAATTAAGAAGAATGTTAGTTCTTGTAGTCAAACTGGCTCATTTATCACATTTATAAGGTCAAAGACAAAATTCAACTCAATTAAGTCCCAACAGTCAAACGTTTCACTGTTAAAAGCGATGCAACCTAGTAATATCCGAATACTATCGCTAAATACATGTTGGTACGAATATGTGACGCAACCGTTGTAACTCAAACGGATTTATGCCGCTAGAAAGTCAATGAAATGTAGTCTTTGGAACAGATCCTATTTATTCAGCGAGTGCTAACGGCCAGGATTGGTCCCACAGTAAGAAAAGTCTTATTTATCTAAAGTTTTAAATAAAGCGCTACCACAGAGCCTAATGTAATCGCTGAATTCCAGCAATCATGTCAAATTAAGAAGAATGTAATTGCTTGGAGACCAATTGGCTCATTTATCACATTTATGAGGTCACAGTCCAGAATCAGTTCAATCAATTCCCACAGTCAATCGTTTCACTGTTGAAAGCAATACAACTTAGTAATGTCGGAAGAAAATCACTAAATACATGTTGGTAGGAATATGCGACGCAACCGTTGTAACTCAAACGGATTGAACCCGTTAGAAAGTCATTGAAATGTAGTTTTTGAAACTGTCTGTATTTCTTTAGCGCGAACTAACGGCTAGGATTGGTCCCACAGTAAAAAATGATTTATTTATCTAAATTTATTAATAAAGCGCTACCACAGAGCCTAATGTAATCGCTGAATTCCTGCAATCATGTCAAATTAAGAAGAATGTTATTCCTTGGAGACCAATTGGCTCATTTATCACATTTATAAAGTCACATTCCAGAATCAGATCAATTAATTCCCACAGTCAATCGTTTCACTGTTAAAGACAATACAACTTAGTAATATCGGAATAAAATCACTAAATACATGTTGGTACGAATAAGTGACGCAACCGTTGTAACTCAAACGGATTGACACCGTTAGGAAATCAATGAAATGTAGTTTTTGAAACTGTCTCTATTTCTTCAGCGCGAACTAACGCCTAGGATTGTTCCCACAGTAAAAAATGACTTATTTATCTTAATTTTTTATTAAAGCGCTACCACGGCGCCCAGTGTAATCGCTGAGTTCCAGCAATCATGTCAAATTAAGAAGAATGTTAGTTCTTGTAGTCAAACTGGCTCATTTATCACATTTATAAGGTCAAAGACAAAAATCAACTCAATTAAGTCCCAACAGTCAAAAGTTTCACTGTTAAAAGCGATGCAACCTAGTAATATCCGAATACTATCGCTAAATACATGTTGGTACGAATATGTGACGCAACCGTTGTAACTCAAACGGATTTATGCTGCTAGAAAGTCAATGAAATGTAGTCTTTGGAACAGATCCTATTTATTCAGCGAATGCTAACGGCCAGGATTGGTCCCACAGTAAGAAAAGTCTTATTTATCTAAAATTTTAAATAAAGCGCTACCACAGAGCCTAATATAATCGCTGAATTCCAGCAATCATGTCAAATTAAGAAGAATGTAATTGCTTGGAGACCAATTGACTCATTTATCACATTTATAAGGTTACATTTCAGAATCAGATTAATTAATTCCCACAGTCAATCGTTTCACTGTTAAAAGCAATACAACTTAGTAATATCGGAACAAAATCACTAAATACATGTTGGTACGAATAAGTGACGCAACCGTTGTAACTCAAGCGGATTCACACCGTTAGAAAATCAATGAAATTTAGTTTTTGAAACTGTCTCCATTTCTTCAGCGCGAACTAACGGCTAGGATTGGTCCCACAGTAAAAAATGACTTATTTATCTTAATTTTTAATAAAGCGCTACCACGGCGCCCAGTGTAATCGCTGAGTTTCAGCAATCATGTCAAATTAAGAAGAATGTTAGTTCTTGTAGTCAAACTGGCTCATTTATCACATTTATAAGGTCAAAGACAAAATTCAACTCAATTAAGTCCCAACAGTCAAACGTTTCACTGTTAAAAGCGATGCAACCTTGTAATATCCGAATACTATCGCTAAATACATGTTGGTACGAATATGTGACGCAACCGTTTTAACTCAAACGGATTTATGCCGCTAGAAAGTCAATGAAATGTAGTCTTTGGAACAGATCCTATTTATTCAGCGAGTGCTAACGGCCAGGATTGGTCCCACAGTAAGAAAAGTCTTATTTATCTAAAGTTTTAAATAAAGCGCTACCACAGAGCCTAATGTAATCGCTGAATTCCAGCAATCATGTCAAATTAAGAAGAATGTAATTGCTTGGAGACCAATTGGCTCATTTATCACATTTATAAAGTCACATTCCAGAATCAGATCAATTAATTCCCACAGTCAATCGTTTCACTGTTAAAGGCAATACAACTTAGTAATATCGGAATAAAATCACTAAATACATGTTGGTACGAATAAGTGACGCAACCGTTGTAACTCAAACGGATTGACACCGTTAGGAAATCAATGAAATGTAGTTTTTGAAACTGTCTCTATTTCTTCAGCGCGAACTAACGCCTAGGATTGTTCCCAAAGTAAAAAATGACTTATTTATCTTAATTTTTTAATAAAGCGCTACCACGGCGCCCAGTGTAATCGCTGAGTTCCAGCAATCATGTCAAATTAAGAAGAATGTTAGTTCTTGTAGTCAAACTGGCTCATTTATCACATTTATAAGGTCAAAGACAAAAATCAACTCAATTAAGTCCCAACAGTCAAACGTTTCACTGTTAAAAGCGATGCAACCTAGTAATATCCGAATACTATCGCTAAATACATGTTGGTACGAATATGTGACGCAACCGTTGTAACTCAAACGGATTTATGCCGTTAGAAAGTCAATGAAATGTAGTCTTTGGAACAGATCCTATTTATTCAGCGAGTGCTAACGGCCAGGATTGGTCCCACAGTAAGGAAAGTCTTATTTATCTAAAGTTTTAAATAAAGCGCTACCACAGAGCCTAATGTAATCGCTGAATTCCAGCAATCATGTCAAATTAAGAAGAATGTAATTGCTTGGAGACCAATTGGCTCATTTATCACATTTATGAGGTCACAGTCCAGAATCAGTTCAATCAATTCCCACAGTCAATCGTTTCACTGTTGAAAGCAATACAACTTAGTAATATCGGAAGAAAATCACTAAATACATGTTGGTAGGAATATGTGACGCAACCGTTGTAACTCAAACGGATTGAACCCGTTAGAAAGTCATTGAAATGCAGTTTTTGAAACTGTCTGTATTTCTTTAGCGCGAACTAACGGCTAGGATTGGTCCCAAGGTAAAAAATGATTTATTTATCTAAATTTTTAAATAAAGCGCTACCACAGAGCCTAATGTAATCGCTGAATTCCTGCAATCATGTCAAATTAAGAAGAATGTTATTCCTTGGAGACCAATTGGCTCATTTATCACATTTATAAAGTCACATTCCAGAATCAGATCAATTAATTCCCACAGTCAATCGTTTCACTGTTAAAGGCAATACAACTTAGTAATATCGGAATAAAATCACTAAATACATGTTGGTACGAATAAGTGACGCAACCGTTGTAACTCAAACGGATTGACACCGTTAGGAAATCAATGAAATGTAGTTTTTGAAACTGTCTCTATTTCTTCAGCGCGAACTAACGCCTAGGATTGTTCCCACAGTAAAAAATGACTTATTTTTCTTAATTTTTTAATAAAGCGCTACCACAGCGGCCAGTGTAATCGCTGAGTTCCAGCAATCATGTCAAATTCAGAAGAATGTTAGTTCTTGTAGTCAAACAGGCTCATTTATCGCATTTATAAGCTCAAAGACCAAAATCAGTTCAATTAAATCCCACAGTCAAACGTTTCACTGTTAAAAGCAATGCAACCTAGTAATATCCGAATACTATCGCTAAATACATGTTGGTACGAATATGTGACGCAACCGTTGTAACTGAAACGGATTTATGCCGCTAGAAAGTCAATGTAATGTAGTGCTTGGAACTGATCCTATTTATTCAGCCCGTGCTAACGGCCAGGATTGGTTACACAGTAAGAAAGGTCTTATTTATCTAAATTTTTAAAAAAAGCGCTACCACAGAGTCTAATGTAATAGCTGAATTCCAGCAATCATGTCAAATTAAGAAGAATGTTATTCCTTGGAGACCAATTGACTCATTTATCACATTTATAAGGTTACATTTCGGAATCAGATCAATTAATTCCCACAGTCAATCGTTTCACTGTTAAAAGCAATACAACTTAGTAATAGCGGAACAAAATCACTAAATACATGTTGGTACGAATATGTGACGCAATCGTTGTAACTCAAACGGATTGAACCCGTTAGAAAGTCATTGAAATGTAGTTTTTGAAACTGTCTGTATTTTTTCAGCGCGAACTAACGGCTAGGATTGGTCCCACAGTAAAAAATGATTTATTTATCTAAATTTTTAAATAAAGCGCTACCACAGAGCCTAATGTAATCGATGAATTCCTGCAATCACGTCAAATTAAGAAGAATGTTATTCCTTGGAGACCAATTGGCTCATTTATCACATTTATAAGGTCACATTCCAGAATCAGATCAATTAATTCCCACAGTCAATCGTTTCACTGTTAAAGGCAATACAACTTAGTAATATCGGAATAAAATCACTAAATACATGTTGGTACGAATATGTGTCGCAACCGTTGTAACTCAAACGGATTTATGCCGCTAGAAAGTCAATGTAATGTAGTCTTTGGAACTGATCCTATTTATTCAGCCCGTGCTAACGGCCAGGATTGGTACCACAATAAGAAAAGTCTTATTTATCTAAATTTTTAAATAAAGCGCTACCACAGAGCCTAATGTAATCGCTGAATTCCAGCAATCATGTCAAATTAAGAAGAATGTAATTGCTTGGAGACCAATTGGCTCATTTATCACATTTATAAGGTTACAGTCCAGAATCAGTTCAATTAAGTCCCACAGTCAATCGTTTCACTGGTAAGAGCAATACAACTTAGTAATATCGGAAGAAAATCACTAAATACATGTTGGAACGAATATGTGACGCAACCGTTGTAACTCAAACGGATTTATGCCGCTAGAAAGTCAATGAAATTTAGTTTCTGAAACTGTCTGTATTTCTTCAGCGCGAACTAACGGCTAGGATTGGTCCCACAGTAAAAAATGATTTATTTATCTAAATTTTTAAATAAAGCGCTACCACACAGTCTAATGTAATCGCTGAATTCCAGCAGTCATATCAAATTAAGAAGAATGTTATTCCTTGGAGTCCAATTGGCTCGTTTATCACATTTATAAGGTCACATTCCAGAATCAGATCAATTAATTCCCACAGTCAATCGTTTCACTGTTAAAGGCAATACAAATTAGTAATATCGGAATAAAATCACTAAATTCATGTTGGAACGAATAAGTGACGCAACCGTTGTAACTCAAACGGATTGACACCGTTAGAAAATCAATGAAATGTAGTTTTTAAAAATGTCTCTATTTCTTCAGCGCGAACTAACGGCTAGGATTGGTCCCACAGTAAAAAATGACTTATTTATCTTATTTTTTTAATAAAGCGCTACCACGGCGCCCAGTGTAATCGCTGAGTTCCAGCAATCATGTCATATTAAGAAGAATGTTAGTTCTTGTAGTCAAACTGGCTCATTTATCACATTTATAAGGTCAAAGTCCAAAATCAGTTCAATTAAGTCCCACAGTGAAACGTTTCACTGTTAAAAGTGATGCAACCTAGTAATATCCGAATACCATCGCTAAATACATGTTGGTACGAATATGTGACGCAACCGTTGTAACTCAAACGGATTTATGCCGCTAGAAAGTCAATGAAATGTAGTCTTTGGAACAGATCCTATTATTCAGCGAGTGCTAACGGCAAGGATTGGTCCCACAGTAAGAAAATTCTTATTTATCTAAAATTTTAAATAAAGCGCTACCACAGAGTCTAATGTAATCGCTGAATTCCAGCAATCATATCAAATTAAGAAGAATGTTATTCCTTGGAGTCCAATTGGCTCATTTATCACATTTATAAGGTCTCATTCCCGAATCAGTTCAATCAAATCCCATAGTCAATCGTTTCACTGTTAAAAGCAATGCAACTTAGTAATATCGGAAGAAAATCACTAAATACATGTTGGTACGAATATGTGACGCAACCGTTGTAACTCAAACGGATTTGCCCGGATAGAAGGTCAATGAAATGTAGTTTTTTAAACTGTCTGTATTTCTTCAACGCGAACTAACGGCTAGGATTGGTCCCACAGTAAAAAATGATTTATTTATCTAAATTTTTAAATAAAGCGCTACCACACAGTCTAATGTAATCGCTGAATTCCAGCAGTCATATCAAATTAAGAAGAATGTTATTCCTTGGAGTCCAATTGGCTCGTTTATCACATTTATAAGGTCACATTCCAGAATCAGATCAATTAATTCCCACATTCAATCGTTTCACTGTTAAAGGCAATACAAATTAGTAATATCGGAATAAAATCACTAAATTCATGTTGGAACGAATAAGTGACGCAACCGTTGTAACTCAAACGGATTGACACCGTTAGAAAATCAATGAAATGTAGTTTTTGAAACTGTCTCTATTTCTTCAACGCGAACTAACGGCTAGGATTAGTCCCACAGTAAAAAATGACTTAGTTATCTTAATTTTTTAATAAAGCGCTACCACAGCGCCCAGTGTAATCGCTGAGTTCCAGCAATCATGTCAAATTCAGAAAAATGTTAGTTCTTGTAGTCAAACTGGCTCATTTATCGCATTTATAAGGTCAAAGACCAAAATCAGTTTAATTAAGTCCCACAGTCAAACGTTTCACTGTTAATAGCGATGCAACCTAGTAATATCCGAATACTATCGCTAAATACATGTTGGTACGAATATGTGACGCAACCGTTGTAACTCAAACGGATTTGCCCCGATAGAAGGTCAATGAAATGTAGTTTTTTAAACTGTCTGTATTTCTTCAACGCGAACTAACGGCTAGGATTGGTCCTACAGTAAAAAATGATTTATTTATCTAAATTTTTAAATAAAGCGCTACCACAGAGCCTAATGTAATCGCTGAATTTCAGCAATCATGTCAAATTAAGAAGAATGTTATTCCTTGGAGACCAATTGGGTCATTTATCACATTTATAAGGTCACATTCCAGAATCAGATCAATTAATTCCCACAGTCAATCGTTTCACTGTTAAAACCGATACAACTTAGTAATATCGGAAAAAAATCATTAAATACATGTTGTTACGAATATGTGACGCAACCGTTGTAACTCAAAGGGATTGACACCGTTAGAAAATCAATGAATTGTAGTTTTTGAAACTGTCTCTATTTCTTCAACGCGAATTAACGGTTAGGATTGGTCCCACAGTAAAAAATGACTTATTTATCTTAATTTTTTAATAAAGCGCTACCACAGCGCCCGGTGTAATCGCTGAGTTCCAGCAATCATGTCAAATTAAGAAGAATAATATTCATTGGAGACCAATTGGTTCATTTATCACATTTATAAGGTCGCATTCCAGAATCAGATCAATTAATTCCCACAGTCAATCGTTTCACTGTTAAAGGCAATACAAATTAGTAATATCGGAATAAAATCACTAAATTCATGTTGGAACGAATAAGTGACGCAACCGTTGTAACTCAAACGGATTGACACCGTTAGAAAATCAATGAAATGTAGTTTTTGAAACTGTCTCTATTTCTTCAGCGCGAACTAACGGCTAGGATTGGTCCCACAGTAAAAAATGACTTATTTATCTTAATTTTTTAATAAAGCGCTACCACGGCGCCCAGTGTAATCGCTGAGTTCCAGCAATCATGTCAAATTAAGAAGAATGTTAGTTCTTGTAGTCAAACTGGCTCATTTATCACATTTATAAGGTCAAAGTCCAAAATCAGTTCAATTAAGTCCCACAGTGAAACGTTTCACTGTTAAAAGTGATGCAACCTAGTAATATCCGAATACCATCGCTAAATACATGTTGGTACGAATATGTGACGCAACCGTTGTAACTCAAACGGATTTATGCCGCTAGAAAGTCAATGAAATGTAGTTTTTGGAACAGATCCTATTTATTCAGCGAGTGCTAAAGGCAAGGATTGGTCCCACAGTAGGAAAATTCTTATTTATCTAAAATTTTAAATAAAGCGCTACCACAGAGTCTAATGTAATCGCTGAATTCCAGCAATCATATCAAATTAAAAAGAATGTTATTCCTTGGAGTCCAATTGGCTCATTTATCACATTTATAAGGTCACATTCCCGAATCAGTTCAATCAAATCCCATAGTCAATCGTTTCACTGTTAAAAGCAATGCAACTTAGTAATATCGGAAGAAAATCACTAAATACATGTTGGTACGAATATGTGACGCAACCGTTGTAACTCAAACGGATTTGCCCCGATAGAAGGTCAATGAAATGTAGTTTTTTAAACTGTCTGTATTTCTTCAACGCGAACTAACGGCTAGGATTGGTCCTACAGTAAAAAATGATTTATTTATCTAAATTTTTAAATAAAGCGCTACCACAGAGCCTAATGTAATGGTTGAATTCCAGCAATCATATCAAATTAAGAAGAATGTTATTCCTTGGAGTTCAATTGTCTCATTTATCACATTTATCAGGTCACAGTCCAAAGTCAGTTCAATTAAGTCCCACAGTCAATCGCTTCACTGTTAAAACCGATACAACTTGGTAATATCGGAAAAAATCACTAAGTACATGTTGTTACGAATATGTGACGCAACCGTTGTAACTCAAACGGATTGACACCGTTAGAAAATCAATGAAATGTAGTTTTTGAAACTGTCTCTATTTCTTCAACGCGAACTAACGGCTAGGATTAGTCCCACAGTAAAAAATGACTTAGTTATCTTAATTTCTTAATAAAGCGCTACCACAGCGCCCAGCGTAATCGCTGAGTTCCAGCAATCATGTCAAATTCAGAAAAATGTTAGTTCTTGTAGTCAAACTGGCTCATTTATCGCATTTATAAGGTCAAAGACCAAAATCAGTTTAATTAAGTCCCACAGTCAAACGTTTCACTGTTAATAGCGATGCAACCTAGTAATATCCGAATACTATCGCTAAATACATGTTGGTACGAATATGTGACGCAACCGTTGTAACTCAAACGGATTTGCCCCGATAAAAGGTCAATGAAATGTAGTTTTTTAAACTGTCTGTATTTCTTCAACGCGAACTAACGGCTAGGATTGGTCCTACAGTAAAAAATGATTTATTTATCTAAATTTTTAAATAAAGCACTACCACAGAGCCTAATGTAATCGCTGAATTTCAGCAATCATGTCAAATTAAGAAGAATGTTATTCCTTGGAGACCAATTGGGTCATTTATCACATTTATAAGGTCACATTCCAGAATCAGATCAATTAATTCCCACAGTCAATCGTTTCACTGTTAAAAGCAATACAACTTAGTAATATCGGATCAAAATCACTAAATACATGTTGGTACGAATAAGGGGCGCAACCGTTGTAACTCTAACGGATTAACACCGTTAGAAAATCAATGAAATGTAGTTTTTGAACCTGTCTCTATTTCTTCAGCGCGAACTAATGGCTAGGATGGGTCCCACAGTAAAAAATGATTTATTTATCTAAATTTTTAAATAAAGCGCTACCACAGAGCCTAATGTAATCGCTGAATTTCAGCAATCATGTCAAATTAAGAAGAATGTTATTCCTTGGAGACCAATTGGGTCATTTATCACATTTATAAGGTCACATTCCAGAATCAGATCAATTAATTCCCACAGTCAATCGCTTCACTGTTAAAACCGATACAACTTGGTAATATCGGAAAAAATCACTAAGTACATGTTGTTACGAATATGTGACGCAACCGTTGTAACTCAAACGGATTGACACCGTTAGAAAATCAATGAAATGTAGTTTTTGAAACTGTCTCTATTTCTTCAACGCGAACTAACGGCTAGGATTAGTCCCACAGTAAAAAATGACTTAGTTATCTTAATTTTTTAATAAAGCGCTACCACAGCGCCCAGTGTAATCGCTGAGTTCCAGCAATCATGTCAAATTCAGAAAAATGTTAGTTCTTGTAGTCAAACTGGCTCATTTATCACATTTATAAGGTCAAAGACCAAAATCAGTTTAATTAAGTCCCACAGTCAAACGTTTCACTGTTAATAGCGATGCAACCTAGTAATATCCGAATACTATCGCTAAATACATGTTGGTACGAATATGTGACGCAACCGTTGTAACTCAAACGGATTTGCCCCGATAGAAGGTCAATGAAATGTAGTTTTTTAAACTGTCTGTATTTCTTCAACGCGAACTAACGGCTAGGATTGGTCCTACAGTAAAAAATGATTTATTTATCTAAATTTTTAAATAAAGCGCTACCACAGAGCCTAATGTAATCGCTGAATTTCAGCAATCATGTCAAATTAAGAAGAATGTTATTCCTTGGAGACCAATTGGGTCATTTATCACATTTATAAGGTCAAAGTCCAAAATCAGTTCAATTAAGTCCCACAGTCAAACGTTTCACTGTTAAAAGTGATGCAACCCAGTAACATCCGAATACCATCGCTAAATACATGTTGGTACGAATATATGACGCAACCGTTGTAACTCAAACGGATTTATGCCGCTAGAAAGTCAATGAAATGTAGTCTTTGGAACAGATCCTATTTATTCAGCGAGTGCTAACGGCCAGGATTGGTCCCACAATAAGAAAAGTCTTATTTATCTAAAATTTTAAATAAAGCGCTACCACTGAGCCTAATGTAATCGCTGATTTCCAGCAATCATGTCAAATTAAGAAGAATGTAATTACTTGGAGACCAATTGCTCATTTATCACATTTATGAGGTCACAGTACAGAATCAGTTCAATTAAGTCCCACAGTCAATTGCTTCACTGTTAAAACCGATACAACTTGGTAATATCGGAAAAAATCACTAAGTACATGTTGTTACGAATATGTGACGCAACCGTTGTAACTCAAACGGATTGACACCGTTAGAAAATCAATGAAATGTAGTTTTTGAAACTGTCTCTATTTCTTCAACGCGAACTAACGGCTAGGATTAGTCCCACATTAAAAAATGACTTAGTTATCTTAATTTTTTAATAAAGCGCTACCACAGCGCCCAGTGTAATCGCTGAGTTCCAGCAATCATGTCAAATTCAGAAAAATGTTAGTTCTTGTAGTCAAACTGGCTCATTTATCACATTTATAAGGTCAAAGACCAAAATCAGTTTATTTAAGTCCCACAGTCAAACGTTTCACTGTTAATAGCGATGCAACCTAGTAATATCCGAATACTATCGCTAAATACATGTTGGTACGAAAATGTGACGCAATCGTTGTAACTCAAACGGATTTGCCCCGATAGAAGGTCAATGAAATGTAGTTTTTTAAACTGTCTGTATTTCTTCAACGCGAACTAACGGCTAGGATTGGTCCTACAGTAAAAAATGATTTATTTATCTAAATTTTTAATTAAAGCGCTACCACAGAGCCTTATGTAATCGCTGAATTCCAGCAATCATGTCAAATTAAGAAGAATGTTATTCCTTGGAGACCAATTGGATCATTTATCACATTTACAAGGTCACATTCCAGAATCAGATCAATTAATTCCCACAGTCAATCGTTTCACTGTTAAAAGCAATACAACTTAGTAATATCGGAAGAAAATCACTAAATACATGTTGGTACGAATAAGTGACGCAACCGTTGTAACTCAAACGGATTGACACCGTTAGAAAATCAATGAAATGTAGTTTTTGAAACTGTCTCTATATCTTCAGCGCGAACTAACGGCTAGGATTGGTCCCACAGTAAAAAATGACTTATTTATCTTAATTTTTAATAAAGCGCTACCACAGAGCCTAATGTAATCGCTGAATTTCAGCAATCATGTCAAATTAAGAAGAATGTTATTCCTTGGAGACCAATTGGCTCATTTATCACATTTATAAAGTCACATTCCAGAATCAGATCAATTAATTCCCACAGTCAATCGTTTCACTGTTAAAAGCAATACAACTTAGTAATATCGGATCAAAATCACTAAATACATGTTGGTACGAATAAGTGACGCAACCGTTGTAACTCAAACGGATTGACACCGTTAGAAAATCAATGAAATGTAGTTTTTGAACCTGTCTCTATTTCTTCAGCGCGAACTAACGGCTAGGATGGGTCCCACAGTAAAAAATGACTTATTTATCTTAATTTTTTAATAAAGCGCTACCACGGCGCCCAGTGTAATCACTGAGTTCCAGCAATCATGTCAAATGAAGAAGAATGTTAGTTCTTGTAGTCAAACTGGTTCATTTATCACATTTATAAGGTCAAAGTTCAAAATCAGTTCAATTAAGTCCCACAGTCAAACGTTTCACTGTTAAAAGTGATGCAACCTAGTAATATCCGAATACCATCGCTAAATACATGTTGGTACGAATATGTGACGCAACCGTTGTAACTCAAACGGATTTATGCCGCTAGAAAGTCAATGAAATGTTGTCTTTGGAACAGATCCTATTTATTCAGCGAGTGCTAACGGTCAGGATTGGTCCCACAGTAAGAAAAGTCTTATTTATCTAAAATTTTAAATAAAGCGCTACCACAGAGCCTAATGTAATCGCTGAATTCCAGCAATCATGTCAAATTAGGAAGAATGTAATGGCGTGGTGACCAATTGGCTCATTTATCACATTTATAAGGTCACATTCCAGAATCAGTTCAATTAAATCCCACAGTCACTCGTTTCACTGTTAGAAGCGATGCAACCTAGTAATATCCGAATACTATCGCTAAATACATGTTGGTACGAATATGTGACGCAACCGTTGTAACTCAAACGGATTTATGCCGCTAGAAAGTCAATGAAATGTTGTCTTTGGAACAGATCCTATTTATTCAGCGAGTGCTAACGGCCAGGATTGGTCCCACAATAAGAAAAGTCTTATTTATCTAAAATTTTAAATAAAGCGCTACCACTGAGCCTAATGTAATCGCTGAATTCCAGCAATCATGTCAAATTAAGAAGAATGTAATTACTTGGAGACCAATTGCTCATTTATCACATTTATGAGGCCACAGTACAGAATCAGTTCAATTAATTCCCACAGTCAATCGTTTCACTGTAAAAAGCAATACAACTTAGTAATATCGGAAGAAAATCACTAAATACATGTTGGTACGAATATGTGACGCAACCGTTGTAACTCAAACGGATTGAACCCGTTAGAAAGTCATTGAAATGTAGTTTTTGAAACTGTCTGTATTTCTTCAGCGCGAACTAACGGATAGGATTGGTCCCACAGTAATCAATATAGAAAGTGTTGCGGAGAGGTTGCCAAGGCAAAGGCATTAAGCACGGAAAGGAAAGGGCAAAGGCAGGCAAGGAAATAGGAAGAGGAATCAGGAAGGCAGGGGTAGGCAAGGCATGGGAGCCACAGGCAAGGACATAGTAGGCAGGCACCAGAAAAGGCATAGGAAGGGTAGGCAAAGAAAGGCACGGTCAGTGCTGGCAAGGCAATGGAACGGCAAGGCAGGGGTGCATGACTTTAATAGAAAATCTCCACCTTACAACTCAAAGATTGCGTATACTCAATATTATCAAATTTATCTCAGGTCAATATACAGTGAATCATAGCCATTACAAGTATTTAAACAATCGGTCATAACGACATATCATTTTTTGATAAATCTGAGATTAACTTGGTTCCAATGACAACAACATTAAAAAGTCAAGATATAGAAATAATCAAAGAAGTCTTACTTAAAGATTACCTATTATATGAAAACCTGGTTGTTGTAGGTGCAAGATAATTATGTTTTTCCTAGCCCTGTCCAGGATTTGAACCTGAATCTCTCATTTGCATGAGTGTCATAGCCATTAGACCAGCAGGGCATAAATATATATATATATACGAAACTTTACAGGTGAATATTATATACACTTAGGAATTTACAGCACACAGCCTAGTTAATTAACCTTTTGAGAAATGCTGGTCAAGTAACTGTGTTAAACGCTTGGTGGACCAATTAATATAAATTGTAAACTGCGCCTTAGTACAAGTTTTCATGACATTAGAATAAAAAGCTCTTATTCCAAACTGAACAGAAACTTCAAAAGTATAGCAATAAATTAGGCTAGCTTGGTACCTAGCTAGAGCTGGACTTAAACATGATATCCAGCATTGGTGTAAAGTTCAGGTCAAGTTACAGAAAAAGAAATTATATATCAAGACATTATTTGTATATATACATATAAGGAAATTAAATAAGAAATATATATATAATGAATATATTTGAAGATTTTCAAAACATGTTGACGATTGCACGAGAACCGCTTTTCAGAATTTAAAAAGCCTCAGTAATATATTGAAATAATTTTCGTTTCTGTAACTTGAGCCGCATGATGTATGCTCACCGGCAGGGTTAAAAAAGTTTATTTCCAGATGTGTGTACAATATATATAGCTAGCTACAATCGTCCACGAAAAGATGGCTCTCCCATTTCCCCTCAATGTTAAAAACTGCCCTTTAATGGCTAAGCAACGTAAACAATTACATGTGACATACCTTTATATAAACATTGATCATGAGTGAGAACATAACACACTATCTGCAAAATATCTAGCTAGCTATGTTCTTTTGCTGACTTTGCTAAACTTTTTGGTTCTTGATCTTTGGTATAAAATTGCCAAAGACAACAACTTGTATGGACGATTGTAGCTAGAACCAGCTATGTGATGGGGCATTCCTACGCTACAGTGTAGAATTATCTCACTCACTGTGTAGTATATGTAAAGCTAGCTAGCTATAGCTAGAAAATCTGTCTGAAAGAATATTTCTATTAGCAAGCTATTTTGCTGATTTAATGCCAGCTAAAATAGCTAATTTTATGCTAGATACATTAATAGTTTTACCCCAACTAAGTAGTTAATTTTATGCTAGCCTTGTAGCTAGTTTTGTGCTAACCATAGGTACTGTTTGCTCTTTTTTATACTATCTAGCTAGCTATATGCTATCTAAGTTCTATTATTATTCTATCTAAATCTGTAGTTTTAAGCTAGCTAGCTTTAGGTGTGAGTGAGAATAAGAATGGGTTCATTACATGTAAAAAATAGTGATATACTAGCGAGCTAAACATACCCTTTCTTCGTTTTCTTGAAAATAACCTTCCAGAAGTTTCGATATAGCTTAGATTAACGAAAGTTTGAGTTTGAGGCGCTATGTTATCCGAGAAAAAGTCACGTGATATTAGTCAAAGTGACTTATGAATCACGTGGTTAGAACTAACTTAGTCTCAACTGGAAGTTCCCGCTAGGAGATCTTTAAATAAACAAAAGCACTCCATCGCCGTATATACTCGCTCAATCTGAAATTTACGAAAGAATAACCAGAAAAATTACGGGGCAACCCAGTCGAAAAACGTCCTACGAAAATTTAAATTTTGATGTATACGTGCGGAAATCCTATACACTCTCCTCCGTCCCTTATATTTGGCTTATTTAATGAGGAAATGGGCTCCGCTAGGCTCCGGGCGCTGGCGCGCACTCCGCTTCTCTCCGCAAAAAATGATTTATTTATCTAAATTTTTAAATAAAGCGCTACCACAGAGCCTAATGTAATCGCTGAATTCCAGCAATCATGTCAAATTAAGAAGAATGTTATTCCTTGGAGACCAATTGGCTCATTTATTACATTTATAAGGTCACATTCCAGAATCAGATCAATTAATTCCCACAGTCAATCGTTTCACTGTTAAAAGCAATACAACTTAGTAATATCGGAACAAAATCACTAAATACATGTTGGTACGAATAAGTGATGCAACCGTTGTAACTCAAACGGATTGACACCGTTAGAAAATCAATGAAATGTAGTTTTTGAACCTGTCTCTACTTCTTAAGCGCGAAGTAACGGCTAGGATTGGTCCCACAGTAAAAAATGACTTATTTATCTTAATTTTTAATAAAGCACTACCATGGCGCCCAGTGTAATCGCTGAGTTCCAGCAATCATGTCAAATTAAGAAGAATGTTAGTTCTTGTAGTCAAACTGGCTCATTTATCACATTTATAAGTTCAAAGACCAAAATCAGTTCAATTAAGTCCCACAGTCAAACGTTTCACTGTTAAAAGCGATGCAACCTAGTAGTATTTGAATACTATCGCTAAATACATGTTGATACGAATATGTGACGCAACCGTTGTAACTCAAACGGATTTATGCCGCTAGAAAGTCAATGAAATGTAGTCTTTGGAACAGATCCTATTTATTCAGCGAGTGCTAACGGCCAGGATTGTGCTCACAGTAAGAAAAGTCTTATTTATCTAAAATTTTAAATAAAGCGCTACCACAGAACCTAATGTAATCGCTGAATTCCAGCAATCATGTCAAATTAAGAAGAATGTAATTGCTTGGAGACCAATTGGCATATTTATCACATTTATGAGGTCACAGTCCAGAATCAGTTCAATTAATTCCCACAGTCAATCGTTTCACTGTAAAAAGCAATACAACTTAGTAATATCGGAAGAAAATCACTAAATACATGTTGGTACGAATATGTGACGCAACCGTTGTAATTCAAACGGATTGAACCCGTTAGAAAGTCATTGAAATGTAGTTTTTGAAACTGTCTGTATTTCTTCAGCGCGAACAAACGGCTAGGATTGGTCCCACAGTAAAAAATGATTTATTTATCTAAATTTTTAAATAAAGCGCTACCACAGAGCCTAATGTAATCGCTGAATTTCAGCAATCATGTCAAATTAAGAAGAATGTTATTCCTTGGAGACCAATTGGCTCATTTATCACATTTATAAAGTCACATTCCAGAATCAGATCAATTAATTCCCACAGTCAATCGTTTCACTGTTAAAAGCAATACAACTTAGTAATATCGGATCAAAATCCCTAAATACATGTTGGTACGAATAAGTGACGCAACCGTTGTAACTCAAACGGATTGACACCGTTAGAAAATCAATGAAATGTAGTTTTTGAACCTGTCTCTATTTCTTCAGCGCGAACTAACGGCTAGGATGGGTCCCACAGTAAAAAATGACTTATTTATCTTAATTTTTTAATAAAGCGCTACCACGGCGCCCAGTGTAATCACTGAGTTCCAGCAATCATGTCAAATGAAGAAGAATGTTAGTTCTTGTAGTCAAACTGGTTCATTTATCACATTTATAAGGTCAAAGTTCAAAATCAGTTCAATTAAGTCCCACAGTCAAACGTTTCACTGTTAAAAGTGATGCAACCTAGTAATATCCGAATACCATCGCTAAATACATGTTGGTACGAATATGTGACGCAACCGTTGTAACTCAAACGGATTTATGCCGCTAGAAAGTCAATGAAATGTTGTCTTTGGAACAGATCCTATTTATTCAGCGAGTGCTAACGGTCAGGATTGGTCCCACAGTAAGAAAAGTCTTATTTATCTAAAATTTTAAATAAAGCGCTACCACAGAGCCTAATGTAATCGCTGAATTCCAGCAATCATGTCAAATTAGGAAGAATGTAATGGCGTGGTGACCAATTGGCTCATTTATCACATTTATAAGGTCACATTCCAGAATCAGTTCAATTAAATCCCACAGTCACTCGTTTCACTGTTAGAAGCGATGCAACCTAGTAATATCCGAATACTATCGCTAAATACATGTTGGTACGAATATGTGACGCAACCGTTGTAACTCAAACGGATTTATGCCGCTAGAAAGTCAATGAAATGTAGTCTTTGGAACAGATCCTATTTATTCAGCGAGTGCTAACGGCCAGGATTGGTCCCACAATGAGAAAAGTCTTATTTATCTAAAATTTTAAATAAAGCGCTACCACTGAGCCTAATGTAATCGCTGAATTCCAGCAATCATGTCAAATTAAGAAGAATGTAATTACTTGGAGACCAATTGCTCATTTATCACATTTATGAGGTCACAGTACAGAATCAGTTCAATTAATTCCCACAGTCAATCGTTTCACTGTAAAAAGCAATACAACTTAGTAATATCGGAAGAAAATCACTAAATACATGTTGGTACGAATATGTGACGCAACCGTTGTAACTCAAACGGATTGAACCCGTTAGAAAGTCATTGAAATGTAGTTTTTGAAACTGTCTGTATTTCTTCAGCGCGAACTAACGGCTAGGATTGGTCCCACAGTAATCAATATAGAAAGTGTTGCGGAGAGGTTGCCAAGGCAAAGGCATTAAGCACGGAAAGGAAAGGGCAAAGGCAGGCAAGGAAATAGGAAGAGGAATCAGGAAGGCAGGGGTAGGCAAGGCATGGGAGCCACAGGCAAGGACATAGTAGGCAGGCACCAGAAAAGGCATAGGAAGGGTAGGCAAAGAAAGGCACGGTCAGTGCTGGCAAGGCAATGGAACGGCAAGGCAGGGGTGCATGACTTTAATAGAAAATCTCCACCTTACAACTCAAAGATTGCGTATACTCAATATTATCAAATTTATCTCAGGTCAATATACAGTGAATCATAGCCATTACAAGTATTTAAACAATCGGTCATAACGACATATCATTTTTTGATAAATCTGAGATTAACTTGGTTCCAATGACAACAACATTAAAAAGTCAAGATATAGAAATAATCAAAGAAGTCTTACTTAAAGATTACCTATTATATGAAAACCTGGTTGTTGTAGGTGCAAGATAATTATGTTTTTCCTAGCCCTGTCCAGGATTTGAACCTGAATCTCTCATTTGCATGAGTGTCATAGCCATTAGACCAGCAGGGCATAAATATATATATATATACGAAACTTTACAGGTGAATATTATATACACTTAGGAATTTACAGCACACAGCCTAGTTAATTAACCTTTTGAGAAATGCTGGTCAAGTAACTGTGTTAAACGCTTGGTGGACCAATTAATATAAATTGTAAACTGCGCCTTAGTACAAGTTTTCATGACATTAGAATAAAAAGCTCTTATTCCAAACTGAACAGAAACTTCAAAAGTATAGCAATAAATTAGGCTAGCTTGGTACCTAGCTAGAGCTGGACTTAAACATGATATCCAGCATTGGTGTAAAGTTCAGGTCAAGTTACAGAAAAAGAAATTATATATCAAGACATTATTTGTATATATACATATAAGGAAATTAAATAAGAAATATATATATAATGAATATATTTGAAGATTTTCAAAACATGTTGACGATTGCACGAGAACCGCTTTTCAGAATTTAAAAAGCCTCAGTAATATATTGAAATAATTTTCGTTTCTGTAACTTGAGCCGCATGATGTATGCTCACCGGCAGGGTTAAAAAAGTTTATTTCCAGATGTGTGTACAATATATATAGCTAGCTACAATCGTCCACGAAAAGATGGCTCTCCCATTTCCCCTCAATGTTAAAAACTGCCCTTTAATGGCTAAGCAACGTAAACAATTACATGTGACATACCTTTATATAAACATTGATCATGAGTGAGAACATAACACACTATCTGCAAAATATCTAGCTAGCTATGTTCTTTTGCTGACTTTGCTAAACTTTTTGGTTCTTGATCTTTGGTATAAAATTGCCAAAGACAACAACTTGTATGGACGATTGTAGCTAGAACCAGCTATGTGATGGGGCATTCCTACGCTACAGTGTAGAATTATCTCACTCACTGTGTAGTATATGTAAAGCTAGCTAGCTATAGCTAGAAAATCTGTCTGAAAGAATATTTCTATTAGCAAGCTATTTTGCTGATTTAATGCCAGCTAAAATAGCTAATTTTATGCTAGATACATTAATAGTTTTACCCCAACTAAGTAGTTAATTTTATGCTAGCCTTGTAGCTAGTTTTGTGCTAACCATAGGTACTGTTTGCTCTTTTTTATACTATCTAGCTAGCTATATGCTATCTAAGTTCTATTATTATTCTATCTAAATCTGTAGTTTTAAGCTAGCTAGCTTTAGGTGTGAGTGAGAATAAGAATGGGTTCATTACATGTAAAAAATAGTGATATACTAGCGAGCTAAACATACCCTTTCTTCGTTTTCTTGAAAATAACCTTCCAGAAGTTTCGATATAGCTTAGATTAACGAAAGTTTGAGTTTGAGGCGCTATGTTATCCGAGAAAAAGTCACGTGATATTAGTCAAAGTGACTTATGAATCACGTGGTTAGAACTAACTTAGTCTCAACTGGAAGTTCCCGCTAGGAGATCTTTAAATAAACAAAAGCACTCCATCGCCGTATATACTCGCTCAATCTGAAATTTACGAAAGAATAACCAGAAAAATTACGGGGCAACCCAGTCGAAAAACGTCCTACGAAAATTTAAATTTTGATGTATACGTGCGGAAATCCTATACACTCTCCTCCGTCCCTTATATTTGGCTTATTTAATGAGGAAATGGGCTCCGCTACGCTCCGGGCGCTGGCGCGCAGTCCGCTTCTCTCCGCAAAAAATGATTTATTTATCTAAATTTTTAAATAAAGCGCTACCACAGAGCCTAATGTAATCGCTGAATTCCAGCAATCATGTCAAATTAAGAAGAATGTTATTCCTTGGAGACCAATTGGCTCATTTATTACATTTATAAGGTCACATTCCAGAATCAGATCAATTAATTCCCACAGTCAATCGTTTCACTGTTAAAAGCAATAAAACTTAGTAATATCGGAACAAAATCACTAAATACATGTTGGTACGAATAAGTGATGCAACCGTTGTAACTCAAACGGATTGACACCGTTAGAAAATCAATGAAATGTAGTTTTTGAACCTGTCTCTACTTCTTAAGCGCGAAGTAACGGCTAGGATTGGTCCCACAGTAAAAAATGACTTATTTATCTTAATTTTTAATAAAGCACTACCATGGCGCCCAGTGTAATCGCTGAGTTCCAGCAATCATGTCAAATTAAGAAGAATGTTAGTTCTTGTAGTCAAACTGGCTCATTTATCACATTTATAAGTTCAAAGACCAAAATCAGTTCAATTAAGTCCCACAGTCAAACGTTTCACTGTTAAAAGCGATGCAACCTAGTAGTATTTGAATACTATCGCTAAATACATGTTGATACGAATATGTGACGCAACTGTTGTAACTCAAACGGATTTATGCCGCTAGAAAGTCAATGAAATGTAGTCTTTGGAACAGATCCTATTTATTCAGCGAGTGCTAACGGCCAGGATTGTGCTCACAGTAAGAAAAGTCTTATTTATCTAAAATTTTAAATAAAGCGCTACCACAGAACCTAATGTAATCGCTGAATTCCAGCAATCATGTCAGATTAAGAAGAATGTAATTGCTTGGAGACCAATTGGCATATTTATCACATTTATGAGGTCACAGTCCAGAATCAGTTCAATTAATTCCCACAGTCAATCGTTTCACTGTAAAAAGCAATACAACTTAGTAATATCGGAAGAAAATCACTAAATACATGTTGGTACGAATATGTGACGCAACCGTTGTAATTCAAACGGATTGAACCCGTTAGAAAGTCATTGAAATGTAGTTTTTGAAACTGTCTGTATTTCTTCAGCGCGAACAAACGGCTAGGATTGGTCCCACAGTAAAAAATGATTTATTTATCTAAATTTTTAAATAAAGCGCTACCACAGAGCCTAATGTAATCGCTGAATTTCAGCAATCATGTCAAATTAAGAAGAATGTTATTCCTTGGAGACCAATTGGCTCATTTATCACATTTATAAAGTCACATTCCAGAATCAGATCAATTAATTCCCACAGTCAATCGTTTCACTGTTAAAAGCATTACAACTTAGTAATATCGGATCAAAATCACTAAATACATGTTGGTACGAATAAGTGACGCAACCGTTGTAACTCAAACGGATTGACACCGTTAGAAAATCAATGAAATGTAGTTTTTGAACCTGTCTCTATTTCTTCAGCGCGAACTAACGGCTAGGATGGGTCCCACAGTAAAAAATGACTTATTTATCTTAATTTTTTAATAAAGCGCTACCACGGCGCCCAGTGTAATCACTGAGTTCCAGCAATCATGTCAAATGAAGAAGAATGTTAGTTCTTGTAGTCAAACTGGTTTATTTATCACATTTATAAGGTCAAAGTTCAAAATCAGTTCAATTAAGTCCCACAGTCAAACGTTTCACTGTTAAAAGTGATGCAACCTAGTAATATCCGAATACCATCGCTAAATACATGTTGGTACGAATATGTGACGCAACCGTTGTGACTCAAACGGATTTATGCCGCTAGAAAGTCAATGAAATGTTGTCTTTGGAACAGATCCTATTTATTCAGCGAGTGCTACCGGTCAGGATTGGTCCCACAGTAAGAAAAGTCTTATTTATCTAAAATTTTAAATAAAGCGCTACCACAGAGCCTAATGTAATCGCTGAATTCCAGCAATCATGTCAAATTAGGAAGAATGTAATGGAGTGGTGACCAATTGGCTCATTTATCACATTTATAAGGTCACATTCCAGAATCAGTTCAATTAAATCCCACAGTCACTCGTTTCACTGTTAGAAGCGATGCAACCTAGTAATATCCGAATACTATCGCTAAATACATGTTGGTACGAATATGTGACGCAACCGTTGTAACTCAAACGGATTTATGCCGCTAGAAAGTCAATGAAATGTAGTCTTTGGAACAGATCCTATTTATTCAGCGAGTGCTAACGGCCAGGATTGGTCCCACAATAAGAAAAGTCTTATTTATCTAAAATTTTAAATAAAGCGCTACCACTGAGCCTAATGTAATCGCTGAATTCCAGCAATCATGTCAAATTAAGAAGAATGTAATTACTTGGAGACCAATTGCTCATTTATCACATTTATGAGGTCACAGTACAGAATCAGTTCAATTAATTCCCACAGTCAATCGTTTCACTGTAAAAAGCAATACAACTTAGTAATATCGGAAGAAAATCACTAAATACATGTTGGTACGAATATGTGACGCAACCGTTGTAACTCAAACGGATTGAACCCGTTAGAAAGTCATTGAAATGTAGTTTTTGAAACTGTCTGTATTTCTTCAGCGCGAACTAACGGCTAGGATTGGTCCCACAGTAATCAATATAGAAAGTGTTGCGGAGAGGTTGCCAAGGCAAAGGCATTAAGCACGGAAAGGAAAGGGCAAAGGCAGGCAAGGAAATAGGAAGAGGAATCAGGAAGGCAGGGGTAGGCAAGGCATGGGAGCCACAGGCAAGGACATAGTAGGCAGGCACCAGAAAAGGCATAGGAAGGGTAGGCAAAGAAAGGCACGGTCAGTGCTGGCAAGGCAATGGAACGGCAAGGCAGGGGTGCATGACTTTAATAGAAAATCTCCACCTTACAACTCAAAGATTGCGTATACTCAATATTATCAAATTTATCTCAGGTCAATATACAGTGAATCATAGCCATTACAAGTATTTAAACAATCGGTCATAACGACATATCATTTTTTGATAAATCTGAGAATAACTTGGTTCCAATGACAACAACATTAAAAAGTCAAGATATAGAAATAATCAAAGAAGTCTTACTTAAAGATTACCTATTATATGAAAACCTGGTTGTTGTAGGTGCAAGATAATTATGTTTTTCCTAGCCCTGTCCAGGATTTGAACCTGAATCTCTCATTTGCATGAGTGTCATAGCCATTAGACCAGCAGGGCATAAATATATATATATATACGAAACTTTACAGGTGAATATTATATACACTTAGGAATTTACAGCACACAGCCTAGTTAATTAACCTTTTGAGAAATGCTGGTCAAGTAACTGTGTTAAACGCTTGGTGGACCAATTAATATAAATTGTAAACTGCGCCTTAGTACAAGTTTTCATGACATTAGAATAAAAAGCTCTTATTCCAAACTGAACAGAAACTTCAAAAGTATAGCAATAAATTAGGCTAGCTTGGTACCTAGCTAGAGCTGGACTTAAACATGATATCCAGCATTGGTGTAAAGTTCAGGTCAAGTTACAGAAAAAGAAATTATATATCAAGACATTATTTGTATATATACATATAAGGAAATTAAATAAGAAATATATATATAATGAATATATTTGAAGATTTTCAAAACATGTTGACGATTGCACGAGAACCGCTTTTCAGAATTTAAAAAGCCTCAGTAATATATTGAAATAATTTTCGTTTCTGTAACTTGAGCCGCATGATGTATGCTCACCGGCAGGGTTAAAAAAGTTTATTTCCAGATGTGTGTACAATATATATAGCTAGCTACAATCGTCCACGAAAAGATGGCTCTCCCATTTCCCCTCAATGTTAAAAACTGCCCTTTAATGGCTAAGCAACGTAAACAATTACATGTGACATACCTTTATATAAACATTGATCATGAGTGAGAACATAACACACTATCTGCAAAATATCTAGCTAGCTATGTTCTTTTGCTGACTTTGCTAAACTTTTTGGTTCTTGATCTTTGGTATAAAATTGCCAAAGACAACAACTTGTATGGACGATTGTAGCTAGAACCAGCTATGTGATGGGGCATTCCTACGCTACAGTGTAGAATTATCTCACTCACTGTGTAGTATATGTAAAGCTAGCTAGCTATAGCTAGAAAATCTGTCTGAAAGAATATTTCTATTAGCAAGCTATTTTGCTGATTTAATGCCAGCTAAAATAGCTAATTTTATGCTAGATACATTAATAGTTTTACCCCAACTAAGTAGTTAATTTTATGCTAGCCTTGTAGCTAGTTTTGTGCTAACCATAGGTACTGTTTGCTCTTTTTTATACTATCTAGCTAGCTATATGCTATCTAAGTTCTATTATTATTCTATCTAAATCTGTAGTTTTAAGCTAGCTAGCTTTAGGTGTGAGTGAGAATAAGAATGGGTTCATTACATGTAAAAAATAGTGATATACTAGCGAGCTAAACATACCCTTTCTTCGTTTTCTTGAAAATAACCTTCCAGAAGTTTCGATATAGCTTAGATTAACGAAAGTTTGAGTTTGAGGCGCTATGTTATCCGAGAAAAAGTCACGTGATATTAGTCAAAGTGACTTATGAATCACGTGGTTAGAACTAACTTAGTCTCAACTGGAAGTTCCCGCTAGGAGATCTTTAAATAAACAAAAGCACTCCATCGCCGTATATACTCGCTCAATCTGAAATTTACGAAAGAATAACCAGAAAAATTACGGGGCAACCCAGTCGAAAAACGTCCTACGAAAATTTAAATTTTGATGTATACGTGCGGAAATCCTATACACTCTCCTCCGTCCCTTATATTTGGCTTATTTAATGAGGAAATGGGCTCCGCTACGCTCCGGGCGCTGGCGCGCACTCCGCTTCTCTCCGCAAAAAATGATTTATTTATCTAAATTTTTAAATAAAGCGCTACCACAGAGCCTAATGTAATCGCTGAATTCCAGCAATCATGTCAAATTAAGAAGAATGTTAGTTCTTGTAGTCAAACTGGCTCATTTTTCACATTTATAAGGTCAAAGTCCAAAATCAGTTCAATTAAGTCCCACAGTCAAACGTTTTACTGTTAAAAGTGATGCAACCTAGTAATATCCGAATACCATCGCTAAATACATGTTGGTACGAATATGTGACGCAACCGTTGTAACTCAAACGGATTTATGCCGCTAGAAAGTCAATGAGATGTTCTCTTTGGAACAGATCCTATTTATTCAGCGAGTGCTAACGGTCAGGATTGGTCCCACAGTAAGAAAAGTCTTATTTATCTAAAATTTTAAATAAAGCGCTACCACTGAGCCTAATGTAATCGCTGAATTCCAGCAATCATGTCAAATTAAGAAGAATGTAATTACTTGGAGACCAATTGCTCATTTATCACATTTATGAGGTCACAGTACAGAATCAGTTCAATTAATTCCCACAGTCAATCGTTTCACTGTAAAAAGCAATACAACTTAGTAATATCGGAAGAAAATCACTAAATACATGTTGGTACGAATATGTGACGCAACCGTTGTAACTCAAACGGATTGAACCCGTTAGAAAGTCATTGAAATGTAGTTTTTGAAACTGTCTGTATTTCTTCAGCGCGAACTAACGGCTAGGATTGGTCCCACAGTAAAAAATGATTTATTTATCTAAATTTTTAAATAAAGCGCTACCACAGAGCCTAATGTAATCACTGAATTCCAGCAATCATGTCAAATTAAGAAGAATGTTATTCCTTGGAGACCAATTGGCTCATTTATTACATTTATAAGGTCACATTCCAAAATCAGTTCAATTAAATCCCACAGTCAAACGTTTTACTGTTAAAAGTGATGCAACCTAGTAATATCCGAATACCATCGCTAAATACATGTTGGTACGAATATGTGACGCAACCGTTGTAACTCAAACGGATTGACCCCGATAGAAAGTCAATGAAATATAGTTTTTGAAACTGTCTGTATTTATTCAGCGAGTGCTAACGGTCAGGATTGGTCCCACAGTAAGAAAAGTCTTATTTATCTAAAATTTTAAATAAAGCGCTACCACTGAGCCTAATGTAATCGCTGAATTCCAGCAATCATGTCAAATTAAGAAGAATGTAATTACTTGGAGACCAATTGCTCATTTATCACATTTATGAGGTCACAGTACAGAATCAGTTCAATTAATTCCCACAGTCAATCGTTTCACTGTAAAAAGCAATACAACTTAGTAATATCGGAAGAAAATCACTAAATACATGTTGGTACGAATATGTGACGCAACCGTTGTAACTCAAACGGATTGAACCCGTTAGAAAGTCATTGAAATGTAGTTTTTGAAACTGTCTGTATTTCTTCAGCGCGAACTAACGGCTAGGATTGGTCCCACAGTAAAAAATGATTTATTTATCTAAATTTTTAAATAAAGCGCTACCACAGAGCCTAATGTAATCACTGAATTCCAGCAATCATGTCAAATTAAGAAGAATGTTATTCCTTGGAGACCAATTGGCTCATTTATTACATTTATAAGGTCACATTCCAGAATCAGATCAATTAATTCCCACAGTCAATCGTTTCACTGTTAAAAGCAATACAACTTAGTAATATCGGAACAAAATCACTAAATACATGTTGGTACGAATAAGTGATGCAACCGTTGTAACTCAAACGGATTGACACCGTTAGAAAATCAATGAAATGTAGTTTTTGAACCTGTCTCTACTTCTTCATCGCGAACTAACGGCTAGGATGGGTCCCGCAGTAAAAAATGACTTATTTATCTTAACTTTTTAATAAAGCGCTACCACGGCGCCCAGTGTAATCACTGAGTTCCAGCAATCATGTCAAATGAAGAAGAATGTTAGTTCTTGTAGTCAAACTGGCTCATTTATCACATTTATAAGGTCAAAGTCCAAAATCAGTTCAATTAAATCCCACAGTCAAACGTTTTACTGTTAAAAGTGATGCAACCTAGTAATATCCGAATACCATCGCTAAATACATGTTGGTACGAATATGTGACGCAACCGTTGTAACTCAAACGGATTGACCCCGATAGAAAGTCAATGAAATATAGTTTTTGAAACTGTCTGTATTTATTCAGCGAGTGCTAACGGTCAGGATTGGTCCCACAGTAAGAAAAGTCTTATTTATCTAAAATTTTAAATAAAGCGCTACCACTGAGCCTAATGTAATCGCTGAATTCCAGCAATCATGTCAAATTAAGAAGAATGTAATTACTTGGAGACCAATTGCTCATTTATCACATTTATGAGGTCACATTCCAGAATAAGTTCAATTAAATCCGACAGTCAATCGTTTCACTATTAAAAGCAATGCAACTTAGTATTATCGGAAGAAAATCACTAAGTACATGTTGGTACGAATTTGTGACGCAACCGTTGTAACTCAAACGGATTGACCCCGATAGAAAGTCAATGAAATATAGTTTTTGAAACTGTCTGTATTTCTTCAGCGCGAACTAACGGCTAGGATTGGTCCCACAGTAAAAAATGATTTATTTATCTAAATTTTTAAATAAAGCGCTACCACAGAGTCTAATGTAATCGCTGAATTCCAGCAATCATATCAAATTAAGAAGAATGTTATTCCTTGGAGTCCAATTGGCTCATTTATCACATTTATAAGGTCATATTCCCGAATCAGTTCAATCAAATCCCACAGTCAATTGTTTCACTGTTAAAAGCAATGCAACTTAGTAATATCGGAAGAAAATCACTAACTACATGTTGGTACGAATATGTGACGCAACCGTTGTAACTCAAACGGATTTGCCCCGATAGAAAGTCAATGAAAATTAGTTTTTGAAACTGTCTGTATTTCTTCAACGCGAACTAACGGCTAGGATTGGTCCTACAGTAAAAAATGATTTATTTATCTAAATTTTTAAATAAAGCGCTACCACAGAGCCTAATGTAATGGTTGAATTCCAGCAATCATATCAAATTAAGAAGAATGTTATTCCTTGGAGTTCAATTGTCCCATTTATCACATTTATCAGGTCACAGTCCAAAGTTAGTTCAATTAAGTCCCACAGTCAATCGCTTCACTGTTAAAACCGACACAACTTGGTAATATCGGAAAAAAATCACTAAGTACATGTTGTTACGAATATGTGACGCAACCGTTGTAACTCAAACGGATTTATGCCGCTAGAAAGTCAATGAAATGTAGTCTTTGGAACAGATCCTATTTATTCAGCGAGTGCTAACGGCCAGGATTGGTCCCACAGTAAGAAAAGTCTTATTTATCTAAAATTTTAAATAAAGCGCTACCACAGAGCCTAATGTAATCGCTGAATTCCAGCAATCATGTCAAATTAAGAAGAATGTAATTGCTTGGAGACCAATTGGCATATTTATCACATTTATGAGGTCACAGTCCAGAATCAGTTCAATTAATTCCCACAGTCAATCGTTTCACTGTAAAAAGCAATACAACTTAGTAATATCGGAAGAAAATCACTAAATACATGTTGGTACGAATATGTGACGCAACCGTTGTAACGCAAACGGATTGAACCCGTTAGAAAGTCATTGAAATGTAGTTTTTGAACCTGTCTGTATTTCTTCAGCGCGAACAAACGGCTAGGATTGGTCCCACAGTAAAAAATGATTTATTTATCTAAATTTTTAAATAAAGCGCTACCACAGAGCCTAATGTAATCGCTGAATTTCAGCAATCATGTCAAATTAAGAAGAATGTTATTCCTTGGAGACCAATTGGCTCATTTATCACATTTATAAGGTCACATTCCAGAATCAGATCAATTAATTGCCACAGTCAATCGTTTCAGTGTTAAAAGCAATGCAACTTAGTAATATCGGATCAAAATCACTAAATACATGTTGGTACGAATAGGTGACGCAACCGTTGTAACTCAAACGGATTGACACCGTTAGAAAATCAATGAATTGTAGTTTTTGAACCTGTCTCTATTTCTTCAGCGCGAACTAACGGCTAGGATGGGTCCCACAGTAAAAAATGACTTATTTATCTTAATTTTTTAATAAAGCGCTACCACGGCGCCCAGTGTAATCACTGAGTTCCAGCAATCATGTCAAATGAAGAAGAATGTTAGTTCTTGTAGTCAAACTGCCTCATTTATCACATTTATAAGGTCAAAGTCCAAAATCAGTTCAATTAAGTCCCACAATCAATCGTTTCACTGTTAAAAGTGATGCAACCTAGTAATATCCGAATACCATCGCTAAATACATGTTGGTACGAATATGTGACGCAACCGTTGTAACTCAAACGGATTTATGCCGCTAGAAAGTCAATGAAATGTTGTCTTTGGAACAGATCCTATTTATTCAGGGAGTGCTAACGGTCAGGATTGGTCCCACAGTAAGAAAAGTCTTATTTATCTAAAATTTTAAATAAAGCGCTACCACTGAGCCTAATGTAATCGCTGAATTCCAGCAATCATGTCAAATTAAGAAGAATGTAATTACTTGGAGACCAATTGCTCATTTATCACATTTATGAGGTCACAGTCCAGAATCAGTTCAATTAATTCCCACAGTCAATCGTTTCACTGTAAAAAGCGATGCAACTTAGTAATATCGGAAGAAAATCACTAAGTACATGTTGGTACGAATATGTGACGCAACCGTTGTAACTCAAACGGATTGACCCCGATAGAAAGTCAATGAAATATAGTTTTTGAAACTGTCTGTATTTCTTCAGCGCGAACTAACGGCTAGGATTGGTCCCACAGTAAAAAATGATTTATTTATCTAAATTTTTAAATAAAGCGCTACCACAGAGCCTAATGTAATCGCTGAATTCTAGCAATCATGTCAAATTAAGAAGAATGTTATTCCTTGGAGACCAATTGGCTCATTTATCACATTTATAAGGTCACATTCCAGAATCAGATCAATTAATTCCCACAGTCAATCGTTTCACTGTTAAAAGCAATACAACTTAGTAATATCGGAACAAAATCACTAAATACATGTTGGTACGAATAAGTGATGCAACCGTTGTAACTCAAACGGATTGACACCGTTAGAAAATCAATGAAATGTAGTTTTTGAACCTGTCTCTACTTCTTCAGCGCGAACTAACGGCTAGGATGGGTCCCGCAGTAAGAAATGACTTATTTATCTTAATTTTTTAATAAAGCGCTACCACGGCGCACAGTGTAATCACTGAGTTCCAGCAATCATGTCAAATTAAGAAGAATGTTAGTTCTTGTAGTAAAACTGGCTCATTTATCACATTTATAAGGTCAAAGTCCAAAATCAGTTCAATTAAGTCCCACAGTCAAATGTTTCACTGTTAAAAGTGATGCAACCTAGTAATATCCGAATACCATCGCTAAATACATGTTGGTACGAATATGTGACGCAACCGTTGTAACTCAAACGGATTGATGCCGCTAGAAAGTCAATGAAATGTTGTCTTTGGAACAGATTTTATTTATTCAGCGAGTGCTAACGGCCAGGATTGGTCCCACAGTAAGGAAAGTCTTATATATCTAAAATTTTAAATAAAGGGCTACCACAGAGCCTAATGTAATCGCTGAATTCCAGCAATCATGTCAAATTAAGAAGAATGTAATTGCTTGGAGACCAATTGGCTCATTTATCACATTTATGAGGTCACATTCCAGAATAAGTTCAATTAAATCCGACAGTCAATCGTTTCACTATTAAAAGCAATGCAACTTAGTATTATCGGAAGAAAATCACTAAGTACATGTTGGTACGAATTTGTGACGCAACCGTTGTAACTCAAACGGATTGACCCCGATAGAAAGTCAATGAAATATAGTTTTTGAAACTGTCTGTATTTCTTCAGCGCGAACTAACGGCTAGGATTGGTCCCACAGTAAAAAATGATTTATTTATCTAAATTTTTAAATAAATCGCTACCACAGAGTCTAATGTAATCGCTGAATTCCAGCAATCATATCAAATTAAGAAGAATGTTATTCCTTGGAGTCCAATTGGCTCATTTATCACATTTATAAGGTCACATTCCCGAATCAGTTCAATCAAATCCCACAGTCAATTGTTTTACTGTTAAAAGCAATGCAACTTAGTAATATCGGAAGAAAATCACTAACTACATGTTGGTACGAATATGTGACGCAACCGTTGTAACTCAAACGGATTTGCCCCGATAGAAAGTCAATGAAAATTAGTTTTTGAAACTGTCTGTATTTCTTCAACGCGAACTAACGGCTAGGATGGGTCCCACAGTAAAAAATGATTTATTTATCTAAATTTTTAAATAAAGCGCTACCACAGAGCCTAATGTAATGGTTGAATTCCAGCAATCATATCAAATTAAGAAGAATGTTATTCCTTGGAGTTCAATTGTCCCATTTATCACATTTATCAGGTCACAGTCCAAAGTTAGTTCAATTAAGTCCCACAGTCAATCGCTTCACTGTTAAAACCGACACAACTTGGTAATATCGGAAAAAAATCACTAAGTACATGTTGTTACGAATATGTGACGCAACCGTTGTAACTCAAACGGATTTATGCCGCTAGAAAGTCAATGAAATGTAGTCTTTGGAACAGATCCTATTTATTCAGCGAGTGCTAACGGCCAGGATTGGTCCCACAGTAAGAAAAGTCTTATTTATCTAAAATTTTAAATAAAGCGCTACCACAGAGCCTAATGTAATCGCTGAATTCCAGCAATCATGTCAAATTAAGAAGAATGTAATTGCTTGGAGACCAATTGGCATATTTATCACATTTATGAGGTCACAGTCCAGAATCAGTTCAATTAATTCCCACAGTCAATCGTTTCACTGTAAAAAGCAATACAACTTAGTAATATCGGAAGAAAATCACTAAATACATGTTGGTACGAATATGTGACGCAACCGTTGTAACGCAAACGGATTGAACCCGTTAGAAAGTCATTGAAATGTAGTTTTTGAAACTGTCTGTATTTCTTCAGCGCGAACAAACGGCTAGGATTGGTCCCACAGTAAGAAAAGTCTTATTTATCTAAATTTTTAAATAAAGCGCTACCACAGAGCCTAATGTAATCGCTGAATTTCAGCAATCATGTCAAATTAAGAAGAATGTTATTCCTTGGAGACCAATTGGCTCATTTATCACATTTATAAGGTCACATTCCAGAATCAGATCAATTAATTGCCACAGTCAATCGTTTCAGTGTTAAAAGCAATGCAACTTAGTAATATCGGAAGAAATTTACTAAATACATGTTGGTACGAATATGTGACGCAACCGTTGTAACTAAAACGGATTGACACCGTTAGAAAATCAATGAATTGTAGTTTTTGAACCTGTCTCTATTTCTTCAGCGCGAACTAACGGCTAGGATGGGTCCCACAGTAAAAAATGACTTATTTATCTTAATTTTTTAATAAAGCGCTACCACGGCGCCCAGTGTAATCACTGAGTTCCAGCAATCATGTCAAATGAAGAAGAATGTTAGTTCTTGTAGTCAAACTGCCTCATTTATCACATTTATAAGGTCAAAGTCCAAAATCAGTTCAATTAAGTCCCACAATCAATCGTTTCACTGTTAAAAGTGATGCAACCTAGTAATATCCGAATACCATCGCTAAATACATGTTGGTACGAATATGTGACGCAACCGTTGTAACTCAAACGGATTTATGCCGCTAGAAAGTCAATGAAATGTTGTCTTTGGAACAGATCCTATTTATTCAGGGAGTGCTAACGGTCAGGATTGGTCCCACAGTAAGAAAAGTCTTATTTATCTAAAATTTTAAATAAAGCGCTACCACAGAGCCTAATGTAATCGCTGAATTCCAGCAATCATGTCAAATTAAGAAGAATGTTATTCCTTGGAGACCAATTGGCTCAATTATCACATTTATAAAGTCACATTCCAGAATCAGTTCAATTAAATCCCACAGTCAATCGTTTCAGTGTTAAAAGCAATGCAACTTAGTAATATCGGAAGAAATTTACTAAATACATGTTGGTACGAATATGTGACGCAACCGTTGTAACTAAAACGGATTGACACCGTTAGAAAATCAATGAAATGTAGTTTTTGAAACTGTCTCTATTTCTTCAACACGAACTAACGGCCAGGATTGGTTCCACAGAAAAAAATGATTTATTTATCTTAATTTTTTAATAAAGCGCTACCACAGCGCCCAGTGTAATCGCTGAGTTCCAGCAATCATGTCAAATTCAGAAGAATGTTATTCCTTGGAGTCCAATTGGCTCATTTATCACATTTATAAGGTCACAGTCCAGAATCAGTTCAATTAAGTCCCACAGTCAATCGTTTCACTGTTAAAAGCGGTGCAACCTAGTAATATCTGATTACTACCGCTAAGTACATGTTGGTACGAATATGTAACGCAACCGTTGTAACTCAAACGGATTGACACCGTTAAAAAATCAATGAAATGTAGTTTTTGAAACTGTCTCTATTTCTTCAACGCGAACTAACGGCTAGGATTGGTCCCACAGTAAAAAATGACATATTTATCCTAATTTTTTAATAAAGCGCTACCTCAGCGCCCAGTGTAATCGCTGAGTTCCAGCAATCATGTCAAATTCAGAAGAATGTTAGTTCTTGTAGTCAAACTGGCTCATTTATCACATTTATAAGGTCAAAGACAAAAATCAGTTCAATTAATTCCCACAGTCAAACGTTTCACTGTTAAAAGCGATGCAACCTAGTAATATCCGAATACTATCGCTAAATACATGTTGGTACGAATATGTGACGCAACCGTTGTAACTCAAACGGATTTATGCCGCTAGAAATTCAATGTAATGTAGTCTTTGGAACTGATCCTATTTATTCAGCCCGTGCTAACGGCCAGGATTGGTCCCACAGTAAGAAAAGTCTTATTTATTTAAATTTTTAAATAAAGCGCTACCACAGAGCCTAATGTAATCGCTGAATTTCAGCAATCATGTCAAATTAAGAAAAATGTTATTCCTTGTTGACCAATTGGCTCATTTATCACATTTATAAGGTCACATTCCAGAATCAGATCAATTAATTCCCACAGCCAATCGTTTCACTGTTAAAAGCAATACAACTTAGTAATATCGGAACAAAATCACTAAATACATGTTGGTACGAATAAGTGACGAAACCGTCGTAACTCAAACGGATTTATGCCGCTAGAAAGTCAATGAAATTTAGTTTTTGAAACTGTCTGTATTTCTTCAGCGCGAACTAACGGCTAGGATTGGTCCCACAGTAAAAAATGATTTATTTATCTAAATTTTTAAATAAAACGCTACCACAGAGCCTAAGGTAATCGCTGAATTCCAGCAATCATGTCAAATTAAGAAGAATGTTATTCCTTGGAGTCCAATTGTCTCATTTATCACATTTATCAGGTCACAGTCCAAAGTTACTTCAATTAAATCCCACAGTCAATCGCTTCACTGTTAAAAGCAATGCAACTTAGTAATATCGGAAAAAAATCACTAAATACATGTTAGTACGAATATGTGACGCAACCGTTGTAACTCAAACGGATTGGTCCCGATAGAAAGTCAATGAAATGTAGTTTTTGAAACTGATCCTATTTATTCAGCCCGTGCTAACGGCCAGGATTGGTCCCACAGTAAGAAAATCTTATTTATCTAAATTTTTTAAATAAAGCACTACCATAGAGCCTAATGTAATCGCTGAATTCCAGCAATCATGTCAAATTAAGAAGAATGTAATTGCTTGGAGACCAATTGGCTCATTTATCACATTTATCAGGTCACAGTCCAAAGTTAGTTCAGTTAAGTCCCACAGTCAATCGCTTCACTGTTAAAACCGATAAAACTTGGTAATATCGGAAAAAAATCACTAAATACATGTTGGTACGAATATGTGACGCAACCGTTGTAACTCAAACGGATTGGTCCCGATAGAAAGTCAATGAAATGTAGTTTTTGAAACTGTCTGTATTTCTTCAGCGCGAACTAACGGCTAGGATTGGTCCCACAGTAAAAAATGATTTATTTATCTAAATTTTTAAATAAAGCGCTACCACAGAGCCTAAGGTAATCGCTGAATTCCAGCAATCATATCAAATTAAGAAGAATGTTATTCCTTGGAGTCCAATTGGCTCATTTATCACATCTATAAGGTGACATTCCAGAATCAGTTCAATTAAATCCCACAGTCAATCGTTTCACTGGTAAAAGCAATGCAACTTAGTAATATCGGAAGAAAATCACTAAATACATGTTAGTACGAATATGTGACGCAACCGTTGTAACTCAAACGGATTGGTCCCGATAGAAAGTCAATGAAATGTAGTTTTTGAAACTGTCTGTATTTCTTCAATGCGAACTAACGGCTAGGATTGGTCCCACAGTAAAAAATGATTCATTTATCTAAATTTTTAAATAAAGCGCTACCACAGAGCCTAATGTAATCGCTGAATTCCAGCAATTATATCAAATTAAGAAGAATGTTATTCCTTGGAGTCTAATTGTCTCATTTATCACATTTATCAGGTCACAGTCCAAAGTTACTTCAATTAAGTCCCACAGTCAACCGCTTCACTGTTAAAACCGGTACAACTTAGTAATATCGGAACAAAATCACTAAATACATGTTGGTACGAATAAGTGACGCAACCGTTGTAACTCAAACGGATTGACACCGTTAGAAAATCAATGAAATGTAGTTTTTGAAACTGATCCTATTTCTTCAATACGAACTAACGGCTAGGATTGGTCCCACAGTAAAAAATGATTCATTTATCTAAATTTTTAAATAAAGCGCTACCACAGAGCCTAATGTAATCGCTGAATTCCAGCAATCATATCAAATTAAGAAGAATGTTATTCCTAGGAGTCCAATTGTCTCATTTATCACATTTATCAGGACACAGTCCAAAGTTACTTCAATGAAGTCCCACAGTCAATCGCTTCACTGTTAAAACCAATACAACTTAGTAATATCGGAACAAAATCACTAAATACATGTTGGTACGAATAAGTGACGCAACCGTTGTAACTCAAACGGATTGACCCCGTTAGAAAGTCATTGAAATGTAGTTTTTGAAACTGTCTGTATTTCTTCAGCGCGAACTAACGTCTAGGATTGGTCCCACAGTAAAAAATGATTTATTTATCGAAATTTTTGAATAAAGCGCTACCACAGGGCCTAGTGTACTCGCTGAATTCCAGCAATCATGTCGAACTAAGTAGAATGTTATTCCTTGGAGTCCAATGGGCTCATTTATCACATTTATAAGGTCACAGTCCAGAATCAGTTCAATTTAGTCCCACAGTCAATCGTGTCACTGTTAAAAACGGTGCAACCTAGTAATATCCGAATACTATCGCTAAGTACATGTTGGTACGAAAATGTGACGCAACCGTTGTAGCTCAAACGGATTTAAGCCGTTAGAAAGTCAATGAAATTTAGTCTTTGGAACTGATCCTATTTATTCAGCGCGTGCTAACGGCCAGGATTGGTCCTACAGTAAGAAAAGTCTTATTTATCTAAATTTTTAAATAAAGCGCTACCACAGAGCCCAATGTAATTGCTGAATTCCAGCAATCATGTCAAATTAAGAAGAATGTTATACCTTGGAGTAAAATTGGCTCATTTATAACATTTGTAAGGTCACAGTCCAGAATCAGTTCAATTAAGTCCCAAAGTCAATTGTTTCACTGTTAAAAGCGATACAACTTAGTAATATCGGAAAAAAATCACTAAATACATGTTGGTACGAATATGTGACGCAACCGTTGTAACTCAAACGGATTGACACCGTTAGAAAGTCATTGAAATGTAGTTTTTGAAACTGTCTCTATTTCTTCAGCGCGAACTAACGGCTAGGATTGGTCCCACAGTAAAGAATGACTTATTTTTCTTAATTTTTTAATAAAGCGCTACCACGGCGCCCAGTGTAATCGCTGAGTTCCACCAATCATGTCAAATTAAGAAGAATGTTAGTTCTTGTAGTCAAACTGGCTAATTTATCACATTTATAAGGTCAAAGTCCAAAATCAGTTCAATTAAGTCCCACAGTCAATCGTTTCACTGTTAAAAGTGATGCAACCTAGTATTATCCGAATACTATCGCTAAATACATGTTGGTACGAATATGTGACGCAACCGTTGTAACTCAAACGGATTTATGCCGCTGGAAAGTCAATGAAATGTAGTCTTTGGAACAGATCCTATTTATTCAGCGAGTGCTAACGGCCAGGATTGGTCCCACAGTAAGAAAAGTCTTATTTATCTAAAATTTTAAATAAAGCGCCACCACAGAGCCTAATGTAATCGCTGAATTCCAGCAATCATGTCAAATTAAGAAGAATGTAAATGCTTGGAGACCAATTGGCTCATTTATCACATTTATGAGGTCACAGTCCAGAATTATTTCAATTAATTCCCACAGTCAATCGTTTCACTGTTAAAAGCAATACAACTTGGTAATATCGGAAGAAAATCACTAAATACATGTTGGTACGAATATGTGACGCAACCGTTGTAGCTCAAACGGATTTATGCCGTTAGAAAGTCACTGAAATTTAGTCTTTGGAATTGATCCTATTTATTCAGCGCGTGCTAACGGCCAGGATTGGTCCTACAGTAAGAAAAGTCTTATTTATCTAAATTTTTAAATAAAGCGCTACCACAGAGCCCAATGTAATCGCTGAATTCCAGCAATCATGTCAAATTAAGAAGAATGTTATACCTTGGAGTCCAATTGGCTCATTTATAACATTTGTAAGGTCACAGTCCAGAATCAGTTCAGTTAAGTCCCAAAGTCAATCGTTTCACTGTTAAAAGCGATACAACTTAGTAATATCGGAAAAAAATCACTAATTACATGTTGGTACGAATATGTGACGCAACCGTTGTAACTCAAACGGATTGACACCGTTAGAAAATCAATGAAATGTAGTTTTTGAAACTGTCTCTATTTCTTCAGCGCGAACTAACGGCTAGGATTGGTACCACAGTAAAGAATGACTTATTATTCTTAATTTCTTAATAAAGCGCTACCACGGCGCCCAGTGTAATCGCTGAGTTCCAGCAATTATGTCAAATTAAGAAGAATGTTAGTTCTTGTAGTCAAACTGGCTAATTTATCACATTTATAAGCTCAAAGTCCAAAATCAGTTCAATTAAGTCCCACAGTCAAACGTTTCACTGTTAAAAGTGATGCAACCTAGTATTATCCGAATACTATCGCTAAATACATGTTGGTACGAATATGTGACGCAACCGTTTTAACTCAAACGGATTTATGCCGCTAGAAAGTCAATGAAATGTAGTCTTTGGAACAGATCCTATTTATTCAGCGAGTGCTAATGGCCAGGATTGGTCCCACAGTAAGAAAGGTCTTATTTATCTAAAATTTTAAATAAAGCGCTACCACAGAGCCTAATGTAATCGCTGAATTCCAGCAATCATGTAAAATTAAGAAGAATGTTGTACCTTGGACTCCAATTGGCTCATTTATAACATTTGTAAGGTCACAGTCCAGAATCAGTTCAATTAAGTCCCAAAGTCAATCGTTTCACTGTTAAAAGCGATACAACTTAGTAATATCGGAAAAAAATCACTAAATACATGTTGGTACGAATATGTGACGCAACCGTTGTAACTCAAACGGCTTGATACCGTTAGAAAATCAATGAAATGTAGTTTTTGAAACTGTCTCTATTTCTTCAGCGCGAACTAACGGCTAGGATTGGTCCCACAGTAAAGGATGACTTATTTTTCTTAATTTTTTAATAAAGCGCTACCACGGCGCCCAGTGTAATCGCTGAGTTCCAGCAATCATGTCAAATTAAGAAGAATGTTAGTTCTTGTAGTCAAACTGGCTCATTTATCACATTTATAAGGTCAAAGTCGAAAATAAGTTCAATTAAATCCCACAGTCAAACGTTTCACTGTTAAAAGTGATGCAACCTAGTATTATCCGAATACTATCGCTAAATACATGTTGGTACGAATATGTGACGCAACCGTTGTAACTCAAACGGATTTATGCCGCTAGAAAGTCAATGAAGTGTAGTCTTTGGAACAGATCCTATTTATTCAGCGAGTGCCAACGGCCAGGATTGGTCCCACAGTAAGAAAAGTCTTATTTATCTAAAATTTTAAATAAAGCGCTACCACAGAGCCTAATGTAATCGCTGAATTCCAGCAATCATGTCAAATTAAGAAGAATGTAATTGCTTGGAGACCAATTGACTCATTTATCACATTTATGAGGTCACAGTCCAGAATCAGTTCAATTAATTCCCACAGTCAATCGTTTCACTGTTAAAAGCAATACAACTTAGTAATATCGGAAGAAAATCACTAAATACATGTTGGTACGAGTATGTGACGCAACCGTTGTAACTCAAACGGATTGACCCCGTTAGAAAGTCATTGAAATGTAGTTTTTGAAACTGTCTGCATTTCTTCAGCGCGAACTAACAGCTAGGATTGGTCCCACAGTAAAAAATGATTTATTTATCTAAATTTTTGAATAAAGCGCTACCACAGGGCCTAGTGTACTCGCTAAATTCCAGCAATCATGTCGAATTAAGAAGAATGTTATTCCTTGGAGTCCAATGGGCTCATTTATCACATTTATAAGGACACAGTCCAGAATCAGTTCAATTAAGTCCCACAGTCAATCGTGTCACTGTTAAAAACGGTGCAACCTAGTAATATCCGAATACCATCGCTAAGTACATGTTGGTACGAATATGTGACGCAACCGTTGTAACTCAAACGGATTTATGCCGTTAGAGAGTCAATGAAATTTAGTCTTTGGAACTGATCCTATTTATTCAGCGCGTGCTAACGGCCAGGATTGGTCCTACAGTATGAAAAGTCTTATTTATCTAAATTTTTAAATAAAGCGCTACCACAGAGCCTAATGTAATCGCTGAATTCCAGCAATCATGTCAAATTAGGAAGAATGTTATACCTTGGAGTCCAATTGGCTCATTTATAACATTTGTAAGGTCACAGTCCAGAATCAGTTTAATTAAGTCCCAAAGTCAATCGTTTCACTGCTAAAAGCGATACAACTTAGTAATATCGGAAAAAAATAACTAAATACATGTTGGCACAAATATGTGACGCGACAGTTGTAACTCAAACGGATTGACGCCGTTAGAAAGTCAATGAAAGGTAGTTTTCGAAACTGTCTCTACTTCTTCAGCGCGAGCTAACGGCTAGGATTGGTCCCACAGAAAAAAATGGCTTATTTATCTTATTTTTTTAATAAAGCGCTACCACAGCGCCCAGTGTAATCGCTGAGTATCAGCAATCATGTCAAATTAAGAAGAATGTTATTTCTTGTAGTCAAACTGGATCATTTATCACATTTATAAGGTCAAAGGCCAAAATCAGTTCAATTAAGTCCCACAGTCAAGCGGTTCACTGTTAAAGGCGATGCAACCTAGTAATATCCGAATACTATCGCTAAATACATGTTGGTACGAATATGTGACGCAACCGTTGTAACTCAAACGGATTTATGCCGCTAGAAAGTCAATGAAATTTAGTCTTTGGAACTGATCCTTCTTATTCAGCGCGTGCTAACGGCCAGGATTGGTCCTACAGTAAGAAAAGTCTTATTTATCTAAATTTTCAAATAAAGCGCTACCACAGAGCCTTATGTAATCGCTGAATGCCAGCAATCATGTCGAATTAAGAAGAATGTTATTCCTTGGAGTCCAATTGACTCATTTATCACATTAATAAGGTCACAGTCCAGAATCAGTTCTATTAATTCCCACAGTGAATCGTTTCACTGTTAAAAGCAATACATTTTAGTAATGTCGGAAGAAAATCACTAAATACATGTTGGCACGAATATGTGACGCTACAGTTGTAACTCAAACGGATTGACACCGTTAGAAAGTCAATGAAAGGTAGTTTTCGAAACTGTCTCTCCTTCTTCAGCGCGAGCTAACGGCTAGGATTGGTCCCACAGAAAAAAATGACTTATTTATCTTATTTTTTTAATAAAGCGCTACCGCAGCGCCCAGTGTAATCGCTGAGTTCCAGCAATCATGTCAAATTAAGAAGAATGTTATTTCTTGTAGTCAAACTGGCTCATTTACCACATTTATAAAGTCAAAGTCCAAAATCAGTTCAATTAAGTCCCACAGTCAAACGTTTCACTGTTAAAAGTGATGCAACCTAGTAATATCCGAATACTATCGCTAAATACATGTTGGTACGAATATGTGACGCAGCCGTTGTAACTCAAACGGATTTATGCCGCTAGAAAGTCAATGAAATGTAGCCTTTGGAACAGATTCTATTTATTCAGCGAGTGCTAACGGCCAGGATTGGTCCCACAGTAAGAAAAGTCTCATTGATTTAAAATTTTAAATAAAGCGCTACCACAGAGCCTAATGTAATCGCGAAATTCCAGCAATCATGTCAAATTAAGAAGAATGTTATACCTTGGAGTCCAATTGGCTCATTTATAACATTTGTAAGGTCACAGTCCAGAATCAGTTTAATTAAGTCCCAAAGTCAATCGTTTCACTGCTAAAAGCGATACAACTTAGTAATATCGGAAAAAAATAACTAAATACATGTTGGCACGAATATGTGACACGACAGTTGTAACTCAAACGGATTGACGCCGTTAGAAAGTCAATGAAAGGTAGTTTTCGAAACTGTCTCTACTTCTTCAGCGCGAGCTAACGGCTAGGATTGGTCCCACAGAAAAAAATGGCTTATTTATCTTATTTTTTTAATAAAGCGCTACCACAGCGCCCAGTGTAATCGCTGAGTATCAGCAATCATGTCAAATTAAGAAGAATGTTATTTCTTGTAGTCAAACTGGATCATTTATCACATTTATAAGGTCAAAGGCCAAAATCAGTTCAATTAAGTCCCACAGTCAATCGTTTCACTGTTAAAAGCGATACAACTTAGTAATATCGGAAAAAAATCACTAAATACATGTTGGTACGAATATGTGACGCAACCGTTGTAACTCAAACGGATTTATGCCGCTAGAAAGTCAATGAAATTTAGTCTTTGGAACTGATCCTTCTTATTCAGCGCGTGCTAACGGCCAGGATTGGTCCTACAGTAAGAAAAGTCTTATTTATCTAAATTTTCAAATAAAGCGCTACCACAGAGCCTTATGTAATCGCTGAATGCCAGCAATCATGTCGAATTAAGAAGAATGTTATTCCTTGGAGTCCAATTGACTCATTTATCACATTAATAAGGTCACAGTCCAGAATCAGTTCTATTAATTCCCACAGTGAATCGTTTCACTGTTAAAAGCAATACATTTTAGTAATGTCGGAAGAAAATCACTAAATACATGTTGGCACGAATATGTGACGCTACAGTTGTAACTCAAACGGATTGACACCGTTAGAAAGTCAATGAAAGGTAGTTTTCGAAACTGTCTCTCCTTCTTCAGCGCGAGCTAACGGCTAGGATTGGTCCCACAGAAAAAAATGACTTATTTATCTTATTTTTTTAATAAAGCGCTACCGCAGCGCCCAGTGTAATCGCTGAGTTTCAGCAATCATGTCAAATTAAGAAGAATGTTATTTCTTGTAGTCAAACTGGCTCATTTACCACATTTATAAAGTCAAAGTCCAAAATAAGTTCAATTAAGTCCCACAGTCAAACGTTTCACTGTTAAAAGTGATGCAACCTAGTAATATCCGAATACTATCGCTAAATACATGTTGGTACGAACATGTGACGCAACCGTTACAACTAAAACAAATTTATACTGCTAGAAAGTCAATGAAATGTAGTCTTTGAAACTGTTCCTATTTATTCAGCGTGTGCTAACGGCCAGAATTGGTCCTACAGTAAGAAAAGTGTTATTTATCTAAATTTTTAAATAAAGCGCTACCACAGAGCCTAATGTAATCGCTGAATTCCAGCAATCATGTCAAATTAAGAAGAATGTTATACCTTGGAGTCCAATTGGTTCATTTATCACTTTTGTAAGGTCACAGTCCAGAATCAGTTCAATTAAGTCCCACAGTCAATCGTTTCACTGTTAAAAGTGATACAACTTAGTAATATCGGAAAAAAATCACTAAATACATGTTGGTACGAATATGTGACGCAACCGTTATAACTCAAACGGATTGACACCGTTAGAAAGTCATTGAAATGTAGTTTTTGAAACTGTCTGTATTTCTTCAGCGCGAACTAACGGCTAGAATTGGACCCACAGTAAAAAATAATTTATTTATGTCAATTTTTGAATAAAGCGCTACCGCAGGGCCTAGTGTACTCTCTGAATTCCAGCAATCATGTCAAATTAAGAAGAATGTTATTCCTTGGTGTCCAATGGGCTCATTTATCACATTTATAAGGTCACAGTCCAGAATCAGTCCAATTAAGTCCCACAGCCAATCGTGTCACTGTTAAAAACGGTGCAACCTAGTAATATCCGAATACTATGGCTAAGTACATGTTGGTACGAATATGTGACGCAACCGTTGTAACTCAAACGGATTTATGCCGTTAGAAAGTCAATGAAATTTAGTCTTTGGAACCGATCCTATTTATTCAGCGCGTGCTAACGGCCTAGATTGGTCCTGCAGTAAGAAAATTCTGATTTATTTAAATTTTTAAATAAAGCGCTACCACAGAGCCTAATGTAATCGCTGAATTCCAGCAATCATGTCAAATTAGGAAGAATGTTATATCTTGGAGTCCAATTGGCTCATTTATAACATTTGTAAGGTCACAGTCCAGAATCAGTTCAATTAAGTCCCAAAGTCAATCGTTTCACTGCTAAAAGCGATACAACTTAGTAATATCGGAAAAAAATCACTAAATACATGTTGGCACGAATATGTGACGCTACAGTTGTAACTCAAACGGATTGACACTGTTAGAAAGTCAATGAAAGGTAGTTTTCGAAACTGTCTCTACTTCTTCAGCGCGAGCTAACGGCTAGAATTGGTCCCACAGAAAAAAATGACTTATTTATCTTATTTTTGTAATAAAGCGCTACCGCAGCGCCCAGTGTAATTGCTGAGTTTCAGCAATCATGTCAAGTTAAGAAGAATGTTATATCTTGTAGTCAAACTGGCTCATTTATCACATTTATAAGGTCAAAGTCCAAAATCAATTCAGATAAGTCCCACAGTCAAACGTTTCACTGTTAAAAGTGATGCAACCTAGTAATATCCGAATACTATCGCTAAATACATGTTGGTACGAATATGTGACGCAACCGTTGTAACTCAAACGGATTTATGCCGCTAGAAAGTTAATGAAATTTAGTCTTTGGAACAGATCCTATTTATTCAGCGAGTGCTAGCGGCCAGGATTGGTCCACCAGTAAGAAAAGTCTTATTGATCTAAAATTTTAAATAAAGCGCTACCAGAGAGCCTAATGTAATCGCTGAATTCCAGCAATCATGTCAAATTAAGAAGAATGTTATACCTTGGAGTCCAATTGGCTCATTTATTACATTTGTAAGGTCACAGTCCAGAATCAGTTCAATTAAGTCCCACAGTGAATCGTTTCACTGTTAAAAGCAATACATTTTAGTAATATCGGAAGAAAATTACTAAATACATGTTGGCACGAATATGTGACGCTACAGTTGTAACTCAAACGGATTGACACCGTTAGAAAGTCATTGAAATGTAGTTTTTGAAACTGTCTGTATTCCTTCAGTGCGAACTAACGGCTAGGATTGGTCCCACAGTAAAAGATAATTTATTTATCTCAATTTTTGAATAAAGCGCTACCACAGGGCCTAGTGTACTCTCTGAATTCCAGCAATCATGTCGAATTAAGAAGAATGTTATTCCTTGGTGTCCATGGGCTCATTTATCACATTTATAAGGTCACAGTCCAGAATCAGTTCAAATAAGTCCCACAGTCAATCGTGTCACTGTTAAAAACGGTGCAACCTAGTAATATCCAATTACTATCGCTAAGTACATGTTGGTACGAATATGTGACGCAACCGTTGTAACTCAAACGGATTTATGCCGTTAGAAAGTCAATGAAATTTAGTCTTTGGAACCGATCCTATTTATTCAGCGCGTGCTAACGGCCAGGATTGGTCCTACAGTAAGAAAATTCTTATTTATTTAAATTTTTAAATAAAGCGCTACCACAGAGCCTAATGTAATCGCTGAATTCCAGCAATCAAGTCAAATTAGGAAGAATGTTATACCTTGGAGTCCAATTGGCTCAATTATAACATTTGTAAGGTCACAGTCCAGAATCAGTTCAATTAAGTCCCAAAGTCAATCGTTTCACTGCTAAAAGCGATACAACTTAGTAATATCGGAAAAAAATCACTAAATACATGTTGGCACGAATATGTGACGCTACAGTTGTAACTCAAACGGATTGACACCGTTAGAAAGTCAATGAAAGGTAGTTTTCGAAACTGTCTCTACTTCTTCAGCGCGAGCTAACGGCTAGGATTGGTCCCACAGAAAAAAATGACTTATTTATCTTATTTTTGTAATAAAGCGCTACCGCAGCGCCCAGTGTAATCGCTGAGTTTCAGCAATCATGTCAAGTTAAGAAGAATGTTATTTCTTGTAGTCAAACTGGATCATTTATCACATTTATAAGGTCAAAGGCCAAAATCAGTTCAATTAAGTCCCACAGTCAATCGTTTCACTGTTAAAGGCGATGCAACCTAGTAATATCCGAATACTATCGCTAAATACATGTTGGTACGAACATGTGACGCAACCGTTACAACTCAAACAGATTTATACTGCTAGAAAGTCAATGAAATGTAGTCTTTGAAACTGTTCCTATTTATTCAGCGCGTGCTAACGGCCAGGATTGGTCCTACAGTAAAAAAGTGTTATTTATCTAAATCTTTAAATAAAGCGCTACCACAGAGCCTAATGTAATCGCTGAATTCCAGCAATCATGTCAAATTAAGAAGAATGTTATACCTTGAAGTCCAATTGGCTCATTTATCACATTTGTAAGGTCACAGTCCAGAATCAGTTCAATTAAGTCCCACAGTCAATCGTTTCACTGTTAAAAGCGATACAACTTAGTAATATCGGAGAAAAATCACTAAATACATGTTGGTACGAATATGTGACGCAACCGTTGTAACTCAAACGGATTTATGCCGCTAGAAAGTCAATGAAATTTAGTCTTTGGAACTGATCCTTCTTATTCATCGCGTGCTAACGGCCAGGATTGGTCCTACAGTAAGAAAAGTCTTATTTATCTAAATTTTTAAATAAAGCGCTACCACAGAGCCTTATGTAATCGCTGAATGCCAGCAATCATGTCGAATTAAGAAGAATGTTATTCCTGGGAGTCCAATTGACTCATTTATCACATTAATAAGGTCACAGTTCAGAATCAGTTCTATTAATTCCCACAGTGAATCATTTCACTGTTAAAAGCAATACATTTTAGTAATGTCGGAAGAAAATCACTAAATACATGTTGGCACGAATATGTGACGCTACAGTTGTAACTCAAACGGATTGACACCGTTAGAAAGTCAATGAAAGGTAGTTTTCGAAACTGTCTCTCCTTCTTCAGCGCGAGCTAACGGCTAGGATTGGTCCCACAGAAAAAAATTACTGATTTATCTTATTTTTTTAATAAAGCGCTACCGCAGCGCCCAGTGTAATCGCTGAGTTTCAGCAATCATGTCAAATGAAGAAGAATGTTATTTCTTGTAATCAAACTGGCTCATTTACCACATTTATAAAGTCAAAGTCCAAAATCAGTTCAATTAAGTCCCACAGTCAAACGTTTCACTGTTAAAAGTGATGCAACCTAGTAATATCCGAATACTATCGCTAAATACATGTTGGTACGAACATGTGACGCAACCGTTACAACTAAAACAAATTTATACTGCTAGAAAGTCAATGAAATGTAGTCTTTGAAACTGTTCCTATTTATTCAGCGCGTGCTAACGGCCAGAATTGGTCCTACAGTAAGAAAAGTGTTATTTATCTAAATTTTTAAATAAAGCGCTTCCACAGAGCCTAATGTAATCGCTGAATTCCAGCAATCATGTCAAATTAAGAAGAATGTTATACCTTGGAGTCCAATTGGTTCATTTATCACTTTTGTAAGGTCACAGTCCAGAATCAGTTCAATTAAGTCCCACAGTCAATCGTTTCACTGTTAAAAGTGATACAACTTAGTAATATCGGAAAAAAATCACTAAATACATGTTGGTACGAATATGTGACGCAACCGTTATAACTCAAACGGATTGAAACCGTTAGAAAGTCATTGAAATGTAGTTTTTGAAACTGTCTGTATTTCTTCAGCGCGAACTAACGGCTAGGATTGGTCCCACAGTAAAAAATGATTTATTTATGTCAATTTTTGAATAAAGCGCTACCGCAGGGCCTAGTGTACTCTCTGAATTCCAGCAATCATGTCGAATTAAGAAGAATGTTATTCCTTGGTGTCCAATGGGCTCATTTATCACATTTATAAGGTCACAGTCCAGAATCAGTTCAATTAAGTCCCACAGCCAATCGTGTCACTGTTAAAAACGGTGCAACCTAGTAATATCCGAATACTATCGCTAAGTACATGTTGGTACGAATATGTGACGCAACCGTTGTAACTCAAACGGATTTATGCCGTTACAAAGTCAATGAAATTTAGTCTTTGGAACCGATCCTATTTATTCAGCGCGTGCTAACGGCCTGGATTGGTCCTACAGTAAGAAAATTCTTATTTATTTAAATTTTTAAATAAAGCGCTACCACAGAGCCTAATGTAACCGCTGAATTCCAGCAATCATGTCAAATTAGGAAGAATGTTATATCTTGGAGTCCAATTGGCTCATTTATAACATTTGTAAGGTCACAGTCCAGAATCAGTTCAATTAAGTCCCAAAGTCAATCGTTTCACTGCTAAAAGCGATACAACTTAGTAATATCGGAAAAAAATCACTAAATACATGTTGGCACGAATATGTGACGCTACAGTTGTAACTCAAACGGATTGACACCGTTAGAAAGTCAATGAAAGGTAGTTTTCGAAACTGTCTCTACTTCTTCAGCGCGAGCTAACGGCTAGGATTGGTCCCACAGAAAAAAATGACTTATTTATCTTATTTTTGTAATAAAGCGCTACCGCAGCGCCCAGTGTAATTGCTGAGTTTCAGCAATCATGTCAAGTTAAGAAGAATGTTATATCTTGTAGTCAAACTGGCTCATTTATCACATTTATAAGGTCAAAGTCCAAAATCAATTCAATTAAGTCCCACAGTCAAACGTTTCACTGTTAAAAGTGATGCAACCTAGTAATATCCGAATACTATCGCTAAATACATGTTGGTACGAATATGTGACGCAACCGTTGTAACTCAAACGGATTTATGCCGCTAGAAAGTCAATGAAATTTAGTCTTTGGAACAGATCCTATTTATTCAGCGAGTGCTAGCGGCCAGGATTGGTCCACCAGTAAGAAAAGTCTTATTGATCTAAAATTTTAAATAAAGCGCTACCACAGAGCCTAATGTAATTGCTGAATTCCAGCAATCATGTCAAATTAAGAAGAATGTTATACCTTGGAGTCCAATTGGCTCATTTATCACATTTATAAGGTCACAGTCCAGAATCAGTTCAATTAAGTCCCACAGTGAATCGTTTCACTGTTAAAAGCAATACATTTTAGTAATATCGGAAGAAAATTACTAAATACATGTTGGCACGAATATGTGACGCTACAGTTGTAACTCAAACGGATTGACACCGTTAGAAAGTCATTGAAATGTAGTTTTTGAAACTGTCTGTATTCCTTCAGCGCGAACTAACGGCTAGGATTGGTCCCACAGTAAAAAATAATTTATTTATCTCACTTTTTGAATAAAGCGCTACCACAGGGCCTAGTGTACTCTCTGAATTCCAGCAATCATGTCGAATTAAGAAGAATGTTATTCCTTGGTGTCCAATGGGCTCATTTATCACATTTATAAGGTCACAGTCCAGAATCAGTTCAATTAAGTCCCACAGCCAACCGTGTCACTGTTAAAAACGGTGCAACCTAGTAATATCCGAATACTATCGCTAAGTACATGTTGGTACGAATATGTGACGCAACCGTTGTAACTCAAACGGATTTATGCCGTTAGAAAGTCAATGAAATTTAGTCTTTGGAACCGATCCTATTTATTCAGCGCGTGCTAACGGCCAGGATTGGTCCTACAGTAAGAAAATTCTTATTTATTTAAATTTTTAAATAAAGCGCTACCACAGAGCCTAATGTAATCGCTGAATTCCAGCAATCAAGTCAAATTAGGAAGAATGTTATACCTTGGAGTCCAATTGGCTCATTTATAACATTTGTAAGGTCACAGTCCAGAATCAGTTCAATTAAGTCCCAAAGTCAATCGTTTCACTGCTAAAAGCGATACAACTTAGTAATATCGGAAAAAAATCACTAAATACATGTTGGCACGAATATGTGACGCTACAGTTGTAACTCAAACGGATTGACACCGTTAGAAAGTCAATGAAAGGTAGTTTTCGAAACTGTCTCTACTTCTTCAGCGCGAGCTAACGGCTAGGATTGGTCCCACAGAAAAAAATGACTTATTTATCTTATTTTTGTAATAAAGCGCTACCGCAGCGCCCAGTGTAATCGCTGAGTTTCAGCAATCATGTCAAGTTAAGAAGAATGTTATATCTTGTAGTCAAACTGGCTCATTTATCACATTTATAAGGTCACAGTCCAGAATCAGTTCAATTAAGTCCCACAGCCAATCGTGTCACTGTTAAAAACGGTGCAACCTAGTAATATCCGAATACTATCGCTAAGTACATGTTGGTACGAATATGTGACGCAACCGTTGTAACTCAAACGGATTTATGCCGTTACAAAGTCAATGAAATTTAGTCTTTGGAACCGATCCTATTTATTCAGCGCGTGCTAACGGCCTGGATTGGTCCTACAGTAAGAAAATTCTTATTTATTTAAATTTTTAAATAAAGCGCTACCACAGAGCCTAATGTAACCGCTGAATTCCAGCAATCATGTCAAATTAGGAAGAATGTTATATCTTGGAGTCCAATTGGCTCATTTATAACATTTGTAAGGTCACAGTCCAGAATCAGTTCAATTAAGTCCCAAAGTCAATCGTTTCACTGCTAAAAGCGATACAACTTAGTAATATCGGAAAAAAATCACTAAATACATGTTGGCACGAATATGTGACGCTACAGTTGTAACTCAAACGGATTGACACCGTTAGAAAGTCAATGAAAGGTAGTTTTCGAAACTGTCTCTACTTCTTCAGCGCGAGCTAACGGCTAGGATTGGTCCCACAGAAAAAAATGACTTATTTATCTTATTTTTGTAATAAAGCGCTACCGCAGCGCCCAGTGTAATTGCTGAGTTTCAGCAATCATGTCAAGTTAAGAAGAATGTTATATCTTGTAGTCAAACTGGCTCATTTATCACATTTATAAGGTCAAAGTCCAAAATCAATTCAATTAAGTCCCACAGTCAAACGTTTCACTGTTAAAAGTGATGCAACCTAGTAATATCCGAATACTATCGCTAAATACATGTTGGTACGAATATGTGACGCAACCGTTGTAACTCAAACGGATTTATGCCGCTAGAAAGTCAATGAAATTTAGTCTTTGGAACAGATCCTATTTATTCAGCGAGTGCTAGCGGCCAGGATTGGTCCACCAGTAAGAAAAGTCTTATTGATCTAAAATTTTAAATAAAGCGCTACCACAGAGCCTAATGTAATTGCTGAATTCCAGCAATCATGTCAAATTAAGAAGAATGTTATACCTTGGAGTCCAATTGGCTCATTTATCACATTTATAAGGTCACAGTCCAGAATCAGTTCAATTAAGTCCCACAGTGAATCGTTTCACTGTTAAAAGCAATACATTTTAGTAATATCGGAAGAAAATTACTAAATACATGTTGGCACGAATATGTGACGCTACAGTTGTAACTCAAACGGATTGACACCGTTAGAAAGTCATTGAAATGTAGTTTTTGAAACTGTCTGTATTCCTTCAGCGCGAACTAACGGCTAGGATTGGTCCCACAGTAAAAAATAATTTATTTATCTCACTTTTTGAATAAAGCGCTACCACAGGGCCTAGTGTACTCTCTGAATTCCAGCAATCATGTCGAATTAAGAAGAATGTTATTCCTTGGTGTCCAATGGGCTCATTTATCACATTTATAAGGTCACAGTCCAGAATCAGTTCAATTAAGTCCCACAGCCAACCGTGTCACTGTTAAAAACGGTGCAACCTAGTAATATCCGAATACTATCGCTAAGTACATGTTGGTACGAATATGTGACGCAACCGTTGTAACTCAAACGGATTTATGCCGTTAGAAAGTCAATGAAATTTAGTCTTTGGAACCGATCCTATTTATTCAGCGCGTGCTAACGGCCAGGATTGGTCCTACAGTAAGAAAATTCTTATTTATTTAAATTTTTAAATAAAGCGCTACCACAGAGCCTAATGTAATCGCTGAATTCCAGCAATCAAGTCAAATTAGGAAGAATGTTATACCTTGGAGTCCAATTGGCTCATTTATAACATTTGTAAGGTCACAGTCCAGAATCAGTTCAATTAAGTCCCAAAGTCAATCGTTTCACTGCTAAAAGCGATACAACTTAGTAATATCGGAAAAAAATCACTAAATACATGTTGGCACGAATATGTGACGCTACAGTTGTAACTCAAACGGATTGACACCGTTAGAAAGTCAATGAAAGGTAGTTTTCGAAACTGTCTCTACTTCTTCAGCGCGAGCTAACGGCTAGGATTGGTCCCACAGAAAAAAATGACTTATTTATCTTATTTTTGTAATAAAGCGCTACCGCAGCGCCCAGTGTAATCGCTGAGTTTCAGCAATCATGTCAAGTTAAGAAGAATGTTATATCTTGTAGTCAAACTGGCTCATTTATCACATTTATAAGGTCAAAGTCCAAAATCAATTCAATTAAGTCCCACAGTCAAACGTTTCACTGTTAAAAGTGATGCAACCTAGTAATATCCGAATACTATCGCTAAATACATGTTGGCACGAATATGTGACGCAACCGTTGTAACTCAAACGGATTTATGCCGCTAGAAAGTCAATGAAATTTAGTCTTTGGAACAGATCCTATTTATTCAACGAGTGCTAGCGGCCGGGATTGGTCCACCAGTAAGAAAAGTCTTATTGATTTAAAATTTTAAATAAAGCGCTACCACAGAGCCTAATGTAATCGCTGAATTCCAGCAATCATGTCAAATTAAGAAGAATGTTATACCTTGGAGTCCAATTGGCTCATTTATCACATTTGTAAGGTCACAGTCCAGAATCAGTTCAATTAAGTCCCACAGTGAATCGTTTCACTGTTAAAAGCAATACATTTTAGTAATGTCGGAAGAAAATCACTAAATACATGTTGGCACGAATATGTGACGCTACAGTTGTAACTCAAACGGATTGACACCGTTTAAAAATAAATGAAATGTAGTTTTTGAAACTGTCTCTATTTCTTTAACGCGAACTAACGGCTAGGATTAGTCCCACAGTAGAAAATGACTTATTTATCTTCATTTTTTGATAAAGCGCTACCACGGCGCCCAGTGTAATCGCTGAGTTCCAGCAATCATGTCAAATTAAGAAGAATGTTAGTTCTTGTAGTCAAACTGGCTCATTTATCACATTTATAAGGTCAAAGCCCAAAATCAGTTCAATTAAGTCCCACAGTCAAACGTTTCACTGTTAAAAGTGATGCAACCTAGTTATATCCGAATACTATTGCTAAGTACATGTTGGTACGAATATGTGACGCAACCGTTGTAACTCAAACGGATTTATGCCGCTAGAAAGTCAATGAAATTTAGTCTTTGAAACTGATCCTTTTTATTCAGCGCGTGCTAACGGCCAGGATTGGTCCTACAGTAAGAAAAGTCTTATTTATCTAAATTTTTAAATAAAACGCTACCACAGAGCCTAATGTAATCGCTGAACGCCAGCAATCATGTCGAATTAAGAAGAATGTTATTCCTTGGAGTCCAATTGGCTCATTTATCACATGAATAAGGTCACAGTCCAGAATCAGTTCTATTAATTCCCACAGTGAATCGTTTCACTGTTAAAAGCAATACATTTTAGTAATATCGGAAGAAAATCACTAAATACATGTTGGCACGAATATGTGACGCTACAGTTGTAACTCAAACGTATTGACACCGTTAGAAAGTCAATGAAAGGTATTTTTCGAAACTGTTTCTACTTCTTCAGCGCGAGCTAACGGCTAGGATTGGTCCCACAGAAAAAAATGACTTATTTATCTTATTTTTTTAATAAAGCGCTACCGCAGCGCCCAGTGTAATCGCTGAGTTTCAGCAATCATGTCAAATTAAGAAGAATGTTATATCTTGCAGTCAAACTGGCTCATTTCTCACATTTATCAGGTCAAAGTCCAAAATCAGTTCAATTAAGTCCCACAGTCAAACGTTTCACTGTTAAAAGTGATGCAACCTAGTAATATCCGAATACTATCGCTAAATACATGTTGGTGCGAATATGTGACGTAACCGTTACAACTCAAACAGATTTATACTGCTAGAAAGTCAATGAAATGTAGTCTTTGGAACTGATCCTATTTATTCAGCGCGTGCTAACGGCCAGGATTGGTCCTACAGTAAGAAAAGTCTTATTTATCTAAATTTTTAAATAAAGCGCTACCACAGAGCCTAGTGTAATCGCTGAATTCCAGCAATCATATCAAATTAAGAAGAATGTTATACCTTGGAGTCCAATTGGCTCATTTATCACATTTGTAAGGTCACAGTCCAGAATCTGTTCAATTAAGTCCCACAGTCAATCGTTTCACTGTTAAAAGCGATACAACTTAGTAATATCGGAAAAAAATCACTAAATACATGTTGGTACGAATATGTGACGCAACCGTTGTAACTCAAACGGATTGACACCGTTAGAAAGTCATTGAAATGTAGTTTTTGAAACTGTCTGTATTTCTTCAGCACGAACTAACGGCTAGGATTGGTGCCACAGGAAAAAATGATTTATTTATCTCAATTTTTGAATAAAGCGCTACCACAGGGCCTAGTGTACTCTCTGAATTCCAGCTATCATATCGAGATAAGAAGAATGTTATTCCTTGGAGTCCAATGTGCTCATTTATCACATTTATAAGGTCACAGTCCAAAATCAGTTCAATTAAGTCCCACAGTCAAACGTTTCACTGTTAAAAGTGATGCAACCTAGTAATATCCGAATACTATCGCTAAATACATGTTGGTACGAATATGTGACGCAACCGTTGTAACTCAAACGGATTTATGCCGCTAGAAAGTCAATGAAATTTAGTCTTTGGAACAGATCCTATTTATTCAGCGAGTGCTAGCGGCCAGGATTGGTCCACCAGTAAGAAAAGTCTTATTGATCTAAAATTTTAAATAAAGCGCTACCACAGAGCCTAATGTAATCGCTGAATTCCAGCAATCATGTCAAATTAAGAAGAATGCTATACCTTGGAGTCCAATTGGCTCATTTATCACATTTGTAAGGTCACAGTCCAGAATCAGTTCTATTATTTCCCACAGTGAATCGTTTCACTGTTAAAAGCAATACATTTTAGTAATATCGGAAGAAAATCACTAAACACATGTTGGCACGAATATGTGACGCTACAGTTGTAACTCAAACGGATTGACACCGTTAGAAAGTCAATGAAAGGTAGTTTTCGAAACTGTCTCTACTTCTTCAGCGCGAGCTAACGGCTAGGTTTGGTCCCACAGAAAAAAATGACTTATTTATCTTATTTTTGTAATAAAGCGCTACCACAGCGCCCAGTGTAATCGCTGAGTTTCAACAATCATGTCAAGTTAAGGAGAATGTTATATCTTGTAGTCAAACTGGCTCATTTATCACATTTATAAGGTCAAAGTCCAAAATCAGTTCAATTAAGTCCCACAGTCAAACGTTTCACTGTTAAAAGTGATGCAACCTAGTAATATCCGAATACTATCGCTAAATACATGTTGGTACGAATATGTGACGTAACCGTTACAACTCAAACAGATTTATACTGCTAGAAAGTCAATGAAATGTAGTCTTTGAAACTGTTCCTATTTATTCAGCGCGTGCTAACGACCAGGATTGGTCCTACAGTAAGAAAAGTGTTATTTATCTAAATTTTTAAATAAAGCGCTACCACAGAGCCTAATGTAATCGATGAATTCCAGCAATTATGTCAAATTAAGAAGAATGTTATACCTTGGAGTCCAATTGGCTCATTTATCACATTTGTAAGGTCACAGTCCAGAATCAGTTCAATTAAGTCCCACAGTCAATCGTTTCACTGTTAAAAGCGATACAACTTAGTAATATCGGAAAAAAATTACTAAATACATGTTGGTACGAATATGTGACGCAACCGTTGTAACTCAAACGGATTGACACCGTTAGAAAATCAATGAAATGTAGTTTTTGAAGCTGTCTCTATTTCTTCAGCGCGAACTAACGGCTTGGATTGGTCCCACAGTAAAAAATGACTAATTTATCTTAATTTTTTAATAAAGCGCTACCACGGCGCCCAGTGTAACCGCTGAGTTCAAGCAATCATGTCAAATTAAGAAGAATGTTAGTTCTTGGAGTCCAATTGGCTCATTTATCACATTAATAAGGTCACAGTCCAGAATCAGTCAATTAAGTCCCACAGTCAATCGTTTCACTGTTAAAAGCGATACAACTTAGTAATATCGGAAAAAAATCACTAAATACATGTTGGTACGAATATGTGACGCAACCGTTGTAACTCAAACGGATTGACACCGTTAGAAAGTCACTGAAATGTAGTTTTTGAAACTGTCTGTATTTCTTCAGCGCGAACTAACGGCTAGGATTTGTCCCACAGTAAAAAATGATTTATTTATCTCAATTTTTGAATAAAGCGCTACCACAGGGCCTAGTGTACTCTCTGAATTCCAGCAACCATGTCGAATTAAGAAGAATGTTATTCCTTGGAATCCAATGGGCTCATTTATCACATTTATAAGGTCACAGTCCAGAATCAGTTCAATGAAGTCCCACAGTCAATCGTGTCACTGTTAAAAACGGTGCAACCTAGTAATATCCGAATACTATCGCTAAGTACATGTTGGTACGAATATGTGACGCAACCGTTGTAACTCAAACGGATTTATGCCGTTAGAAAGTCAATGAAATTTAGTCTTTGGAACTGATCCTATTTATTCAGCGCGTGCTAACGGCCAGGATTGGTCCTACAGTAAGAAAATTCTTATTTATCTAAATTTTTAAATAAAGCGCTACCACAGAGACTAATGTAATCGCTGAATTCCAGTAATCATGTGAAATTAGGAAGAATGTTATACCTTGGAGTCCAATTGGCTCATTTATAACATTTGTAAGGTCACAGTCCTGAATCAGTTCAATTAAGTCCCAAAGTCAATCGTTTCACTGCTAAAAGCGATACAACTTAGTAATATCGGAAAAAAATCACTAAATACATGTTCGCAAAAATATATGACGCTACAGTTGTAACTCAAACGGATTGACACCGTTAGAAAGTCAATGAAAGGTAGTTTTCGAAACTGTCTCTACTTCTTCAGCGCGAGCTAACGGCTAGGATTGGTCCCACAGAAAAAAATGACTTATTTATCTTATTTTTGTAATAAAGCGCTACCGCAGCGCCCAGTGTAATCGCTGAGTTTCAGCAATCATATCAAGTTAAGAAGAATGTTATATCTTGTAGTCAAACTGGCTCATTTATCACATTTACAAGGTCAAAGTCCAAAATCAGTTCAATTAAGTCCCACAGTCAAACGTTTCACTGTTAAAAGTGATGCAACCTAGTAATATCCGAATACTATCGCTAAATACATGTTGGTACGAATATGTGACGCAACCGTTGTAACTCAAACGGATTTATGCCGCTAGAAAGTCAATGAAATTTAGTCTTTGGAACAGATCCTATTTATTCAGCGAGTGCTAGCGGCCAGGATTGGTCCACCAGTAAGAAAAGTCTTATTTATCTAAAATTTTAAATAAAGCGCTACCACAGAGCCTAATGTAATTGCTGAGTTCCAGCAATCATATCAAATTAAGAACAATGTTAGTTCTTGTAGTCAAACTGGCTCATTTATCACATTTATGAGGTCACAGTCCAGAATCAGTTCTATTAATTCCCACAGTGAATCGTTTCACTGTTAAAAGCAATACATTTTAGTAATATCGGAAGAAAATCACTAAACACATGTTGGCACGAATATGTGACGCTGCAGTTGTAACTCAAACGGATTGACACCGTTAGAAAGTCAATGAAAGGTAGTTTTCGAAACTGTCTCTACTTCTTCAGCGCGAGCTAACGGCTAGGTTTGGTCCCACAGAAAAAAATGACTTATTTATCTTATTTTTGTAATAAAGCGCTACCACAGCGCCCAGTGTAATCGCTGAGTTTCAACAATCATGTCAAGTTAAGAAGAATGTTATATCTTGTAGTCAAACTGGCTCATTTATCACATTTATAAGGTCAAAGTCCAAAATCAGTTCAATTAAGTCCCACAGTCAAACGTTTCACTGTTAAAAGTGATGCAACCTAGTAATATCCGAATACTATCGCTAAATACATGTTGGTACGAATATGTGACGTAACCGTTACAACTCAAACAGATTTATACTGCTAGAAAGTCAATGAAATGTAGTCTTTGAAACTGTTCCTATTTATTCAGCGCGTGCTAACGACCAGGATTGGTCCTACAGTAAGAAAAGTGTTATTTATCTAAATTTTTAAATAAAGCGCTACCACAGAGCCTAATGTAATTGATGAATTCCAGCAATTATGTCAAATTAAGAAGAATGTTATACCTTGGAGTCCAATTGGCTCATTTATCACATTTGTAAGGTCACAGTCCAGAATCAGTTCAATTAAGTCCCACAGTCAATTGTTTCACTGTTAAAAGCGATACAACTTAGTAATATCGGAAAAAAATCACTAAATACATGTTGGTACGAATATGTGACGCAACCGTTGTAACTCAAACGGATTGAAACCGTTAGAAAATCAATGAAATGTAGTTTTTGAAGCTGTCTCTATTTCTTCAGCGCGAACTAACGGCTTGGATTGGTCCCACAGTAAAAAATGACTAATTTATCTTAATTTTTTAATAAAGCGCTACCACGGCGCCCAGTGTAACCGCTGAGTTCAAGCAATCATGTCAAATTAAGAAGAATGTTAGTTCTTGGAGTCCAATTGGCTCATTTATCACATTAATAAGGTCACAGTCCAGAATCAGTCAATTAAGTCCCACAGTCAATCGTTTCACTGTTAAAAGCGATACAACTTAGTAATATCGGAAAAAAATCACTAAATACATGTTGGTACGAATATGTGACGCAACCGTTGTAACTCAAACGGATTGACACCGTTAGAAAGTCACTGAAATGTAGTTTTTGAAACTGTCTGTATTTCTTCAGCGCGAACTAACGGCTAGGATTTGTCCCACAGTAAAAAATGATTTATTTATCTCAATTTTTGAATAAAGCGCTACCACAGGGCCTAGTGTACTCTCTGAATTCCAGCAACCATGTCGAATTAAGAAGAATGTTATTCCTTGGAATCCAATGGGCTCATTTATCACATTTATAAGGTCACAGTCCAGAATCAGTTCAATTAAGTCCCACAGTCAATCGTGTCACTGTTAAAAACGGTGCAACCTAGTAATATCCGAATACTATCGCTAAGTACATGTTGGTACGAATATGTGACGCAACCGTTGTAACTCAAACGGATTTATGCCGTTAGAAAGTCAATGAAATTTAGTCTTTGGAACTGATCCTATTTATTCAGCGCGTGCTAACGGCCAGGATTGGTCCTACAGTAAGAAAATTCTTATTTATCTAAATTTTTAAATAAAGCGCTACCACAGAGACTAATGTAATCGCTGAATTCCAGTAATCATGTCAAATTAGGAAGAATGTTATACCTTGGAGTCCAATTGGCTCATTTATAACATTTGTAAGGTCACAGTCCTGAATCAGTTCAATTAAGTCCCAAAGTCAATCGTTTCACTGCTAAAAGCGATACAACTTAGTAATATCGGAAAAAAATCACTAAATACATGTTGGCAAAAATATGTGACGCTACAGTTGTAACTCAAACGGATTGACACCGTTAGAAAGTCAATGAAAGGTAGTTTTCGAAACTGTTTCTACTTCTTCAGCGCGAGCTAACGGCTAGGATTGGTCCCACAGAAAAAAATGACTTATTTATCTTATTTTTGTAATAAAGCGCTACCGCAGCGCCCAGTGTAATCGCTTAGTTTCAGCAATCATATCAAGTTAAGAAGAATGTTATATCTTGTAGTCAAACTGGCTCATTTATCACATTTACAAGGTCAAAGTCCAAAATCAGTTCAATTAAGTCCCACAGTCAAACGTTTCACTGTTAAAAGTGATGCAACCTAGTAATATCCGAATACTATCGCTAAATACATGTTGGTACGAATATGTGACGCAACCGTTGTAACTCAAACGGATTTATGCCGCTAGAAAGTCAATGAAATTTAGTCTTTGGAACAGATCCTATTTATTCAGCGAGTGCTAGCGGCCAGGATTGGTCCACCAGTAAGAAAAGTCTTATTGATCTAAAATTTTAAATAAAGCGCTACCACAGAGCCTAATGTAATCGCTGAATTCCAGCAATCATGTCAAATTAAGAAGAATGCTATACCTTGGAGTCCAATTGGCTCATTTATCACATTTGTAAGGTCACAGTCCAGAATCAGTTCAATTAAGTCCCACAGTGAATCGTTTCACTGTTAAAAGCAATACATTTTAGTAATATCGGAAGAAAATCACTAAATACACGTTGGCCCGAATATGTGACGCTACAGTTATAACTCAAACGGATTGACACCGTTTGAAAATCAATGAAATGTAGTTTTTGAAACTTTCTCTATTTCTTCAACGCGAACTAACGGCTAGGATTGGTCCCACAGTAGAAAATGACTTATTTATCTTAATTTTTTAATAAAGCGCTACCACGGCGCCCAGTGTAATCGCTGAGTTCCAGCAATCATGTCAAATTAAGAACAATGTTAGTTCTTGTAGTCAAACTGGCTTATTTATCACATTTATAAGGTCAAAGCCCAAAATCAGTTCAATTAAGTCCTACAGTCAAACGTTTCACTGTTAAATGTGATGCAACCTAGTAATATCCGAATACTATCGCTAAGTACATGTTGGTACGAATATGTGACGCAACCGTTGTAACTCAAACGATTTATGCCGCTAGAAAGTCAATGAAATTTAATCTTTGGAACTGATCCTATTTATTCAGCGCGTGCTAACGGCCAGGATTGGTCCTACAGTAAGAAAAGTCTTATTTATCTAAATTTTTGAATAAAGCGCTACCACAGAGCCTAATGTAATCGCTGAATTCCAGCAATCATGTCAAATTAAGAAGAATGTTATACCTTGGAGTCCAATTGGCTCATTTATCACTATCACATTTGTAAGGTCACAGTCCAGAATAAGTTCAATTAAGTCCCACAGTCAATCGTTTCACTGTTAAAAGCGATACAACTTAGTAATATCGGAAAAAAATCACTAAATACATGATGGTACGAATATGTGACGCAACCGTTATAACTCAAACGGATTGACACCGTTAGAAAGTCATTGAAATGTAGTTTTTGAAACTGTCTCTATTTCTTCAACGCGAACTAACGGCTAGGATTGGTCCCACAGTAAGAAAAGACTTATTTATCTAAATTTTTAATTAAAGCGCTACCACAGAGCCTAATGTAATCGCTTAATTCCAGCAATCACGTCAAATTAAGAAGAATGTTATTCTTTGGACACCAATTGGCTCATTTATCACATTTATGAGGTCACAGTCCAGAATCAGTTCTATTAATTCCCACAGTGAATCGTTTCACTGTTAAAAGCAATACATTTTAGTAATATCGGAAGAAAATCACTAAACACATGTTGGCACGAATATGTGACGCTACAGTTGTAACTCAAACGGATTGACACCGTTAGAAAGTCAATGAAAGGTAGTTTTCGAAACTGTCTCTACTTCTTCAGCGCGAGCTAACGGCTAGGTTTGGTCCCACAGAAAAAAATGACTTATTTAGCTAATTTTTTTAATAAAGCGCTACCACAGCGCCCAGTGTAATCGCTGAGTATCAGCAATCATGTCAAATTAAGAAGAATGTTATTTCTTGTAGTCAAACTGGATCATTTATCACATTTATAAGGTCAAAGGCCAAATTCAGTTCAATTAAGTCCCACAGTCAAGCGGTTCACTGTTAAAGGCGATGCAACCTAATAATATCCGAATACTATCGCTAAATACATGTTGGTATGAACATGTGACGCAACCGTTGCAACTCAAACAGATTTATACCGCTAGAAAGTCAATGAAATGTACTCTTTGAAACTGTTCCTATTTACTCAGCGCGTGCTAACGGCCAGGATTGGTCCCACAGTAAGAAAAGTCTTATTTATCTAAATTTTTAAATAAAGCGCTACCACAGAGTCTAATGTAATCGCTGAATTCCAGCAATCATGTCAAATTAAGAAGAATGTTATACCTTGGAGTCAAATTGGCTCATTTATCACATTTGTAAGGTCAAAATCCAGAATCAGTTCAATTAAGTCCCACAGTCAATCGTTTCACTGTTAAAAGCGATACAACTTAGTAATATCGGAAAAAAATCACTAAATACATGTTGGTACGAATATGTGACGCAACCCTTGTAGCTCAAACGGATTGACCCCGTTAGAAAGTCAATGAAATGTAGTATTTGAAACTGTCTGTATTTCTTCAGCGCGAACTAACGGCCAGGATTGGTCCTACAGTAAGAAAAGTCTTATTTATCTAAATTTTTAAATAAAGCGCTACCACAGAGCCTAATGTAATCGCTGAATTCCAGCAATCATGTCAAATTAAGAAGAATGTTATACCTTGGAGTCCAATTGGCTCATTTATCACATTTGTAAGGTCACAGTCCAGAATCAGTTCAATTAAGTCCCACAGTCAATCGTTTCACTGTTAAAAGCGATACAACTTAGTAATATCGGAAAAAAATCACTAAATACATGTTGGTACGAATATGTGACGCAACCGTTGTAACTCAAACGGATTGACACCGTTAGAAAGTCATTGAAATGTAGTTTTTGAAACTGTCTCTATTTCTTCAACGCGAACTAACGGCTAGGATTGGTCCCACAGTAAGAAAAGACTTATTTATCTAAATTTTTAAATAAAGCGCTACCACAGAGCCTAATGTAATCGCTTAATCCAGCAATAACGTCAAATTAAGAAGAATGTTATTCTTTGGACACCAATTGGCTCATTTATCACATTTATGAGGTCACAGTCCAGAATCAGTTCAATTAAGTCCCACAGTGAATCGTTTCACTGTTAAAAGCAATACATTTTAGTAATATCGGAAGAAAATCACTAAATACACGTTGGCCCGAATATGTGACGCTATAGTTATTACTCAAACGGATTGACACCGTTTGAAAATCAATGAAATGTAGTTTTTGAAACTTTCTCTATTTCTTCAACGCGAACTAACGGCTAGGATTGGTCCCACAGTAGAAAATGACTTATTTATCTTAATTTTTTAATAAAGCGCTACCACGGCGCCCAGTGTAATCGCTGAGTTCCAGCAATCATGTCAAATTAAGAACAATGTTAGTTCTTGTAGTCAAACTGGCTTATTTATCACATTTATAAGGTCAAAGCCCAAAATCAGTTCAATTAAGTCCTACAGTCAAACGTTTCACTGTTAAATGTGATGCAACCTAGTAATATCCGAATACTATCGCTAAATACATGTTGGTACGAATATGTGACGCAACCGTTGTAACTCCAGCGGATTTATGCCGCTAGAAAGTCAATGAAATTTAGTCTTTGGAACAGATCCTATTTATTCAGCGAGTGCTAGCGGCCAGGATTGGTCCACCAGTAAGAAAAGTCTTATTGATCTAAAATTTTAAATAAAGCGCTACCACAGAGTCTAATGTAATCGCTGAATTCAAGCAATCATGTCAAATTAAGAAGAATGTTATACCTTGGAGTCCAATTGGCTCATTTATCACATTTGTAAGGTCACAGTCCAGAATCAGTTCAATTAAGTCCCACAGTGAATCGTTTCACTGTTAAAAGCAATACATTTTAGTAATATCGGAAGAAAATCACTAAATACATGTTGGCACGAATATGTGACGCTACAGTTGTAACTCAAACGGATTGACACCGTTTGAAAATCAATGAAATGTAGTTTTTTAAACTGTCTCTATTTCTTCAACGCGAACTAACGGCTAGGATTGGTCCCACAGTAGAAAATGACTTATTTATCTTAATTTTTTAATAAAGCACTACCACGGTGCCCAGTGTAATTGCTGAGTTCCAGCAATCATATCAAATTAAGAACAATGTTAGTTCTTGTAGTCAAACTGGCTTATTTATCACATTTATAAGGTCAAAGCCCAAAATCAGTTCAATTAAGTCCCACAGTCAAACGTTTCACTGTTAAAAGTGATGCAACCTAGTAATATCCGAATACTATCGCTAAGTACATGTTTGTACGAATATGTGACGCAACCGTTGTAACTCAAACGATTTATGCCGCTAGAAAGTCAATGAAATTTAATCTTTGGAACTGATCCTATTTATTCAGCGCGTGCTAACGGCCAGGATTGGTCCTACAGTAAGAAAAGTCTTATTTATCTAAATTTTTGAATAAAGCGCTACCACAGAGCCTAATGTAATCGCTGAATTCCAGCAATCATGTCAAATTAAGAAGAATGTTATACCTTGGAGTCCAATTGGCTGATTTATCACATTTGTAAGGTCACAGTCCAGAATAAGTTCAATTAAGTCCCACAGTCAATCGTTTCACTGTTGAAAGCGATACAACTTAGTAATATCGGAAAAAAATCACTAAATACATGATGGTACGAATATGTGACGCAACCGTTGTAACTCAAACGGATTGACACCGTTAGAAAGTCATTGAAATGTAGTTTTTGAAACTGTCTCTATTTCTTCAACGCGAACTAACGGCTAGGATTGGTCCCACAGTAAGAAAAGACTTATTTATCTAAATTTTTAATTAAAGCGCTACCACAGAGCCTAATGTAATCGCTTAATTCCAGCAATCACGTCAAACTAAGAAGAATGTTATTCGTTGGACACCAATTGGCTCATTTATCACATTTATGAGGTCACAGTCCAGAATCAGTTCTATTAATTCCCACAGTGAATCGTTTCACTGTTAAAAGCAATACATTTTAGTAATATCGGAAGAAAATCACTAAACACATGTTGGCACGAATATGTGACGCTACAGTTGTAACTCAAACGGATTGACACCGTTAGAAAGTCAATGAAATGTAGTATTTGAAACTGTCTGTACTTCTTCAGCGCGAACTAACGGCCAGGATTGGTCCTACAGTAAGAAAAGTCTTATTTATCTAAATTTTTAAATAAAGCGCTACCACAGAGCCTAATGTAATCGCTGAATTCCAGCAATCATGTCAAATTAAGAAGAATGTTATACCTTGGAGTCCAATTGGCTCATTTATCACATTTGTAAGGTCACAGTCCAGAATCAGTTCAATTAAGTCCCACAGTCAATCGTTTCACTGGTAAAAGCGATACAACTTAGTAATATCGGAAAAAAATCACTAAATACATGTTGGTACGAATATGTGACGCAACCGTTGTAACTCAAACGGATTTATGCCGCTAGAAAGTCAATGAAATTTAGTCTTTGGAACTGATCCTATTTATTCAGCGCGTGCTAACGGCCAGGATTGGTCCTACAGTAAGAAAAGTCTTATTTATCTAAATTTTTAAATAAAGCGCTACCACAGAGCCTAATGTAATCGCTGAATTCCAGCAATCATGTCAAATTAAGAAGAATGTTATACCTTGGAGTCCAATTGGCTCATTTATCACATTTGTAAGGTCACAGTCCAGAATCAGTTCAATTAAGTCCCACAGTCAATCGTTTCACTGTTAAAAGCGGTACAACTTAGTAATATCGGAAACAAATCACTAAATACATGTTGGTTCGAATATGTGACGCAACCGTTGTAACTCAAACGGACTGACACCGTTAGAAAATCAATGAAATGTAGTTTTTAAAACTGTCTCCACTTCTTCAGCGCGAACTAACGGCTAGGATTGGTACCACAGTAAAAAATGATTTATTTATCTAAATTTTTAAATAAAGCGCTACCACAGGGCCTAGTGTACTCGCTGAATTCCAGCAATCATGTCGAATTAAGAAGAATGTTATTCCTTGGAGTCCAATTGGCTCATTTATCACATTTATAAGGTCACAGTCCAGAATTAGTTCAATTAAGTCCCACAGTCAATCGTTTCACTGTTAAAAGCGGTGCAACCTAGTAATATCCGAATACTATCGCTAAGTACATGTTGGTACGAATATGTGACGCAACCGTTGTAACTCAAACGGATTTATGCCGCTAGAAAGTCAATGACATTTAGTCTTTGGAACTGATCCTATTTATTCAGCGTGTGCTAACGGCCAGGATTGGTCCTACAGTAAGAAAAGTCTTATTTATCTAAATTTTTAAATAAAGCGCTACCACAGAGCCTAATGTAATCGCTTAATTCCAACAATCATGTCAAATTAAGAAGAATGTTATTCTTTGGACACCAATTGGCTCATTTATCACATTTATGAGATCACAGTCCAGAATCAGTTCTATTAATTCCCACAGTGAATCGTTTCACTGTTAAAAGCAATACATTTTAGTAATATCGGAAGAAAATCACTAAATACATGTTGGCACGAATAAGTGACGCTACAGTTGTAACTCAAACGGATTGACACCGTTAGAAAGTATATGAAAGATAGTTTTTGAAACTGTCTCTACTTCTTCAGCGCGAGCTAACGGCTAGGATTGGTCCCACAGAAAAAAATGATTTATTTATCTAAATTTTTAAATAAAGCGCTACCACAGGGCCTAATGTAATTGCTGAATTCCAGCAATCATGTCAAATTAAGAAGAATGTTATACCTTGGAGTCCAATTGGCTCATTTATCACATTTGTAAGGTCAAAATCCAGAATCAGTTCAATTAAGTCCCACAGTCAATCGTTTCACTGTTAAAAGCGATACTACTTAGTAATATCGGAAAAAAATCACTAAATACATGTTGGTACGAATATGTGACGCAACCCTTGTAGCTCAAACGGGTTGAGCCCGTTAGAAAGTCAATGAAATGTAGTATTTGAAACTGTCTGTATTTCTTCAGCGCGAACTAACGGCTAGGATTGGTCCCACAGTAAAAAATGATTTATTTATCTAAATTTTTAAATAAAGCGCTACCACAGGGCCTAATGTAATTGCTGAATTCCAGCAATCATGTCAAATTAAGAAGAATGTTATACCTTGGAGTCCAATTGGCTCATTTATCACATTTGTAAGGTCACAGTCCAGAATCAGTTCAATTAAGTCCCACAGTCAATCGTTTTACTGTTAAAAGCGATACAACTTAGTAATATCGGAAACAAATCACTAAATACATGTTGGTTCGAATATGTGACGCAACCGTTGTAACTCAAACGGACTGACACCGTTAGAAAATCAATGAAATGTAGTTATTAAAACTGTCTCCACTTCTTCAGCGCGTGCTAACGGCCAGGATTGGTCCCACAGAAAAAAATGACTTATTTATCTTATTTTTTTAATAAAGCGCTACCACAGCGCCCAGTGTAATCGCTGAGTTTCAGCAATCATGTCAAATTAAGAAGAATGTTATTCGTTGGAGACCAATTGGCTCATTTATCACATTTATAAGGTCACATTCCAGAATCAGTTCAATTAAATCCCACAGACAATCGTTCACTGTTAAAAGCAATGCAACTTAGTAATATCGGAAGAAAATCACTAAATACATGTTGGTACGAATATGTGACGCAACCATTGTAACTCAAACGGATTGACCCCGTTAGAAATTCAATGAAATGTAGTTTTTGAAACTGTCTGTATTTCTTCAGCGCAAACTAACGGCTAGGATTGGTACCACAGTAAAAAATGATTTATTTATCTAAATTTTTAAATAAAGCGCTACCTCAGGGCCAAGTGTACTCGCTGAATTCCAGCAATCATGTCGAATTAAGAAGAATGTTATTCCTTGGAGTCCAATTGGCTCATTTATCACATTTATAAGGTCACAGTCCAGAATTAGTTCAATTAAGTCCCACAGTCAATCGTTTCACTGTTAAAAGCGGTGCAACCTTGTAATATCCGAATACTATCGCTAAGTACATGTTGGTACGAATATGTGACGCAACCGTTATAGCTCAGACGGATTTATGCCGCTAGAAAGTCAATGAAATTTAGTCTTTGAAACTGATCCTATTTATTCAGCGCGTGCTCACGGCCAGGATTGGTCCTACAGTAAGAAAAGTCTTATTTATCTAAATTTTTAAATAAAGCGCTACCACAGAGCCTAATGTAATTGCTGAATTCCAGCAATCATGTCAAATTAAGAAGAATGTTATACCTTGGAGTCCAATTGGCTCATTTATCACATTTGTAAGGTCACAGTCCAGAATCAGTTCAATTAAGTCCCACAGTCAATCGTTTCACTGTTAAAAGCGATACAACTTAGTAATATCGGAAACAAATCACTAAATACATGTTGGTACGAATATGTGACGCAACCGTTGTAACTCAAACGGACTGACACCGTTAGAAAATCAATGAAATGTAGTTTTTAAAACTGTCTCTACTTCTTCAGTGCGTGTTAACGGCCAGGATTGGTCCCACAGAAAAAAATGACTTATTTATCTTATTTTTTTAATAAAGCGCTACAACAGAGGCTAATGTAATCCCTGAGTTTCAGCAATCATGTCAAATTAAGAAGAATGTTATTCGTTGGAGACCAATTGGCTCATTTATAGCATTTATGAGGTCACAGTCCAGAATCAGTTCAATTAATTCCCACAGTCAATCGTTTCACTGTTAAAAGCAATACAAATTAGTAATATCGGAAGAATATCACTAAATACATGTTGGTACTAGCATGTGACGCAACCGTTGTAACTCAAACGGATTGACCCCGTTAGAAAGTCAATGAAATGTAGTTTTTGAAACTGTCTGTATTTCTTCAGCGCGAACTAACAGCAAGAATTGGTTCCACAGTAAAAAATGATTTATTTATCTAAATTTTTAAATAAAGCGCTACCACAGGGCCTAGTGTACTCGCTGAATTCCAGCAATCATGTCGAATTAAGAAGAATGTTATTCCTTGTAGTCCAATTGGCTCATTTATCACATTTATGAGGCCACAGTCCAGAATCAGTTCAATTAATTCCCACAGTCAATCGTTTCACTCTTAAAAGCAATACAAATTAGTAATATCGGAAGAATATCACTAAATACATGTTGGTACGAACATGTGACGCAACAGTTGTAACTCAAACGGATTGACCCCGTTAGAAAGTCAATGAAATGCAGTTTTTGAAACTGTCTGTATTTCTTCAGCGCGAACTAACGGCTAGAATTGGTCCCACAGTAAAAAATGATTTATTTATCTAAATTTTTAAATAAAGCGCTACCACAGGGCCTAGTGTACTCGCTGAATTCCAGCAATCATGTCGAATTAAGAAGAATGTTATTCCTTGGAGTCCAATTGGCTCATTTATCACATTTGTAAGGTCACAGTCCAGAATCAGTTCAATTAAGTCCCACAGTCAATCGTTTCACTGTTAAAAGCGATACAACTTAGTAATATCGGAAACAAATCACTAAATACATGTTGACACGAATATGTGACGCTACAGTTGTAACTCAAACGGATTTACACCGTTAGAAAGTCAATGAAAGGTAGTTTTTGAAACTGTCTCTACTTCTTTAGCGCGAGCTAACGGCTAGGATTAGTCTCACAGAAAAAAATGACTTATTCATCTTATTTTTTTAATAAAGCGCAACCACAGCGCTCAGTGTAATCGCTGAGTTTCAGCAATCATGTCAAATTAAGAAGAATGTTATTCCTTGGAGTCCAATTGGCTTATTTATCACATTTATAAGGTCAAAGGCCAAAATCAGTTCAAATAAGTCCCACAGTCAAGCGTTTCACTGTTAAAGGCGATGCTACCTAATAATATCCGAATACTATCGCTAAATTCATGTTGGTATGAATATGTGACGCAACCGTTGCAACTCAAACAGATTTATACCGCTAGAAAGTCAATGAAATGTAGTCTTTGGAACATATCCTATTTATTCAGGGAGTGCCAACGGCCAGGATTGGTCCTACAGTAAGAAAAGTCTTATTTATCTAAATTTTTAAATAAAGCGCTACCACAGAGCCTAATGTAATCGCTGAATTCCAGCAATCATGTCAAATTAAGAAGAATGTTATACCTTGGAGTCCAATAGGCTCATTTATCACATTTGTAAGGTCACAGTCCAGAATCAGTTCAATTAATTCCCACAGTCAATCGTTTCACTGTTAAAAGTAATACAAATTAGTAATATCGGAAGAAAATCACTAAATACATGTTGGTACGAATATGTGACGCAACCGTTGTAACTCAAACGGATTGACCCCGTTAGAAAGTCAATGAAATGTAGTTTTTGAAACTGTCTGTATTTCTTCAGCGTGAACTAACGGCTAGGATTGGTCCCACAGTAAAAAATGATTTATTTATCTAAATTTTTATATAAAGCGCTACCACAGGGCCTAGTGTACTCGCTGAATTCCAGCAATTATGTCGAATTAAGAAGAATGTTATTCCTTGGAGTCCAATTGGCTCATTCATCACATTTACAAGGTCACAGTCCAGAATCAGTTCAATTAAGTCCCACAGTCAAACGTTTCACTGTTAAAAGTGATGCAACCTAGTAATATCCGAATACTATCACTAAATACATGTTGGTACGAATATGTGACGCAACCGTTGTAACTCAAACGGATTGATGCCGCTACAAAGTCTATGAAATATAGTCTTTGGAACAGATCCTATTTATTCAGCGAGTGCCAACGGCCAGGATTGGTCCTACAGTAAGAAAAGTCTTATTTATCTAAATTTTTAAATAAAGCGCTACCACAGAGCCTAATGTTATCGCTGAATTCCAGCAATCATGTCAAATTTAAAAGAATGTTATACCTTGGAGTCCAATTGGCTCATTTATCACATTTGTAAGGTCACAGTCCAGAATCAGTTCAATTAATTCCCACAGTCAATCGTTTCACTGTTAAAAGCGATGCAACTTAGTAATATCGGAAAAAAATCACTAAATACATGTTGCTACGAATATGTGACGCAACCGTTGTAACTCAAACGGATTGACACCGTTAGAAAATCAATGATATGTTGTTTTTGAAACTGTCTCTATTTCTTCAGCGCGAACTAACGGCTAGGATTGGTCCCACAGTAAAAAATGATTTATTTATCTAAATTTTTAAATAAAGTGCTACCACAGAGCCTAGTGTACTCGCTGAATTCCAGCAATCACGTCGAATTAAGAAGAATGTTATTCCTTGGAGTCCAATTGGCTCATTTATCACATTTATAAGGTCACAGTCCAGAATCAGTTCAAATAAGTCCCACAGTCAATCGTTTCACTGTTAAAAGCGATACAACTTAGTAATATCGGAAAAAAATCACTAAAGACATGTTGGTACGAATATGTGACGCAACCGTTGTAACTCAAACGGATTGACACCGTTAGAAAATCAATGAAATGTAGTTTTTGAAACTGTCTCTATTTCTTCAGCGCGAACTAACGGCTAGGATTGGTCCCACAGTAAAAAATGACTTATTTATCTTAATTTTTTAATAAAGCGCTACCACGGCGCCCAGTGTAATCGCTGAGTTCCAGCACTCATGTCAAATTAAGAAGAATGTTAGTTCTTGTAGTCAAACTGGCTCATTTATCACATTTATAAGTTCAAAGTCCTAAATCAGTTCAATTAAGTCCCACAGTCAAACGTTTCACTGTTAAAAGTGATGCAACCTAGTAATATCCGAATACTATCGCTAAATACATGTTGGTAGGAATATGTGACGCAACCGTTGTAACTCAAACGGATTGACCCCGTTAGAAAGTCAATGAAATGTAGTTTTTGAAACTGTCTGTATTTCTTCAGCGCAAAGTAACGGCTAGGATGGGTCCCACATTAAAAAATGATTTATTTATATAAATTTTCATATAAAGCGCTACCACAGGGCCTAGTGTACTCGCTGAATTCCAGCAATTATGTCGAGTTAAGAAGAATGTTATTCCTTGGAGTCCAATTGGCTCATTTATCACATTTATAAGGTCACAATCCAGAATCAGTTCAATTAAGTCCCACAGTCAACCGTTTCACTGTTAAAAGTGATGCAACCTAGTAATATCCGAATACTATCGCTAAATACATGTTGGTACGAATATGTGACGCAACCGTTGTAACTCAAACGGATTTATGCCGCTAGAAAGTCAATGAAATGTAGTCTTTGGAACAGATCCTATTTATTCAGCGAGTGCCAACGGCCAGGATTGGTCCTACAGTAAGAAAAGTCTTATTTATCTAAATTTTTAAATAAAGCGCTACCACAGAGCCTAATGTTATCGCTGAATTCCAGCAATCATGTCAAATTTAGAAGAATGTTATACCTTGGAGTCCAATTGGCTCATTTATCACATTTATAAGGTCACAGTCCAGAATCAGTTCAAATAAGTCCCACAGTCAATCGTTTCACTGTTAAAAGCGATACAACTTTGTAATATCGGAAAAAAATCACTAAACACATGTTGGTACGAATATGTGACGCAACCGTTGTAACTCAAACGGATTGACACCGTTAGAAAATCAATGAAATGTAGTTTTTGAAACTGTCTCTATTTCTTCAGCGCGAACTAACGGCTAGGATTGGTCCCACAGTAAAAAATGACTTATTTATCTTAATTTTTTAATAAAGCGCTACCACGGCGCCCAGTGTAATCGCTGAGTTCCAGCACTCATGTCAAATTAAGAAGAATGTTAGTTCTTGTAGTCAAACTGGCTCATTTATCACATTTATAAGTTCAAAGTCCAAAATCAGTTCAATTAAGTCCCACAGTCAAACGTTTCACTGTTAAAAGTGATGCAACCTAGTAATATCCGAATACTATCACTAAATACATGTTGGTACGAATATGTGACGCAACCGTTGTAACTCAAACGGATTGATGCCGCTACAAAGTCTATGAAATATAGTCTTTGGAACAGATCCTATTTATTCAGCGAGTGCCAACGGCCAGGATTGGTCCTACAGTAAGAAAAGTCTTATTTATCTAAATGTTTAAATAAAGCGCTACCACAGAGCCTAATGTTATCGCTGAATTCCAGCAATCATGTCAAATTTAAAAGAATGTTATACCTTGGAGTCCAATTGGCTCATTTATCACATTTGTAAGGTCACAGTCCAGAATCAGTTCAATTAATTCCCACAGTCAATCGTTTCACTGTTAAAAGCGATGCAACTTAGTAATATCGGAAAAAAATCACTAAATACATGTTGCTACGAATATGTGACGCAACCGTTGTAACTCAAACGGATTGACACCGTTAGAAAATCAATGATATGTTGTTTTTGAAACTGTCTCTATTTCTTCAGCGCGAACTAACGGCTAGGATTGGTCCCACAGTAAAAAATGATTTATTTATCTAAATTTTTAAATAAAGTGCTACCACAGAGCCTAGTGTACTCGCTGAATTCCAGCAATCACGTCGAATTAAGAAGAATGTTATTCCTTGGAGTCCAATTGGCTCATTTATCACATTTATAAGGTCACAGTCCAGAATCAGTTCAAATAAGTCCCACAGTCAATCGTTTCACTGTTAAAAGCGATACAACTTAGTAATATCGGAAAAAAATCACTAAAGACATGTTGGTACGAATATGTGACGCAACCGTTGTAACTCAAACGGATTGACACCGTTAGAAAATCAATGAAATGTAGTTTTTGAAACTGTCTCTATTTCTTCAGCGCGAACTAACGGCTAGGATTGGTCCCACAGTAAAAAATGACTTATTTATCTTAATTTTTTAATAAAGCGCTACCACGGCGCCCAGTGTAATCGCTGAGTTCCAGCACTCATGTCAAATTAAGAAGAATGTTAGTTCTTGTAGTCAAACTGGCTCATTTATCACATTTATAAGTTCAAAGTCCTAAATCAGTTCAATTAAGTCCCACAGTCAAACGTTTCACTGTTAAAAGTGATGCAACCTAGTAATATCCGAATACTATCGCTAAATACATGTTGGTAGGAATATGTGACGCAACCGTTGTAACTCAAACGGATTGACCCCGTTAGAAAGTCAATGAAATGTAGTTTTTGAAACTGTCTGTATTTCTTCAGCGCAAAGTAACGGCTAGGATGGGTCCCACATTAAAAAATGATTTATTTATATAAATTTTCATATAAAGCGCTACCACAGGGCCTAGTGTACTCGCTGAATTCCAGCAATTATGTCGAGTTAAGAAGAATGTTATTCCTTGGAGTCCAATTGGCTCATTTATCACATTTATAAGGTCACAATCCAGAATCAGTTCAATTAAGTCCCACAGTCAACCGTTTCACTGTTAAAAGTGATGCAACCTAGTAATATCCGAATACTATCGCTAAATACATGTTGGTACGAATATGTGACGCAACCGTTGTAACTCAAACGGATTTATGCCGCTAGAAAGTCAATGAAATGTAGTCTTTGGAACAGATCCTATTTATTCAGCGAGTGCCAACGGCCAGGATTGGTCCTACAGTAAGAAAAGTCTTATTTATCTAAATTTTTAAATAAAGCGCTACCACAGAGCCTAATGTTATCGCTGAATTCCAGCAATCATGTCAAATTTAGAAGAATGTTATACCTTGGAGTCCAATTGGCTCATTTATCACATTTATAAGGTCACAGTCCAGAATCAGTTCAAATAAGTCCCACAGTCAATCGTTTCACTGTTAAAAGCGATACAACTTTGTAATATCGGAAAAAAATCACTAAACACATGTTGGTACGAATATGTGACGCAACCGTTGTAACTCAAACGGATTGACACCGTTAGAAAATCAATGAAATGTAGTTTTTGAAACTGTCTCTATTTCTTCAGCGCGAACTAACGGCTAGGATTGGTCCCACAGTAAAAAATGACTTATTTATCTTAATTTTTTAATAAAGCGCTACCACGGCGCCCAGTGTAATCGCTGAGTTCCAGCACTCATGTCAAATTAAGAAGAATGTTAGTTCTTGTAGTCAAACTGGCTCATTTATCACATTTATAAGTTCAAAGTCCAAAATCAGTTCAATTAAGTCCCACAGTCAAACGTTTCACTGTTAAAAGTGATGCAACCTAGTAATATCCGAATACTATCGCTAAATACATGTTGGTACGAATATGTGACGCAACCGTTGTAACTCAAACGGATTTATGCCGCTAGAAAGTCAATGAAATGTAGTCTTCGGAACAGATCCTATTTATTCAGCGAGTGCCAACGGCCAGGATTGGTCCTACAGTAAGAAAAGTCTTATTTATCTAAATTTTTAAATAAAGCGCTACCACAGAGCCTAATGTTATCGCTGAATTCCAGCAATCATGTCAAATTTAGAAGAATGTTATACCTTGGAGTCCAATTGGCTCATTTATCACATTTATAAGGTCACAGTCCAGAATCAGTTCAAATAAGTCCCACAGTCAATCGTTTCACTGTTAAAAGCGATACAACTTTGTAATATCGGAAAAAAAAAACTAAAAACATGTTGGTACGAATATGTGACGCAACCGTTGTAACTCAAACGGATTGACACCGTTAGAAAATCAATGAAATGTAGTTTTTGAAACTGTCTCTATTTCTTCAGCGCGAACTAACGGCTAGGATTGGTCCCACAGTAAAAAATGACTTATTTATCCTAATTTTTTAATAAAGCGCTACCACGGCGCCCAGTGTAATCGCTGAGTTCCAGCAATCATGTCAAATTTTGAAGAATGTTATACCTTGGAGTCCAATTGGCTCATTTATCACATTTGTAAGGTCACAGTCCAGAATCAGTTCAATTAATTCCCACAGTCACTGGTTTCACTGTTAAAAGCGATACAACTTAGTAATATCGGAAAAAAATCACTAAATACATGTTGCTACGAATATGTGACGGAACCGTTGTGACTCAAACGGATTGACACCGTTAGAAAATGAATGATATGTTGTTTTTGAAACTGTCTCTATTTCTTCAGCGCGAACTAACGGCTAGGATTGGTCCCACAGTAAAAAATGATTTATTTATCTAAATTTTTATATAAAGAGCTACCACAGGGCCTAGTGTACTCGCTGAATTCCAGCAATTATGTCGAATTAAGAAGAATGTTATTCCTTGGAGTCCAATTGGCTCATTTATCACATTTACAAGGTCACAGTCCAGAATCAGTTCAATTAAGTCCCACAGTCAAACGTTTCACTGTTAAAAGTGATGCAACCTAGTAATATCCGAATACTATCGCTAAATACATGTTGGTACGAATATGTGACGCAACCGTTGTAATTCAAACGGATTGACCCCGTTAGAAAGTCAATGAAATGTAGTTTTTGAAACTGTCTGTATTTCTTCAGCGCAAAGTAACGGCTAGGATGGGTCCCACAGTAAAAAATGATTTATTTATATAAATTTTTATATAAAGCGCTACCACAGGGCCTAGTGTACTCGCTGAATTCCAGCAATTATGTCGAGTTAAGAAGAATGTTATTCCTTGGAGTCCAATTGGCTCATTTATCACATTTGTAAGGTCACAGTCCAGAATCAGTTCAATTAATTCCCACAGTCAATGGTTTCACTGTTAAAAGCGATACAACTTAGTAATATCGGAAAAAAATCACTAAATACATGTTGGTACGAATATGTGACGCAACCGTTGTAACTCAAACGGATTGATGCCGCTAGAAAGTCTATGAAATATAGTCTTTGGAACAGATCCTATTTATTCAGCGAGTGCCAACGGCCAGGATTGGTCCTACAGTAAGAAAAGTCTTATTTATCTAAATTTTTAAATAAAGCGCTACCACAGAGCCTAATGTTATCGCTGAATTCCAGCAATCATGTCAAATTTAGAAGAATGTTATACCTTGGAGTCCAATTGGCTCATTTATCACATTTGTAAGGTCACAGTCCAGAATCAGTTCAATTAAGTCCCACAGTCAAACGTTTCACTGTTAAAAGTGATGCAACCTAGTAATATCCGAATACTATCGCTAAATACATGTTGGTACGAATATGTGACGCAACCGTTGTAACTCAAACGGATTGACCCCGTTAGAAAGTCAATGAAATGTAGTTTTTGAAACTGTCTGTATTTCTTCAGCGCAAAGTAACGGCTAGGATGGGTCCCACAGTAAAAAATGATTTATTTATATAAATTTTTATATAAAGCGCTACCACAGGGCCTAGTGTACTCGCTGAATTCCAGCAATTATGTCGAGTTAAGAAGAATGTTATTCCTTGGAGTCCAATTGGCTCATTTATCACATTTATAAGGTCACAGTCCAGAATCAGTTCAATTAAGTCCCACAGTCAACCGTTTCACTGTTAAAAGTGATGCAAACTAGTAATATCCGAATACTATCGCTAAATACATGTTGCTACGAATATGTGACGGAACCGTTGTAACTCAAACGGATTGACACCGTTAGAAAATGAATGATATGTTGTTTTTGAAACTGTCTCTATTTCTTCAGCGCGAACTAACGGCTAGGATTGGTCCCACAGTAAAAAATGATTTATTTATCTAAATTTTTATATAAAGAGCTACCACAGGGCCTAGTGTACTCGCTGAATTCCAGCAATTATGTCGAATTAAGAAGAATGTTATTCCTTGGAGTCCAATTGGCTCATTTATCACATTTACAAGGTCACAGTCCAGAATCAGTTCAATTAAGTCCCACAGTCAAACGTTTCACTGTTAAAAGTGATGCAACCTAGTAATATCCGAATACTATCGCTAAATACATGTTGGTACGAATATGTGATGCAACCGTTGTAACTCAAACGGATTGACCCCGTTAGAAAGTCAATAAGATGTAGTTTTTGAAACTGTCTGTATTTCATCAGCGCGAAGTAACGGCTAGGATTGGTCCCACAGTAAAAAATGATTTATTTATATAAATTTTTATATAAAGCGCTACCACAGGGCCTAGTGTACTCGCTGAATTCCAGCAATTATGTCGAATTAAGAAGAATGTTATTCCTTGGAGTCCAATTGGCTCATTTATCACATTTACAAGGTCACAGTCCAGAATCAGTTCAATTAAGTCCCACAGTCAAACGTTTCACTGTTAAAAGTGATGCAACCTAGTAATATCCAAATACTATCACTAAATACATGTTGGTACGAATATGTGACGCAACCGTTGTAACTCAAACGGATTGATGTTGCTAGAAAGTCTATGAAATATAGTCTTTGGAACAGATCCTATTTATTCAGCGAGTGCCAACGGCCAGGATTGGTCCTACAGTAAGAAAAGTCTTATTTATCTAAATTTTTAAATAAAGCGCTACCACAGAGCCTAATGTTATCGCTGAATTCCAGCAATCATGTCAAATTTAGAAGAATGTTATACCTTGGAGTCCAATTGGCTCATTTATCACATTTGTAAGGTCACAGTCCAGAATCAGTTCAATTAATTCCCACAGTCAATCGTTTCACTGTTAAAAGCGATGCAACTTAGTAATATCGGAAAAAAATCACTAAATACATGTTGCTACGAATATGTGACGCAACCGTTGTAACTCAAACGGATTGACACCGTTAGAAAATCAATGATATGTTGTTTTTGAAACTGTCTCTATTTCTTCAGCGCGAACTAACGGCTAGGATTGGTCCCACAGTAAAAAATGATTTATTTATCTAAATTTTTAAATAAAGTGCTACCACAGAGCCTAGTGTACTCGCTGAATTCCAGCAATCACGTCGAATTAAGAAGAATGTTATTCCTTGGAGTCCAATTGGCTCATTTATCACATTTATAAGGTCACAGTCCAGAATCAGTTCAATTAAGTCCCACAGTCAATCGTTTCACTGTTAAAAGCGATACAACTTAGTAATATCGGAAAAAAATCACTAAACACATGTTGGTACGAATATGTGACGCAACCGTTGTAACTCAAACGGATTGACACCGTTAGAAAATGAATGAAATGTAGTTTTTGAAACTGTCTCTATTTCTTCAGCGCGAACTAACGGCTAGGATTGGTCCCACAGTAAAAAATGACTTATTTATCTAAATTTTTATATAAAGCGCTACCACAGGGCCTAGTGTACTCGCTGAATTCCAGCAATTATGTCGAATTAAGAAGAATGTTATTCCTTGGAGTCCAATTGTCTCATTTATCACATTTACAAGGTCACAGTCCAAAATCAGTTCAATTAAGTCCCACAGTCAAACGTTTCACTGTTAAAAGTGATGCAACCTAGTAATATCCGAATACTATCGCTAAATACATGTTGGTACGAATATGTGACGCAACCGTTGTAACTCAAACGGATTGACCCCGTTAGAAAATCAATGAAATGTAGTTTTTGAAACTGTCTGTATTTCTTCAGCGCAAAGTAACGGCTAGGATGGGTCCCACAGTAAAAAATGATTTATTTATATAAATTTTTATATAAAGCGCTACCACAGGGCCTAGTGTACTCGCTGAATTCCAGCAATTATGTCGAATTAAGAAGAATGTTATTCCTTGGAGTCCAATTGGCTCATTTATCACATTTACAAGATCACAGTTCAGAATCAGTTCAATTAAGTCCCACAGTCAAACGTTTCACTGTTAAAAGTGATGCAACCTAGTAATATCCGAATACTATCACTAAATACATGTTGGTACGAATATGTGACACAACCGTTGTAACTCAAACGGATTGATGCCGCTAGAAAGTCTATGAAATATAGTCTTTGGAACAGATCCTATTTATTCAGCGAGTGCCAACGGCCAGGATTGGTCCTACAGTAAGAAAAGTCTTATTTATCTAAATTTTTAAATAAAGCGCTACCACAGAGCCTAATGTTATCGCTGAATTCCAGCAATCACGTCGAATTAAGAAAAATGTTATTCCTTGGAGTCCAATTGGCTCATTTATCACATTTATAAGGTCACAGTCCAGAATCAGTTCAAATAAGTCCCACAGTCAATCGTTTCACTGTTAAAAGCGATACAACTTAGTAATATCGGAAAAAAATCACTAAACACATGTTGGTACGAATATGTGACGCAACCGTTGTAACTCAAACGGATTGACACCGTTAGAAAATCAATGAAATGTAGTTTTTGAAACTGTCTCTATTTCTTCAGCGCGAACTAACGGCTAGGATTGGTCCCACAGTAAAAAATGACTTATTTATCTTAATTTTTTAATAAAGCGCTACCACGGCGCCCAGTGTAATCGCTGAGTTCCAGCACTCATGTCAAATTAAGAAGAATGTTAGTTCTTGTAGTCAAACTGGTTCATTTATCACATTTATAAGTTCAAAGTCCAAAATCAGTTCAATTAAGTCCCACAGTCAAACGTTTCACTGTTAAAAGTGATGCAACCTAGTAATATCCGAATACTATCGCTAAATACATGTTGCTACGAATATGTGACGGAACCGTTGTAACTCAAACGGATTGACACCGTTAGAAAATGAATGATATGTTGTTTTTGAAACTGTCTCTATTTCTTCAGCGCGAACTAACGGCTAGGATTGGTCCCACAGTAAAAAATGATTTATTTATCTAAATTTTTATATAAAGAGCTACCACAGGGCCTAGTGTACTCGCTGAATTCTAGCAATTATGTCGAATTAAGAAGAATGTTATTCCTTGGAGTCCAATTGGCTCATTTATCACATTTACAAGGTCACAGTCCAGAATCAGTTCAATTAAGTCCCACAGTCAAACGTTTCACTGTTAAAAGTGATGCAACCTAGTAATATCCGAATACTATCGCTAAATACATGTTGGTACGAATATGTGATGCAACCGTTGTAACTCAAACGGATTGACCCCGTTAGAAAGTCAATAAGATGTAGTTTTTGAAACTGTCTGTATTTCATCAGCGAGAAGTAACGGCTAGGATTGGTCCCACAGTAAAAAATGATTTATTTATATAAATTTTTATATAAAGCGCTACCACAGGGCCTAGTGTACTCGCTGAATTCCAGCAATTATGTCGAATTAAGAAGAATGTTATTCCTTGGAGTCCAATTGGCTCATTTATCACATTTACAAGGTCACAGTCCAGAATCAGTTCAATTAAGTCCCACAGTCAAACGTTTCACTGTTAAAAGTGATGCAACCTAGTAATATCCGAATACTATCACTAAATACATGTTGGTACGAATATGTGACGCAACCGTTGTAACTCAAACGGATTGATGTTGCTAGAAAGTCTATGAAATATAGTCTTTGGAACAGATCCTATTTATTCAGCGAGTGCCAACGGCCAGGATTGGTCCTACAGTAAGAAAAGTCTTATTTATCTAAATTTTTAAATAAAGCGCTACCACAGAGCCTAATGTTATCGCTGAATTCCAGCAATCATGTCAAATTTAGAAGAATGTTATACCTTGGAGTCCAATTGGCTCATTTATCACATTTATAAGGTCACAGTCCAGAATCAGTTCAAATAAGTCCCACAGTCAATCGTTTCACTGTTAAAAGCGATACAACTTTGTAATATCGGAAAAAAATCACTAAAAACATGTTGGTACGAATATGTGACGCAGCCGTTGTAAGTCAAACGGATTGACACCGTTAGAAAATGAATGATATGTTGTTTTTGAAACTTTCTCTATTTCTTCAGCGCGAACTAACGGCTAGGATTGGTCCCACAGTAAAAAATGATTTATTTATCTAAATTTGTAAATAAAGCGCTACCACAGAGCCTAAGGTAATCGCTGAATTCCAGCATTCATGTCAAATTAAGAAGAATGTTATACCTTGGAGTCCAATTGGCTCATTTATCACATTTGTATTGTCACAGTCCAGAATCAGTTCAATTAATTCCCACAGTCAATCGTTTCACTGTTAAAAGCGATACAACTTAGTAACATCGGAAAAAAATCACTAAATACATGTTGCTACGAATATGTGACGCAACCGTTGTAACTCAAATGGATTGACACCGTTAGAAAATCAATGAAATGCAGTTTTTGAAACTGTCTCTATTTCTTCAACGCGAACTAACGGCTAGGATTGGTCCCACAGTAAGAAAAGACTTATTTATCTAAATTTTTAAATAAAGCGCTACCACAGACCCTAATGTAATCGCTTAATTTCAACAATCATGTCAAATTAAGAAGAATGTTATGCTTTGGACACCAATTGGCTCATTTATCACATTTATGAGTTCACAGTCCAGAATCAGTTCTATTAATTCCCACAGTCAATTGTTTCACTGTTAAAAGCGATACAACTTAGTAATATCGGAAAAAAATCACTAAATACATGTTGCTACGAATATGTGACGCAACCGTTGTAACTCAAACGGATTGACACCGTTAGAAAATCAATGAAATGTAGTTTTTGAAACTGTCTCTATTTCTTCAGCGCGAGCTAACGGCTAGGATTGGTCCCACAGAAAAAAATGACTTATTTATCTTATTTTTTTAATAAAGCGCTACCACAGAGCCTAATGTAATCGCTTAATTTCAACAATCATGTCAAATTAAGAAGAATGTTATGCTTTGGACACCAATTGGCTCATTTATCACATTTATGAGTTCACAGTCCAGAATCAGTTCTATTAATTCCCACAGTCAATTGTTTCACTGTTAAAAGCGATACAACTTAGTAATATCGGAAAAAAATCACTAAATACATGTTGCTACGAATATGTGACGCAACCGTTGTAACTCAAACGGATTGACACCGTTAGAAAATCAATGAAATGTAGTTTTTGAAACTGTCTCTATTTCTTCAACGCGAACTAACGGCTAGGATTGGTCCCACAGTAAGAAAAGACTTATTTATCTAAATTTTTAAATAAAGCGCTACCACAGAGCCTAATGTAATCGCTTAATTTCAACAATCATGTCAAAATAAGAAGAATGTTATGCTTTGGACACCAATTGGCTCATTTATCACATTTATGAGTTCACAGTCCAGAATCAGTTCTATTAATTCCCACAGTGAATCGTTTCACTGTTAAAAGCAATACATTTTAGTAATATCGGAAGAAAATCACTAAATACATGTTGGCACGAATATGTGACGCTGCAGTTGTAACTCAAACGGATTGACACCGTTAAAAAGTCAATGAAAGGTAGTTTTTGAAACTGTCTCTACTTCTTCAGCGCGAGCTAACGGCTAGGATTGGTCCCACAGAAAAAAATGACTTATTTATCTTATTTTTTTAATAAAGCGCTACCACAGCGCCCAGTGTAAGCGCTGAGTTTCAGCAATCATGTCAAATTAAGAAGAATGTTATTTCTTGTAGTCAAACTGGCTCATTTATCACATTTATAAGGTCAAAGGCCAAAATCAGTTCAATTAAGTCCCACGGTCAAGCGTTTCACTGTTAAAGGCGATGCAACCTAATAATATCCGAATACTATCGCTAAATACATGTTGGTATGAATATGTGACGCAACCGTTGCAACTTAAACAGATTTATACCGCTAGAAAGTCAATGAAATGTAGTCTTTGAAACTGTTCGTATTTATTCAGCGCGTGGTAACGGCCAGGATTGGTCCCACAGCAAAAAAAGACTTATTTATCTAAATTTTTAAATAAAGCGCTACAACAGAGCCTAGTGTACTCGCTGAATTCCAGCAATCATGTCAAATTAAGAAGAATGTTATTCCTTGGACACCAATTGGCTCATTTATCACATTTGTAAGGTCACAGTCCAGAATCAGTTCAATTAATTCCCACAGTCAATCGTTTCACTGTTAAAAGCGATACGACTTAGTAATATCGGAAAAAAATCATCAAATACATATTGCTACGAATATGTGACGCAACCGTTGTCACTCAAACGGATTGACACCGTTAGAAAATCAATGAAATGTAGCTTTTGAAACTGTCTCTATTTCTTCAATGCGAACTAACGGCTAGGATTGGTCCCACAGTAAGAAAAGACTTATTTATCTAAATTTTTAAATAAAACTCTACCACAGAGCCTAATGTAATCGTTTAATTTCAACAATCATGTCAAATTAAGAAGAATGTTATGCTTTGGACACCAATTGGCTCATTTATCACATTTATGAGTTCACAGTCCAGAATCAGTTCTATCAATTCCCACAGTGAATCGTTTCACTGTTAAAAGCAAAACATTTTAGTAATATCGGAAGAAAATCACTAAATACATGTTGGCACGAATATGTGACGCTGCAGTTGTAACTCAAACGGATTGACACCGTTAGAAAGTCAATGAAAGGTAGTTTTTGAAACTGTTTCTACTTCTTCAGCGCGAGCTAACGGCTAGGATTGGTCCCACAGAAAAAAATGACTTATTTATCTTATTTTTTTAATAAAGCGCTACCACAGCGCCCAGTGTAATCGCTGAGTTTCAGCAATCATGTCAAATTAAGAAGAATGTTATTTCTTGTAGTCAAACTGGCTCATTTATCACATTTATAAGGTCAAAGGCCAAAATCAGTTCAATTAAGTCCCACAGTCAAGCGTTTCACTGTTAAAGGCGATGCAACCTAATAATATCCGAATACTATCGCTAAATACATGTTGGTATGAATATGTGACGCAACCGTTGCAACTCAAACAGATTTATACCGCTAGAAAGTCAATGAAATGTAGTCTTTGAAACTGTTCCTATTTATTCAGCGCGTGCTAACGGCCAGGATTGGTCCCACAGCAAAAAAAGACTTATTTATCTAAATTTTTAAGTAAAGCGCTACAACAGAGCCTAGTGTACTCGCTGAATTCCAGCAATCATGTCAAATTAAGAAGAATGTTATACCTTGGAATCCAATTGGCTCATTTATCACATTTGTAAGGTCCAGAATCAGTTCAATTAATTCCCACAGTCAATCGTTTCACTGTTAAAAGCGATACAACTTAGTAATATTGGAAAAAAATCACTAAATACATGTTGCTACGAATATGTGACGCAACCGTTGTAACTCAAACGGATTGACACCGTTAGAGAATCAATGAAATGTAGTTTTTGAAACTGTCTCTATTTCTTCAACGCGAACTAACGGCTAGGATTGGTCCCACAGTAAGAAAAGACTTATTTATCTAAATTTTTAAATAAAGCGCTACCACAGAGCCTAATGTAATCGTTTAATTTCAACAATTATGTCAAATTAAGAAGAATGTTATGCTTTGGACACCAATTGGCTCATTTATCACATTTATGAGGTCACAGTCCAGAATCAGTTCTATTATTTCCCACAGTGAATCGTTTCACTGTTAAAAGCAATACATTTTAGTAATATCGGAAGAAAATCACTAAATACATGTTGGCACGAATATGTGACGCTGCAGTTGTACCTCAAACGGATTGACACCATTAGAAAGTCAATGAAAGGTAGTTTTTGAAACTGTCTCTACTTCTTCAGCGCGAGCTAACGGCTAGGATTGGTCCCACAGAAAAAAATGACTTATTTATCTTATTTTTTTAATAAAGCGCTACCACAGCGCCCAGTGTAATCGCTGAGTTTCAGCAATCATGTCAAATTAAGAAGAATGTTATTTCTTCTAGTCAAACTGGCTCATTTATCACATTTATAAGGTCAAAGGCCAAAATCAGTTCAATTAAGTCCCACAGTCAAGCGTTTTACTATTAAAGCGATGCAACCTAATAATATCAGAATACCATCGCTAAATAAATGTTGGTATGAATATGTGACGTAACCGTTGCAACTCAAACAGATTTATACCGCTAGAAAGTCAATAAAATGTAGTCTTTGAAACTGTTCCTATTTATTCAGCGCGTGCTAACGGCCAGGATTGGTCCTACAGTAAGAAAAGTGTTATTTATCTAAATTTTTAAATAAAGCGCTACCACAGAGCCTAATGTAATCGCTGAATTCCAGCAATCATGTCAAATTAAGAAGAATGTTATACCTTGGAGTCCAATTTGCTCATTTATCACATTTGTAAGGTCACAGTCCAGAATCAGTTCAATTAAGTCCCACAGTCAATCGTTCCACTGTTAAAAGCGATGCAACTTAGTAATATCGGAAAAAAATCACTAAATACATGTTGTTATGAATATGTGACGCAACCGTTGCAACTCAAACAGATTTATACCGCTAGAAAGTCAATGAAATGTAGTCTTTGAAACTGTTCCTGTTTATTCAGCGCGTGCTAACGGCCAGGATTGGTCCTACAGTAAGAAAATGTTATTTATCTAAATTTTTAAATAAAGCGCTACCACAGAGCCTAATGCAATCGCTGAATTCCAGCAATCATGTCAAATTAAGAAGAATGTTATACCTTGGAGTCCAGTTGGCTCATTTATCACATTTGTAAGGTCACAGTCCAGAATCAGTTCAATTAAGTCCCACAGTCAATCGTTCCACTGTTAAAAGCGATACAACTTAGTAATATCGGAAAAAAATCACTAAATACATGTTGGTACGAATATGTGACGCAACCGTTGTAACTCAAACGGATTGACACCGTTAGAAAATTAATGAAATGTAGTTTTTGAAACTGTCTGTATTTCTTCAGCACGAACTAACAGCTAGGATTGGTCCCACAGTAAAGAAGGATTTATTTATCTTTATTTTTAAATAAAGCGCTACCACAGGGCCTAGAGTACTCGCTGAATTCCAGCAATCATGTCGAATTAAGAAGATTGTTATACCTTGGAGTCCAATAAGCTCATTTATCACATTTATAAGGTCACAGTCCAGAATCAGTTCAATTAAGTCCCACAGTCAATCGTTTCACTGTTAAAAGTGATACAACGTAGTAATACCGGAAGAAAATCACTAAATACATGTTGGTACGAATATGTGACGCAACCGTTGTAACTCAAACGGACTTATGCCGCTAGAAAATCAATGAAATGTAGTCTATGGAACAGATCCTATTTATTCAGCCAGTGCTAACGGCCAGGATTGGTCCCACAGTAAGAAAAGCCTTATTTATCTAAAATTTTAAATAAAGCGCTACCACAGAGCCTAATGTAATCGCTGAATTCCAGCAATCATGTCAAACTAAGAAGATTGTAATTGCATGGAGACCAATTAGCTCATTTATCACATTTATGAGGTCACAGTCCAGAATCAGTTCAATTAATTCCCACAGTCAATCGTTTCACTGTTAAAAGCAATACAACTTAGTAATATCGGAAGAAAATCACTAAATACATGTTGGTACGAATATGTGACGCAACCGTTGCAACTCAAACGGATTGACCCCGTTAAAAAGTCAATGAAATGTAGTTTTTGAAACTGTCTCTATTTCTTCAACACGAACTAACGGCTAGGATTGGTTCCACAGTAAAAAATGATTTATTTATCTTAATGTTTAAATAAAGCGCTACCACAGCGCCCAGTGTAATCGATGAGTTCCAGCAATCATGTCGAATTAAAAAGAATGTTATTCCTTGAAGTCCAATTGGCTCATTTATCACATTTATAAGGTCACAGTCCAGAATCAGTTCAATTAAGTCCCACAGTTAATCGTTTCACTGTTAAAAGCGATACAACTTAGAAATATCGGACAAAAATCACTAAATACATGTTGGTACGAATATGTGACGCAACCGTTATAACTCAAACGGTTTTATGCAGCTAGAAAGTCAATGAAATGTAGTCTTTGGAACTGATCCTATTTATTCAGCGCGTGCTAACGGCCAGGGTTGGTCCCACAGTAAGAAAAGTCTTATTTATCTAAATTTTTAAATAAAGCGCTACCACAGAGCCTAATGTAATCGCTGAATTTCAGCAATCATGTCAAATTAAGAAGAATGTTATTCCTTGGAGTCCAATTGGCTCATTTATCACATTTATAAGGTCACAGTCCAGAATCAGTTCAATTAAGTCCCACAGTCAATCGTTTCACAGTTAAAGGCGGTGCAACCTAGTAATATTCGAATACTATCGCTAAGTACATGTTGGTACGAATATATGACGCAACCATTGTAACTCAAGCGGATTTATGCCGCTAGAAAGTCAATGAAATGTAGTCTTTGGAACTGATCTTATATATTCAGCGCGTGCTAACGGCCAGGATTGGTCCCACAGTAAGAAAAGTCTTATTTATCTAAATTTTTAAATAAAGAGCTACCACAGAGCCTAATGTAATCGCTGAATTCCAGCAATCATGTCAAATTAAAAGGAATGTTAGTTCTTGTAGTCAAACTGTCTCAATTATCACATTATTAAGGTCAAAGTCCAAAATCAGTTCAATTACGTCCCACAGTCAAACGTTTCTCTGTTAAAAGCGATGCAAGCTAGTACTATCCGAATACTATCGCTAAATACATGTTGGTACGAATACGTGACGCAACCGTTGTAACTCAAACGGCTTTATGCCGCTAGAAAGTCAATGTAATGTAGTCTTTGGAACTGATCCTATTTATTCAGCGCGTGCTAACAGCCAGGATTGGTCCCACAGTAAGAAAAGTCTTATTTATCTAAATTTTTAAATAAAGCGCTACCACAGAGCCTAATGTAATCGCTGAATTCCAGCAATCATGTCAAATTAAGAAGAATGTTATTCCTTGGAGACCAATTGGCTCATTTATCACATTTATAAGGTCACATTCCAGAATCAGATCAATTAATTCCCAAAGTCAATCGTTTCACTGTTAAAAGCAATACAACTTAGTATTATCGGAAAAAAATCACTAAATACATGTTGGTACGAATATGTGATTTAACCGTTGTAACTCAAGCGGATTGACACCTTTAGAAAATCAATGAAATGTAGTTTTTGAAACTGTCTCTACTTCGTCGGCGCGAACTAACGGCTAGGATTGGTCCTACAGTAAAATTGACTTATTTATCTTAATTTTTTAATAAAACGCTACCACGGCGCCCAGTGTAATCGCTGAGTTCCAGCAATCATGTCAAATTAAGAAGAATGTTATTCCTTGGAGTCCAATTGGCTCATTTCTCACATTTATAAGGTCACAGTCCTGAATCAGTTCAATTAAGTCCCACAGTCAATCGTTTCACTGTTAAAGCGATACAACTTAGTAATATCGGAAAAAAATCACTAAATACATGTTGGTACGAATATGTGACGCAACCGTTGTAACTCAAACGGATTGACACCGTTAGAAATTCAATGAAATGTAGTTTTTGAAACTGTCTCTATTTCTTCAACGCGAACTAACGGCTAGGATTGGTCCCACAGTAAAAAATAACTTATTTATCCTAATTTTTTATTAAAGCGCTGCCACAGCGCCCAGTGTAATCGTTGAGTTCCAGCAATCATGTCAAATTAAGAAGAATGTTAGTTCTTGTAGTCAAATTGGCTCATTTATCACATTTATATTGTCAAAGTCCACAATCAGTTCAATTAAGTCCCACAGTCAAACGTTGCACTGTTAAAAGCGATGCAACCTAGTAATATCCGAATACTATCGCTAAATACATGTTGGTACGAATATGTGACGCAACCGTTGTAACTCAAACGGATTTATGCCGCTAGAAAGTCAATGAAATGTAGTCTTTGGAACAGATCCTATTTATTCAGCGCGTTTTATTTCTTGTAATCAAACTGGCTCATTTATCACATTTATAAGGTCAAAGTCCAAAATCAGTTCAATTAAGTCCCACAGTCAAGCGTTTCACTGTTAAAAGCGATGCAACCTAGTAATATCCGAATACTATCGATAAATACATGTTGGTACGAATATGTGACGCAACCGTTGTAACTCAAACGGCTTTATGCCGCTAGAAAGTCAATGTAATGTAATCTTTGGAACTGATCCTATTTGTTCAGCGCGTGCTAACGGCCAGGATTGGTCCAACAGTAAGAAAAGTCTTATTTATCTAAATTTTTAAATAAAACGCTACCACAGAGCCTAATGTAATCGCTGAATTCCAGCAATCATGTCAAATTAAGAAGAATGTTATACCTTGGAGTCCAATTGGCTCATTTATCACATTTATAAGGTCACAGTCCAGAATAAGTTCAATTAAGTCCCACAGTCAATCGTTTCACTGTTAAAAGCGATACAACTTAGTAATATCGGAAAAAAATCACTAAATACATGTAGGTACGAATATGTGACGCAACCGTTGTAACTCAAGCGGATTTATACCGCTAGAAAGTCAATGAAATGTAGTTTTTGAAACTGTCTCTATTTTTTCAACGCGAACTAACGGCTACGATTGGTCCCACAGTAAAAAATGACTTATTTATCTTAATTTTTTATAAAGCGCTACCTCGGGGCCCAGTGTAATCGCTGAGTTCCAGCAATCATGTCAAATTAAGAAGAACGTTAGTTTTTTTAGTCAAACTTGCTCATTTATCACATTTATAAGGTCAAAGTCCAAAATCAGTTCAATTAAGTCCCACAGTCAAACGTTTCACTGTTAAAAGCAATACAACTTAGTAATATCGGAAGAAAATCACTAAATACATGTTGGTACGAATATGTGACGCAACTGTTGTAACTCAAACGGATTGACCCCGTTAGAAAGTCAATGAAATGTAGTTTTTGAAACTGTCTGTATTTCTTCAGCACGAACTAACAGCTAGGATTGGTCCCACAGTAAAAAAGGATTTATTTATCTTTATTTTTAAATAAAGCGCTACCACAGGGCCTAGTGTACTCGCTGAATTCCAGCAATCATGTCGAATTAAGAAGAATGTTATACCTTGGAGTCCAATTAGCTCATTTATCACATTTATAAGGTCACAGTCCAGAATCAGTTCAATTAAGACCCACAGTCAATCGTTTCACTGTTAAAAGTGATACAACGTAGTAATACCGGAAAAAAATCACTAAATACATGTTGGTACGAATATGTGACGCAACCGTTGTAACTCAAACGGTCTTATGCCGCTAGAAAGTCAATGAAATGTAGTCTATGGAACAGATCCTATTTATTCAGCGAGTGCTAACGGCCACGATTGGTCCCACAGTAAGAAAAGCCTTATTTATCTAAAATTTTAAATAAAGCGCTACCACAGAGCCTAATATAATCGCTGAATTCCAGCAATCATGTCAAACTAAGAAGGTTGTAATTGCTTGGAGACCAATTAGCTCATTTATCACATTTATGAGGTCACAGTCCAGAATCAGTTCAATTAATTCCCACAGTCAATCGTTTCACTGTTAAAAGCAATACAACTTAGTAATATCGGAAGAAAATCACTAAATACATGTTGGTACGAATATGTGACGCAACCGTTGCAACTCAAACGGATTGACCCCGTTAAAAAGTCAATGAAATGTAGTTTTTGAAACTGTCTCTATTTCTTCAACGCGAACTAACGGCTAGGATTGGTCCCACATTAAAAAATGACTTATTTATCTTAATTTTTAAATAAAGCGCTACCACAGCGCCCAGTGTAATCGCTGAGTTCCAGCAATCATATCGAAATAAAAAGAATGTTATTCCTTGAAGTCCAATTGGCTCATTTATCACATTTATAAGGTCACAGTCCAGAATCAGTTCAATTAAGTCCCACAGTTAATCGTTTCACTGTTAAAAGCGATACAACTTAGTAATATCGGACAAAAATCACTAAATACATGTTGGTACGAATATGTGACGCAAACGTTGTAACTCAAACGGATTGACACCGTTAGAAATCAATGAAATGTAGTTTTTGAAACTGTCTCTATTTCTTCAACGCGAACTAACGCCTAGGATTGGTCCCACAGTAAAAAATGATTTATTTATCTTAATTTTTTAATAAAGCGCTACCACAGGGCCTAGTGTACTCGCTGAATTCCAGCAATCATGTCGAATTAAGAAGAATGTTATTCCTTGGAGTCCAATTTGCTCATTTCTCACATTTATAAGGTCACAGTCCTGAATCAGTTCAATTAAGTCCCACAGTCAAACGTTGCACTGTTAAAAGCGATACAACCTAGTAATATCCAAATACTATCGCTAAATACATGTTGGTACGAATATGTGACGCAACCGTTGTAACTCAAACGGATTTATGCCGCTAGAAAGTCAATGAAATGTAGTCTTTGGAACAGATCCTATTTATTCAGCGCGTGTTATTTCTTGTAATCAAACTGGCTCATTTATCACATTTATAAGGTCAAAGTCCAAAATCAGTTCAATTAAGTCCCACAGTGAAGCGTTTCACTGTTAAAAGCAATGCAACCTAGTAATATCCGAATACTATCGATAAATACATGTTGGTACGATTATGTGACGCAACCGTTGTAACTCAAACGACTTTATGCCGCTAGAAAGTCAATGTAATGTAGTCTTTGGAACTGATCCTATTTGTTCAGCGCGTGCTAACGGCCAGGATTGGTCCTACAGTAAGAAAAGTCTTATTTATCTAAATTTTCAAATAAAGCGCTACCACAGAGCCTAATGTAATCGCTGAATTCCAGCAATCATGTCAAATTAAGAAGAATGTTATACCTTGGAGTCCAATTGGCTCATTTATCACATTTGTAAGGTCACAGTCCAGAATCAGTTCAACTAAGTCCCACAGTCAATCGTTCCACTGTTAAAAGCGATACAACTAAGTAATATCGGATTAAAATCACTAAATACATGTTGGTATGAATATGTGACGCAACCGTTGCATCTCAAACAGATTTATACCGCTAGAAAGTCAATGAAATGCAGTCTTTGAAACTGTTCCTATTTATTCAGCGCGTGCTAACGGCCAGGATTGGTCCTACAGTAAGAAAAGTGTTATTTATCTAAATTTTTAAATAAAGCGCTACCACAGAGGCTAATGTAATCGCTGAAGTCCAGCAATCATGTCAAATTAAGAAGAATGTTATACCTTGGAGTCCAATTGGCTCATTTATCACATTTGTAAGGTCACAGTCCAGAATAAGTTAAATTAATTCCCAAAGTCAATCGTTTCACTGTTAAAAGCAATACAACTTAGTATTATCGGAAAAAAATCACTAAATACATGTTGGTACGAATATGTGATTTAACCGTTGTAACTCAAGCGGATTGACACCTTTAGAAAATCAATGAAATGTAGTTTTTGAAACTGTCTCTACTTCGTCGGCGCGAACTAACGGCTAGGATTGGTCCTACAGTAAAATTGACTTATTTATCTTAATTTTTTAATAAAACGCTACCACGGCGCCCAGTGTAATCGCTGAGTTCCAGCAATCATGTCAAATTAAGAAGAATGTTATTCCTTGGAGTCCAATTGGCTCATTTCTCACATTTATAAGGTCACAGTCCTGAATCAGTTCAATTAAGTCCCACAGTCAATCGTTTCACTGTTAAAGCGATACAACTTAGTAATATCGGAAAAAAATCACTAAATACATGTTGGTACGAATATGTGACGCAACCGTTGTAACTCAAACGGATTGACACCGTTAGAAATTCAATGAAATGTAGTTTTTGAAACTGTCTCTATTTCTTCAACGCGAACTAACGGCTAGGATTGGTCCCACAGTAAAAAATGACTTATTTATCCTAATTTTTTATTAAAGCGCTGCCACAGCGCCCAGTGTAATCGTTGAGTTCCAGCAATCATGTCAAATTAAGAAGAATGTTAGTTCTTGTAGTCAAATTGGCTCATTTATCACATTTATATTGTCAAAGTCCACAATCAGTTCAATTAAGTCCCACAGTCAAACGTTGCACTGTTAAAACCGATGCAACCTAGTAATATCCGAATACTATCGCTAAATACATGTTGGTACGAATATGTGACGCAACCGTTGTAACTCAAACGGATTTATGCCGCTAGAAAGTCAATGAAATGTAGTCTTTGGAACAGATCCTATTTATTCAGCGCGTTTTATTTCTTGTAATCAAACTGGCTCATTTATCACATTTATAAGGTCAAAGTCCAAAATCAGTTCAATTAAGTCCCACAGTCAAGCGTTTCACTGTTAAAAGCGATGCAACCTAGTAATATCCGAATACTATCGATAAATACATGTTGGTACGAATATGTGACGCAACCGTTGTAACTCAAACGGCTTTATGCCGCTAGAAAGTCAATGTAATGTAGTCTTTGGAACTGATCCTATTTGTTCAGCGCGTGCTAACGGCCAGGATTGGTCCAACAGTAAGAAAAGTCTTATTTATCTAAATTTTTAAATAAAACGCTACCACAGAGCCTAATGTAATCGCTGAATTCCAGCAATCATGTCAAATTAAGAAGAATGTTATACCTTGGAGTCCAATTGGCTCATTTATCACATTTATAAGGTCACAGTCCAGAATAAGTTCAATTAAGTCCCACAGTCAATCGTTTCACTGTTAAAAGCGATACAACTTAGTAATATCGGAAAAAAATCACTAAATACATGTAGGTACGAATATGTGACGCAACCGTTGTAACTCAAGCGGATTTATACCGCTAGAAAGTCAATGAAATGTAGTTTTTGAAACTGTCTCTATTTTTTCAACGCGAACTAACGGCTACGATTGGTCCCACAGTAAAAAATGACTTATTTATCTTAATTTTTTATAAAGCGCTACCTCGGGGCCCAGTGTAATCGCTGAGTTCCAGCAATCATGTCAAATTAAGAAGAACGTTAGTTTTTTTAGTCAAACTTGCTCATTTATCACATTTATAAGGTCAAAGTCCAAAATCAGTTCAATTAAGTCCCACAGTCAAACGTTTCACTGTTAAAAGCAATACAACTTAGTAATATCGGAAGAAAATCACTAAATACATGTTGGTACGAATATGTGACGCAACTGTTGTAACTCAAACGGATTGACCCCGTTAGAAAGTCAATGAAATGTAGTTTTTGAAACTGTCTGTATTTCTTCAGCACGAACTAACAGCTAGGATTGGTCCCACAGTAAAAAAGGATTTATTTATCTTTATTTTTAAATAAAGCGCTACCACAGGGCCTAGTGTACTCGCTGAATTCCAGCAATCATGTCGAATTAAGAAGAATGTTATACCTTGGAGTCCAATTAGCTCATTTATCACATTTATAAGGTCACAGTCCAGAATCAGTTCAATTAAGACCCACAGTCAATCGTTTCACTGTTAAAAGTGATACAACGTAGTAATACCGGAAAAAAATCACTAAATACATGTTGGTACGAATATGTGACGCAACCGTTGTAACTCAAACGGTCTTATGCCGCTAGAAAGTCAATGAAATGTAGTCTATGGAACAGATCCTATTTATTCAGCGAGTGCTAACGGCCACGATTGGTCCCACAGTAAGAAAAGCCTTATTTATCTAAAATTTTAAATAAAGCGCTACCACAGAGCCTAATATAATCGCTGAATTCCAGCAATCATGTCAAACTAAGAAGGTTGTAATTGCTTGGAGACCAATTAGCTCATTTATCACATTTATGTGGTCACAGTCCAGAATCAGTTCAATTAATTCCCACAGTCAATCGTTTCACTGTTAAAAGCAATACAACTTAGTAATATCGGAAGAAAATCACTAAATACATGTTGGTACGAATATGTGACGCAACCGTTGCAACTCAAACGGATTGACCCCGTTAAAAAGTCAATGAAATGTAGTTTTTGAAACTGTCTCTATTTCTTCAACGCGAACTAACGGCTAGGATTGGTCCCACATTAAAAAATGACTTATTTATCTTAATTTTTAAATAAAGCGCTACCACAGCGCCCAGTGTAATCGCTGAGTTCCAGCAATCATATCGAAATAAAAAGAATGTTATTCCTTGAAGTCCAATTGGCTCATTTATCACATTTATAAGGTCACAGTCCAGAATCAGTTCAATTAAGTCCCACAGTTAATCGTTTCACTGTTAAAAGCGATACAACTTAGTAATATCGGACAAAAATCACTAAATACATGTTGGTACGAATATGTGACGCAAACGTTGTAACTCAAACGGATTGACACCGTTAGAAATCAATGAAATGTAGTTTTTGAAACTGTCTCTATTTCTTCAACGCGAACTAACGCCTAGGATTGGTCCCACAGTAAAAAATGATTTATTTATCTTAATTTTTTAATAAAGCGCTACCACAGGGCCTAGTGTACTCGCTGAATTCCAGCAATCATGTCGAATTAAGAAGAATGTTATTCCTTGGAGTCCAATTTGCTCATTTCTCACATTTATAAGGTCACAGTCCTGAATCAGTTCAATTAAGTCCCACAGTCAAACGATGCACTGTTAAAAGCGATACAACCTAGTAATATCCAAATACTATCGCTAAATACATGTTGGTACGAATATGTGACGCAACCGTTGTAACTCAAACGGATTTATGCCGCTAGAAAGTCAATGAAATGTAGTCTTTGGAACAGATCCTATTTATTCAGCGCGTGTTATTTCTTGTAATCAAACTGGCTCATTTATCACATTTATAAGGTCAAAGTCCAAAATCAGTTCAATTAAGTCCCACAGTGAAGCGTTTCACTGTTAAAAGCAATGCAACCTAGTAATATCCGAATACTATCGATAAATACATGTTGGTACGATTATGTGACGCAACCGTTGTAACTCAAACGACTTTATGCCGCTAGAAAGTCAATGTAATGTAGTCTTTGGAACTGATCCTATTTGTTCAGCGCGTGCTAACGGCCAGGATTGGTCCTACAGTAAGAAAAGTCTTATTTATCTAAATTTTCAAATAAAGCGCTACCACAGAGCCTAATGTAATCGCTGAATTCCAGCAATCATGTCAAATTAAGAAGAATGTTATACCTTGGAGTCCAATTGGCTCATTTATCACATTTGTAAGGTCACAGTCCAGAATCAGTTCAACTAAGTCCCACAGTCAATCGTTCCACTGTTAAAAGCGATACAACTAAGTAATATCGGATTAAAATCACTAAATACATGTTGGTATGAATATGTGACGCAACCGTTGCATCTCAAACAGATTTATACCGCTAGAAAGTCAATGAAATGCAGTCTTTGAAACTGTTCCTATTTATTCAGCGCGTGCTAACGGCCAGGATTGGTCCTACAGTAAGAAAAGTGTTATTTATCTAAATTTTTAATTAAAGCGCTACCACAGAGGCTAATGTAATCGCTGAAGTCCAGCAATCATGTCAAATTAAGAAGAATGTTATACCTTGGAGTCCAATTGGCTCATTTATCACATTTGTAAGGTCACAGTCCAGAATAAGTTCAATTAAGTCCCACAGTCAATTGTTTCACTGTTAAAAGCGATACAACTTAGTAATATCGGAAAAAAATTATTAAATACATGTTGGGACGAATAAGTGACGCAAACGTTGTAACTCAAACGGATTGACACCGTTAGAAAATCAATGAAATGTAGTTTTTGAAACTGTCTCTATTTCTTCAACGCGAACTAACGGCTAGGATTGGTCCCACAGTAAAAAATGACTTATTTATCTTAATTTTTTAATAAAGCGCTACCACGGGGCCCAGTGTAATCGCTGAGTTTCAGCAATCATGGCAAATTAAGAAGAACGTTAGTTCTTGTAGTCAAACTTGCTCATTTATCACAATTATAAGGTCAAAGTCCAAAATCAGTTCAATTAAGTCCCACAGTCAATCGTTTCACTGTTAAAAGCGATGCAACTTAGTAATATCGGAAAAAAATCACTAAATACATGTTGGTACGAATATGTGACTCAACCGTTGTAACTCAAACGGATTTATACCGCTAGAAAGTGAATGAAATGTAGTTTTTGAAACTGTCTCTATTTCTTCAGCGCGAATTAACGGCTTGGATTGGTCCCACAGTAAAAAATGACTTATTTATCTTAATTTTTTAATAAAGCGCTACCACGGGGCCCAGTGTAATCGCTGAGTTTCAGCAATCATGTCAAATTAAGAAGAACGTTTGTTCTTGTAGTCAAACTGGCTCATTTATCACATTTATAAGGTCAAAGGCCTAAATCAGTTCAACTAAGTCCCACAGTCAAACGTTTCACTGTTAAAAGCGATGCAACCTAGTAATATACGAATACTATTGCTAAATACATGTTGGTACAAATATGTGACGCAACCGTTGTAACTCAAACGGATTGACAAATTTAGAAAATCAATGAAATGTAGTTTTTGAAACTGTGTCTATTTCTTCAGCGCGAACTACCGGCAAGGATTGGTCCCACAGTAAAAAATGATTTATTTATCTAAATTTTTAAATAAAGCGCTACCACAGGGCCTAGTGTACTCGCTGAATTCCAGCAATCATGTCCAATTAAGAAGAATGTTATACCTTGGAGTCCAATTAGCTCATTTATCACATTTATAAGGTGTCAGTCCAGAATCAGTTCAATTAAATCCCACAGTCAATCGTTTCACTGTTAAAAGTGATACAACTTAGTAATATCGAAAAAAAATCACTAAATACATGTTGGTACGAATATGTGACGCAACCGTTGCAACTCAAACGGATTTATACCGCTAGAAAGTCAATGAAATGTAGTCTTTGAAACTGTTCCTATTTATTCAGCGCGTGCTAACGGCCAGGATTGGTCCTACAGTAAGAAAAGTGTTATTTATCTAAATTTTTAAATAAAGCGCTACCACAGATCCTAATGTAATCGCTGAATTCCAGCAATCATGTCAAATTAAGAAGAATGTTATACCTTGGAGTCCAATTGGCTCATTTATCACATTTGTAAGGTCACAGTCCAGAATCAGTTCAATTAAGTCCCACAGTCAATCGTTCCACTGTTTAAAGCGATACAACTTAGTAATATTGGAAAAAAATCACTAAATACATGTTGGTACGAATATGTGACGCAACCGTTGTAACTTAAACGGATTGACACCTCTAGAAAATCAATGAAATGTAGTTTTTGGAACTGATCCTATTTATTCAACGAGTGCTAACGGCCAGGATTGGTCCCACAGTAAGAAAAGTCTTATTTATCTAAATTTTTAAATAAAGCGCTACCACAGAGCCTAATGTAATCGCTGAATTCCAGCAATCATGTCAAATTAAGAAGAATGTTATACCTTGGAGTCCAATTGGCTTATTAATCACATTTGAAAGGTCACAGTCCAGAATCAGTTCAATTAAGTCCCACAGTCAATCGTTCCACTGTTAAAAGCGATACAACTTAGTAATATCGGAAAAAAATCACTAAATACATGTTGGTACGAATATGTGACGCAACCGTTGTAACTTAAACGGATTGACACCTCTAGAAAATCAATGAAATGTAGTTTTTGAAACTGTCTCTATTTCTTCAGCGCGAATTAACGGCTTGGATTGGTCCCACAGTAAAAAATGACTAATTTATCTTAATTTTTTAATAAAGCGCTACCACGGCGCCCAGTGTAACCGCTGAGTTCCAGCAATCATGTCAAATTAAGAAGAATGTTAGTTCTTGTAGTGAAACTGGCTCATTTATCACATTTATAAGGTCAAAGGCCTAAATCAGTTCAAATCAGTCCCACAGTCAAACGTTTCACTGGTAAAAGCGATGCAACCTAGTAATATACGAATACTATTGCTAAATACATGTTGGTACAAATATGTGACGCAACCGTTGTAACTCAAACGGATTGACAAATTTAGAAAATCAATGAAATGTAGTTTTTGAAACTGTGTCTATTTCTTCAGCGCGAACTACCGGCAAGGATTGATCCCACAGTAAAAAATGATTTATTTATCTTAATTTTCAAATAAAGCGCTACCACAGGGCCTAGTGTACTCGCTGAATTTCAGCAATCATGTCGAAGTAAGAAGAATGTTATTCCTTGGAGTCCAATTGGCTCATTTATCACATTTATAAGGTCACAGTCCAGAAACAGTTCAATTAAGTCCCACAGTCAATCGTTTCACTGTTAAAAGCGATACAACTTAGTAATATCGGAAAAAAATCACTAAATACATGTTGGTACGAATATGTGACGCAACCGTTGTAACTCAAACGGATTTATACCGCTAGAAAGTCAATGAAATGTAGTCTTTGGAAATGATCCTATTTATTCAGCGCGTGCTAACGGCCAGGATTGGTCCTACAGTAAGAAAAGTCTTATTCATCTAAATTTTTAGATAAAGCGCTACCACAGAGCCTAATGTAATCGCTGAATTCCAGCAATCATGTCAAATTAAGAAGAACGTTAGTTCTTGTAGTCAAACTTGCTCATTTATCACATTTATAAGGTCAAAGTCCAAAATCAGTTCAATTAAGTCCCACAGTCAATCGTTTCATTGTTAAAAGCGATACAACTTAGTAATATCGGAAAAAAATCACTAAATACATGTTGGTACGAATATGTGACGCAACCGTTGTAACTCAAACGGATTGACACCGTTAGAAAATCAATGAAATGTAGTTTTTGAAACTGTGTCTATTTCTTCAGCGCGAACTACCGGCAAGGATTGGTCCCACAGTAAAAAATGGCTAATTTATCTTAATTTTTTAATAAAGCGCTACCACGGCGCCCAGTGTAACCGCTGAGTTCCAGCAATCATGTCAAATTAAGAAGAATGTTAGTTTTTGTAGTCAAACTGGCTCATTTATCACATTTATAAGGTCAAAGGCCTAAATCAGTTCAACTAAATCCCACAGTCAAACGTTTCACTGTTAAAAGCGATGCAACCTAGTAATATCCGAATACTATCGCTAAAAACATGTTGGTACGAATATGTGACGCAACCGTTGTAACTCAAACGGATTGACAAATTTAGAAAATCAATGAAATGTAGTTTTTGAAACTGTGTCTATTTCTTCAGCGCGAACTACCGGCAAGGATTGGTCCCACAGTCAAAAATGATTTATTTATCTAAATTTTTAAATAAAGTGCTACCACAGGGCCTAGTGTACTCGCTGAATTCCAGCAATCATGTCCAATTAAGAAGAATGTTATACCTTGGAGTCCAATTAGCTCATTTATCACATTTATAAGGTCTCAGTCCAGAATCAGTTCAATTAAATCCCACAGTCAATCGTTTCACTGTTAAAAGTGATACAACTTAGTAATATCGGAAAAAAATCACTAAATACATGTTGGTACGAATATGTGACGCAACCGTTGCAACTCAAACGGATTGACCCCGTTAAAAAGTCAATAAAATGTAGTTTTTGAAACTGTCTCTATTTCTTCAACGCGAACTAACGGCTAGGATTGGTCCCACATTAAAAAATGACTTATTTATCTTAATTTTTAAATAAAGCGCTACCACAGCGCGCAGTGTAATCGCTTAGTTCCAGCAATCATGTAGAATTAAAAAGAATGTTATTCCTTGAACTCCAATTGGCTCATTTATCACATTTATAAGGTCACAGTCCAGAATCAGTTCAATTAAGTCCCACAGTCAATCGTTTCACTGTTAAAAGCGATACAACTTAGTAATATCGGAAAAAAATCACTAAATACATGTTGGTACGAATATGTGACGCAACCGTTGTAACTCAAACGGATTTATACCGCTAGAAAGTCAATGAAATGTAGTCTTTGGAAATGATCCTATTTATTCAGCGCGTGCTAACGGCCAGGATTGGTCCTACAGTAAGAAAAGTCTTATTTATCTAAATTTTTAGATAAAGCGCTACCACAGAACCTAATGTAATCGCTGAATTCCAGCAATCATGTCAAATTAAGAAGAATGTTATACCTTGGAGTCCAATTGGCTCATTTATCACATTTATAAGGTCACAGTCCAGAATAAGGTCAATTAAGTCCCACAGTCAATCGTTTCACTGTTAAAAGCGATACAACTTAGTAATATCGGAAAAAAATCATTAAATACATGTTGGGACGAATAAGTGACGCAAACGTTGTAACTCAAACGGATTGACACCGTTAGAAAATCAATGAAATGTAGTTTTTGAAACTGTCTCTATTTCTTCAACGCGAACTAACGGCTAGGATTGGTCCCACAGTAAAAAATGACTTATTTATCTTACTTTTTTAATAAAGCGCTACCACGGGGCCCAGTGTAATCGCTGAGTTCCAGCAATCATGTCAAATTAAGAAGAACGTTAGTTCTTGTAGTCAAACTTGCTCATTTATCACATTTATAAGGTCAAAGTCCAAAATCAGTTCAATTAAGTCGCACAGTCAATCGTTTCACTGTTAAAAGCGATACAACTTAGTAATATCGGAAAAAAATCACTAAATACATGTTGGTACGAATATGTGACGCAACCGTTGTAACTCAAAAGGATTTATACCGCTAGAAAGTCAATGAAATGTAGTTTTTGAAACTGTCTCTATTTCTTCAACGCGAACTAACGGCTAGGATTGGTCCCACAGTAAAAAATGACTTATTTATCTTAATTTTTTAATAAAGCGCTACCACGGGGCCCAGTGTAATCGCTGAGTTCCAGCAATCATGTCAAATTAAGAAGAACGTTATTCCTTGGAGTCCAATTGGCTCATTTATCACATTTATAAGGTGAAAGTCCAAAATCAGTTCAATTATGTCCCACAGTCAAACGTTTCACTGTTAAAAGCGATGCAACCTAGTAATATCCAAATACTATCGTTAAAAACATGTTGGTACGAATATGTGACGCAACCGTTGTAACTCAAACGGATTTATGCCGCTAGAAAGTCAATGAAATGTAGTCTTTGGAACTGATCCTATTTATTCAACGAGTGCTAACGGCCAGGATTGGTCCCACAGTAAGAAAAGTCTTATTTATCTAAATTTTTAAATAAAGCGCTACCACAGAGCCTAATGTAATCGCTGAATTACAGCAATCATGTCAAATTGGGAAAAATGTAATTGCTTGAAGACCAATTGGCTCATTTATCACATTTATGAGGTCACAGTCCAGAATCAGTTCAATTAATTCCCACAGTCAATCGTTCCACTGTTAAAAGCAATACAACTTAGTAATATCGGAAGAAAATCACTAAATACATGTTGGTACGAATATGTGACGCAACCGTTGTAACTCAAACGGATTGACCCCGTTAGAAAGTCAATGAAATGTAGTTTTTGAAACTGTCTGTATTTCTTCAGCACGAAATAACAGCTAGGATTGGTCCCACAGTAAAAAAGGATTTATTTATCTTAATTTTTTAATAAAGCGCTACCACAGGGCCTAGTGTACTCGCTGAATTCCAGCAATCATGTCGAATTAAGAAGAATGTTATTCCTTGGAGTCCAATTGGCTCATTTCTCACATTTATAAGGTCACAGTCCTGAATCAGTTCAATTAAGTCCCATAGTCAATCGTTTCACTGTTAAAGCGATGCAACTTAGTAATATCGGAAAAAAATCACTAAATACATGTTGGTACGAAAATGTGACGCAACCGTTGTAACTCAAACAGATTGACACCGTTAGAAAATCAATGAAATGTAGTTTTTGAAACTGTCTCTATTTCTTCAACGCGAACTAACGGCTAGGATTGGTCCCACAGTAAAAAATGACTTATTCATCCTAATTTTTTATTAAAGCGCTACCACAGCGCCCAGTGCAATCGCTGAGTTCCAGCAATCATGTCAAATTAAGAAGAATGTTAGTTCTTGTAGTCAAATTGGCTCATTTATCACATTTATAATGTCAAATTCCAGAATCAGTTCAATTAAGTCCCACAGTCAAACGTTGCACTGTTAAAAGCGATGCAACCTAGTAATATCCGAATACTATCGCTAAATACATGTTGGTACGAATATGTGACGCAACCGTTGTAACTCAAACGAATTTATGCCGCTAGAAAGTCAATGAAATGTAGTCTTTGGAACAGATCCTATTTATTCAGCGCGTGCTAACGGCAAGGATTGGTCCTACAGTAAGAAAAGTGTTATTTATCTAAATTTTTAAATAAAGCGCTACCACAGATCCTAATGTAATCGCTGAATTCCAGCAATCATGTCAAATTAAGAAGAATGTTATACCTTAGAGTCCAATTGGCTCATTTATCACATTTGTAAGGTCACAGTCCAGAATCAGTTCAATTAAGTCCCACAGTCAATCGTTCCACTGTTAAAAGCGATACAACTTAGTAATATCGGAAAAAAATCACTAAATACATGTTGGTACGAATATGTGACGCAACCGTTGTAACTTAAACGGATTGACACCGTTAGAAAATCAATGAAATGTAGTTTTTGAAACTGTCTCTATTTCTTCAGCGCGAACTAACGGCTTGGATTGGTCCCACAGTAAAAAATGGCTAATTTATCTTAATTTTTTAATAAAGCGCTACCACGGCGCCCAGTGTAACCGCTGAGTTCCAGCAATCATGTCAAATTAAGAAGAATGTTAGTTCTTGTAGTCAAACTGGCTCATTTATCACATTTATAAGGTCAAAGGCCTAAATCAGTTCAACTAAGTCCCACAGTCAAACGTTTCACTGTTAAAAGCGATGCAACCTAGTAATATCCGAATACTATCGCTAAAAACATGTTGGTACGAATATGTGACGCAACCGTTGTAACTCAAACGGATTGACAAATTTAGAAAATCAATGAAATGTAGTTTTTGAAACTGTGTCTATTTCTTCAGCGCGAACTACCGGCAAGGATTGGTCCCACAGTAAAAAATGATTTATTTATCTAAATTTTTAAATAAAGCTCTACCACAGGGCCTAGTGTACTCGCTGAATTCCAGCAATCATGTCCAATTAAGAAGAATGTTATACCTTGGAGTCCAATTAGCTCATTTATCACATTTATAAGGTCTCAGTCCAGAATCAGTTCAATTAAATCCCACAGTCAATCGTTTCACTGTTAAAAGTGATACAACTTAGTAATATCGGAAAAAAATCACTAAATACATGTTGGTACGAATATGTGACGCAACCGTTGCAACTCAAACGGATTGACCCCGTTAAAAAGTCAATAAAATGTAGTTTTTTAAACTGTCTCTATTTCTTCAACGCGAACTAACGGCTAGGATTGGTCCCACATTAAAAAATGACTTATTTATCTTAATTTTTAAATAAAGCGCTACCACAGCGCCCAGTGTAATCGCTTAGTTCCAGCAATCATGTAGAATTAAAAAGAATGTTATTCCTTGAACTCCAATTGGCTGATTTATCACATTTATAAGGTCACAGTCCAGAATCAGTTCAATTAAGTCCCACAGTCAATCGTTTCACTGTCAAAAGCGATACAACTTAGTAATATCGGAAAAAAATCACTAAATACATGTTGGTCCGAATATGTGACGCAACCGTTGTAACTCAAACGGATTTATGCCGCTAGAAAGTCAATGAAATGTAGTCTTTGGAACTGATCCTATTTATTCAACGAGTGCTAACGGCCAGGATTGGTCCCACAGTAAGAAAAGTCTTATTTATCTAAATTTTTAAATAAAGCGCTACCACAGAGCCTAATGTAATCGCTGAATTACAGCAATCATGTCAAATTGGGAAAAATGTAATTGCTTGAAGACCAATTGGCTCATTTATCACATTTATGAGGTCACAGTCCAGAATCAGTTCAATTAATTCCCACAGTCAATCGTTCCACTGTTAAAAGCAATACAACTTAGTAATATCGGAAGAAAATCACTAAATACATGTTGGTACGAATATGTGACGCAACCGTTGTAACTCAAACGGATTTATACTGCTAGAAAGTCAATGAAATGTAGTCTTTGGAACAGATCCTATTTATTCAGCGCGTGTTATTTCTTGTAGTCAAACTGGCTCATTTATCACATTTATAAGGTCAAAGGCCTAAATCAGTTCAACTAAGTCCCACAGTCAAACGTTTCACTGTTAAAAGCGATGCAACCTAGTAATATCCGAATACTATCGCTAAATACATGTTGGTACGAATATGTGACGCAACCGTTGTAACTCAAACGGATTTATACTGCTAGAAAGTCAATGAAATGTAGTTTTTAAAACTGTCTCTATTTCTTCAACGCGAACTAACGGCTAGGATTGGTCCCACAGTAAAAAATGACTTATTTATCTTAATTTTTTAATAAAGCGCTACCACGGGGCCCAGTGTAATCGCTGAGTTCCAGCAATCATGTCAAATTAAGAAGAACGTTAGTTCTTATAGTTAAACTTGTTCATTTATCACATTTATAAGGTCACAGTATAGAATAAGTTCAATTAAGTCCCACAGTCAATCGTTTCACTGTTAAAAGCGATACAACTTAGTAATATCGGAAAAAAATCATTAAATACATGTTGGGACGAATAAGTGACGCAAACGTTGTAACTCAAACGGATTGACACCGTTATAAAATCAATGAAATGTAGTTTTTGAAACTGTCTCTATTTCTTCAACGCGAACTAACGGCTAGGATTGGTCTCACAGTAAAAAATGACTTATTTATCTTACTTTTTTAATAAAGCGCTACCACGGGGCCCAGTGTAATCGCTGAGTTCCAGCAATCATGTCAAATTAAGAAGAACGTTAGTTCTTGTAGTCAAACTTGCTCATTTATCACATTTATAAGGTCAAAGTCCAAAATCAGTTCAATTAAGTCGCACAGTCAAACGTTTCACTGTTAAAAGCGATGCAACCTAGTAATATCCAAATACTATCGTTAAATACATGTTGGTACGAATATGTGACGCAACCGTTGCAACTCAAACGGATTTATGCCGCTAGAAAGTCAATGAAATGTAGTCTTTGGAACTGATCCTATTTATTCAACGAGTGCTAACGGCCAGGATTGGTCCCACAGTGAGAAAAGTCTTATTTATCTAAATTTTTAAATAAAGCGCTGCCACAGAGCCTAATGTAATCGCTGAATTACAGCAATCATGTCAAATTAAGAAAAATGTAATTGCTTGAAGACCAATTGGCTCATTTATCACATTTATGAGGTCACAGTCCAGAATCAGTTCAATTAATTCCCACAGTCAATCGTTCCACTGTTAAAAGCAATACAACTTAGTAATATCGGAAGAAAATCACTAAATACATGTTGGTACGAATATGTGACGCAACCGTTGTAACTCAAACGGATTGACCCCGTTAGAAAGTTAATGAAATGTAGTTTTTGAAACTGTCTGTACTTCTTCAGCACGAAATAACAGCTAGGATTGGTCCCACAGTAAAAAAGGATTTATTTATCTTAATTTTTTAATAAAGCGCTACCACAGGGCCTAGTGTACTCGCTGAATTCCAGCAATCATGTCGAATTAAGAATAATGTTATTCCTTGGAGTCCAATTGGCTCATTTCTCACATTTATAAGGTCACAGTCCTGAATCAGTTCAATTAAGTCCCATAGTCAAACGTTGCACTGTTAAAAGCGATGCAACCTAGTAATATCCGAATACTATCGCTAAATACATGTTGGTACGAATATGTGACGCAACCGTTGTAACTCAAACGAATTTATGCCGCTAGAAAGTCAATGAAATGTAGTCTTTGGAACAGATCCTATTTATTCAGCGCGTGTTATTTCTTGTAGTCAAACTGGCTCATTTATCACATTTATAAGGTCAAAGGCCTAAATCAGTTCAACTAAGTCCCACAGTCAAACGTTTCACTGTTAAAAGCGATGCAACCTAGTAATATCCGAATACTATCGCTAAATACATGTTGGTACGAATATGTGACGCAACCGTTGTAACTCAAACGGATTTATACTGCTAGAAAGTCAATGAAATGTAGTTTTTAAAACTGTCTCTATTTCTTCAACGCGAACTAACGGCTAGGATTGGTCCCACAGTAAAAAATGACTTATTTATCTTAATTTTTTAATAAAGCGCTACCACGGGGCCCAGTGTAATCGCTGAGTTCCAGCAATCATGTCAAATTAAGAAGAACGTTAGTTCTTATAGTTAAACTTGTTCATTTATCACATTTATAAGGTCAAAGTCCAAAATCAGTTCAATTATGTCCCACAGTCAAACGTTTCACTGTTAAAAGCGATGCAACCTAGTAATATCCGAATACTATCGTTTAATACTTGTTGGTACGAATATGTGACGCAACCGTTGTAACTCAAACGGATTTATGCCGCTAGAAAGTCAATGAAATGAAGTCTTTGGAACTGATCCTATTTATTCAACGAGTGCTAACGGCCAGGATTGGTTCCACAGTAAGAAAAGTCTTATTTATCTAAATTTTTAAATAAAGCGCTACCACAGGGCCTAGTGTACTCGCTGAATTCCAGCAATCATGTCGAATTAAGAAGAATGTTATACCTTGGAGTCCAATTGGCTCATTTATCACATTTATAAGGTCACAGTCCAGAATCAGTTCAATTAATTCCCACAGTCAATCGTTCCACTGTTAAAAGCAATACAACTTAGTAATATCGGAAGAAAATCACTAAATACATGTTGGTACGAATATGTGACGCAACCGTTGTAACTCAAACGGATTGACCCCGTTAGAAAGTCAATGAAATGTAGTTTTTGAAACTGTCTGTATTTCTTCAGCACGAAATAACAGCTAGGATTGGTCCCACAGTAAAAAAGGATTTATTTATCTAAATTTTTAAATAAAGCGCTACCACAGGGCCTAGTGTACTCGCTGAATTCCAGCAATCATGTCGAATTAAGAAGAAGGTTATACCTTGGAGTCCAATTGGCTCATTTATCACATTTATAAGGTCTCAGTCCAGAATCAGTTCAAATAAATCCCACAGTCAATCGTTTCACTGTTAAAAGTGATACAACTTAGTAATATCGGAAAAAAATCACTAAATACATGTTGGTACGAATATGTGACGCAACCGTTGTAACTCAAGCGGATTGACACCGTTAGAAAATCAATGAAATGTAGTTTTTGAAACTGTCTCTACTTCGTGGGCGCGAACTAACGGCTAGGATTGGTCCTACAGTAAAAAATGACTTATTTATCTTATTAATCGCTGAGTTCCAGCAATCATGTCAAATTAAGAAGAATGTTATTCCTTGGAGTCCAATTGGCTCATTTCTAACATTTATAAGGTCACAGTCCTGAATCAGTTCAATTAAGTCCCACAGTCAATCGTTCCACTGTTAAAGCGATACAACTTAGTAATATCGGAAAAAAATCACTAAATACATGTTGGTACGAATATGTGACGCAACCGTTGTAACTCAAACGGATTGACACGGTTAGAAAATCAATGAAATGTAGTTTTTTAAACTGTCTCTATTTCTTCAACGCGAACTAACGGCTAGGATTGGTCCCACAGTAAAAAATGACTTATTTATCCTAATTTTTTATTAAAGCGCTACCACAGCGCCCAGTGTAATCGATGAGTTCCAGCAATCATGTCAAATTAAGAAGAATGTTAGCTCTTGTAGTCAAATTGGCTCATTTATCACATTTATAATGTCAAAGTCCACAATCAGTTCAACTAAGTCCCACAGTCAAACGTTGCACTGTTAAAAGCGATGCAACCTAGTAATGTCCGAATACTATCGCTAAATACATGTTGGTACGAATATGTGACGAAACCGTTGTAACTCAAACGGCTTTATGCCGCTAGAAAGTCAATGTAATGTAGTCTTTGGAACTGATCCTATTTGTTCAGCGCGTGCTAACGGCCAGGATTGGTCCCACAGTAAGAAAAGTCTTATTTATCTAAATTTTTAAAGAAAGCGCTACCACAGAGCCTAATGTAATCGCTGAATTCCAGCAATCATGTCAAATTAAGAAGAATGTTATTCCTTGGACACCAATTGGCTCATTTATCACATTTATAAGGTCACATTCCAGAATCAGATCAATTAATTCCCACAGTCAATCGTTTCACTGTTAAAAGCGATACAACTTAGTAATATCGGAAAAAAATCACTAAATACATGTTGGTACGAATATGTGACGCAACCGTTGCAACTCAAACGGATTGACACCGTTTGAAAATCAATGAAATGTAGTTTTTGAAACTGTCTCTATTTCTTCAACGCGAACTAACGGCTAGGATTGGTCCCGCAGTAAAAAATGACTTATTTATCTTAATTTTTAAATAAAGCGCTACCACAGCGCCCAATGTAATCGCTGAGTTCCAGCAATCATGTCAAATTAAGAAGAATGTTAGTTCTTGTAGTCAAATTGTCTCATTTATCACATTTATAATGTCAAAGTCCACAATCAGTTGAATTAAGTCCCACAGTCAAGCGTTTCACTGTTAAAAGCGATGCAACCTAGTAATATCCGAATACTATCGCTAAATACATGTTGGTACGAATATGTGACGACACCGTTGTAACTCAAACGGATTTATGCCGCTAGAATGTCAATGTAATGTAGTCTTTGGAACTGATCCTTTTTATTTAGTGCGTGCTAACGGCCAGGATTGGTCCCACAGTTAGAAAAGTCTTATTTATCTAAATTTTTAAATAAAGCGCTAACGCAGAGCCTAATTTAATCGCTGAATTTCAGCAATCATGTCAAATTAAGAAGAATGTTATTCCTTGTAGACCAATTGGCTCATTTATCACATTTATAAGGTGACATTCCAGAATCAGATCAATTAATTCCCACAGTCAATCGTTTCACTGTTAAAAGCAATACAACTTAGTAATATCGGAAAAAAATCACTAAATACATGTTGGTACGAATATGTGACGCAACCGTTGTAACTCAAGCGGATTGACACCGTTAGAAAATCAATGAAAAGTAGTTTTTGAAACTGTCTCTATTTCGTCAGCGCGAACTAACGGCTAGGATTGGTCCCACAGTAAAAAATGACTTATTTATCCTAATTTTTTAATAAAACGCTACCACGGCGCCCAGTGTAATCGCTGAGTTCCATCAATCATGTCAAATTAAGAAGAATGTTAGTTCTTGTAGTCAAATTGGCTCATTTATCACATTTATAATGTCAAAGTCCACAATCAGTTCAATTAAGTCCCACAGTCAAACGTTGCACTGTTAAAAGCGATGCAACCTAGTAATGTCCGAATACTATCGCTAAATACATGTTGGTACGAATATGTGACGACACCGTTGTAACTCAAACGGATTTATGCCGCTAGAATGTCAATGTAATGTAGTCTTTGGAACTGATCCTTTTTATTTAGTGGGTGCTAAGGGCCAGGATTGGTCCCACAGTAAGAAAAGTCTTATTTATCTAAATTTTTAAATAAAGCGCTAACACAGAGCCTAATTTAATCGCTGAATTCCAGCAATCATGTCAAATTAAGAAGAATGTTATTCCTTGTAGACCAATTGGCTCATTTATCACATTTATAAGGTGACATTCCAGAATCAGATCAATTAATTCCCACAGTCAATCGTTTCACTGTTAAAAGCAATACAACTTAGTAATATCGGAAAAAAATCATTAAATACATGTTGGTACGAATATGTGACGCAACCGTTGCAACTCAAACGGATTGACACCGTTTGAAAATCAATGAAATGTAGTTTTTGAAACTGTCTCTATTTCTTCAACGCGAACTAACGGCTAGGATTGGTCCCGCAGTAAAAAATGACTTATTTATCTTAATTTTTAAATAAAGCGCTACCACAGCGCCCAATGTAATCGCTGAGTTCCAGCAATCATGTCAAATTAAGAAGAATGTTAGTTCTTGTAGTCAAATTGTCTCATTTATCACATTTATAATGTCAAAGTCCACAATCAGTTGAATTAAGTCCCACAGTCAAGCGTTTCACTGTTAAAAGCGATGCAACCTAGTAATATCCGAATACTATCGCTAAATACATGTTGGTACGAATATGTGACGACACCGTTGTAACTCAAACGGATTTATGCCGCTAGAATGTCAATGTAATGTAGTCTTTGGAACTGATCCTTTTTATTTAGTGGGTGCTAAGGGCCAGGATTGGTCCCACAGTAAGAAAAGTCTTATTTATCTAAATTTTTAAATAAAGCGCTAACACAGAGCCTAATTTAATCGCTGAATTCCAGCAATCATGTCAAATTAAGAAGAATGTTATTCCTTGTAGACCAATTGGCTCATTTATCACATTTATAAGGTGACATTCCAGAATCAGATCAATTAATTCCCACAGTCAATCGTTTCACTGTTAAAAGCAATACAACTTAGTAATATCGGAAAAAAATCATTAAATACATGTTGGTACGAATATGTGACGCAACCGTTGCAACTCAAACGGATTGACACCGTTTGAAAATCAATGAAATGTAGTTTTTGAAACTGTCTCTATTTCTTCAACGCGAACTAACGGCTAGGATTGGTCCCGCAGTAAAAAATGACTTATTTATCTTAATTTTTAAATAAAGCGCTACCACAGCGCCCAATGTAATCGCTGAGTTCCAGCAATCATGTCAAATTAAGAAGAATGTTAGTTCTTGTAGTCAAATTGTCTCATTTATCACATTTATAATGTCAAAGTCCACAATCAGTTGAATTAAGTCCCACAGTCAAGCGTTTCACTGTTAAAAGCGATGCAACCTAGTAATATCCGAATACTATCGCTAAATACATGTTGGTACGAATATGTGACGACACCGTTGTAACTCAAACGGATTTATGCCGCTAGAATGTCAATGTAATGTAGTCTTTGGAACTGATCCTTTTTATTTAGTGCGTGCTAACGGCCAGGATTGGTCCCACAGTTAGAAAAGTCTTATTTATCTAAATTTTTAAATAAAGCGCTAACGCAGAGCCTAATTTAATCGCTGAATTCCAGCAATCATGTCAAATTAAGAAGAATGTTATTCCTTGTAGACCAATTGGCTCATTTATCACATTTATAAGGTGACATTCCAGAATCAGATCAATTAATTCCCACAGTCAATCGTTTCACTGTTAAAAGCAATACAACTTAGTAATATCGGAAAAAAATCACTAAATACATGTTGGTACGAATATGTGACGCAACCGTTGTAACTCAAGCGGATTGACACCGTTAGAAAATCAATGAAAAGTAGTTTTTGAAACTGTCTCTATTTCGTCAGCGCGAACTAACGGCTAGGATTGGTCCCACAGTAAAAAATGACTTATTTATCCTAATTTTTTAATAAAACGCTACCACGGCGCCCAGTGTAATCGCTGAGTTCCATCAATCATGTCAAATTAAGAAGAATGTTAGTTCTTGTAGTCAAATTGGCTCATTTATCACATTTATAATGTCAAAGTCCACAATCAGTTCAATTAAGTCCCACAGTCAAACGTTGCACTGTTAAAAGCGATGCAACCTAGTAATGTCCGAATACTATCGCTAAATACATGTTGGTACGAATATGTGACGACACCGTTGTAACTCAAACGGATTTATGCCGCTAGAATGTCAATGTAATGTAGTCTTTGGAACTGATCCTTTTTATTTAGTGGGTGCTAAGGGCCAGGATTGGTCCCACAGTAAGAAAAGTCTTATTTATCTAAATTTTTAAATAAAGCGCTAACACAGAGCCTAATTTAATCGCTGAATTCCAGCAATCATGTCAAATTAAGAAGAATGTTATTCCTTGTAGACCAATTGGCTCATTTATCACATTTATAAGGTGACATTCCAGAATCAGATCAATTAATTCCCACAGTCAATCGTTTCACTGTTAAAAGCAATACAACTTAGTAATATCGGAAAAAAATCATTAAATACATGTTGGTACGAATATGTGACGCAACCGTTTTAACCCAAACGAATTTATACCGTTAGTAAGTAAATGAAATGTAGTTTTTGAAACTGTCTCTATTTCTTCAGCGCGAGCTAACAGCTAGGATTGGTCCAACAGCAAAAAATGACTTGTTTATCTTAATTTTTTAATAAAGCGCTACAACAGCGCCCAGTGTAATCGCTGAGTTCCAGCAATCATGTCAAATTAAGAAGAATGTTACTTCTTGTAGTCAAACTGCCTCATTTATCACATTTATAAGGTCAAAGTCCAAAATCAGTTCAACTAAGTCCCACAGTCAAACGTTTCACTGTTAAAAGCGATGCAACCTAGTAATATCCGAATACTATCGCTAAATACATGTTGGTACGAATATGTGACGCAACCGTTGTAACTCAAACGGCTTTATGCTGCTAGAAAGTCACTGTAATGTAGTCTTTGGAACTGATCCTATTTATTCAGCGCGTGTTATTTCTTGTAGTCAAACTGGCTCATTTATCACATTTATAAGGTCAAAGTCCAAAATCTGTTCAATTAAGTCCCACAGTCAAGCGTTTCACTGTTAAAAGCGATGCAACCTAGTAATATCCGAATGCTATCGCTAAATACATGTTGGTACGAATATGTGACGCAACTGTTGTAACTCAAACGGATTTATACCGCTAGAAAGTCAATGAAATGTAGTCTTTGAAACTGTTCCTATTTATTCAGCGCGTGCTAACAACTAGGATTGGTCCCACAGTAAGAAAAGACTTGTTTATCTAAATTTTTAAATAAAGCGCTACCACAGAGCCTAATGTAATCGATGCATTCCGGTAATCATGACAAATTAAGAAGAATGTTATTTCTTGGAGATCAATTGGCTCACTTATCACATTTATAAGGTCACAGTCCAGAATCCGTTCTATTAATTCCCATAGTCAGTCAATTCACTGTTAAATGCAATACAACTTAGTAATATCGGAAGAAAATCACTAAATACATGTTGGTACGAATATGTGACGCAACCGTTTTAACCCAAACGGATTGATACCGTTAGTAAGTAAATGAAATGTAGTTTTTGAAACTGTCTCTATTTCTTCAGCGCGAGCTAACAGCTAGGATTGGTCCAACAGCAAAAAATGACTTGTTTATCTTAATTTTTTAATAAAGCGCTACAACAGCGCCCAGTGTAATCGCTGAGTTCCAGCAATCATGTCAAATTAAGAAGAATGTTACTTCTTGTAGTCAAACTGCCTCATTTATCACATTTATAAGGTCAAAGTCCAAAATCAGTTCAACTAAGTCCCACAGTCAAACGTTTCACTGTTAAAAGCGATGCAACCTAGTAATATCCGAATACTATCGCTAAATACATGTTGGTACGAATATGTGACGCAACCGTTGTAACTCAAACGGCTTTATGCCGCTAGAAAGTCACTGTAATGTAGTCTTTGGAACTGATCCTATTTATTCAGCGCGTGTTATTTCTTGTAGTCAAACTGGCTCATTTATCACATTTATAAGGTCAAAGTCCAAAATCTGTTCAATTAAGTCCCACAGTCAAGCGTTTCACTGTTAAAAGCGATGCAACCTAGTAATATCCGAATGCTATCGCTAAATACATGTTGGTACGAATATGTGACGCAACTGTTGTAACTCAAACGGATTTATACCGCTAGAAAGTCAATGAAATGTAGTCTTTGGAACTGTTCCTATTTATTCAGCGCGTGCTAACGGCTAGGATTGGTCCCACAGTAAGAAAAGACTTGTTTATCTAAATTTTTAAATAAAGCGCTACCACAGAGCCTAATGTAATCGATGCATTCCGGTAATCATGACAAATTAAGAAGAATGTTATTTCTTGGAGATCAATTGGCTCACTTATCACATTTATAAGGTCACAGTCCAGAATTCGTTCTATTAATTCCCATAGTCAGTCAATTCACTGTTAAATGCAATACAACTTAGTAATATCGGAAGAAAATCACTAAATACATGTTGGTACGAATATGTGACGCAACCGTTGCAACTCAAACGGATTGATACCGTTTGAAAATCAATGAAATGTAGTTTTTGAAACTGTCTCTATTTCTTCAACGCGAACTAACGGCTAGGATTGGTCCCACAGTAAAAAATGACTTATTTATCTTAATATTTAAATGAAGCGCTACCACAGCGCCCAGTGTAATCGCTGAGTTCCAGCAATCATGTCGAATTAAGAAGAATGTTACTTCTTGTAGTCAAACTGCCTCATTTATCACATTTATAAGGTCAAAGTCCAAAATCAGTTCAACTAAGTCCCACAGTCAAACGTTTCACTGTTAAATGCGATACAACCTAGTAATATCCGAATACTATCGCTAAATACATGTTGGTACGAATACGTGACGCAACCGTTGTAACCCAAACGGCTTTATGCCGCTAGAAAATCAATGTAATGTAGTCTTTGGAACTGATCCTATTTACTCAGCGCGTGCTAACACCCAGGATTGGTCCCACAGTAAGAAAAGTCCTATTTATCTAAACTTTTTTAATAAAGCGCTACCACAGAGCCTAATGTAATCGCTGAATTCCAGCAATCATGTCAAATTAAGAAGAATGTTATTCCTTGGACACCAATTGGCTCATTTATCACATTTATAAGGTCACATTCCAGAATCAGATCAATTAATTCCCACAGTCAATCGTTTCACTGTTAAAAGCGATACAACTTAGTAATATCGGAAAAAAATCACTAAATACATGTTGGTACGAATATGTGACGCAACCGTTGCAACTCAAACGGATTGACACCGTTTGAAAATCAATGAAATGTAGTTTTTGAAACTGTCTCTATTTCTTCAACGCGAACTAACGGCTAGGATTGGTCCCGCAGTAAAAAATGACTTATTTATCTTAATTTTTAAATAAAGCGCTACCACAGCGCCCAATGTAATCGCTGAGTTCCAGCAATCATGTCAAATTAAGAAGAATGTTAGTTCTTGTAGTCAAATTGTCTCATTTATCACATTTATAATGTCAAAGTCCACAATCAGTTGAATTAAGTCCCACAGTCAAGCGTTTCACTGTTAAAAGCGATGCAACCTAGTAATATCCGAATACTATCGCTAAATACATGTTGGTACGAATATGTGACGACACCGTTGTAACTCAAACGGATTTATGCCGCTAGAATGTCAATGTAATGTAGTCTTTGGAACTGATCCTTTTTATTTAGTGCGTGCTAACGGCCAGGATTGGTCCCACAGTTAGAAAAGTCTTATTTATCTAAATTTTTAAATAAAGCGCTAACGCAGAGCCTAATTTAATCGCTGAATTCCAGCAATCATGTCAAATTAAGAAGAATGTTATTCCTTTTAGACCAATTGGCTCATTTATCACATTTATAAGGTGACATTCCAGAATCAGATCAATTAATTCCCACAGTCAATCGTTTCACTGTTAAAAGCAATACAACTTAGTAATATCGGAAAAAAATCACTAAATACATGTTGGTACGAATATGTGACGCAACCGTTGTAACTCAAGCGGATTGACACCGTTAGAAAATCAATGAAAAGTAGTTTTTGAAACTGTCTCTATTTCGTCGGCGCGAACTAACGGCTAGGATTGGTCCCACAGTAAAAAATGACTTATTTATCCTAATTTTTTAATAAACGCTACCACGGCGCCCAGTGTAATCGCTGAGTTCCATCAATCATGTCAAATTAAGAAGAATGTTAGTTCTTGTAGTCAAATTGGCTCATTTCTAACATTTATAATGTCAAAGTCCACAATCAGTTCAATTAAGTCCCACAGTCAAACGTTGCACTGTTAAAAGCGATACAACTTAGTAATATCGGAAAAAAATCACTAAATACATGTTGGTACGAATATGTGACGCAACCGTTGTAACTCAAACGGATTGACACGGTTAGAAAATCAATGAAATGTAGTTTTTTAAACTGTCTCTATTTCTTCAACGCGAACTAACGGCTAGGATTGGTCCCACAGTAAAAAATGACTTATTTATCCTAATTTTTTATTAAAGCGCTACCACAGCGCCCAGTGTAATCGATGAGTTCCAGCAATCATGTCAAATTAAGAAGAATGTTAGTTCTTGTAGTCAAATTGGCTCATTTATCACATTTATAATGTCAAAGTCCACAATCAGTTCAACTAAGTCCCACAGTCAAACGTTGCACTGTTAAAAGCGATGCAACCTAGTAATGTCCGAATACTATCGCTAAATACATGTTGGTACGAATATGTGACGAAACCGTTGTAACTCAAACGGCTTTATGCCGCTAGAAAGTCATGTAATGTAGTCTTTGGAACTGATCCTATTTGTTCAGCGCGTGCTAACGGCCAGGATTGGTCCCACAGTAAGAAAAGTCTTATTTATCTAAATTTTTAAAGAAAGCGCTACCACAGAGCCTAATGTAATCGCTGAATTCCAGCAATCATGTCAAATTAAGAAGAATGTTATTCCTTGGACACCAATTGGCTCATTTATCACATTTATAAGGTCACATTCCAGAATCAGATCAATTAATTCCCACAGTCAATCGTTTCACTGTTAAAAGCGATACAACTTAGTAATATCGGAAAAAAATCACTAAATACATGTTGGTACGAATATGTGACGCAACCGTTGCAACTCAAACGGATTGACACCGTTTGAAAATCAATGAAATGTAGTTTTTGAAACTGTCTCTATTTCTTCAACGCGAACTAACGGCTAGGATTGGTCCCGCAGTAAAAAATGACTTATTTATCTTAATTTTTAAATAAAGCGCTACCACAGCGCCCAATGTAATCGCTGAGTTCCAGCAATCATGTCAAATTAAGAAGAATGTTAGTTCTTGTAGTCAAATTGGCTCATTTATCACATTTATAATGTCAAAGTCCACAATCAGTTCAATTAAGTCCCACAGTCAAACGTTGCACTGTTAAAAGCGATGCAACCTAGTAATGTCCGAATACTATCGCTAAATACATGTTGGTACGAATATGTGACGACACCGTTGTAACTCAAACGGATTTATGCCGCTAGAATGTCAATGTAATGTAGTCTTTGGAACTGATCCTTTTTATTTAGTGGGTGCTAAGGGCCAGGATTGGTCCCACAGTAAGAAAAGTCTTATTTATCTAAATTTTTAAATAAAGCGCTAACACAGAGCCTAATTTAATCGCTGAATTCCAGCAATCATGTCAAATTAAGAAGAATGTTATTCCTTGTAGACCAATTGGCTCATTTATCACATTTATAAGGTGACATTCCAGAATCAGATCAATTAATTCCCACAGTCAATCGTTTCACTGTTAAAAGCAATACAACTTAGTAATATCGGAAAAAAATCATTAAATACATGTTGGTACGAATATGTGACGCAACCGTTGTAACTCAAGCGGATTGACACCGTTAGAAAATCAATGAAATGTAGTTTTTGAAACTGTCTCTATTTCGTCAGCGCGAACTAACGGCTAGGATTAGTCCCACAGTAAAAAATGACTTATTTATTCTAATTTTTTAATAAAACGCTACCACGGCGCCCAGTGTAATCGCTGAGTTCCATCAATCATGTCAAATTAAAAAGAATGTTAGTTCTTGTAGTCAAATTGGCTCATTTATCACATTTATAATGTCAAAGTCCACAATCAGTTCAATTAAGTCCCACAGTCAAACGTTTCACTGTTAAAAGCGATGCAACCTAGTAATATCCGAATACTATCGCTAAATACATGTTGGTACGAATATGTGACGCAACCGTTGTAACTCAAACGGATTTATCCGCTAGAAAGTCAATGAAATGTAGTCTTTGGAACTGTTCCTATTTATTCAGCGCGTGCTAACGGCTAGGATTGGTCCCACAGTAAGAAAAGACTTGTTTATCTAAATTTTTAAATAAAGCGCTACCACTGAGCCTAATGTAATCGATGCATTCCGGTAATCATGACAAATTAAGAAGAATGTTATTTCTTGGAGATCAATTGGCTCACTTATCACATTTATAAGGTCACAGTCCAGAATCCGTTCTATTAATTGCCATAGTCAGTCAATTCACTGTTAAATGCAATACAACTTAGTAATATCGGAAGAAAATCACTAAATACATGTTGGTACGAATATGTGACGCAACCGTTTTAACCCAAACGAATTGATACCATTAGTAAGTAAATGAAATGTAGTTTTTGAAACTGTCTCTATTTCTTCAGCGCGAGCTAACAGCTAGGATTGGTCCAACAGCAAAAAATGACTTGTTTATCTTAATTTTTTAATAAAGCGCTACAACAGCGCCCAGTGTAATCGCTGAGTTCCAGCAATCATGTCAAATTAAGAAGAATGTTACTTCTTGTAGTCAAACTGCCTCATTTATCACATTTATAAGGTCAAAGTCCAAAATCAGTTCAACTAAGTCCCACAGTCAAACGTTTCACTGTTAAAAGCGATGCAACCTAGTAATATCCGCATACTATCGCTAAATACATGTTGGTACGAATATGTGACGCAACCGTTGTAACTCAAACGGCTTTATGCTGCTAGAAAGTCACTGTAATGTAGTCTTTGGAACTGATCCTATTTATTCAGCGCGTGTTATTTCTTGTAGTCAAACTGGCTCATTTATCACATTTATAAGGTGAAAGTCCAAAATCTGTTCAATTAAGTCCCACAGTCAAGCGTTTCACTGTTAAAAGCGATGCAACCTAGTAATATCCGAATGCTATCGCTAAATACATGTTGGTACGAATATGTGACGCAACTGTTGTAACTCAAACGGATTTATACCGCTAGAAAGTCAATGAAATGTAGTCTTTGAAACTGTTCCTATTTATTCAGCGCGTGCTAACAACTAGGATTGGTCCCACAGTAAGAAAAGACTTGTTTATCTAAATTTTTAAATAAAGCGCTACCACAGAGCCTAATGTAATCGATGCATTCCGGTAATCATGACAAATTAAGAAGAATGTTATTTCTTGGAGATCAATTGGCTCACTTATCACATTTATAAGGTCACAGTCCAGAATCCGTTCTATTAATTCCCATAGTCAGTCAATTCACTGTTAAATGCAATACAACTTAGTAATATCGGAAGAAAATCACTAAATACATGTTGGTACGAATATGTGACGCAACCGTTTTAACCCAAACGGATTGATACCGTTAGTAAGTAAATGAAATGTAGTTTTTGAAACTGTCTCTATTTCTTCAGCGCGAGCTAACAGCTAGGATTGGTCCAACAGCAAAAAATGACTTGTTTATCTTAATTTTTTAATAAAGCGCTACAACAGCGCCCAGTGTAATCGCTGAGTTCCAGCAATCATGTCAAATTAAGAAGAATGTTACTTCTTGTAGTCAAACTGCCTCATTTATCACATTTATAAGGTCAAAGTCCAAAATCAGTTCAACTAAGTCCCACAGTCAAACGTTTCACTGTTAAAAGCGATGCAACCTAGTAATATCCGAATACTATCGCTAAATACATGTTGGTACGAATATGTGACGCAACCGTTGTAACTCAAACGGCTTTATGCCGCTAGAAAGTCACTGTAATGTAGTCTTTGGAACTGATCCTATTTATTCAGCGCGTGTTATTTCTTGTAGTCAAACTGGCTCATTTATCACATTTATAAGGTCAAAGTCCAAAATCTGTTCAATTAAGTCCCACAGTCAAGCGTTTCACTGTTAAAAGCGATGCAACCTAGTAATATCCGAATGCTATCGCTAAATACATGTTGGTACGAATATGTGACGCAACTGTTGTAACTCAAACGGATTTATACCGCTAGAAAGTCAATGAAATGTAGTCTTTGGAACTGTTCCTATTTATTCAGCGCGTGCTAACGGCTAGGATTGGTCCCACAGTAAGAAAAGACTTGTTTATCTAAATTTTTAAATAAAGCGCTACCACAGAGCCTAATGTAATCGATGCATTCCGGTAATCATGACAAATTAAGAAGAATGTTATTTCTTGGAGATCAATTGGCTCACTTATCACATTTATAAGGTCACAGTCCAGAATTCGTTCTATTAATTCCCATAGTCAGTCAATTCACTGTTAAATGCAATACAACTTAGTAATATCGGAAGAAAATCACTAAATACATGTTGGTACGAATATGTGACGCAACCGTTGCAACTCAAACGGATTGATACCGTTTGAAAATCAATGAAATGTAGTTTTTGAAACTGTCTCTATTTCTTCAACGCGAACTAACGGCTAGGATTGGTCCCACAGTAAAAAATGACTTATTTATCTTAATATTTAAATGAAGCGCTACCACAGCGCCCAGTGTAATCGCTGAGTTCCAGCAATCATGTCGAATTAAGAAGAATGTTACTTCTTGTAGTCAAACTGCCTCATTTATCACATTTATAAGGTCAAAGTCCAAAATCAGTTTAACTAAGTCCCACAGTCAAACGTTTCACTGTTAAATGCGATACAACCTAGTAATATCCGAATACTATCGCTAAATACATGTTGGTACGAATACGTGACGCAACCGTTGTAACCCAAACGGCTTTATGCCGCTAGAAAATCAATGTAATGTAGTCTTTGGAACTGATCCTATTTACTCAGCGCGTGCTAACACCCAGGATTGGTCCCACAGTAAGAAAAGTCCTATTTATCTAAACTTTTTTAATAAAGCGCTACCACAGAGCCTAATGTAATCGCTGAATTCCAGCAATCATGTCAAATTAAGAAGAATGTTATTACTTGGAGACCAATTGGCTTATTTATCACATTTATAAGGTCACATTCCAGAATCAGATCAATTAATTCCCACAGTCAATCGTTTCACTGTTAAAAGCAATACAACTTAGTAATATCGAAAAAAAATCACTAAATACATGTTGGTACGAATATGTGACGCAACCGTTGTAACTCAAGCGGACTGACACCGTTAGAAAATCAATGAAATGTAGTTTTTGAAACTGTCTCTACTTCGTCAGCGCGAACTAAGGGCTAGGATTGGTCCCACAGTAAAAAATGATTTTTTTATCTTAACTTTTTAATAAAACACTACCACGGCGCCCAGTGTAATCGCTGAGTTCCAGCAATCAAGTCAAATTAAGAAGAATGTTAGTTGTTGTAGTCAAATTGGCTCACTTATCACATTTATAAGGTCACAGTCCAGAATCAGTTCTATTAATTCCCACAGTCAATCAATTTACTGTTAAAAGCAATACAACTTAGTAATATCGGAAGAAAATCACTAAATACATGTTGGTACGAATATGTAACGCAACCGTTTTAACCCAAACGGATTGATACCGTTAGTAAGTAATTGAAATGTAGTTTTTGAAACTGTCTCTATTTCTTCAGCGCGAGCTAACGGCTAGGATTGGTCCAACAGCAAAAAATGACTTGTTTATCTTAATTCTTTAAAAAAGCGCTACCACAGCGCCCAGTGTAATCGCTGAGTTCCAGCAATCATGTCAAATTAAGAAGAATGTTACTTCTTGTAGTCAAACTGCCTCATTTATCACATTTATAAGGTCAAAGTCCAAAATCAGTTCAATTAAGTCCCACAGTCAAACGTTTCACTGTTAAAAGCGATGCAACCTAGTAATATCCGAATACTATCGCTAAATACATGTTGGTACGAATATGTGACGCAACCGTTGTAACTCAAACGGCTTTATGCCGCTAGAAAGTCAATGTAATGTAGTCTTTGGAACTGATCCTATTTATTCAGCGCGTGTTATTTCTTGTAGTCAAACTGGCTCATTTATCACATTTATAAAGTCAAAGTCCAAAATCTGTTCAATTAAGTCCCACAGTCAAGCGTTTCACTGTTAAAAGCGATGCAACCTAGTAATGTCCGAATACTATCGCTAAATACATGTTGGTACGAATATGTGACGCAACCGCTGTAACTGAAACGGATTTATACCGCTAGAAAGTCAATGAAATGTAGTCTTTGGAACTGTTCCTATATATTCAGCGCGTGCTAACGGCCAGGATTGGTTTCACAGTAAGAAAAGACTTATTTATCTAAATTTTTAAATAAAGCGCTACCACAGAGCCTAATGTAATCGATGCATTCCGGCAATCATGACAAATTAAGAAGAATGTTATTTCTTGGAGATCAACTGGCTCATTTATCACATTTATAATGTCAAAGTTCACAAACAGTTCAATTAAGTCCCACAGTCAAACGTTTCACTGTTAAAAGCGATGCAACCTACTAATATCCGAATACTATCGCTAAATACATGTTGGTACGAATATGTGACGCAACCGCTGTAACTGAAACGGATTTATACTGTTAGTAAGTAAATGAAATGTAGTTTTTGAAACTGTCTGTATTTCTTCAGCGCGAGCTAACGGCTAGGATTGGTCCCACAGTAAAAAATGACTTATTTATCTTAATTTTTAAATAAAGCGCTACCACAGCGCCCAGTGTAATCGCTGAGTTCCAGCAATCATGTCGAATTAAGAAGAATGTTAGTTCTTGTAGTCAAATTGGATCATTTATCACTTTTATAAGGTCAAAGTCCAAAATCAGTTCAATTAAGTCCCACAGTCAAACGTTTCACTGTTAAATGCGATACAACCTAGTAATATCCGAATACTATCGCTAAATACATGTTGGTACGAATACGTGACGCAACCGTTGTAACTCAAACGGCTTTATGCCGCTAGAAAGTCAATGTAATGTAGTCTTTGGAACTGATCCTATTTATTCAGCGCGTGCTAACACCCAGGATTGGTCCAACAGTGAGAAAAGTCCTATTTATCTAAACTTTTTAATAAAGCGCTACCACAGAGCCTAATGTAATCGCTGAATTCCAGCAATCATGTCAAATTAAGAAGAATGTTATTCCTTGGAGACCAATTGGCTTATTTATCACATTTATAAGGTCACATTCCAGAATCAGATCAATTAATTCCCACAGTCAATCGTTTCACTGTTAAAAGCAATACAACTTAGTAATATCGGAAAAAAATCACTAAATACATGTTGGTACGAATATGTGACGCAACCGTTGTAACTCAAGCGGATTGACACCGTTAGAAATTCAATGAAATGTAGTTTTTCAAACTGTCTCTACTTCGTCAGCGCGAACTAACGGCTAGGATTGGTCCCACAGTAAAAAATGATTTATTTATCTTAACTTTTTAATAAAACACAACCACGGCGCCCAGTGTAATCGCTGAGTTCCAGCAATCATGTCAAATTAAGAAGAATGTTAGTTCTTCTAGTCAAATTGGCTCATTTATCACATTTATAATGTCAAAGTCCACAATCAGTTCAATTAAGTCCCACAGTCAAACGTTTCACTGTTAAAAGCGATGGAACCTAGTAAAATACGAATACTATCGCTAAATACATGTTGGTACGAATATGTGACGCAACCGTTGTAACTCAAACGGATTTATACCGCTAGAAATTCAATGAAATGTAGTCTTTGGAACAGATCCTATTTATTCAGCGCGTGTTATTTCTTGTAGTCAAACTGCCTCATTTATCACATTAATAAGGTCAAACTCCAAAATCAGTTCAATTAAGTCCCACAGTCAAGCGTTTCACTGTTAAAAGCGATTCAACCTAGTAATATCCGAATACTATCGCTAAATACATGTTGGTACGAATATGTGACGACACCGTTGTAAATCAAACGGATTTATACCGCTAGAAAGTCAATGAAATGTAGTCTATGGAACTGTTCCTATTAATTCAGCGCGTGCTAACGGCCAGGATTGGTCCTACAGTAAGAAAAGACTTATTTATCTAAATTTTTAAATAAAGCGCAACCACAGAGCCTAATGTAATCGATGCATTCCGGCAATCATGACAAATTAAGAAGAATGTTATTCCTTGGAGATCAATTGGCTCATTTATCACATTTATAAGGTCACAGTCCAGAATCAGTTCTATTAATTCCCACAGTCAATCAATTCACTGTTAAAAGCAATACAACTTAGTAATATCGGAAGAAAATCACTAAGTACATGTTGGTACGAATATGTGACGCAACCGTTGTAACCCAAACGGATTGATACCGTTAGAAAGTAAATGAAATGTAGTTTTTGAAACTGTCTCTATTTCTTCAGCGCGAGCTAACGGCTAGGATTGGTCCAACAGTAAAAAATGACTTGTTTATCTTATTTTTTTAATAAAGCGCTACCACAGCGCCCAGTGTAATCGCTGAGTTCCAACAATCATGTCAAATTAAGAAGAATGTTACTTCTTGTAGTCAAACTGCCTCATTTATCACATTTATAAGGTCAAAGTCCAAAATCAGTTCAATTAAGTCCCACAGTCAAAAGTTTCACTGTTAAATGCGATGCAACCTAGTAATATCCGAATACTATCGCTAAATACATGTTGGTACGAATATGTGACGACACCGTTGTAACTCAAACGGCTTTATGCCGCTAGAATGTCAATGTAATGTAGTCTTTGGAACTGATCCTATTTATTCAGCGCGTGCTAACGGCCAGGATTGGTCCCACAGTAAGAAAAGTCTTATTTATCTAAATTTTTAAATAAAGCGCAACCACAGAGCCTAATTTAATCGCTGAATTCCAGCAATCATGTCAAATTAAGAAGAATGCTATTCCTTGGTGACCAATGGGCTCATTTATCACATTTATAAGGTCACATTCCAGAATCAGATCAATTAATTCCCACAGTCAATCGTTTCACTGTTAAAAGCAATAAAACTTAGTAATATCGGAAAAAAATCACTAAATACATGTTGGTACGAATATGTGACGCAACCGTTGTAACTCAAGCGGATTGACACCGTTAGAAAATCAATGAAATGTAGTTTTTGAAACTGTCTCTACTTCGTCCGCGCGAACTAACGGCTAGGATTGGTCCCACAGTAAAAAATGATTTATTTATCTTAACTTTTTAATAAAACACTACCACGGCGCCCAGTGTAATCGCTGAGTTCCAGCAATCATGTCAAATTAAGAAGAATGTTAGTTCTTCTAGTCAAATTGGCTCATTTATCACATTTATAATGTCAAAGTCCACAATCAGTTCAATTAAGTCCCACAGTCAAACGTTTCACTGTTAAAAGCGATGGAACCTAGTAAAATACGAATACTATCGCTAAATACATGTTGGTACGAATATGTGACGCAACCGTTGTAACTCAAACGGATTTATACCGCTAGAAATTCAATGAAATGTAGTCTTTGGAACAGATCCTATTTATTCAGCGCGTGTTATTTCTTGTAGTCAAACTGGCTCATTTATCACATTTATAAGGTCAAACACCAAAATCAGTTCAATTAAGTCCCACAGTCAAGCGTTTCACTGTTAAAAGCGATGCAACCTAGTAATATCGAATACTATCGCTAAATACATGTTGGTACGAATATGTGACGACACCGTTGTAAATCAAACGGATTTATACCGCTAGAAAGTCAATGAAATGTAGTCTATGGAACTGTTCCTATTTATTCAGCGCGTGCTAACGGCCAGGATTGGTCCTACAGTAAGAAAAGACTTATTTATCTAAATTTTTAAATAAAGCGCTACCACAGAGCTTAATGTAATCGCTGAATTCCAGCAATCATGTCAAATTAAGAAGAATGTTATTCCTTGGAGACCAATTGGCTCATTTATCACATTTATAAGTTCACATTCCAGAATCAGATCAATTAATTCCCACAGTCAATCGTTTCACTGTTGAAAGCAATACAACTTAGTAATATCGGAAAAAAATCACTAAATACATGTTGGTACGAATATGTGACGCAACCGTTGTAACTCAAGCGGATTGACACCGTTAGAAAATCAATGAAATGTAGTTTTTGAAACTGTCTCTACTTCGTCAGCGCAAACTAACGGCTAGGATTGGTCCCACAGTAAAAAATGACTTATTTATCTTAACTTCTTAATAAAACACTAACACGGCGCCCAGTGTAATCGCTGAGTTCCAGCAATCTTGTCAAATTAAGAAGAATGTTAGTTCTTGTAGCCAAATTGGCTCATTTATCACATTTATAATGTCAAAGTCCACAATCATTTCAATTAAGTCCCACAGTCAAACGTTTCACTGTTAAAAGCGATGGAACCTAGTAATATACGAATACTATCGCTAAATACATGTTGGTACGAATATGTGACGCAACCGTTGTAACTCAAACGGATTTATACCGCTAGAAAGTCAATGAAATGTAGTCTTTGGAACAGATCCTATTTATTCAGCGCGTGTTATTTCTTGTAGTCAAACTGGCTCATTTCTCACATTTATAAGGTCAAATTCCAAAATCAGTTCAATTAAGTCCCACAGTCAAACGTTTCACTGTTGAAAGCAATACAACTTAGTAATATCGGAAGAAAATCACTAAGTACATGTTGGTACGAATATGTGACGCAACCGTTGTAACCCAAACGGATTGATACCGTTAGAAAGTAAATGAAATGTAGTTTTTGAAACTGTCTCTATTTCTTCAGCGCGAGCTGACGGCTAGGATTGGTCCAACAGTAAAAAATGACTTGTTTATCTTATTTTTTTAATAAAGCGCTACCACAGCGACCAATGTAATCGCTGAGTTCCAGCAATCATGTCAAATTAAGAAGAATGTTACTTCTTGTAGTCAAACTGCCTCATTTATCACATTTATAAGGTCAAAGTCCAAAATCAGTTCAATTAAGTCCCACAGTCAAACGTTTCACTGTTAAATGCGATGCAACCTAGTAATATCCGAATACTATCGCTAAATACATGTTGGTACGAATATGTGACGCAACCGTTGTAACTCAAACGGCTTTATGCCGCTAGAATGTCAATGTAATGTAGTCTTTGGAACTGATCCTATTTATTCAGTGCGTGCTAACGGCCAGGATTGGTCCCACAGTAAGAAAAGTCTTATTTATCTAAATTTTTAAATAAAGCGCAACCACAGAGCCTAATGTAATCGCTGAATTCCAGCAATCATGTCAAATTAAGAAGAATGTTATTCCTTGGAGACCAATTGGCTTATTTATCACATTTATAAGGTCACATTCCAGAATCAGATCAATTAATTCCCACAGTCAATCGTTTCACTGTTAAAACCAATACAACTTAGTAATATCGGAAAAAAATCACTAAATACATGTTGGTACGAATATGTGACGCAACCGTTGTAACTCAAGCGGATTGACACCGTTAGAAAATCAATGAAATGTAGTTTTTGAAACTGTCTCTACTTCGTCAGCGCGAACTAACGGCTAGGATTGGTCCCACAGTAAAAAATGATTTATTTATCTTAACTTTTTAATAAAACACTACCACGGCGCCCAGTGTAATCGCTGAGTTCCAGCAATCATGTCAAATTAAGAAGAATGTTAGTTCTTCTAGTCAAATTGGCTCATTTATCACATTTATAATGTCAAAGTCCACAATCAGTTCAATTAAGTCCCACAGTCAAACGTTTCACTGTTAAAAGCGATGGAACCTAGTAAAATACGAATACTATCGCTAAATACATGTTGGTACGAATATGTGACGCAACCGTTGTAACTCAAACGGATTTATACCGCTAGAAATTCAATGAAATGTAGTCTTTGGAACAGATCCTATTTATTCAGCGCGTGTTAGTTCTTGTAGTCAAATTGGCTCATTTATCACATTTATAATGTGAAAGTCCACAATCAGTTCAATTAAGTCCCACAGTCAAGCGTTTCACTGTTAAAAGCGATGCAACCTAGGAATATCCGAATACTATTGCTAAATACATGTTGGTAAGAATATGTGACACAACCGTTGTAACTCAAACGGATTTATGCCGCTAGAAAGTCAATGAAATATAGTCTTTGGAACAGATCCTATTTATTCAGCGCGTGTTATTTCTTGTAATCAAACTGGCTCATTTATCACATTTATAAGGTCAAATTCCAAAATCAGTTCAATTAAGTCCCACAGTCAAGCTTTTCACTGTTAAAAGAGATGCAACCTAGTATTATCCGAATACTATCGCTAAATACATGTTGGTACGAATATGTGACGCAACCGTTGTAACTCAAACGGATTTATACCGCTAGAAAGTCAATGAAATGGAGTCTTTGGAACTGTTCCTATTTATTCAGCGCGTGCTAACGGCCAGGATTGGTCCCACAGTAAGAAAAGACTTATTTATCTAAACTTTTAAATAAAAGCGCTACCACAGAGCCTAATGTAATCGATGAATTCTGGCAATCATGACCAATTAAGAAAAATGTTATTCCTTGGAGATCAATTGGCTCACTTATCACATTTATAAGGTCACAGTCCAGAATCAGTTCTATTAATTCCCACAGTCAATCAATTCACTGTTAAAAGCAATACAACTTAGTAATATCGGAAGAAAATCACTAAATACATGTTGGTACGAATATGTGACGCAACCGTTGTAACCCAAACGGATTGATACCGTTAGAAAGTAAATGAAATATAGTTTTTGAAACTGTCTCTATTTCTTCAGCGCGAGCTAACGGCTAGGATTGGTCCAACAGTAAAAAATGACTTGTTTATCTTATTTTATTAATAAAGCGCTACCACAGCGCCCAATGTAATCGCTGAGTTCCAGCAATCATGTCAAATTAAGAAGAATGTTACTTCTTGTAGTCAAACTGCCTCATTTATCACATTTATAAGGTCAAAGTCCAAAATCAGTTCAATTAAGTCCCACAGTCAAACGTTTCACTGTTAAATGCGATGCAACCTAGTAATATCCGAATACTATCGCTAAATACATGTTGGTACGAATATGTGACGCAACCGTTGTAACTCAAACGGCTTTATGCCGCTAGAATGTCAATGTAATGTAGTCTTTGGAACTGATCCTATTTATTCAGCGCGTGCTAACGGCCAGGATTGGTCCCACAGTAAGAAAAGTCTTATTTATCTAAATTTTTAAATAAAGCGCAACCACAGAGCCTAATTTAATCGCTGAATTCCAGCAATCATGTCAAATTAAGAAGAATGTTATTCCTTGGAGACCAATTGGCTCATTTATCACATTTATAAGGTCACATTCCAGAATCAGATCAATTAATTCCCAGAGTCAATCGTTTCACTGTTAAAAGCAATACAACTTAGTAATATCGGAAAAAAATCACTAAATACATGTTGGTACGAATATGTGACGCAACCGTTGTAACTCAAACGGATTTATGCCGCTAGAAAGTCAATGAAATATAGTCTTTGGAACAGATCCTATTTATTCAGCGCGTGTTATTTCTTGTAGTCAAACTGCCTCATTTATCACATTTATAAGGTCACATTCCAGAATCAGATCAATTAATTCCCACAGTCAATCGTTTCACTGTTAAAAGCAATACAACTTAGTAATATCGGAAAAAAATCACTAAATACATGTTGGTACGAATATGTGACGCAACCGTTGTAACTCAAACGGATTTATGCCGCTAGAAAGTCAATGAAATATAGTCTTTGGAACAGATCCTATTTATTCAGCGCGTGTTATTTCTTGTAGTCAAACTGCCTCATTTATCACATTTATAAGGTCAAAGTCCAAAATCAGTTCAATTAAGTCCCACAGTCAAACGTTTTACTGTTAAATGCGATGCAACCTAGTAATATCGGAAGAAAATCACTAAATACATGTTGGTACGAATATGTGACGCAACCGTTGTAACCCAAACGGATTGATACCGTTAGATAGTAAATGAAATGTAGTTTTTGAAACTGTCTCTATTTCTTCAGCGCGAGCTAACGGCTAGGATTGGTCCAACAGTAAGAAACGACTTGTTTATCTTATTTTTGTAATAAAGCGCTACCACAGCGCCCAATGTAATCGCTGAGTTCCAGCAATCATGTCAAATTAAGAAGAATGTTACTTCTTGTAGTCAAACTGCCTTATTTATCACATTTATAAGGTCAAAGTCCAAAATCAGTTCAATTAAGTCCCACAGTCAAACGTTTCACTGTTAAAAGCAATGCAACCTAGTAATATCCGAATACTATCGCTAAATACATGTTGGTACGAATATGTGACGCAACCGTTGTAACTGAAACGGCTTTATGCCGCTAGAATGTCAATGTAATGTAGTCTTTGGAACTGATCCTATTTATTCAGCGCGTGCTAACGGCCAGGATTGGTCCCACAGTAAGAAAAGTCTTATTTATCTAAATTTTTAAATAAAGCGCAACCACAGAGCCTAATTTAATCGCTGAATTCCAGCAATCATGTCAAATTAAGAAGAATGTTATTCCTTGGAGACCAATTGGCTCATTTATCACATTTATAAGTTCACATTCCAGAATCAGATCAATTAATTCCCACAGTCAATCGTTTCACTGTTGAAAGCAATACAACTTAGTAATATCGGAAAAAATCACTAAATACATGTTGGTACAAATATGTGACGCAACCGTTGTAACTCAAGCGGATTGACACCGTTAGAAAATCAATGAAATGTAGTTTTTGAAACTGTCTCTATTTCGTCAGCGCGAACTAACGGCTAGGATTGGTCCCACAGTAAAAAATGACTTATTTATCCTAATTTTTTAATAAAACGCTACCACGGCGCCCAGTGTAATCGCTGAGTTCCAGCAATCATGTCAAATTAAGAAGAATGTTAGTTCTTGTAGTCAAATTGGCTCATTTATCACATTTATAATGTGAAAGTCCACAATCAGTTCAATTAAGTCCCACAGTCAAACGTTTCACTGTTAAAAGCAATGCAACCTAGTAATATCCGAATACTATCGCTAAATACATGTTGGTACGAATATGTGACGCAACCGTTGTAACTCAAACGGATTTATGCCGCTAGAAAGTCAATGAAATATAGTCTTTGGAACAGATCCTATTTATTCAGGGCGTGTTATTTCTTGTAGTCAAACTGGCTGATTTATCACATTTATAAGGTCAAATTTAAAAATCAGTTCAATTAAGTCCCACAGTCAAGCTTTTCACTGTTAAAAGAGATGCAACCTAGTAATATCCGAATACTATCGCTAAATACATGTTGGTACGAATATGTGACGCAACCGTTGTAACTCAAACGGATTTATACCGCTAGAAAGTCAATGAAATGGAGTCTTTGGACCTGTTCCTATTTATTCAGCGCGTGCTAACGGGCAGGATTGGTCCCACAGTAAGAAAAGACTTATTTATCTAAATTTTTAAATAAAAGCGCTACCACAGAGCCTAATGTAATCGATGAATTCCGGCAATCATGACCAATTAAGAAAAATGTTATTCCTTGGAGATCAATTGGCTAACTTATCACATTTATAAGGTCACTGTCCAGAATCAGTTCTATTAATACCCACAGTCAATCAATTCACTGTTAAAAGCAATACAACTTAGTAATATCGGAAAAAAATCACTAATTACATTATTGGTACGAATATGTGACGCAACCGTTGTAACCCAAACGGATTGATACCGTTAGAAAGTAAATAAAATGTAGTTTTTGAAACTGTCTCTATTTCTTCAGCGCTAGCTAACGGCTAGGATTGGTCCAACAGTAAAAAATGACTTGTTTATATTATTTTTTTAATAAAGCGCTACCACAGCGCCCAATGTAATCGCTGAGTTCCAGCAATCATGTCAAATTAAGAAGAATGTTAGTTCTTGTAGTCAAATTGGCTCATTTATCACATTTATAATGTCAAAGTCCACAATCAGTTCAATTAAGTCCCACAGTCAAACGTTTCACTGTTAAAAGCAATGCAACCTAGTAATATCCGAATACTATCGCTAAATACATGTTGGTAAGAATATGTGACACAACCGTTGTAACTCAAACGGATTTATGCCGCTATAAAGTCAATGAAATATAGTCTTTGGAACAGATCCTATTTATTCAGCGCGTGTTATTTCTTGTAATCAAACTGGCTCATTTATCACATTTATAAGGTCAAATTCCAAAATCAGTTCAATTAAGTCCCACAGTCAAGCTTTTCACTGTTAAAAGAGATGCAACCTAGTAATATCCGAATACTATCGCTAAATACATGTTGGTACGAATATGTGACGCAACCGTTGTAACTCAAACGGATTTATACCGCTAGAAAGTCAATGAAATGGAGTCTTTGGAACTGTTCCTATTTATTCAGCGCGTGCTAACGGCCAGGATTGGTCCCACAGTAAGAAAAGACTTATTTATCTAAACTTTTAAATAAAAGTGCTACCACAGAGCCTAATGTAATCGATGAATTCCGGCAATCATGACCAATTAAGAAAAATGTTATTCCTTGGAGATCAATTGGCTCACTTATCACATTTATAAGGTAACAGTCCAGAATCAGTTCTATTAATTCCCACAGTCAATCAATTCACTGTTAAAAGCAATACAACTTAGTAATATCGGAAGAAAATCACTAAATACATGTTGGTACGAATATGTGACGCAACCGTTGTAACCCAAACGGATTGATACCGTTAGAAAGTAAATGAAATATAGTTTTTGAAACTGTCTCTATTTCTTCAGCGCGAGCTAACGGCTAGGATTGGTCCAACAGTAAAAAATGACTTGTTTATCTTATTTTATTAATAAAGCGCTACCACAGCGCCCAATGTAATCGCTGAGTTCCAGCAATCATGTCAAATTAAGAAGAATGTTACTTCTTGTAGTCAAACTGCCTCATTTATCACATTTATAAGGTCAAAGTCCAAAATCAGTTCAATTAAGTCCCACAGTCAAACGTTTCACTGTTAAATGCGATGCAACCTAGTAATATCCGAATACTATCGCTAAATACATGTTGGTACGAATATGTGACGCAACCGTTGTAACTCAAACGGCTTTATGCCGCTAGAATGTCAATGTAATGTAGTCTTTGGAACTGATCCTATTTATTCAGCGCGTGCTAACGGCCAGGATTGGTCCCACAGTAAGAAAAGTCTTATTTATCTAAATTTTTAAATAAAGCGCAACCACAGAGCCTAATTTAATCGCTGAATTCCAGCAATCATGTCAAATTAAGAAGAATGTTATTCCTTGGAGACCAATTGGCTCATTTATCACATTTATAAGGTCACATTCCAGAACCAGATCAACTAATTCCCACAGTCAATCGTTTCACTGTTAAAAGCAATACAACTTAGTAATATCGGAAAAAAATCACTAAATACATGTTGGTACGAATATGTGACGCAACCGTTGTAACTCAAACGGATTTATGCCGCTAGAAAGTCAATGCAATATAGTCTTTGGAACAGATCCTATTTATTCAGCGCGTGTTATTTCTTGTAGTCAAACTGCCTCATTTATCACATTTATAAGGTCAAAGTCCAAAATCAGTTCAATTAAGTCCCACAGTCAAACGTTTCACTGTTAAATGCGATGCAACCTAGTAATATCGGAAGAAAATCACTAAATACATGTTGGTACGAATATGTGACGCAACCGTTGTAACCCAAACGGATTGATACCGTTAGAAAGTAAATGAAATGTAGTTTTTGAAACTGTCTCTATTTCTTCAGCACGAGCTAACGGCTAGGATTGGTCCAACAGTAAGAAACGACTTGTTTATCTTATTTTTTTAATAAAGCGCTACCACAGCGCCCAATGTAATCGCTGAGTTCCAGCAATCATGTCAAATTAAGAAGAATGTTACTTCTTGTAGTCAAGCTGCCTCATTTATCACATTTATAAGGTCAAAGTCCAAAATCAGTTCAATTAAGTCCCACAGTCAAACGTTTCACTGTTAAAAGCAATGCAACCTAGTAATATCCGAATACTATCGCTAAATACATGTTGGTACGAATATGTGACGCAACCGTTGTAACTCAAACGGATTTATGCCGCTAGAAAGTCAATGAAATATAGTCTTTGGAACAGATCCTATTTATTCAGCACGTGTTATTTCTTGTAGTCAAACTGGCTCATTTATCACATTTATAAGGTCAAATTCCAAAATCAGTTCAATTAAGTCCCACAGTCAAGCTTTTCACTGTTAAAAGAGATGCAACCTAGTAATATCCGAATACTATCGCTAAATACATGTTGGTACGAATATGTGACGCAACCGTTGTAACTCAAACGGATTTATACCGCTAGAAAGTCAATGAAATGGAGTCTTTGGAACTGTTCCTATTTATTCAGCGCGTGCTAACGGCCAGGATTGGTCCCACAGTAAGAAAAAGACTTATTTATCTAAATTTTTAAATAAAAGCGCTACCACAGAGCCTAATGTAATCGATGAATTCCGGCAATCATCACCAATTAAGAAAAATGTTATTCCTTGGAGATCAATTGGCTCACTTATCACATTTATAAGGTCACAGTCCAGAATCAGTTCTATTAATTCCCACAGTCAATCAATTCACTGTTAAAAGCAATACAACTTAGTAATATCGGAAGAAAATCACTAAATACATGTTGGTACGAATATGTGACGCAACCGTTGTAACCCAAACGGATTGATACCGTTAGAAAGTAAATGAAATGTAGTTTTTGAAACTGTCTCTATTTCTTCAGCGCGAGCTAACGGCTAGGATTGGTCCAACAGTAAAAATGACTTGTTTATATTATTTTTTTAATAAAGCGCTACCACAGCGCCCAATGTAATCGCTGAGTTCCAGCAATCATGTCAAATTAAGAAGAATGTTAGTTCTTGTAGTCAAAATGGCTCATTTATCACATTTATAATGTCAAAGTCCACAATCAGTTCAATTAAGTCCCACAGTCAAACGTTTCACTGTTAAAAGCAATGCAACCTAGTAATATCCGAATACTATCGCTAAATATATGTTGGTAAGAATATGTGACACAACCGTTGTAACTCAAACGGATTTATGCCGCTAGAAATTCAATGAAATATAGTCTTTGGAACAGATCCTATTTATTCAGCGCGTGTTATTTCTTGTAATCAAACTGGCTCATTTATCACATTTATAAGGTCAAATTCCAAAATCAGTTCAATTAAGTCCCACAGTCAAGCTTTTCACTGTTAAAAGAGATGCAACCTAGTAATATCCGAATACTATCGCTAAATACATGTTGGTACGAATATGTGACGCAACCGTTGTAACTCAAACGGATTTATACCGCTAGAAAGTCAATGAAATGGAGTCTTTGGAACTGTTCCTATTTATTCAGCGCGTGCTAACGGCCAGGATTGGTCCCACAGTAAGAAAAGACTTATTTATCTAAACTTTTAAATAAAAGCGCTACCACAGAGCCTAATGTAATCGATGAATTCCGGCAATCATGACCAATTAAGAAAAATGTTATTCCTTGGAGATCAATTGGCTCACTTATCACATTTATAAGGTCACAGTCCAGAATCAGTTCTATTAATTCCCACAGTCAATCAATTCACTGTTAAAAGCAATACAACTTAGTAATATCGGAAGAAAATCACTAAATACATGTTGGTACGAATATGTGACGCAACCGTTGTAACCCAAACGGATTGATACCGTTAGAAAGTAAATGAAATATAGTTTTTGAAACTGTCTCTATTTCTTCAGCGCTAGCTAACGGCTAGGATTGGTCCAACAGTAAAAAATGACTTGTTTATCTTATTTTATTAATAAAGCGCTACCACAGCGCCCTATGTAATCGCTGAGTTCTAGCAATCATGTCAAATTAAGAAGAATGTTACTTCTTGTAGTCAAACTGCCTCATTTATCACATTTATAAGGTCAAAGTCCAAAATCAGTTCAATTAAGTCCCACAGTCAAACGTTTCACTGTTAAATGCGATGCGACCTAGTAATATCCGAATACTATCGCTAAATACATGTTGGAACGAATATGTGACGCAACCGTTGTAACTCAAACGGCTTTATGCCGCTAGAATGTCAATGTAATGTAGTCTTTGGAACTGATCCTATTTATTCAGCGCGTGCTAACGGCCAGGATTGGTCCCACAGTAAGAAAAGTCTTATTTATCTAAATTTTTAAATAAAGCGCAACCACAGAGCCTAATTTAATCGCTGAATTCCAGCAATCATGTCAAATTAAGAAGAATGTTATTCCTTGGAGACCAATTGGCTCATTTATCACATTTATAAGGTCACATTCCAGAATCAGATCAATTAATTCCCACAGTCAATCGTTTCACTGTTAAAAGCAATACAACTTAGTAATATCGGAAAAAAATCACTAAATACATGTTGGTACGAATATGTGACGCAACCGTTGTAACTCAAACGGATTTATGCCGCTAGAAAGTCAATGAAATATAGTCTTTGGAACAGATCCTATTTATTCAGCGCGTGTTATTTCTTGTAGTCAAACTGCCTCATTTATCACATTTATAAGGTCAAAGTCCAAAATCAGTTCAATTAAGTCCCACAGTCAAACGTTTCACTGTTAAATGCGATGCAACCTAGTAATATCGGAAGAAAATCACTAAATACATGTTGGTACGAATATGTGACGCAACCGTTGTAACCCAAACGGATTGATACCGTTAGAAAGTAAATGAAATGTAGTTTTTGAAACTGTCTCTATTTCTTCAGCGCGAGCTAACAGCTAGGATTGGTCCAACAGTAAGAAACGACTTGTTTATCTTATTTTTTTAATAAAGCGCTACCACAGCGCCCAATTTAATCGCTGAGTTCCAGCAATCATGTCAAATTAAGAAGAATGTTACTTCTTGTAGTCAAACTGCCTCATTTATCACATTTATAAGGTCAAAGTCCAAAATCAGTTCAATTAAGTCCCACAGTCAAACGTTTCACTGTTAAAAGCAATGCAACCTAGTAATATCCGAATACTATCGCTAAATACATGTTGGTACGAATATGTGACGCAACCGTTGTAACTCAAACGGATTTATGCCGCTAGAAAGTCAATGAAATATAGTCTTTGGAACAGATCCTATTTATTCAGCACGTGTTATTTCTTGTAGTAAAACTGCCTCATTTATCACATTTATAAGGTCAAAGTCCAAAATCAGTTCAATTAAGTCCCACAGTCAAACGTTTCACTGTTAAAAGCAATGCAACCTAGTAATATCCGAATACTATCGCTAAATACATGTTGGTACGAATATGTGACGCAACCGTTGTAACTCAAACGGATTTATACCGCTAGAAAGTCAATGAAATGGAGTCTTTGGAACTGTTCCTATTTATTCAGCGCGTGCTAACGGCCAGGATTGGTCCCACAGTAAGAAAGGACTTATTTATCTAAATTTTTAAATAAAAGCGCTACCACAGAGCCTAATGTAATCGATGAATTCCGGCAATCATCAACAATTAAGAAAAATGTTATTCCTTGGAGATCAATTGGCTCACTTATCACATTTATAAGGTCACAGTCCAGAATCAGTTCTATTAATTCCCACAGTCAATCAATTCACTGTTAAAAGCAATACAACTTAGTAATATCGGAAGAAAATCACTAAATACATGTTGGTACGAATATGTGACGCAACCGTTGTAACCCAAACGGATTGATACCGTTAGAAAGTAAATGAAATGTGGTTTTTGAAACTGTCTCTATTTCTTCAGCGCTAGCTAACGGCTAGGATTGGTCCAACAGTAAAAAATGACTTATTTATCTTAACTTCTTAATAAAACACTACCACGGCGCCCAGTGTAATCGCTGATTTCCAGCAATCATGTCAAATTAAGAAGAATGTTAGTTCTTGTAGTCAAATTGGCTCATTTATCACATTTATAATGTCAAAGTCCACAATCAGTTCAATTAAGTCCCACAGTCAAACGTTTCACTGTTAATAGCGATGCAACCTAGTAATATCCGAATACTATCGCTAAATACATGTTGGTACGAATATGTTACGCAACCGTTGTAACTCAAACGGATTTATGCCGCTAGAAAGTCAATGAAATATAGTCTTTGGAACAGATCCTATTTATTCAGCACGTGTTATTTCTTGTAGTAAAACTGCCTCATTTATCACATTTATAAGGTCAAAGTCCAAAATCAGTTCAATTAAGTCCCACAGTCAAACGTTTCACTGTTAAAAGCAATGCAACCTAGTAATATCCGAATACTATCGCTAAATACATGTTGGTACGAATATGTGACGCAACCGTTGTAACTCAAACGGATTTATACCGCTAGAAAGTCAATGAAATGGAGTCTTTGGAACTGTTCCTATTTATTCAGCGCGTGCTAACGGCCAGGATTGGTCCCACAGTAAGAAAGGACTTATTTATCTAAATTTTTAAATAAAAGCGCTACCACAGAGCCTAATGTAATCGATGAATTCCGGCAATCATCACCAATTAAGAAAAATGTTATTCCTTGGAGATCAATTGGCTCACTTATCACATTTATAAGGTCACAGTCCAGAATCAGTTCTATTAATTCCCACAGTCAATCAATTCACTGTTAAAAGCAATACAACTTAGTAATATCGGAAGAAAATCACTAAATACATGTTGGTACGAATATGTGACGCAACCGTTGTAACCCAAACGGATTGATACCGTTAGAAAGTAAATGAAATGTAGTTTTTGAAACTGTCTCTATTTCTTCAGCGCTAGCTAACGGCTAGGATTGGTCCAACAGTAAAAAATGACTTATTTATCTTAACTTCTTAATAAAACACTACCACGGCGCCCAGTGTAATCGCTGATTTCCAGCAATCATGTCAAATTAAGAAGAATGTTAGTTCTTGTAGTCAAATTGGCTCATTTATCACATTTATAATGTCAAAGTCCACAATCAGTTCAATTAAGTCCCACAGTCAAACGTTTCACTGTTAATAGCGATGCAACCTAGTAATATCCGAATACTATCGCTAAATACATGTTGGTACGAATATGTGACGCAACCGTTGTAACTCAAACGGCTTTATGCCGCTAGAATGTCAATGTAATGTAGTCTTTGGAACTGATCCTATTTATTCAGCGCGTGCTAACGGCCAGGATTGGTCCCACAGTAAGAAAAGTCTTATTTATCTAAATTTTTAAATAAAGCGCAACCACAGAGCCTAATTTAATCGCTGAATTCCAGCAATCATGTCAAATTAAGAAGAATGTTAGTTCTTGTAGTCAAATTGGCTCATTTATCACATTTATAATGTGAAAGTCCACAATCAGTTCAATTAAGTCCCACAGTCAAACGTTTCAGTGTTAAAAGCAATGCAACCTAGTAATATCCGAATACTATCGCTAAATACATGTTGGTACGAATATGTGACGCAACCGTTGTAACTCAAACGGATTTATGCCGCTAGAAAGTCAATGAAATATAGTCTTTGGAACAGATCCTATTTATTCAGCACGTGTTATTTCTTGTAGTAAAACTGCCTCATTTATCACATTTATAAGGTCAAAGTCCAAAATCAGTTCAATTAAGTCCCACAGTCAAACGTTTCACTGTTAAAAGCAATGCAACCTAGTAATATCCGAATACTATCGCTAAATACATGTTGGTACGAATATGTGACGCAACCGTTGTAACTCAAACGGATTTATACCGCTAGAAAGTCAATGAAATGGAGTCTTTGGAACTGTTCCTATTTATTCAGCGCGTGCTAACGGCCAGGATTGGTCCCACAGTAAGAAAGGACTTATTTATCTAAATTTTTAAATAAAAGCGCTACCACAGAGCCTAATGTAATCGATGAATTCCGGCAATCATCACCAATTAAGAAAAATGTTATTCCTTGGAGATCAATTGGCTCACTTATCACATTTATAAGGTCACAGTCCAGAATCAGTTCTATTAATTCCCACAGTCAATCAATTCACTGTTAAAAGCAATACAACTTAGTAATATCGGAAGAAAATCACTAAATACATGTTGGTACGAATATGTGACGCAACCGTTGTAACCCAAACGGATTGATACCGTTAGAAAGTAAATGAAATGTAGTTTTTGAAACTGTCTCTATTTCTTCAGCGCTAGCTAACGGCTAGGATTGGTCCAACAGTAAAAAATGACTTATTTATCTTAACTTCTTAATAAAACACTACCACGGCGCCCAGTGTAATCGCTGATTTCCAGCAATCATGTCAAATTAAGAAGAATGTTAGTTCTTGTAGTCAAATTGGCTCATTTATCACATTTATAATGTCAAAGTCCACAATCAGTTCAATTAAGTCCCACAGTCAAACGTTTCACTGTTAATAGCGATGCAACCTAGTAATATCCGAATACTATCGCTAAATACATGTTTGTACGAATATGTGACGCAACCGTTGTAACTCAAACGGCTTTATGCCGCTAGAATGTCAATGTAATGTAGTCTTTGGAACTGATCCTATTTATTCAGCGCGTGCTAACGGCCAGGATTGGTCCCACAGTAAGAAAAGTCTTATTTATCTAAATTTTTAAATAAAGCGCAACCACAGAGCCTAATTTAATCGCTGAATTCCAGCAATCATGTCAAATTAAGAAGAATGTTAGTTCTTGTAGTCAAATTGGCTCATTTATCACATTTATAATGTGAAAGTCCACAATCAGTTCAATTAAGTCCCACAGTCAAACGTTTCAGTGTTAAAAGCAATGCAACCTAGTAATATCCGAATACTATCGCTAAATACATGTTGGTACGAATATGTGACGCAACCGTTGTAACTCAAACGGACTTATGCCGCTAGAAAGTCAATGAAATATAGTCTTTGGAACAGATCCTATTTATTCAGGGCGTGTTATTTCTTGTAGTCAAACTGGCTCATTTATCACATTTATAAGGTCAAATTCAAAAATCAGTTCAATTAAGTCCCACAGTCAAGCTTTTCACTGTTAAAAGAGATGCAACCTAGTAATATCCGAATACTATCGCTAAATACATGTTGGAACGAATATGTGACGCAACCGTTGTAACTCAAACGGCTTTATGCCGCTAGAATGTCAATGTAATGTAGTCTTTGGAACTGATCCTATTTATTCAGCGCGTGCTAACGGCCAGGATTGGTCCCACAGTAAGAAAAGTCTTATTTATCTAAATTTTTAAATAAAGCGCAACCACAGAGCCTAATTTAATCGCTGAATTCCAGCAATCATGTCAAATTAAGAAGAATGTTATTCCTTGGAGACCAATTGGCTCATTTATCACATTTACAAGGTCACATTCCAGAATCAGATCAATTAATTCCCACAGTCAATCGTTTCACTGTTAAAAGCAATACAACTTAGTAATATCGGAAAAAAATCACTAAATACATATTGGTACGAATATGTGACGCAACCGTTGTAACTCAAGCGGATTGAGACCGTTAGAAAATCAATAAAATGTAGTTTTTGAAACTGTCTCTAATTCGTCAGCGCGAACTAACGGCTAGGATTGGTCCCACAGTAAAAAATGACTTATTTATCTTAACTTCTTAATAAAACACTACCACGGCGCCCAATGTAATCGCTGATTTCCAGCAATCATGTCAAATTAAGAAGAATGTTAGTTCTTGTAGTCAAACTGCCACATTTATCACATTTATAAGGTCAAAGTCCAAAATCAGTTCAATTAAGTCCCACAGTCAAACGTTTCACTGTTAAATGCGATGCAACCTAGTAATATCCGAATACTATCGCTAAATACATGTTGGTACGAATATGTGACGCAACCGTTGTAACTCAAACGGCTTTATGCCGCCAGAATGTCAATGTATTATAGTCTCTGGAACTGATCCTATTTATTCAGCGAGTGTTACTTCTTGTAGTCAAACTGCCTCATTTATCACATTTATAAGGTCAAAGTCCAAAATCAGTTCAATTAAGTCCCACAGTCAAACGTTTCACTGTTAAATGCGATGCAACCTAGTAATATCCGAATACTATCGCTAAATACATGTTGGTACGAATATGTGACGCAACCGTTGTAACTCAAACGGATTTATACCGCTAGAAATTCAATGAAATGTAGTCTTTGGAACAGATCCTATTCATTCAGCGCGTGTTATTTCTTGTAGTCAAACTGGCTCATTTATCACATTTATAAGGTCAAATTCCAAAATCAGTTCAATTAAGTCCCACAGTCAAGCTTTTCACTGTTAAAAGAGATGCAACCTAGTAATATCCGAATACTATCGCTAAATACATGTTGGTACGAATATGTGACGAAACCCTTGTAACTCAAACGGATTTATACCGCTAGAAAGTCAATGAAATGGAGTCTTCAGAACTGTTCCTATTTATTCAGCGCGTGCTAACGGCCAGGATTGGTCCCACAGTAAGAAAAGACTTATTTATCTAAATTTTTAAATAAAAGCGCTACCACAGAGCCTAATGTAATCGATGAATTCCGGCAATCATCACCAATTAAGAAAAATGTTATTCCTTGGAGATCAATTGGCTCACTTATTACATTTATAAGGTCACAGTCCAGAATAAGTTCTATTAATTCCCACAGTCAATCAATTCACTGTTAAAAGCAATACAACTTAGTATTATCGGAAGAAAATCACTAAACATGTATTTAGTGATTTTCTTCCGATATTACTAAGTTGTATTGCTTTTAACAGTGAATTGATTGACTGTGGGAATTAATAGAACTGATTCTGGACTGTGACCTTATATATGTGATAAGTGATCCAATTGATCTCCAAGGAATAACATTTTTCTTAATTGGTCATGATTGCCGGAATTCATCGATTACATTAGGCTCTGTGGTAGCGCTTTTATTTAAAAATTTAGATAAATAAGTCTTTTCTTACTGTGGGACCAATCCTGGCCGTTAGCACGCGCTGAATTAATAGGAACAGTTCCAAAGACTCCATTTCATTGACTTTCTAGCGGTATAAATCCGTTTGAGTTACAACGGTTGCGTCACATATTCGTACCAACATGTATTTAGCGATAGTATTCGGATATTACTAGGTTGCATCGCTTTTAACAGTGAAACGTTTGACTGTGGGACTTAATTGAACTGATTTTGGACTTTGACCTTATAAATGTGATAAATGAGGCAGTTTGACTACAAGAAGTAACACGCGCTGAATAAATAGGATCAGTTCCAAAGACTATAATACATTGACATTCTAGCGGCATAAAGCCGTTTGAGTTACAACGGTTGCGTCACATATTCGTACCAACATGTATTTAGCGATAGTATTCGGATATTACTAGGTTGCATCGCATTTAACAGTGAAACGTTTGACTGTGGGACTTAATTGAACTGATTTTGGACTTTGACCTTATAAATGTGATAAATGAGGCAGTTTGACTACAAGAAGTAACATTCTTCTTAATTTGACATGATTGCTGGAACTCAGCGATTACATTGGGCGCTGTGGTAGCGCTTTATTAAAAAAATAAGATAAACAAGTCATTTTTTACTGTTGGACCAATCCTAGCCGTTAGCTCGCGCTGAAGAAATAGAGACAGTTTCAAAAACTACATTTCATTTACTTTCTAACGGTATCAATCCGTTTGGGTTACAACGGTTGCGTCACAAATTCGTACCAACATGTACTTAGTGATTTTCTTCCGATATTACTAAGTTGTATTGCTTTTAACAGTGAATTGATTGACTGGGGAATTAATAGAAATGATTCTGGACTGTGACCTTATAAATGTGATAAGTGAGCCAATTGATCTCCAAGGAATAACCTTTTTCTTAATTGGTCATGATTGCCGGAATTCATCGATTACATTAGGCTCTGTGGTAGCGCTTTTATTTAAAAATTTAGATAAATATGTCTTTTCTTACTGTGGGACCAATCCTGGCCGTTAGCACGCGCTGAATAAATAGGAACAGTTCCAAAGACTCCATTTCATTGACTTTCTAGCGGTATAAATCCGTTTGAGTTACAACGGTTGCGTCACATATTCGTACCAACATGTATTTAGCGATAGTATTCGGATATTACTAGGTTGCATCTCTTTTAACAGTGAAAAGCTTGACTGTGGGACTTAATTGAACTGATTTTGGAATTTGACCTTATAAATGTGATAAATGAGCCAGTTTGACTACAAGAAATCAATATAGAAAGTGTTGCGGAGAGGTTGCCAAGGCAAAGGCATTAAGCACGGCAAGGAAAGGGCAAAGGCAGGCAAGGAAATAGGAAGAGGAATCAGGAAGGCAGGGGTAGGCAAGGCATGGGAGCCACAGGCAAGGACATAGTAGGCAGGCACCAGAAAAGGCATAGGAAGGGTAGGCAAAGAAAGGCACGGTCAGTGCTGGCAAGGCAATGGAACGGCAAGGCAGGGGTGCATGACTTTAATAGAAAATCTCCACCTTACAACTCAAAGATTGCGTATACTCAATATTATCAAATTTATCTCAGGTCAATATGCGGTGAATCATAGCCATTACAAGTATTTAAACAATCGGTCATAACGACATATCATTTTTTGATAAATCTGAGATTGACTTGGTTCCAATGACAACAACATTAAAAAGTCAAGATATAGAAATAATCAGAGAAGTCTTACTTAAAGATTACCTATTATATGAAAACCTGGTTGTTGTAGGTGCAAGATAATTATGTTTTTCCTAGCCCTGTCCAGGATTTGAACCTGGATCTCTCATTTGCATGAGTGTCATAGCCATTAGACCAGCAGGGCATGAACATAAATATATATACAAAACTTTACAGGTGAGTATTATATACACTTAGGAATTTACGCTGGTTAAGCCACAAGTAACTGTGTTACCTGGCGTTAAACGCTTGATGGAACAATTAATACAAATTTTAAACTGTACCACACAATCATAAATCGAGTGAAACACACAACATTTAGGGTGTGTCGGGTGTGTAATTATATTTTTCAGATTCACAAAATATATATTTCCTTCAACTTTAGCTTGGATAGAAACACAATTTACATGTTGGCCATGTCATAGCGAAAACTGTTTCACAAAATGTTCCCGGTAAAACTTAAAATATATATGTACTTTAATCTGTGGTGCGCCATTAGTATAGGTAAACAAACCCTTTCAAAAAAACTTCAGCACAACTTCTGTTAAATAGAAACACAGGTAATAGCTTGTCGTTAACACTAGGCTGAGTGATTAGTACAAATATACTGTGGCGCACATCCGAAAAACTTTGGTTCAAATAAACAGACAGTAAACACCCTGTTGTTATCCTACACAGCTAAAACAATCATGCAGCACTTTTATTTTGTGGAAAAGTTTTTGTAACATTTAAAAATAAAAACACTGCTCAAAACCTGTTTTTATGCTCCTAAAGAATCCTGCAATATTTTATGGGAAAAGTTTGTGCTAGATCAAAAATTAATCATAAAATCGGACAGCCGTAATACATTTTTAAAAAAACCTTTACTGCAACTTCTGTTTAAAAAAACACAGCGGAAACAGCCTGTTGTTAGCCTGTGCAGCTAAAAATCAAATAGCAGTATATGTTTTGTTTGCAAACAAGTTTTCATGACAAGGTAGGATAAAAATCTCTTATTTCAGACTGAACAAAAACATCATTAGAGCCACATGTGTAAGGATCGGGTCAAGTTACAAAAACAGAAATTATTGGGACATTATTTGTATACATATCGTGAAATTAGGTAAAAAATAATGAATACACTTGGAGATTTTCAATACATGTTGACGATTGAACGAGATATCTATCTACATCTACATCTACATCTATCTATCTATCTATATATATATATATATTGAAATAATTTTCGCTTCTGCAACTTAAGCCGCACTGATGTATGCTCAGCGGCAGGGTTAAAAAAGTTTATTTCCTGACGTGTGCACAATATATATAGCTAGCTACAACCGTCCACGAAAAGATGGCTCTCCCATTTCCCCTCAATGTTAAAAACTGCCCTTTAATGGCTAAGCAACGTAAACAATTACATGTGACATACCTTTATATAAACATTGATCATGAGTGAGAACATAACACACTATCTGCAAAATATCTAGCTAGCTATGTTCTTTTGCTGACTTTGCTAAACTTTTTGGTTCTTGATCTTTGGTATAAAATTGCCAAAGACAACAAATTGTATGGACGATTGTAGCTAGAACCAGCTATGTGATGGGGCATTCCTACGCTACAGTGTAGAATTATCTCACTCACTGTGTAGTATATGTAAAGCTAGCTAGCTATAGCTAGCAAATCTGTCTGAAAAAATATTTCTATTAGCAAGCTATTTTGCTGATTTAATGCCAGCTAAAATAGCTAATTTTATGCTAGATACATTGGTAGTTTTACCCCAACTAAGTAGTTAATTTTATGCTAGCCTTGTAGCTAGTTTTGTGCTAACCATAGGTACTGTTTCCTCTTTTTTATACTATCTAGCTAGCTATATGCTATCTAAGTTCTATTATTATTCTATCTAAATCTGTAGTTTTAAGCTAGCTAGCTTTAGGTGTGAGTGAGAATAAGAATGGGTTCATTACATGTAAAAAATAGTGATATACTAGCGAGCTAAACATACCCTTTCTTCGTTTTCTTGAAAATAACCTTCCAGAAGTTTCGATATAGCTTAGATTAACGAAAGTTTGAGTTTGAGGCGCTATGTTATCCGAGAAAAAGTCACGTGATATTAGTCAAAGTGACTTATGAATCACGTGGTTAGAACTAACTTAGTCTCAACTGGAAGTTCCCGCTAGGAGATATTTAAATAAACAAAAGCACTCCATCGCCGTATATACTCGTTCAATCTGAAATTTACGAAAAAATAACCAGAAAAATTACGGGGCAACCCAGTCGAAAAACGTCCTACGAAAATTTAAATTTTGATGTATACGTGCGGAAATCCTATACACTCTCCTCCGTCCCTTATATTTGGCTTATTTAATGAGGAAATGGGCTCCGCTACGCTCCGTGCGCTGGCGCGCACTCCGCTTCTCTCCGCAATAACACGCGCTGAATAAATAGGATCTGTTCCAAAGACTATATTTCATTGACTTTCTAGCGGCATAAATCCGTTTGAGTTACAACAGTTGCGTCACATATTCGTACCAACATGTATTTAGCGATAGTATTCGGATATTACTAGGTTGCATTGCTTTTAACAGTGAAACGTTTGACTGTGGGACTTAATTGAACTGATTGTGGACTTTGACATTATAAATGTGATAAATGAGCCAATTTGACTACAAGAACTAACATTCTTCTTAATTTGACATGATTGCTGGAACTCAGCGATTACACTGGGCGCCGTGGTAGCGTTTTATTAAAAAATTAGGATAAATAAGTCATTTTTTACTGTGGGACCAATCCTAGCCGTTAGTTCGCGCTGACGAAATAGAGACAGTTTCAAAAACTACATTTCATTGATTTTCTAACGGTGTCAATCCGCTTGAGTTACAACGGTTGCGTCACATATTCGTACCAACATGTATTTAGTGATTTTTTTCCGATATTACTAAGTTGTATTGCTTCTAACAGTGAATTGATTGACTGTGGGAATTAATAGAACTGATTCTGGACTGTGACCTTATAAATGTGATAAGTGAGCCAATTGATCTCCAAGGAATAACATTTTTCTTAATTGGTGATGATTGCCGGAATTCATCGATTACATTAGGCTCTGTGGTAGCGCTTTTATTTAAAAATTTAGATAAATAAGTCTTTTCTTACTGTGGGACCAATCCTGGCCGTTAGCACGCGCTGAATAAATAGGAACAGTTCCAAAGACTCCATTTCATTGACTTTCTAGCGGTATAAATCCGTTTGAGTTACAACGGTTGCCTCACATATTCGTACCAACATGTATTTAGCGATAGTATTCGTATATTACTAGGTTCCATCGCTTTTAACAGTGAAACGTTTGACTGTGGGACTTAATTGAACTGATTGTGGACTTTGACATTATAAATGTGATAAATGAGCCAATTTGACTACAAGAACTAACATTCTTCTTAATTTGACATGATTGCTGGAACTCAGCGATTACACTGGGCGCCATGGTAGTGTTTTATTAAGAAGTTAAGATAAATAAGTCATTTTTTACTGTGGGACCAATCCTAGCCGTTAGTTCGCGCTGACGAAGTAGAGACAGTTTCAAAAACTACATTTCATTGATTTTCTAACGGTGTCAATCCGCTTGAGTTACAACGGTTGCGTCACATATTCGTACCAACATGTATTTAGTGATTTTTTTCCGATATTACTAAGTTGTATTGCTTTTACAGTGAAACGATTGACTGTGGGAATTAATTGATCTGATTCTGGAATGTGACCTTATAAATGTGATAAATGAGCCAATTGGTCTCCAAGGAATAACATTCTTCTTAATTTGACATGATTGCTGGAATTCAGCGATTAAATTAGGCTCTGTGGTTGCGCTTTATTTAAAAATTTAGATAAATAAGACTTTTCTTACTGTGGCACCAATCCTGGCCGTTAGCACGCGCTGAATAAATAGGATCAGTTCCAAAGACTACATTTCATTGACTTTCTAGCGGTATAAATCCGTTTGAGTTACAACGGTTGCCTCACATATTCGTACCAACATGTATTTAGCGATAGTATTCGTATATTACTAGGTTCCATCGCTTTTAACAGTGAAACGTTTGACTGTGGGACTTAATTGAACTGATTGTGGACTTTGACATTATAAATGTGATAAATGAGCCAATTTGACTACAAGAACTAACATTCTTCTTAATTTGACATGATTGCTGGAACTCAGCGATTACACTGGGCGCCGTGGTAGTGTTTTATAAAGAAGTTAAGATAAATAAGTCATTTTTTACTGTGGGACCAATCCTAGCCGTTCGTTCGCGCTGACGAAGTAGAGACAGTTTCAAAAACTACATTTCATTGATTTTCTAACGGTGTCACTCCGCTTGAGTTACAACGGTTGCGTCACATATTCGTACCAACATGTATTTAGTGATTTTTTTCCGATATTACTAAGTTGTATTGCTTTTAACAGTGAAACGATTGACTGTGGGAATTAATTGATCTGATTCTGGAATGTGACCTTATAAATGTGATAAATGAGCCAATTGGTCTCCAAGGAATAACATTCTTCTTAATTTGCCATGATTGCTGGAATTCAGCGATTAAATTAGGCTCTGTGGTTGCGCTTTATTTAAAAATTTAGATAAATAAGACTTTTCTTACTGTGGGACCAATCCTGGCCGTTAGCACGCGCTGAATAAATAGGATCAGTTCCAAAGACTACATTTCATTTACTTTCTAGCGGCATAAATCCGTTTGAGTTACAACGGTTGCGTCACATATTCGTACCAACATGTATTTAGCGATAGTATTCGGATATTACTAGGTTGCATCTCTTTTAACAGTGAAAAGCTTGACTGTGGGATTTAATTGAACTGATTTTGGAATTTGACATTATATATGTGATAAATGAGCCAGTTTGACTACAAGAAATAACACGCGCTGAATCAATAGGATCTGTTCCAAAGACTACATTTCATTGACTTTCTAGCGGTATAAATCCGTTTGAGTTACAACGGTTGCCTCACATATTCGTACCAACATGTATTTAACGATAGTATTCGTATATTACTAGGTTCCATCGCTTTTAACAGTGAAACGTTTGACTGTGGGACTTAATTGAACTGATTGTGGACTTTGACATTATAAATGTGATAAATGAGCCAATTTGACTACAAGAACTAACATTCTTCTTAATTTGACATGATTGCTGGAACTCAGCGATTACACTGGGCGCCATGGTAGTGTTTTATTAAGAAGTTAAGATAAATAAGTCATTTTTTACTGTGGGACCAATCCTAGCCGTTAGTTCGCGCTGACGAAGTAGAGACAGTTTCAAAAACTACATTTCATTGATTTTCTAACGGTGTCAATCCGCTTGAGTTACAACGGTTGCGTCACATATTCGTACCAACATGTATTTAGTGATTTTTTTCCGATATTACTAAGTTGTATTGCTGTTACAGTGAAACGATTGACTGTGGGAATTAATTGATCTGATTCTGGAATGTGACCTTATAAATGTGATAAATGAGCCAATTGGTCTCCAAGGAATAACATTCTTCTTAATTTGACATGATTGCTGGAATTCAGCGATTAAATTAGGCTCTGTGGTTGCGCTTTATTTAAAAATTTAGATAAATAAGACTTTTCTTACTGTGGCACCAATCCTGGCCGTTAGCACGCGCTGAATAAATAGGATCAGTTCCAAAGACTACATTTCATTGACTTTCTAGCGGTATAAATCCGTTTGAGTTACAACGGTTGCCTCACATATTCGTACCAACATGTATTTAGCGATAGTATTCGTATATTACTAGGTTCCATCGCTTTTAACAGTGAAACGTTTGACTGTGGGACTTAATTGAACTGATTGTGGACTTTGACATTATAAATGTGATAAATGAGCCAATTTGACTACAAGAACTAACATTCTTCTTAATTTGACATGCTTGCTGGAACTCAGCGATTACACTGGGCGCCGTGGTAGTGTTTTATTAAGAAGTTAAGATAAATAAGTCATTTTTTACTGTGGGACCAATCCTAGCCGTTAGTTCGCGCTGACGAAGTAGAGACAGTTTCAAAAACTACATTTCATTGATTTTCTAACGGTGTCAATCCGCTTGAGTTACAACGGTTGCGTCACATATTCGTACCAACATGTATTTAGTGATTTTTTTCCGATATTACTAAGTTGTATTGCTTTTAAGAGTGAAACGATTGACTGTGGGAATTAATTGATCTGATTCTGGAATGTGACCTTATAAATGTGATAAATGAGCCAATTGGTCTCCAAGGAATAACATTCTTCTTAATTTGCCATGATTGCTGGAATTCAGCGATTAAATTAGGCTCTGTGGTTGCGCTTTATTTTAAAATTTAGATAAATAAGACTTTTCTTACTGTGGGACCAATCCTGGCCGTTAGCACGCGCTGAATAAATAGGACCAGTTCCAAAGACTACATTACATTGACATTCTAGCGGCATAAAGCCGTTTTAGTTACAACGGTTGCGTCACATATTCGCACCAACATGTATTTAGCGATAGTATTCGGATATTACTAGGTTGCATCGCATTTAACAGTGAAACGTTTGACTGTGGGACTTAATTGAACTGATTTTGGACTTTGACCTTATAAATGTGATAAATGAGGCAGTTTGACTACAAGAAGTAACATTCTTCTTAATTTGACATGATTGCTGGAACTCAGCGATTACATTGGGCGCTGTGGTAACGCTTTATTAAAAAAATAAGATAAACAAGTCATTTTTTACTGTTGGACCAATCCTAGCCGTTAGCTCGCGCTGAAGAAATAGAGACAGTTTCAAAAACTACATTTCATTTACTTTCTAACGGTATCAATCCGTTTGGGTTACAACGGTTGCGTCACATATTCGTACCAACATGTATTTAGTGATTTTCTTCCGATATTACTAAGTTGTATTGCTTTTAACAGTGAATTGATTGACTGTGGGAATTAATAGAACTGATTCTGGACTGTGACCTTATAAATGTGATAAGTGAGCCAATTGATCTCCAAGGAATAACATTTTTCTTAATTGGTCATGATTGCCGGAATTCATCGATTACATTAGGCTCTGTGGTAGCGCTTTTATTTAAAAATTTAGATAAATAAGTCTTTTCTTACTGTGGGACCAATCCTGGCCGTTAGCACGCGCTGAATAAATAGGAACAGTTCCAAAGACTCCATTTCATTGACTTTCTAGCGGTATAAATCCGTTTGATTTACAACGGTTGCGTCACATATTCGTACCAACATGTATTTAGCGATAGTATTCGGATATTACTAGGTTGCATCTCTTTTAACAGTGAAAAGCTTGACTGTGGGACTTAATTGAACTGATTTTGGAATTTGACCTTATAAATGTGATAAATGAGCCAGTTTGACTGCAAGAAATAACACGCGCTGAATAAATAGGATCTGTTCCAAAGACTATATTTCATTGACTTTCTAGCGGCATAAATCCGTTTGAGTTACAACGGTTGCGTCACATATTCGTACCAACATGTATTTAGCGATAGTATTCGGATATTACTAGGTTGCATTGCTTTTAACAGTGAAACGTTTGACTGTGGGACTTAATTGAACTGATTGTGGACTTTGACATTATAAATGTGATAAATGAGCCAATTTGAATACAAGAACTAACATTCTTCTTAATTTGACATGATTGCTGGAACTCAGCGATTACATTGGGCGCTGTGGTAGCGTTTTATTAAAAAATTAGGATAAATAAGTCATTTTTTACTGTGGGACCAATCCTAGCCGTTAGTTCGCGCTGACGAAATAGAGACAGTTTCAAAAACTACATTTCATTGATTTTCTAACAATGTCAATCCGCTTGAGTTACAACGGTTGCGTCACATATTCGTACCAACATGTATTTAGTGATTTTTTTCCGATATTACTAAGTTGTATTGCTTTTAACAGTGAAACGATTGACTGTGGGAATTAATTGATCTGATTCTGGAATGTGACCTTATAAATGTGATAAATGAGCCAATTGGTCTCCGAGGAATAACATTCTTCTTAATTTGACATGATTGCTGGAATTCAGCGATTAAATTAGGCTCTGTGGTTGCGCTTTATTTAAAAATTTAGATAAATAAGACTTTTCTTACTGTGGGACCAATCCTGGCCGTTAGCACGCGCTGAATAATAAGGATCAGTTCCAAAGACTACATTACATTGACATTCTAGCGGCATAAAGCCGTTTGAGTTACAACGGTTGCGTCACATATTCGTACCAACATGTATTTAGCGATAGTATTCGGATATTACTAGGTTCCATCGCTTTTAACAGTGAAACGTTTGACTGTGGGACTTAATTGAACTGATTTTGGACTTTGACCTTATAAATGTGATAAATAAGGCAGTTTGACTACAAGAAGTAACATTCTTTTTAATTTGACATGATTGCTGGAACTCAGCGATTACATTGGGCGCTGTGGTAGCGCTTTTTTAAAAAAATAAAATAAACAAGTCATTTTTTACTGTTGGACCAATCCTAGCCGTTAGCTCGCGCTGAAGAAATAGAGACAGTTTCAAAAACTATATTTCATTTACTTTCTAACGGTATCAATCCGTTTGGGTTACAACGGTTGCGTCACATATTCGTACCAACATGTATTTAGTGATTTTCTTCCGATATTACTAAGTTGTATTGCTTTTAACAATGAATTGATTGACTTTGGGAATTAATAGAACTGATTCTGGACTGTGACCTTATAAATGTGATAAGTGAGCCAATTGATCTCCAAGGAATAACATTTTTCTTAATTGGTCATGATTGCCGGAATTCATCGATTACATTAGGCTCTGTGGTAGCGCTTTTATTTAAAAATTTAGATAAATAAGTCTTTTCTTACTGTGGGACCAATCCTGGCCGTTAGCACGCGCTGAATAAATAGGAACAGTTCCAAAGACTCCATTTCATTGACTTTCTAGCGGTATAAATCCGTTTGAGTTACAACGGTTGCGTCACATATTCGTACCAACATGTATTTAGCGATAGTATTCGGATATTACTAGGTTGCATCTCTTTTAACAGTGAAACGATTGACTGTGGGAATTAATTGATCTGATTCTGGAATGTAACCTTATAAATGTGATAAATGAGCCAATTGGTCTCCAAGGAATAACATTCTTCTTAATTTGACATGATTGCTGGAATTCAGCGATTAAATTAGGCTCTGTGGTTGCGCTTTATTTAAAAATTTAGATAAATAAGACTTGTCTTACTGTGGGACCAATCCTGGCCGTTAGCACGCGCTGAATAAATAGGATCAGTTCCAAAGACTACATTACAATGACATTCTAGCGGTATAAAGCCGTTTGAGTTACAACGGTGTCGTCACATATTCGTACCAACATGTATTTAGCGATAGTATTCGGATATTACTAGGTTGCATCGCATTTAACAGTGAGACGTTTGACTGTGGGACTTAATTGAACTGATTTTGGACTTTGACCTTATAAATGTGATAAATGAGGCAGTTTGACTACAAGAAGTAACATTCTTCTTAATTTGACATGATTGCTGGAACTCAGCGATTACACTGGGCGCTGTGGTAGCGCTTTATTAAAAAAATAAGATAAAAAAGTCATTTTTTACTGTTGGACCAATCCTAGCCGTTAGTTCGCGCTGACGAAATAGAGACAGTTTCAAAAACTACATTTCATTGATTTTCTAACGGTGTCAATCCGCTTGAGTTACAACGGTTGCGTCACATATTCGTACCAACATGTATTTAGTGATTTCTTTCCGATATTACTAAGTTGTATTGCTTTTAACAGTGAAACGTTTGACTGTGGGACTTAATTGAACTGATTTTGGACTTTGACCTTATAAATGTGATAAATGAGGCAGTTTGACTACAAGAAGTAACATTCTTCTTAATTTGACATGATTGCTGGAACTCAGCGATTACATTGGGCGCTGTGGTAGCGCTTTATTAAAAAAATAAGATAAACAAGTCATTTTTTACTGTTGGACCAATCCTAGCCGTTAGCTCGCGCTGAAGAAATAGAGACAGTTTTAAAAACTATATTTCATTTACTTTCTAACGGTATCAATCCGTTTGGGTTACAACGGTTGCGTCACATATTCGTACCAACATGTATTCAGTGATTTTCTTCCGATATTACTAAGTTGTATTGCTTTTAACAATGAATTGATTGACTGTGGGAATTAATAGAACTGATTCTGGACTGTGACCTTATAAATGTGATAAGTGAGCCAATTGATCTCCAAGGAATAACATTTTTCTTAATTGATCATGATTGCCGGAATTCATCGATTACATTAGGCTCTGTGGTAGCGCTTTTATTTAAAAATTTAGATAAATAAGTCTTTTCTTACTGTGGGACCAATCCTGGCCGTTAGCACGCGCTGAATAAATAGGAACAGTTCCAAAGACTCCATTTCATTGACTTTCTAGCGGTATAAATCCGTTTGAGTTACAACGGTTGCGTCACATATTCGTACCAACATGTATTTAGCGATAGTATTCGGATATTACTAGGTTGCATCTCTTTTAACAGTGAAAAGCTTGACTGTGGGACTTAATTGAACTGATTTTGGAATTTGACCTTATAAATGTGATAAATGAGCCAGTTTGACTACAAGAAATAACACGCGCTGAATAAATAGGATCTGTTCCAAAGACTATATTTCATTGACTTTCTAGCGGCATAAATCCGTTTGAGTTACAACCGTTGCTTCACATATTCGTACCAACATGTATTTAGCGATAGTATTCGGATATTACTAGGTTGCATTGCTTTTAACAGTGAAACGTTTGACTGTGGGACTTAATTGAACTGATTTTGGACTTTGACCTTATAAATGTGATAAATGAGGCAGTTTGACTACAAGAAGTAACATTCTTCTTAATTTGACATGACTGCTGGAACTCAGCGATTACATTGGTCGCTGTGGTAGCGCTTTATTAAAAAAATAAGATAAACAAGTTATTTTTTACTGTAGGACCAATCCTGGCCGTTAGCACGCGCTGAATAAATAGGAACAGTTCCAAAGACTACATTTCATTGACTTTCTAGCGGTATAAATCTGTTTGAGTTACAACGGTGTCGTCACATATTCGTACCAACATGTTTTTAGCGATAGTATTCGGATATTACTAGGTTGCATCGCTTTTAACAGTGAAACGCTTGACTGTTGGACTTAATTGAACTGATTTTGGAATTTGACCTTATAAATGTGATAAATGAGCCAGTTTGACTACAAGAAATAACACGCGCTGAATAAATAGGATCTGTTCCAAAGACTACATTTCATTGACTTTCTAGCGGTATAAATCCGTTTGAGTTACAACGGTTGCGTCACATATTCGTACCAACATGTATTTAGCGATAGTATTTGTATATTACTAGGTTCCATCGCTTTTAACAGTGAAACGTTTGACTGTGGGACTTAATTGAACTGATTGTGGACTTTGACATTATAAATGTGATAAATGAGCCAATTTGACTACAAGAACTAGCATTCTTCTTAATTTGACATGATTGCTGGAACTCAGCGATTACACTGGGCGCCGTGGTAGTGTTTTATTAAGAAGTTAAGATAAATAATTCATTTTTTACTGTGGGACCAATCCTAGCCGTTAGTTCGCGCTGACGAAGTAGAGACAGTTTCAAAAACTACATTTCATTGATTTTCTAACGGTGTCAATCCGCTTGAGTTACAACGGTTGCGTCACATATTCGTACCAACATGTATTTAGTGATTTTTTTCCGATTTTACTAAGTTGTATTGCTTTTAACAGTGAAACGATTGACTGTGGGATTTAATTGAACTGATTCTGGAATGTAACCTTATAAATGTGATAAATGAGCCAATTGGTCTCCAAGGAATAACATTCTTCTTAATTTGACATGATTGCTGGAATTCAGCGATTAAATTAGGCTCTGTGGTTGCGCTTTATTTAAAAATTTAGATAAATAAGACTTTTCTTACTGTGGGACCAATCCTGGCCGTTAGCACGCGCAGAATAAATAGGATCAGTTCCAAGGACTACATTACATTGACATTCTAGCGGCATAAAGCCGTTTGAGTTACAACGGTGTCGTCACATATTCGTACCAACATGTATTTAGCGATAGTATTCGGATATTACTAGGTTGCATCGCATTAAACAGTGAAACGTTTGACTGTGGGACTTAATTGAACTGATTTTGGACTTTGACCTCATAAATGTGATAAATGAGGCAGTTTGACTACAAGAAGTAACATTCTTCTTAATTTGACATGATTGCTGGAACTCAGCGATTACACTGGGCGCTGTGGTAGCGCTTTATTAAAAAAATAAGATAAACAAGTCATTTTTTACTGTTGGACCAATCCTAGCCGTTAGTTCGCGCTGACGAAATAGAGACAGTTTCAAAAACTACATTTTATTGATTTTCTAACGGTGTCAATCCGCTTGAGTTACAACTGTTGCGTCACATATTCGTACCAACATGTATTTAGTGATTTCTTTCCGATATTACTAAGTTGTATTGCTTTTAACAGTGAAACGATTGACTGTGGGAATTAATTGATCTGATTCTGGAATGTGACCTTATAAATGTGATAAATGAGCCAATTGGTCTCCAAGGAATAACATTCTTCTTAATTTGACATGATTGCTGGAATTCAGCGATTATATTAGGGTCTGTGGTTGCGCTTTATTTAAAAATTTAGATAAATAAGACTTTTCTTACTGTGGAACCAATCCTGGCCGTTAGCACGCGCTGAATAAATAGGATCAGTTCCAAAGACTACATTACATTGACTTTCTAGCGGCAAAAAGCCGTTTGAGTTACAACGGTTGCGTCACATATTCGTACCAACATGTATTTAGCGATAGTATTCGGATATTACTAGGTTGCATCGCATTTAACAGTGAAACGTTTGACTGTGGGACTTAATTGAACTTATTTTGGACTTTGACCTTATAAATGTGATAAATGAGGCAGTTTGAATACAAGAAGTAACATTCTTCTTAATTTGACATGATTGCTGGAACTCAGCGATTACATTGGGCGCTGTGGTAGCGCTTTATTAAAAAAATAAGATAAACAAGTCATTTTTTACTGTTGGACCAATCCTAGCCGTTAGCTCGCGCTGAAGAAATAGAGACAGTTTCAAAAACTACATTTCATTTACTTTCTAACGGTATCAATCCGTTTGGGTTACAACGGTTGCGTCACATATTCGTACCAACATGTACTTAGTGATTTTCTTCCGATATTACTAAGTTGTATTGCTTTTAACAGTGAATTGATTGACTGTGGGAATTAATAGAACTGATTCTGGACTGTGACCTTATAAATGTGATAAGTGAGCCAATTGATCTCCAAGAAATAACATTCTTCTTAATTTGTCATGATTGCCGGAATGCATCGATTACATTAAGCTCTGTGGTAGCGCTTTATTTAAAAATTTAGATAAATAAGTCTTTTCTTACTGTAGGACCAATCCTGGCCGTTAACACGCGCTGAATAAATAGGAACAGTTCCAAAGACTACATTTCATTGACTTTCTAGCGGTATAAATCCGTTTGAGTTACAACGGTGTCGTCACATATTCGTACCAACATGTTTTTAGCGATAGTATTCGGATATTACTAGGTTGCATCGCTTTTAACAGTGAAACGCTTGACTGTTGGACTTAATTGAACTGATTTTGGAATTTGACCTTATAAATGTGATAAATGAGCCAGTTTGACTACAAGAAATAACACGCGCTGAATAAATAGGATCTCTTCCAAAGACTACATTTCATTGACTTTCTAGCGGTATAAATCCGTTTGAGTTACAACGGTTGCGTCACATATTCGTACCAACATGTATTTAGCGATAGTATTTGTATATTACTAGGTTCCATCGCTTTTAACAGTGAAACGTTTGACTGTGGGACTTAATTGAACTGATTGTGGACTTTGACATTATAAATGTGATAAATGAGCCAATTTGACTACAAGAACTAACATTCTTCTTAATTTGACATGATTGCTGGAACTCAGCGATTACACTGGGCGCCGTGGTAGTGTTTTATTAAGAAGTTAAGATAAATAATTCATTTTTTACTGTGGGACCAATCCTAGCCGTTAGTTCGCGCTGACGAAGTAGAGACAGTTTCAAAAACTACATTTCATTGATTTTCTAACGGTGTCAATCCGCTTGAGTTACAACGGTTGCGTCACATATTCGTACCAACATGTATTTAGTGATTTTTTTCCGATTTTACTAAGTTGTATTGCTTTTAACAGTGGAACGATTGACTGTGGGAATTAATTGATCTGATTCTGGAATGTAACCTTATAAATGTGATAAATGAGCCAATTGGTCTCCAAGGAATAACATTCTTCTTAATTTGACATGATTGCTGGAATTCAGCGATTAAATTAGGCTCTGTGGTTGCGCTTTATTTAAAAATTTAGATAAATAAGACTTTTCTTACTGTGGGACCAATCCTGGCCGTTAGCACGCGCTGAATAAATAGGATCAGTTCCAAAGACTACATTACATTGACATTCTAGCGGCATAAAGCCGTTTGAGTTACAACGGTGTCGTCACATATTCGTACCAACATGTTTTAGCGATAGTATTCGGATATTACTAGGTTGCATCGCATTAAACAGTGAAACGTTTGACTGTGGGACTTAATTGAACTGATTTTGGACTTTGACCTTATAAATGTGATAAATGAGGCAAGTTGACTACAAGAAGTAACATTCTTCTTAATTTGACATGATTGCTGGAACTCAGCGATTACACTGGGCGCTGTGGTAGCGCTTTATTAAAAAAATAAGATAAACAAGTCATTTTTTACTGTTGGACCAATCCTAGCCGTTAGTTCGCGCTGACGAAATAGAGACAGTTTCAAAAACTACATTTCATTGATTTTCTAACGGTGTCAATCCGCTTGAGTTACAACTGTTGCGTCACATATTCGTACCAACATGTATTTAGTGATTTCTTTCCGATATTACTAAGTTGTATTGCTTTTAACAGTGAAACGATTGACTGTGGGAATTAATTGATCTGATTCTGGAATGTGACCTTATAAATGTGATAAATGAGCCAATAGGTCTCCAAGGAATAACATTCTTCTTAATTTGACATGATTGCTGGAGTTCAGCGATTATATTAGGGTCTGTGGTTGCGCTTTATTTAAAAATTCAGATAAATAAGACTTTTCTTACTGTGGGACCAATCCTGGCCGTTAGCACGCGCTGAATAAATAGGATCAGTTCCAAAGACTACATTATATTGACTTTTTAGCGGCAAAAAGCCGTTTGAGTTACAACGGTTGCGTCACATATTCGTACCAACATGTATTTAGCGATAGTATTCGGATATTACTAGGTTGCATCGCATTTAACAGTGAAACGTTTGACTGTGGGACTTAATTGAACTGATTTTGGACTTTGACCTTATAAATGTGATAAATGAGGCAGTTTGACTACAAGAAGTAACATTCTTCTTAATTTGACATGATTGCTGGAACTCAGCGATTACATTGGGCGCTGTGGTAGCGCTTTATTAAAAAAATAAGATAAACAAGTCATTTTTTACTGATGGACCAATCCTAGCCGTCAGCTCGCGCTGAAGAAATAGAGACAGTTTCAAAAACTACATTTCATTTACTTTCTAACGGTATCAATCCGTTTGGGTTACAACGGTTGCGTCACATATTCGTACCAACATGTACTTAGTGATTTTCTTCCGATATTACTAAGTTGTATTGCTTTTAACAGTGAATTGATTGACTGTGGGAATTAATAGAACTGATTCTGGACTGTGACCTTGTAAATGTGATAAGTGAGCCAATTGATCTCCAAGAAATAACATTCTTCTTAATTTGTCATGATTGCCGGAATGCATCGATTACATTAGGCTCTGTGGTAGCGCTTTATTTAAAAATTTAGATAAATAAGTCTTTTCTTACTGTAGGACCAATCCTGGTCGTTAGCTCGCGCTGAAGAAATAGAGACAGTTTCAAAAACTACATTTCATTGACTTTCTAGCGGTATAAATCCGTTTGAGTTACAACGGTGTCGTCACATATTCGTACCAACATGTTTTTAGCGATAGTATTCGGATATTACTAGGTTGCATCGCTTTTAACAGTGAAACGCTTGACTGTGGGACTTAATTGAACTGATTTTGGAATTTGACCTTATAAATGTGATAAATGAGCCACTTTGACTACAAGAAATAACACGCGCTGAATAAATAGGATCCGTTCCAAAGACTACATTTCATTGACTTTCTAGCGGTATAAATCCGTTTGAGTTACAACGGTTGCGTCACATATTCGTACCAACATGTATTTAGCGATAGTATTCGTATATTACTAGGTTCCATCGCTTTTAACAGTGAAACGTTTGACTGTGGGACTTAATTGAACTGATTGTGGACTTTGACATTATAAATGTGATAAATGAGCCAATTTGACTACAAGAACTAACATTCTTCTTAATTTGACATTATTGCTGGAACTCAGCGATTACACTGGGCGCCGTGGTAGTGTTTTATTAAAAAGTTAAGATAAATAAATCATTTTTTACTGTGGGACCAATCCTAGCCGTTAGTTCGCGCTGACGAAGTAGAGACAGTTTCAAAAACTACATTTCATTGATTTTCTAACGGTGTCAATCCGCTTGAGTTACAACGGTTGCGTCACATATTCGTACCAACATGTATTTAGTGATTTTTTTCCGATTTTAATAAGTTGTATTGCTTTTAACAGTGAAACGATTGACTGTGGGAATTAATTGATCTGATTCTGGAATGTGACCTTATAAATAAGATAAATGAGCCAATTGGTCTCCAAGGAATAACATTCTTCTTAATTTGACATGATTGCTGGAATTCAGCGATTAAATTAAGCTCTGTGGTTGCGCTTCATTTAAAAATTTAGATAGATAAGACTTTTCTTACTGTGGGACCAATCCTGGCCGTTAGCTCGCGCTGAAGAAATAGAGACAGTTTCAAAAACTACATTTCATTTACTTTCTAACGGTATCAATCCGTTTGGGTTACAACGGTTGCGTCACATATTCGTACCAACATGTACTTAGTGATTTTCTTCCGATATTACTAAGTTGTATTGCTTTTAACAGTGAATTGATTGACTGTGGGAATTAATAGAACTGATTCTGGACTGTGACCTTATAAATGTGATAAGTGAGCCAATTGATCTCCAAGAAATAACATTCTTCTTAATTTGTCATGATTGCCGGAATGCATCGACTACATTAAGCTCTGTGGTAGCGCTTTATTTAAAAATTTAGATAAATAAGTCTTTTCTTACTGTAGGACCAATCCTGGCCGTTAGCACGCGCTGAATAAATAGGAACAGTTCCAAAGACTACATTTCATTGACTTTCTAGCGGTATAAATGCGTTTAAGTTACAACGGTGTTGTCACATATTCGTACCAACATGTTTTTAGCGATAGTACTCGGATATTACTAGGTTGCATCGCTTTTAACAGTGAAACGCTTGACTGTGGGACTTAATTGAACTGATTTTGGACTTTGACCTTATAAATGTGATAAATGAGCCAATTGGTCTCCAAGGAATAACATTCTTCTTAATTTGACATGATTGCTGGAATTCAGCGATTAAATTAAGCTCTGTGGTTGCGCTTCATTTAAAAATTTAGATAGATAAGACTTTTCTTACTGTGGGACCAATCCTGGCCGTTAGCTCGCGCTGAAGAAATAGAGACAGTTTCAAAAACTACATTTCATTTACTTTCTAACGGTATCAATCCGTTTGGGTTACAACGGTTGCGTCACATATTCGTACCAACATGTACTTAGTGATTTTCTTCCGATATTACTAAGTTGTATTGCTTTTAACAGTGAATTGATTGACTGTGGGAATTAATAGAACTGATTCTGGACTGTGACCTTATAAATGTGATAAGTGAGCCAATTGATCTCCAAGAAATAACATTCTTCTTAATTTGTCATGATTGCCGGAATGCATCGACTACATTAAGCTCTGTGGTAGCGCTTTATTTAAAAATTTAGATAATTAAGTCTTTTCTTACTGTAGGACCAATCCTGGCCGTTAGCACGCGCTGAATAAATAGGAACAGTTCCAAAGACTACATTTCATTGACTTTCTAGCGGTATAAATCCGTTTGAGTTACAACGGTGTCGTCACATATTCGTACCAACATGTATTTAGCGATAGTATTCGGATATTACTAGGTTGCATCGCTTTTAACAGTGAAACGCTTGACTGTGGGACTTAATTGAACTGATTTTGGACTTTGACCTTATAAATGTGATAAATGAGGCAGTTTGACTACAAGAAGTAACATTCTTCTTAATTTGAGATGATTGCTGGAACTCAGCGATTACACTAGGCGCTGTGGTAGCGCTTTATTAAAGAAATAAGATAAATAAGTCATTTTTTTTCTGTGGGACAAATCCTAGTTTTTAGCTCGCGCTGAAGAAGTAGAGACAGTTTCAAAAACTACATTTCATTGACTTTCTAACGGTGTCAATCCGTTTGAGTTACAACTGTAGCGTCACATATTCGTGCCAACATGTATTTAGTGATTTTCTTCCGATATTACTTAAATGTATTGCTTTTAACAGTGAAACGATTCACTGTGGGAATTAATAGAACTGATTCTGGACTGTGACCTTATAAATGTGATAAATGAGCCAATTGGTGTCCAAAGAATAACATTATTCTTAATTTGACATGATTGCTGGAATTAAGCGATTACATTAGTCTCTGTGGTAGCGCTTTATTTCAAAATTTAGATAAATAAGTCTTTTCTTACTGTGGGATCAATCCTGGCCGTTAGAACGCGCTAAATAAATAGGAACAGTTCCAAAGACTACATTTCATTGACTTTCTAGCAGTATAAGTCCATTTGAGTTTCAACGGTTGTGTCACATATTCGTACCAACATGATTTAGCGACAGTATTCAGATATTACTAGGTTGCATGGCTTTTAACAGTGAAAGGCTTGACTGTGGGACTTAACTGAACTGATTTTGGACTTTGACCTTGTAAATATGATAAATGAGCCAGTTTGACTACAAGAAATAACATTCTTCTTAACTTGACATGATTTCTGGAACTCAGCGATTACACTGGGCGCTGTGGTAGCGCTTTATTAAAAAATTAAGATAAATAAGTCCTTTTTTACTGTGGGACTAATCCTAGCCGTTAGTTTGCGCTGAAGAAATAGAGACAGTTTCAAAAACTACATTTCATTGATTTTCTAACGGTGTCAATCCGTTTGAGTTACAACGGTTGCGTCACATATTCGTACCAACATGTATTTAGTGATTTTCTTCCGATATTACTAAGTTGCATTGCTTTTAACAGTGAAACGATTGACTGTGGGAAGGAATTGATCTGATTCTGGAATGTGACCTTATAAATCTGATAAATGAGCCAATTGGTGTCCAAAGAATAACATTCTTCTTAATTTGACATGATTGCTGGAATTAAGCGATTACATTAGTCTCTGTGGTAGCGCTTTATTTCAAAATTTAGATAAATAAGTCTTTTCTTACTGTGGGATCAATCCTGGCCGTTAGAACGCGCTAAATAAATAGGAACAGTTCCAAAGACTACATTTCATTGACTTTCTAGCAGTATAAGTCCATTTGAGTTTCAACGGTTGTGTCACATATTCGTACCAACATGATTTAGCGACAGTTTTCAGATATTACTAGGTTGCATGGCTTTTAACAGTGAAAGGCTTGACTGTGGGACTTAACTGAACTGATTTTGGACTTTGACCTTGTAAATATGATAAATGAGCCAGTTTGACTACAAGAAATAACATTCTTCTTAACTTGACATGATTTCTGGAACTCAGCGATTACACTGGGCGCTGTGGTAGCGCTTTATTAAAAAATTAAGATAAATAAGTCCTTTTTTACTGTGGGACTAATCCTAGCCGTTAGTTTGCGCTGAAGAAATAGAGACAGTTTCAAAAACTACATTTCATTGATTTTCTAACGGTGTCAATCCGTTTGAGTTACAACGGTTGCGTCACATATTCGTACCAACATGTCTTTAGTGATTTTGTTCCGATATTACTAAGTTGCATTGCTTTTAACAGTGAAACGATTGACTGTGGGAAGGAATTGATCTGATTCTGGAATGTGACCTTATAAATCTGATAAATGAGCCAATTGGTCTCCAAGGAATAACATTCCTCTTAATTTGACCTGATTGCTGGAATTCAGCCATTACATTAGTCTCTGTGGTAGCGCTTTATTTAAAAATTTAGATAAATAAGACTTTTCTTACTGTGGGACCAATCCTGGCCGTTAGCACGCGCTGATTAAATAGGATCAGTTCAAAAAACTACATTTCATTGACTTTCTAACGGGGTCAATCCGTTTGAGTTACAACGTTGCGTCATATAATCGTACCAACATGTATTTAGTGATTTTCTTCCGATATTACTAAGTTGCATTGCTTTTAACAGTGAAACGATTGACTGTGCGATTTAATTGAACTGATTCTGGAATGTGACCTTATAAACGTGATAAATGAGCCAATTGGTCTCCAACGAATAACATTCTTCTTAATTTGACATGATTTCTGGAATCCAAGGATTACATTAGCCTCGGTGGTAGCGTTTTATTTAAAAATTTATATAAATAAGTCTTTCCTTACTGTGGAACCAATCCTGGCCGTTTGCACGCGCTGAATAAATAGGAACAGTTCCAAAGACTACATTTCATTGACTTTCTAGCGGTATAAATCCGTTTGAGTTACAACGGTTGCGTCACATATTCGTACCAACATGTATTTAGCGATAGTATTCGGATATTATTAGGTTGCATCGCTTTTAACAGTGAAGCGATTGACTGTGGGATTTAATTGAACTGATTCTGGAATGTGACCTTATAAATGTGATAAATGAGCCAATTGGTCTCCAACGAATAACATTCTTCTTAATTTTACATGATTGCTGGAATTCAGGGATTATATTAGCCTCGGTGGTAGCGTTTTATTTAACAATTTAGATAAATAAGTCTTTCCTTACTGTGGGACCAATCCTGCCCGTTAGCACGCGCTGAATAAATAGGAACAGTTCCAAAGACTACATTTCATTTACTTTCTAGCGGCATAAATCCGTTTGAGTTACAACGGTTGCGTCACATATTCGTACTAACATGTATTTAGCGATAGTATTCGGATATTACTAGGTTGCATCGCTTTTAACTGTGAAACGTTTGACTGTGGGACTTAATTGAACTGATTGTGGAATTTGATATTATAAATGTGATAAATGAGCCAATTTGACTAGAACAACTAACATTCTTCTTAATTTGACATGACTTCTTGAACTCAGCGATTACACTGGGCGCCGTGGAAGCGTTTTATTAAAAAATTAAGATAAATAAGTCATTTTTTACTGTGGGACCAATCCTAGCCGTTATTTCGCGCTGACGAAATAGAAAAAGTTTCAAAAACTGCATTTCATTGACTTTCTAACGGTGTCAATCCGTTTGAGTTACAACGGTTGCGTCACATATTCGTACCAACATTTATGTAGCGATAGTATTCGGATATTACTAGGTTGCATCGCTTTTAACAGTGAAACGTTTGACTGTGGGACTTAATTGAACTGATTTTGGACTTTGACCTTATAAATGTGATAAATGAGGCAGTTTGACTACAAGAAGTAACATTCTTCTTAATTTGACATGATTGCTGCAACTCAGCGATTACACTGGGCGCTGTGGTAGCGCTTTATTAAAAAATTAAGTGAACAAGTCATTTTTTACTGTTGGACCAATCCTAGCCGTTAGCTCGCGCTGAAGAAATAGAGACAGTTTCAAAAACTACATTTCATTTACTTTCTAACGGTATCAATCCGTTTGGGTTACAACAGTTGCGTCACATATTCGTACCATTATGTATTTAGTGATGTTTTTTCCGATATTACTAAGTTGTATTGCTTTTACCAGTGAAACGATTGATTTTGGGAACTAATTGATCTGATTTTGGAATGTGACCTTATAAATATGATAAATGAGCCAATTAGTCTCCAAGGAAGAACATTCTTCTTAATTTGACATGATTGCCGGAATTCATCGATTACATTAGGCTCTGTGGTAGCGCTTTATTTAAAAATTTAGATAAATAAGACTTTCCTTACTGTGGGACCAATCCTGGCCGTTAGCACGCGCTGAATAAATAGGATCATTTCCACAAACTACATTTCATTGACTTTCTAACGGGGTCAATCCGTTTGAGTTACAACGCTTGCGTCACATATTCGTACCAACATGTATTTAGTGATTTTCTTCCGATATTACTAAGTTGCATTGCTTTTAACAGTGAAACGATTGACTGTGGGATTTAATTGAACTGATTCTGGAATGTGACCTTATAAACGTGATAAATGAGCCAATTGGTGTCCAAAGAATAACATTCTTCTTAATTTGACATGATTGCTGGAATTAAGCGATTACATTAGTCTCTGTGGTAGCGCTTTATTTCAAAATTTAGATAAATAAGTCTTTTCTTACTGTGGGACCAATCCTGGCCGTTAGAACGCGCTAAATAAATAGGAACAGTTCCAAAGTCTACATTTCATTGACTTTCTAGCAGTATAAGTCCATTTGAGTTTCAACGGTTGTGTCACATATTCGTACCAACATGATTTAGCGACAGTTTTCAGATATTACTAGGTTGCATGGCTTTTAACAGTGAAAGGCTTGACTGTGGGACTTAACTGAACTGATTTTGGACTTTGACCTTGTAAATATGATAAATGAGCCAGTTTGACTACAAGAAATAACATTCTTCTTAACTTGACATGATTTCTGGAACTCAGCGATTACACTGGGCGCTGTGGTAGCGCTTTATTAAAAAATTAAGATAAATAAGTCCTTTTTTACTGTGGGACTAATCCTAGCCGTTAGTTTGCGCTGAAGAAATAGAGACAGTTTCAAAAACTACATTTCATTGATTTTCTAACGGTGTCAATCCGTTTGAGTTACAACGGTTGCGTCACATATTCGTACCAACATGTCTTTAGTGATTTTGTTCCGATATTACTAAGTTGCATTGCTTTTAACAGTGAAACGATTGACTGTGGGAAGGAATTGATCTGATTCTGGAATGTGACCTTATAAATCTGATAAATGAGCCAATTGGTCTCCAAGGAATAACATTCCTCTTAATTTGACCTGATTGCTGGAATTCAGCCATTACATTAGTCTCTGTGGTAGCGCTTTATTTAAAAATTTAGATAAATAAGACTTTTCTTACTGTGGGACCAATCCTGGCCGTTAGCACGCGCTGATTAAATAGGATCAGTTCAAAAAACTACATTTCATTGACTTTCTAACGGGGTCAATCCGTTTGAGTTACAACGTTGCGTCATATAATCGTACCAACATGTATTTAGTGATTTTCTTCCGATATTACTAAGTTGCATTGCTTTTAACAGTGAAACGATTGACTGTGCGATTTAATTGAACTGATTCTGGAATGTGACCTTATAAACGTGATAAATGAGCCAATTGGTCTCCAACGAATAACATTCTTCTTAATTTGACATGATTTCTGGAATCCAAGGATTACATTAGCCTCGGTGGTAGCGTTTTATTTAAAAATTTATGTAAATAAGTCTTTCCTTACTGTGGAACCAATCCTGGCCGTTTGCACGCGCTGAATAAATAGGAACAGTTCCAAAGACTACATTTCATTGACTTTCTAGCGGTATAAATCCGTTTGAGTTACAACGGTTGCGTCACATATTCGTACCAACATGTATTTAGCGATAGTATTCGGATATTATTAGGTTGCATCGCTTTTAACAGTGAAACGATTGACTGTGGGATTTAATTGAACTGATTCTGGAATGTGACCTTATAAATGTGATAAATGAGCCAATTGGTCTCCAACGAATAACATTCTTCTTAATTTTACATGATTGCTGGAATTCAGGGATTATATTAGCCTCGGTGGTAGCGTTTTATTTAACAATTTAGATAAATAAGTCTTTCCTTACTGTGGGACCAATCCTGCCCGTTAGCACGCGCTGAATAAATAGGAACAGTTCCAAAGACTACATTTCATTTACTTTCTAGCGGCATAAATCCGTTTGAGTTACAACGGTTGCGTCACATATTCGTACCAACATGTATTTAGCGATAGTATTCGGATATTACTAGGTTGCATCGCTTTTAACTGTGAAACGTTTGACTGTGGGACTTAATTGAACTGATTGTGGAATTTGATATTATAAATGTGATAAATGAGCCAATTTGACTAGAACAACTAACATTCTTCTTAATTTGACATGACTTCTTGAACTCAGCGATTACACTGGGCGCCGTGGAAGCGTTTTATTAAAAAATTAAGATAAATAAGTCATTTTTTACTGTGGGACCAATCCTAGCCGTTATTTCGCGCTGACGAAATAGAAAAAGTTTCAAAAACTGCATTTCATTGACTTTCTAACGGTGTCAATCCGTTTGAGTTACAACGGTTGCGTCACATATTCGTACCAACATGTATGTAGCGATAGTATTCGGATATTACTAGGTTGCATCGCTTTTAACAGTGAAACGTTTGACTGTGGGACTTAATTGAACTGATTTTGGACTTTGACCTTGTAAATGTGATAAATGAGCCAATTTGACTACAAGAACTAACATTCTTCTTAATTTGACATGATTGCTGGAACTCAGCGATTACACTGGGCGCCGTGGTAGTGTTTTATTAAAAAGTTAAGATAAATAAGTCATTTTTTACTGTGGGACCAATCCTGGATGTTAGCACGCGCTGAATAAATAGGATCATTTCCACAAACTACATTTCATTGACTTTCTAACGGGGTCAATCCGTTTGAGTTACAACGCTTGCGTCACATATTCGTACCAACATGTATTTAGTGATTTTCTTCCGATATTACTAAGTTGCATTGCTTTTAACAGTGAAACGATTGACTGTGGGATTTAATTGAACTGATTCTGGAATGTGACCTTATAAACGTGATAAATGAGCCAATTGGTGTCCAAAGAATAACATTCTTCTTAATTTGACATGATTGCTGGAATTAAGCGATTACATTAGTCTCTGTGGTAGCGCTTTATTTCAAAATTTAGATAAATAAGTCTTTTCTTACTGTGGGACCAATCCTGGCCGTTATAACGCGCTAAATAAATAGGAACAGTTTCAAAGACTACATTTCATTGACTTTCTAGCAGTATAAGTCCATTTGAGTTTCAACGGTTGTGTCACATATTCGTACCAACATGATTTAGCGACAGTATTCAGATATTACTAGGTTGCATGGCTTTTAACAGTGAAAGGCTTGACTGTGGGACTTAACTGAACTGATTTTGGACTTTGACCTTGTAAATGTGATAAATGAGCCAATTTGACTACAAGAACTAACATTCTTCTTAATTTGACATGATTGCTGGAACTCAGCGATTACACTGGGCGCCGTGGTAGTGTTTTATTAAAAAGTTAAGATAAATAAGTCATTTTTTACTGTGGGACCAATCCTAGCCGTTAGTTCGCGCTGACGAAGTAGAGACAGTTTCAAAAACTACATTTCATTGATTTTCTAACGGTGTCAATCCGCTTGAGTTACAACGGTTGCGTCACATATTCGTACCAACATGTATTTAGTGATTTTTTTACGATTTTAATAAGTTGTATTGCTTTTAACAGTGAAACGATTGACTGTGGGAATTAATTGATCTGATTCTGGAATGTGACCTTATAAATAAGATAAATGAGCCAATTGGTCTCCAAGGAATAACATTCTTCTTAATTTGACATGATTGCTGGAATTCAGCGATTAAATTAAGCTCTGTGGTTGCGCTTCATTTAAAAATTTAGATAGATAAGACTTTTCTTACTGTGGGACCAATCCTGGCCGTTAGCTCGCGCTGAAGAAATAGAGACAGTTTCAAAAACTACATTTCATTTACTTTCTAACGGTATCAATCCGTTTGGGTTACAACGGTTGCGTCACATATTCGTACCAACATGTACTTAGTGATTTTCTTCCGATATTACTAAGTTGTATTGCTTTTAACAGTGAATTGATTGACTGTGGGAATTAATAGAACTGATTCTGGACTGTGACCTTATAAATGTGATAAGTGAGCCAATTGATCTCCAAGAAATAACATTCTTCTTAATTTGTCATGATTGCCGGAATGCATCGACTACATTAAGCTCTGTGGTAGCGCTTTATTTAAAAATTTAGATAAATAAGTCTTTTCTTACTGTAGGACCAATCCTGGCCGTTAGCACGCGCTGAATAAATAGGAACAGTTCCAAAGACTACATTTCATTGACTTTCTAGCGGTATAAATGCGTTTGAGTTACAACGGTGTTGTCACATATTCGTACCAACATGTTTTTAGCGATAGTACTCGGATATTACTAGGTTGCATCGCTTTTAACAGTGAAACGCTTGACTGTGGGACTTAATTGAACTGATTTTGGACTTTGACCTTATAAATGTGATAAATGAGGCAGTTTGACTACAAGAAGTAACATTTTTCTTAATTTGACATGATTGCTGGAACTCAGCGATTACACTGGGCGCTGTGGTAGCGCTTTATTAAAAAAATAAGATAAACAAGTCATTTTTTACTGTTGGACCAATCCTAGCCGTTAGCTCGCGCTGAAGAAATAGAGACAGTTTCAAAAACTACATTTCATTTACTTTCTAACGGCATCAATCCGTTTGGGTTACAACGGTTGCGTCACATATTCGTACCAACATGTACTTAGTGATTTTCTTCCGATATTACTAAGTTGTATTGCTTTTAACAGTGAATTGATTGACTGTGGGAATTAATAGAACTGATTCTGGACTGTGACCTTATAAATGTGATAAGTGAGCCAATTGATCTCCAAGTAATAATATTCTTCTTAATTTGTCATGATTGCCGGAATGCATCGATTACATTAGGCTCCGTGGTAGCGCTTTATTTAAAAATTTAGATAAATAAGTCTTTTCTTACTGTAGGACCAATCCTGGCCGTTAGCACGCGCTGAATAAATAGGAACAGTTCCAAAGACTACATTTCATTGACTTTCTAGCGGTATAAATCCGTTTGAGTTACAACGGTTGCGTCACATATTCGTACTAACATGTATTTAGCGATAGTATTCGGATATTACTAGGTTGCATCGCTTTTAACTGTGAAACGTTTGACTGTGGGACTTAATTGAACTGATTGTGGAATTTGATATTATAAATGTGATAAATGAGCCAATTTGACTAGAACAACTAACATTCTTCTTAATTTGACATGACTTCTTGAACTCAGCGATTACACTGGGCGCCGTGGAAGCGTTTTATTAAAAAATTAAGATAAATAAGTCATTTTTTACTGTGGGACCAATCCTAGCCGTTATTTCGCGCTGACGAAATAGAAAAAGTTTCAAAAACTGCATTTCATTGACTTTCTAACGGTGTCAATCCGTTTGAGTTACAACGGTTGCGTCACATATTCGTACCAACATGTATGTAGCGATAGTATTCGGATATTACTAGGTTGCATCGCTTTTAACAGTGAAACGTTTGACTGTGGGACTTAATTGAACTGATTTTGGACTTTGACCTTATAAATGTGATAAATGAGGCAGTTTGACTACAAGAAGTAACATTCTTTTTAATTTGACATGATTGCTGGAACTCAGCGATTACACTGGGCGCTGTGGTAGCGCTTTATTAAAAAATTAAGTGAACAAGTCATTTTTTACTGTTGGACCAATCCTAGCCGTTAGCTCGCGCTGAAGAAATAGAGACAGTTTCAAAAGCTACATTTCATTTACTTTCTAACGGTATCAATCCGTTTGGGTTACAACAGTTGCGTCACATATTCGTACCATTATGTATTTAGTGATGTTTTTTCCGATATTACTAAGTTGTATTGCTTTTACCAGTGAAACGATTGATTTTGGGAACTAATTGATCTGATTTTGGAATGTGACCTTATAAATATGATAAATGAGCCAATTAGTCTCCAAGGAAGAACATTCTTCTTAATTTGACATGATTGCCGGAATTCATCGATTACATTAGGCTCTGTGGTAGCGCTTTATTTAAAAATTTAGATAAATAAGACTTTCCTTACTGTGGGACCAATCCTGGCCGTTAGCACGCGCTGAATAAATAGGATCATTTCCACAAACTACATTTCATTGACTTTCTAACGGGGTCAATCCGTTTGAGTTACAACGCTTGCGTCACATATTCGTACCAACATGTATTTAGTGATTTTCTTCCGATATTACTAAGTTGCATTGCTTTTAACAGTGAAACGATTGACTGTGGGATTTAATTGAACTGATTCTGGAATGTGACCTTATAAACGTGATAAATGAGCCAATTGGTGTCCAAAGAATAACATTCTTCTTAATTTGACATGATTGCTGGAATTAAGCGATTACATTAGTCTCTGTGGTAGCGCTTTATTTCAAAATTTAGATAAATAAGTCTTTTCTTACTGTGGGACCAATCCTGGCCGTTAGAACGCGCTAAATAAATAGGAACAGTTCCAAAGACTACATTTCATTGACTTTCTAGCAGTATAAGTCCATTTGAGTTTCAACGGTTGTGTCACATATTCGTACCAACATGATTTAGCGACAGTTTTCAGATATTACTAGGTTGCATGGCTTTTAACAGTGAAAGGCTTGACTGTGGGACTTAACTGAACTGATTTTGGACTTTGACCTTGTAAATATGATAAATGAGCCAGTTTGACTACAAGAAATAACATTCTTCTTAACTTGACATGATTTCTGGAACTCAGCGATTACACTGGGCGCTGTGGTAGCGCTTTATTAAAAAATTAAGATAAATAAGTCCTTTTTTACTGTGGGACTAATCCTAGCCGTTAGTTTGCGCTGAAGAAATAGAGACAGTTTCAAAAACTACATTTCATTGATTATCTAACGGTGTCAATCCGTTTCAGTTACAACGGTTGCGTCACATATTCGTACCAACATGTCTTTAGTGATTTTGTTCCGATATTACTAAGTTGCATTGCTTTTAACAGTGAAACGATTGACTGTGGGAAGGAATTGATCTGATTCTGGAATGTGACCTTATAAATCTGATAAATGAGCCAATTGGTCTCCAAGGAATAACATTCCTCTTAATTTGACCTGATTGCTGGAATTCAGCCATTACATTAGTCTCTGTGGTAGCGCTTTATTTAAAAATTTAGATAAATAAGACTTTTCTTACTGTGGGACCAATCCTGGCCGTTAGCACGCGCTGATTAAATAGGATCAGTTCAAAAAACTACATTTCATTGACTTTCTAACGGGGTCAATCCGTTTGAGTTACAACGTTGCGTCATATAATCGTACCAACATGTATTTAGTGATTTTCTTCCGATATTACTAAGTTGCATTGCTTTTAACAGTGAAACGATTGACTGTGCGATTTAATTGAACTGATTCTGGAATGTGACCTTATAAACGTGATAAATGAGCCAATTGGTCTCCAACGAATAACATTCTTCTTAATTTGACATGATTTCTGGAATCCAAGGATTACATTAGCCTCGGTGGTAGCGTTTTATTTAAAAATTTATGTAAATAAGTCTTTCCTTACTGTGGAACCAATCCTGGCCGTTTGCACGCGCTGAATAAATAGGAACAGTTCCAAAGACTACATTTCATTGACTTTCTAGCGGTATAAATCCGTTTGAGTTACAACGGTTGCGTCACATATTCGTACCAACATGTATTTAGCGATAGTATTCGGATATTATTAGGTTGCATCGCTTTTAACAGTGAAACGATTGACTGTGGGATTTAATTGAACTGATTCTGGAATGTGACCTTATAAATGTGATAAATGAGCCAATTGGTCTCCAAGGAATAACATTCCTCTTAATTTGACCTGATTGCTGGAATTCAGCCATTACATTAGTCTCTGTGGTAGCGCTTTATTTAAAAATTTAGATAAATAAGACTTTTCTTACTGTGGGACCAATCCTGGCCGTTAGCACGCGCTGATTAAATAGGATCAGTTCAAAAAACTACATTTCATTGACTTTCTAACGGGGTCAATCCGTTTGAGTTACAACGTTGCGTCATATAATCGTACCAACATGTATTTAGTGATTTTCTTCCGATATTACTAAGTTGCATTGCTTTTAACAGTGAAACGATTGACTGTGCGATTTAATTGAACTGATTCTGGAATGTGACCTTATAAACGTGATAAATGAGCCAATTGGTCTCCAACGAATAACATTCTTCTTAATTTGACATGATTTCTGGAATCCAAGGATTACATTAGCCTCGGTGGTAGCGTTTTATTTAAAAATTTATGTAAATAAGTCTTTCCTTACTGTGGAACCAATCCTGGCCGTTTGCACGCGCTGAATAAATAGGAACAGTTCCAAAGACTACATTTCATTGACTTTCTAGCGGTATAAATCCGTTTGAGTTACAACGGTTGCGTCACATATTCGTACCAACATGTATTTAGCGATAGTATTCGGATATTATTAGGTTGCATCGCTTTTAACAGTGAAACGATTGACTGTGGGATTTAATTGAACTGATTCTGGAATGTGACCTTATAAATGTGATAAATGAGCCAATTGGTCTCCAACGAATAACATTCTTCTTAATTTTACATGATTGCTGGAATTCAGGGATTATATTAGCCTCGGTGGTAGCGTTTTATTTAACAATTTAGATAAATAAGTCTTTCCTTACTGTGGGACCAATCCTGCCCGTTAGCACGCGCTGAATAAATAGGAACAGTTCCAAAGACTACATTTCATTTACTTTCTAGCGGCATAAATCCCCGTTTGAGTTACAACGGTTGCGTCACATATTCGTACCAACATGTATTTAGCGATAGTATTCGGATATTACTAGGTTGCATCGCTTTTAACTGTGAAACGTTTGACTGTGGGACTTAATTGAACTGATTGTGGAATTTGATATTATAAATGTGATAAATGAGCCAATTTGACTAGAACAACTAACATTCTTCTTAATTTGACATGACTTCTTGAACTCAGCGATTACACTGGGCGCCGTGGAAGCGTTTTATTAAAAAATTAAGATAAATAAGTCATTTTTTACTGTGGGACCAATCCTAGCCGTTATTTCGCGCTGACGAAATAGAAAAAGTTTCAAAAACTGCATTTCATTGACTTTCTAACGGTGTCAATCCGTTTGAGTTACAACGGTTGCGTCACATATTCGTACCAACATGTATGTAGCGATAGTATTCGGATATTACTAGGTTGCATCGCTTTTAACAGTGAAACGTTTGACTGTGGGACTTAATTGAACTGATTTTGGACTTTGACCTTATAAATGTGATAAATGAGGCAGTTTGACTACAAGAAGTAACATTCTTCTTAATTTGACATGATTGCTGGAACTCAGCGATTACACTGGGCGCTGTGGTAGCGCTTTATTAAAAAATTAAGTGAACAAGTCATTTTTTACTGTTGGACCAATCCTAGCCGTTAGCTCGCGCTGAAGAAATAGAGACAGTTTCAAAAACTACATTTCATTTACTTTCTAACGGTATCAATCCGTTTGGGTTACAACAGTTGCGTCACATATTCGTACCATTATGTATTTAGTGATGTTTTTTCCGATATTACTAAGTTGTATTGCTTTTACCAGTGAAACGATTGATTGTGGGAACTAATTGATCTGATTTTGGAATGTGACCTTATAAATATGATAAATGAGCCAATTAGTCTCCAAGGAAGAACATTCTTCTTAATTTGACATGATTTCCGGAATTCATCGATTACATTAGGCTCTGTGGTAGCGCTTTATTTAAAAATTTAGATAAATAAGACTTTCCTTACTGTGGGACCAATCCTGGATGTTAGCACGCGCTGAATAAATAGGATCATTTCCACAAACTACATTTCATTGACTTTCTAACGGGGTCAATCCGTTTGAGTTACAACGCTTGCGTCACATATTCGTACCAACATGTATTTAGTGATTTTCTTCCGATATTACTAAGTTGCATTGCTTTTAACAGTGAAACGATTGACTGTGGGATTTAATTGAACTGATTCTGGAATGTGACCTTATAAACGTGATAAATGAGCCAATTGGTGTCCAAAGAATAACATTCTTCTTAATTTGACATGATTGCTGGAATTAAGCCATTACATTAGTCTCTGTGGTAGCGCTTTATTTCAAAATTTAGATAAATAAGTCTTTTCTTACTGTGGGACCAATCCTGGCCGTTAGAACGCGCTAAATAAATAGGAACAGTTTCAAAGACTACATTTCATTGACTTTCTAGCAGTATAAGTCCATTTGAGTTTCAACGGTTGTGTCACATATTCGTACCAACATGATTTAGCGACAGTATTCAGATATTACTAGGTTGCATGGCTTTTAACAGTGAAAGGCTTGACTGTGGGACTTAACTGAACTGATTTTGGACTTTGACCTTGTAAATGTGATAAATGAGCCAATTTGACTACAAGAACTAACATTCTTCTTAATTTGACATGATTGCTGGAACTCAGCGATTACACTGGGCGCCGTGGTAGTGTTTTATTAAAAAGTTAAGATAAATAAGTCATTTTTTACTGTGGGACCAATCCTAGCCGTTAGTTCGCGCTGACGAAGTAGAGACAGTTTCAAAAACTACATTTCATTGATTTTCTAACGGTGTCAATCCGCTTGAGTTACAACGGTTGCGTCACATATTCGTACCAACATGTATTTAGTGATTTTTTTCCGATTTTAATAAGTTGTATTGCTTTTAACAGTGAAACGATTGACTGTGGGAATTAATTGATCTGATTCTGGAATGTGAACTTATAAATAAGATAAATGAGCCAATTGGTCTCCAAGGAATAACATTCTTCTTAATTTGACATGATTGCTGGAATTCAGCGATTAAATTAAGCTCTGTGGTTGCGCTTCATTTAAAAATTTAGATAGATAAGACTTTTCTTACTGTGGGACCAATCCTGGCCGTTAGCTCGCGCTGAAGAAATAGAGACAGTTTCAAAAACTACATTTCATTTACTTTCTAACGGTATCAATCCGTTTGGGTTACAACGGTTGCGTCACATATTCGTACCAACATGTACTTAGTGATTTTCTTCCGATATTACTAAGTTGTATTGCTTTTAACAGTGAATTGATTGACTGTGGGAATTAATAGAACTGATTCTGGACTGTGACCTTATAAATGTGATAAGTGAGCCAATTGATCTCCAAGAAATAACATTCTTCTTAATTTGTCATGATTGCCGGAATGCATCGACTACATTAAGCTCTGTGGTAGCGCTTTATTTAAAAATTTAGATAAATAAGTCTTTTCTTACTGTAGGACCAATCCTGGCCGTTAGCACGCGCTGAATAAATAGGAACAGTTCCAAAGACTACATTTCATTGACTTTCTAGCGGTATAAATGCGTTTGAGTTACAACGGTGTTGTCACATATTCGTACCAACATGTTTTTAGCGATAGTACTCGGATATTACTAGGTTGCATCGCTTTTAACAGTGAAACGCTTGACTGTGGGACTTAATTGAACTGATTTTGGACTTTGACCTTATAAATGTGATAAATGAGGCAGTTTGACTACAAGAAGTAACATTTTTCTTAATTTGACATGATTGCTGGAACTCAGCGATTACACTGGGCGCTGTGGTAGCGCTTTATTAAAAAAATAAGATAAACAAGTCATTTTTTACTGTTGGACCAATCCTAGCCGTTAGCTCGCGCTGAAGAAATAGAGACAGTTTCAAAAACTACATTTCATTTACTTTCTAACGGCATCAATCCGTTTGGGTTACAACGGTTGCGTCACATATTCGTACCAACATGTACTTAGTGATTTTCTTCCGATATTACTAAGTTGTATTGCTTTTAACAGTGAATTGATTGACTGTGGGAATTAATAGAACTGATTCTGGACTGTGACCTTATAAATGTGATAAGTGAGCCAATTGATCTCCTAGGAATAACATTCTTCTTAATTTGTCATGATTGCCGGAATGCATCGATTACATTAGGCTCTGTGGTAGCGCTTTATTTAAAAATTTAGATAAATAAGTCTTTTCTTACTGTAGGACCAATCCTGGCCGTTAGCACGCGCTGAATAAATAGGAACAGTTCCAAAGACTACATTTCATTGACTTTCTAGCGGTATAAATCCGTTTGAGTTACAACGGTGTCGTCACATATTCGTACCAACATGTATTTAGCGATAGTATTCGGATATTACTAGGTTGCATCGCTTTTAACAGTGAAACGCTTGACTGTGGGACTTAATTGAACTGATTTTGGACTTTGACCTTATAAATGTGATAAATGAGGCAGTTTGACTACAAGAAGTAACATTCTTCTTAATTTGAGATGATTGCTGGAACTCAGCGATTACACTAGGCGCTGTGGTAGCGCTTTATTAAAGAAATAAGATAAATAAGTCATTTTTTTTCTGTGGGACAAATCCTAGTTTTTAGCTCGCGCTGAAGAAGTAGAGACAGTTTCAAAAACTACATTTCATTGACTTTCTAACGGTGTCAATCCGTTTGAGTTACAACTGTAGCGTCACATATTCGTGCCAACATGTATTTAGTGATTTTCTTCCGATATTACTTAAATGTATTGCTTTTAACAGTGAAACGATTCACTGTGGGAATTAATAGAACTGATTCTGGACTGTGACCTTATAAATGTGATAAATGAGCCAATTGGTGTCCAAAGAATAACATTCTTCTTAATTTGACATGATTGCTGGAATTAAGCGATTACATTAGTCTCTGTGGTAGCGCTTTATTTCAAAATTTAGATAAATAAGTCTTTTCTTACTGTGGGATCAATCCTGGCCGTTAGAACGCGCTAAATAAATAGGAACAGTTCCAAAGACTACATTTCATTGACTTTCTAGCAGTATAAGTCCATTTGAGTTTCAACGGTTGTGTCACATATTCGTACCAACATGATTTAGCGACAGTATTCAGATATTACTAGGTTGCATGGCTTTTAACAGTGAAAGGCTTGACTGTGGGACTTAACTGAACTGATTTTGGACTTTGACCTTGTAAATATGATAAATGAGCCAGTTTGACTACAAGAAATAACATTCTTCTTAACTTGACATGATTTCTGGAACTCAGCGATTACACTGGGCGCTGTGGTAGCGCTTTATTAAAAAATTAAGATAAATAAGTCCTTTTTTACTGTGGGACTAATCCTAGCCGTTAGTTTGCGCTGAAGAAGTAGAGACAGTTTCAAAAACTACATTTCATTGACTTTCTAACGGTGTCAATCCGTTTGAGTTACAACTGTAGCGTCACATATTCGTGCCAACATGTATTTAGTGATTTTCTTCCGATATTACTTAAATGTATTGCTTTTAACAGTGAAACGATTCACTGTGGGAATTAATAGAACTGATTCTGGACTGTGACCTTATAAATGTGATAAATGAGCCAATTGGTGTCCAAAGAATAACATTCTTCTTAATTTGACATGATTGCTGGAATTAAGCGATTACATTAGTCTCTGTGGTAGCGCTTTATTTCAAAATTTAGATAAATAAGTCTTTTCTTACTGTGGGATCAATCCTGGCCGTTAGAACGCGCTAAATAAATAGGAACAGTTCCAAAGACTACATTTCATTGACTTTCTAGCAGTATAAGTCCATTTGAGTTTCAACGGTTGTGTCACATATTCGTACCAACATGATTTAGCGACAGTATTCAGATATTACTAGGTTGCATGGCTTTTAACAGTGAAAGGCTTGACTGTGGGACTTAACTGAACTGATTTTGGACTTTGACCTTGTAAATATGATAAATGAGCCAGTTTGACTACAAGAAATAACATTCTTCTTAACTTGACATGATTTCTGGAACTCAGCGATTACACTGGGCGCTGTGGTAGCGCTTTATTAAAAAATTAAGATAAATAAGTCCTTTTTTACTGTGGGACTAATCCTAGCCGTTAGTTTGCGCTGAAGAAATAGAGACAGTTTCAAAAACTACATTTCATTGATTTTCTAACGGTGTCAATCCGTTTGAGTTACAACGGTTGCGTCACATATTCGTACCAACATGTATTTAGTGATTTTCTTCCGATATTAGTAAGTTGCATTGCTTTTAACAGTGAAACGATTGACTGTGGGAAGGAATTGATCTGATTCTGGAATGTGACCTTATAAATCTGATAAATGAGCCAATTGGTGTCCAAAGAATAACATTCTTCTTAATTTGACATGATTGCTGGAATTAAGCGATTACATTAGTCTCTGTGGTAGCGCTTTATTTCAAAATTTAGATAAATAAGTCTTTTCTTACTGTGGGATCAATCCTGGCCGTTAGAACGCGCTAAATAAATAGGAACAGTTCCAAAGACTACATTTCATTGACTTTCTAGCAGTATAAGTCCATTTGAGTTTCAACGGTTGTGTCACATATTCGTACCAACATGATTTAGCGACAGTTTTCAGATATTACTAGGTTGCATGGCTTTTAACAGTGAAAGGCTTGACTGTGGGACTTAACTGAACTGATTTTGGACTTTGACCTTGTAAATATGATAAATGAGCCAGTTTGACTACAAGAAATAACATTCTTCTTAACTTGACATGATTTCTGGAACTCAGCGATTACACTGGGCGCTGTGGTAGCGCTTTATTAAAAAATTAAGATAAATAAGTCCTTTTTTACTGTGGGACTAATCCTAGCCGTTAGTTTGCGCTGAAGAAATAGAGACAGTTTCAAAAACTACATTTCATTGATTTTCTAACGGTGTCAATCCGTTTGAGTTACAACGGTTGCGTCACATATTCGTACCAACATGTCTTTAGTGATTTTGTTCCGATATTACTAAGTTGCATTGCTTTTAACAGTGAAACGATTGACTGTGGGAAGGAATTGATCTGATTCTGGAATGTGACCTTATAAATCTGATAAATGAGCCAATTGGTCTCCAAGGAATAACATTCCTCTTAATTTGACCTGATTGCTGGAATTCAGCCATTACATTAGTCTCTGTGGTAGCGCTTTATTTAAAAATTTAGATAAATAAGACTTTTCTTACTGTGGGACCAATCCTGGCCGTTAGCACGCGCTGATTAAATAGGATCAGTTCAAAAAACTACATTTCATTGACTTTCTAACGGGGTCAATCCGTTTGAGTTACAACGTTGCGTCATATAATCGTACCAACATGTATTTAGTGATTTTCTTCCGATATTACTAAGTTGCATTGCTTTTAACAGTGAAACGATTGACTGTGCGATTTAATTGAACTGATTCTGGAATGTGACCTTATAAACGTGATAAATGAGCCAATTGGTCTCCAACGAATAACATTCTTCTTAATTTGACATGATTTCTGGAATCCAAGGATTACATTAGCCTCGGTGGTAGCGTTTTATTTAAAAATTTATATAAATAAGTCTTTCCTTACTGTGGAACCAATCCTGGCCGTTTGCACGCGCTGAATAAATAGGAACAGTTCCAAAGACTACATTTCATTGACTTTCTAGCGGTATAAATCCGTTTGAGTTACAACGGTTGCGTCACATATTCGTACCAACATGTATTTAGCGATAGTATTCGGATATTATTAGGTTGCATCGCTTTTAACAGTGAAGCGATTGACTGTGGGATTTAATTGAACTGATTCTGGAATGTGACCTTATAAATGTGATAAATGAGCCAATTGGTCTCCAACGAATAACATTCTTCTTAATTTTACATGATTGCTGGAATTCAGGGATTATATTAGCCTCGGTGGTAGCGTTTTATTTAACAATTTAGATAAATAAGTCTTTCCTTACTGTGGGACCAATCCTGCCCGTTAGCACGCGCTGAATAAATAGGAACAGTTCCAAAGACTACATTTCATTTACTTTCTAGCGGCATAAATCCGTTTGAGTTACAACGGTTGCGTCACATATTCGTACTAACATGTATTTAGCGATAGTATTCGGATATTACTAGGTTGCATCGCTTTTAACTGTGAAACGTTTGACTGTGGGACTTAATTGAACTGATTGTGGAATTTGATATTATAAATGTGATAAATGAGCCAATTTGACTAGAACAACTAACATTCTTCTTAATTTGACATGACTTCTTGAACTCAGCGATTACACTGGGCGCCGTGGAAGCGTTTTATTAAAAAATTAAGATAAATAAGTCATTTTTTACTGTGGGACCAATCCTAGCCGTTATTTCGCGCTGACGAAATAGAAAAAGTTTCAAAAACTGCATTTCATTGACTTTCTAACGGTGTCAATCCGTTTGAGTTACAACGGTTGCGTCACATATTCGTACCAACATGTATGTAGCGATAGTATTCGGATATTACTAGGTTGCATCGCTTTTAACAGTGAAACGTTTGACTGTGGGACTTAATTGAACTGATTTTGGACTTTGACCTTATAAATGTGATAAATGAGGCAGTTTGACTACAAGAAGTAACATTCTTCTTAATTTGACATGATTGCTGGAACTCAGCGATTACACTGGGCGCTGTGGTAGCGCTTTATTAAAAAATTAAGTGAACAAGTCATTTTTTACTGTTGGACCAATCCTAGCCGTTAGCTCGCGCTGAAGAAATAGAGACAGTTTCAAAAACTACATTTCATTTACTTTCTAACGGTATCAATCCGTTTGGGTTACAACAGTTGCGTCACATATTCGTACCATTATGTATTTAGTGATGTTTTTTCCGATATTACTAAGTTGTATTGCTTTTACCAGTGAAACGATTGATTTTGGGAACTAATTGATCTGATTTTGGAATGTGACCTTATAAATATGATAAATGAGCCAATTAGTCTCCAAGGAAGAACATTCTTCTTAATTTGACATGATTGCCGGAATTCATCGATTACATTAGGCTCTGTGGTAGCGCTTTATTTAAAAATTTAGATAAATAAGACTTTCCTTACTGTGGGACCAATCCTGGCCGTTAGCACGCGCTGAATAAATAGGATCATTTCCACAAACTACATTTCATTGACTTTCTAACGGGGTCAATCCGTTTGAGTTACAACGCTTGCGTCACATATTCGTACCAACATGTATTTAGTGATTTTCTTCCGATATTACTAAGTTGCATTGCTTTTAACAGTGAAACGATTGACTGTGGGATTTAATTGAACTGATTCTGGAATGTGACCTTATAAACGTGATAAATGAGCCAATTGGTGTCCAAAGAATAACATTCTTCTTAATTTGACATGATTGCTGGAATTAAGCGATTACATTAGTCTCTGTGGTAGCGCTTTATTTCAAAATTTAGATAAATAAGTCTTTTCTTACTGTGGGACCAATCCTGGCCGTTAGAACGCGCTAAATAAATAGGAACAGTTCCAAAGACTACATTTCATTGACTTTCTAGCAGTATAAGTCCATTTGAGTTTCAACGGTTGTGTCACATATTCGTACCAACATGATTTAGCGACAGTTTTCAGATATTACTAGGTTGCATGGCTTTTAACAGTGAAAGGCTTGACTGTGGGACTTAACTGAACTGATTTTGGACTTTGACCTTGTAAATATGATAAATGAGCCAGTTTGACTACAAGAAATAACATTCTTCTTAACTTGACATGATTTCTGGAACTCAGCGATTACACTGGGCGCTGTGGTAGCGCTTTATTAAAAAATTAAGATAAATAAGTCCTTTTTTACTGTGGGACTAATCCTAGCCGTTAGTTTGCGCTGAAGAAATAGAGACAGTTTCAAAAACTACATTTCATTGATTTTCTAACGGTGTCAATCCGTTTGAGTTACAACGGTTGCGTCACATATTCGTACCAACATGTCTTTAGTGATTTTGTTCCGATATTACTAAGTTGCATTGCTTTTAACAGTGAAACGATTGACTGTGGGAAGGAATTGATCTGATTCTGGAATGTGACCTTATAAATCTGATAAATGAGCCAATTGGTCTCCAAGGAATAACATTCCTCTTAATTTGACCTGATTGCTGGAATTCAGCCATTACATTAGTCTCTGTGGTAGCGCTTTATTTAAAAATTTAGATAAATAAGACTTTTCTTACTGTGGGACCAATCCTGGCCGTTAGCACGCGCTGATTAAATAGGATCAGTTCAAAAAACTACATTTCATTGACTTTCTAACGGGGTCAATCCGTTTGAGTTACAACGTTGCGTCATATAATCGTACCAACATGTATTTAGTGATTTTCTTCCGATATTACTAAGTTGCATTGCTTTTAACAGTGAAACGATTGACTGTGCGATTTAATTGAACTGATTCTGGAATGTGACCTTATAAACGTGATAAATGAGCCAATTGGTCTCCAACGAATAACATTCTTCTTAATTTGACATGATTTCTGGAATCCAAGGATTACATTAGCCTCGGTGGTAGCGTTTTATTTAAAAATTTATGTAAATAAGTCTTTCCTTACTGTGGAACCAATCCTGGCCGTTTGCACGCGCTGAATAAATAGGAACAGTTCCAAAGACTACATTTCATTGACTTTCTAGCGGTATAAATCCGTTTGAGTTACAACGGTTGCGTCACATATTCGTACCAACATGTATTTAGCGATAGTATTCGGATATTATTAGGTTGCATCGCTTTTAACAGTGAAACGATTGACTGTGGGATTTAATTGAACTGATTCTGGAATGTGACCTTATAAATGTGATAAATGAGCCAATTGGTCTCCAACGAATAACATTCTTCTTAATTTTACATGATTGCTGGAATTCAGGGATTATATTAGCCTCGGTGGTAGCGTTTTATTTAACAATTTAGATAAATAAGTCTTTCCTTACTGTGGGACCAATCCTGCCCGTTAGCACGCGCTGAATAAATAGGAACAGTTCCAAAGACTACATTTCATTTACTTTCTAGCGGCATAAATCCGTTTGAGTTACAACGGTTGCGTCACATATTCGTACCAACATGTATTTAGCGATAGTATTCGGATATTACTAGGTTGCATCGCTTTTAACTGTGAAACGTTTGACTGTGGGACTTAATTGAACTGATTGTGGAATTTGATATTATAAATGTGATAAATGAGCCAATTTGACTAGAACAACTAAAATTCTTCTTAATTTGACATGACTTCTTGAACTCAGCGATTACACTGGGCGCCGTGGAAGCGTTTTATTAAAAAATTAAGATAAATAAGTCATTTTTTACTGTGGGACCAATCCTAGCCGTTATTTCGCGCTGACGAAATAGAAAAAGTTTCAAAAACTGCATTCCATTGACTTTCTAACGGTGTCAATCCGTTTGAGTTACAACGGTTGCGTCACATATTCGTACCAACATGTATGTAGCGATAGTATTCGGATATTACTAGGTTGCATCGCTTTTAACAGTGAAACGTTTGACTGTGGGACTTAATTGAACTGATTTTGGACTTTGACCTTATAAATGTGATAAATGAGGCAGTTTGACTACAAGAAGTAACATTCTTCTTAATTTGACATGATTGCTGGAACTCAGCGATTACACTGGGTGCTGTGGTAGCGCTTTATTAAAAAATTAAGTGAACAAGTCATTTTTTACTGTTGGACCAATCCTAGCCGTTAGCTCGCGCTGAAGAAATAGAGACAGTTTCAAAAACTACATTTCATTTACTTTCTAACGGTATCAATCCGTTTGGGTTACAACAGTTGCGTCACATATTCGTACCATTATGTATTTAGTGATGTTTTTTCCGATATTACTAAGTTGTATTGCTTTTACCAGTGAAACGATTGATTGTGGGAACTAATTGATCTGATTTTGGAATGTGACCTTATAAATATGATAAATGAGCCAATTAGTCTCCAAGGAAGAACATTCTTCTTAATTTGACATGATTTCCGGAATTCATCGATTACATTAGGCTCTGTGGTAGCGCTTTACTTAAAAATTTAGATAAATAAGACTTTCCTTACTGTGGGACCAATCCTGGCCGTTAGCACGCGCTGAATAAATAGGATCATTTCCACAAACTACATTTCATTGACTTTCTAACGGGGTCAATCCGTTTGAGTTACAACGCTTGCGTCACATATTCGTACCAACATGTATTTAGTGATTTTCTTCCGATATTACTAAGTTGCATTGCTTTTAACAGTGAAACGATTGACTGTGGGATTTAATTGAACTGATTCTGGAATGTGACCTTATAAACGTGATAAATGAGCCAATTGGTGTCCAAAGAATAACATTCTTCTTAATTTGACATGATTGCTGGAATTAAGCGATTACATTAGTCTCTGTGGTAGCGCTTTATTTCAAAATTTAGATAAATAAGTCTTTTCTTACTGTGGGACCAATCCTGGCCGTTAGAACGCGCTAAATAAATAGGAACAGTTTCAAAGACTACATTTCATTGACTTTCTAGCAGTATAAGTCCATTTGAGTTTCAACGGTTGTGTCACATATTCGTACCAACATGATTTAGCGACAGTATTCAGATATTACTAGGTTGCATGGCTTTTAACAGTGAAAGGCTTGACTGTGGGACTTAACTGAACTGATTTTGGACTTTGACCTTCTAAATGTGATAAATGAGCCAATTTGACTACAAGAACTAACATTCTTCTTAATTTGACATGATTGCTGGAACTCAGCGATTACACTGGGCGCCGTGGAAGCGTTTTATTAAAAAATTAAGATAAATAAGTCATTTTTTACTGTGGGACCAAACCTAGCCGTTAGTTCGCGCTGACGAAATAGAGAAAGTTTCAAAAACTGCATTTCATTGACTTTCTAACGGTGTCAATCCGTTTGAGTTACAACGGTTGCGTCACATATTCGTACCATTATGTATTTAGTGATGTTTTTTCCGATATTACTAAGTTGTATTGCTTTTACCAGTAAAACGATTGATTGTGGGAATTAATTGATCTGATTCTGGAATGTGACCTTACAAATGTGATAAATGAGCCAATTGGTCTCCAAGTAATAACATTCTTCTTAATTTGACATGATTGCTGGAATTCAACGAATAAATTAGGCTCTGTGGTAGCGCTTTATTTAGAAATTTAGATAAATAAGACTTTTTTTACTGTGGGACCAATCATGGCCGTTAGCAGGCGCTGAATAAATAGGATCAGTTCCAAAGACTACATTACATTGACTTTCTAGCGGCATAATTCCGTTTGAATTACAACGGTTGCGTCACATATTCGTACCAACATGTATTTAGTGATTTTCTTCCGATATTACTAAGTTGCATTGCTTTTAACAGTGAAATGATTGACTGTGGGAATTAATAGAACTGATTCTGGTCTTTGACCTTATAAATATGATAAATGAGCCAATTAGTCTCCAAGGATTAACATTCTTCTTAATTTGACATGATTGCCGGAATTCATCGATTACATTAGGCTCTGTGGTAGCGCTTTATTTAAAAATTTAGATAAATAAGACGTTTCTTACTGTGGGACCAATCCTGGCCGTTAGCACGCGCTGAATAAATAGGATCATTTCCACAAACTACATTTCATTGACTTTCTAACGGGGTCAATCCGTTTGAGTTACAACGCTTGCGTCACATATTCGTACCAACATGTATTTAGTGATTTTCTTCCGATATTACTAAGTTGCATTGCTTTTAACAGTGAAACGATTGACTGTGGGATTTAATTGAACTGATTCTGGAATGTGACCTTATAAACGTGATAAATGAGCCAATTGGTCTCCAACGAATAACAATCTTCTTAATTTGACATGATTGGTGGAATTCAAGGATTACATTGGCCTCGGTGGTAGCGCTCTATTCAAAAATTTATATAAATAAGTCTTTCCTTACTGTTGGACCAATCCTGGCCATTAGCACGCGCTGAATCAATAGGAACAGTTCCAAAGACTACATTTCATTGAATTTCTAGCGGTATAAATCCGTTTGAGTTACAACGGTTGCGTCACATATTCGTACCAACATGTATTTAGCGATAGTATTCGGATATTACTAGGTTGCATCGCTTTTAACAGTGAAACGTTTGACTGTGGGACTTAATTGAACTGATTTTGGACTTTGACCTTATAAATGTGATAAATGAGGCAGTTTGACTACAAGAAGTAACATTCTTCTTAATTTGAGATGATTGCTGGAACTCAGCGATTACACTAGGCGCTGTGGTAGCGCTTTATTAAAGAAATAAGATAAATAAGTCATTTTTTTTCTGTGGGACAAATCCTAGTTTTTAGCTCGCGCTGAAGAAGTAGAGACAGTTTCAAAAACTACATTTCATTGACTTTCTAACGGTGTCAATCCGTTTGAGTTACAACTGTAGCGTCACTTATTCGTGCCAACATGTATTTAGTGATTTTCTTCCGATATTACTTAAATGTATTGCTTTTAACAGTGAAACGATTCACTGTGGGAATTAATAGAACTGATTCTGGACTGTGACCTTATAAATGTGATAAATGAGCCAATTGGTGTCCAAAGAATAACATTCTTCTTAATTTGACATGATTGCTGGAATTAAGCGATTACATTAGTCTCTGTGGTAGCGCTTTATTTCAAAATTTAGATAAATAAGTCTTTTCTTACTGTGGGATCAATCCTGGCCGTTAGAACGCGCTAAATAAATAGGAACAGTTCCAAAGACTACATTTCATTGAATTTCTAGCGGTATAAATCCGTTTGAGTTACAACGGTTGCGTCACATATTCGTACCAACATGTATTTAGCGATAGTATTCGGATATTACTAGGTTGCATCGCTTTTAACAGTGAAACGTTTGACTGTGGGACTTAATTGAACTGATTTTGGACTTTGACCTTATAAATGTGATAAATGAGGCAGTTTGACTACAAGAAGTAACATTCTTCTTAATTTGAGATGATTGCTGGAACTCAGCGATTACACTAGGCGCTGTGGTAGCGCTTTATTAAAGAAATAAGATAAATAAGTCATTTTTTTTCTGTGGGACAAATCCTAGTTTTTAGCTCGCGCTGAAGAAGTAGAGACAGTTTCAAAAACTACATTTCATTGACTTTCTAACGGTGTCAATCCGTTTGAGTTACAACTGTAGCGTCACTTATTCGTGCCAACATGTATTTAGTGATTTTCTTCCGATATTACTTAAATGTATTGCTTTTAACAGTGAAACGATTCACTGTGGGAATTAATAGAACTGATTCTGGACTGTGACCTTATAAATGTGATAAATGAGCCAATTGGTGTCCAAAGAATAACATTCTTCTTAATTTGACATGATTGCTGGAATTAAGCGATTACATTAGTCTCTGTGGTAGCGCTTTATTTCAAAATTTAGATAAATAAGTCTTTTCTTACTGTGGGATCAATCCTGGCCGTTAGAACGCGCTAAATAAATAGGAACAGTTCCAAAGACTACATTTCATTGACTTTCTAGCAGTATAAGTCCATTTGAGTTTCAACGGTTGTGTCACATATTCGTACCAACATGATTTAGCGACAGTATTCAGATATTACTAGGTTGCATGGCTTTTAACAGTGAAAGGCTTGACTGTGGGACTTAACTGAACTGATTTTGGACTTTGACCTTGTAAATATGATAAATGAGCCAGTTTGACTACAAGAAATAACATTCTTCTTAACTTGACATGATTTCTGGAACTCAGCGATTACACTGGGCGCTGTGGTAGCGCTTTATTAAAAAATTAAGATAAATAAGTCCTTTTTTACTGTGGGACTAATCCTAGCCGTTAGTTTGCGCTGAAGAAATAGAGACAGTTTCAAAAACTACATTTCATTGATTTTCTAACGGTGTCAATCCGTTTGAGTTACAACGGTTGCGTCACATATTCGTACCAACATGTATTTAGTGATTTTGTTCCGATATTAATAAGTTGCATTGCTTTTAACAGTGAAACGATTGACTGTGGGAAGGAATTGATCTGATTCTGGAATGTGACCTTATAAATCTGATAAATGAGCCAATTGGTGTCCAAAGAATAACATTCTTCTTAATTTGACATGATTGCTGGAATTAAGCGATTACATTAGTCTCTGTGGTAGCGCTTTATTTCAAAATTTAGATAAATAAGTCTTTTCTTACTGTGGGATCAATCCTGGCCGTTAGAACGCGCTAAATAAATAGGAACAGTTCCAAAGACTACATTTCATTGACTTTCTAGCAGTATAAGTCCATTTGAGTTTCAACGGTTGTGTCACATATTCGTACCAACATGATTTAGCGACAGTTTTCAGATATTACTAGGTTGCATGGCTTTTAACAGTGAAAGGCTTGACTGTGGGACTTAACTGAACTGATTTTGGACTTTGACCTTGTAAATATGATAAATGAGCCAGTTTGACTACAAGAAATAACATTCTTCTTAACTTGACATGATTTCTGGAACTCAGCGATTACACTGGGCGCTGTGGTAGCGCTTTATTAAAAAATTAAGATAAATAAGTCCTTTTTTACTGTGGGACTAATCCTAGCCGTTAGTTTGCGCTGAAGAAATAGAGACAGTTTCAAAAACTACATTTCATTGATTTTCTAACGGTGTCAATCCGTTTGAGTTACAACGGTTGCGTCACATATTCGTACCAACATGTCTTTAGTGATTTTGTTCCGATATTACTAAGTTGCATTGCTTTTAACAGTGAAACGATTGACTGTGGGAAGGAATTGATCTGATTCTGGAATGTAACCTTATAAATCTGATAAATGAGCCAATTGGTCTCCAAGGAATAACATTCCTCTTAATTTGACCTGATTGCTGGAATTCAGCCATTACATTAGTCTCTGTGGTAGCGCTTTATTTAAAAATTTAGATAAATAAGACTTTTCTTACTGTGGGACCAATCCTGGCCGTTAGCACGCGCTGATTAAATAGGATCAGTTCAAAAAACTACATTTCATTGACTTTCTAACGGGGTCAATCCGTTTGAGTTACAACGTTGCGTCATATAATCGTACCAACATGTATTTAGTGATTTTCTTCCGATATTACTAAGTTGCATTGCTTTTAACAGTGAAACGATTGACTGTGCGATTTAATTGAACTGATTCTGGAATGTGACCTTATAAACGTGATAAATGAGCCAATTGGTCTCCAACGAATAACATTCTTCTTAATTTGACATGATATCTGGAATCCAAGGATTACATTAGCCTCGGTGGTAGCGTTTTATTTAAAAATTTATATAAATAAGTCTTTCCTTACTGTGGAACCAATCCTGGCCGTTAGCACGCGCTGAATAAATAGGAACAGTTCCAAAGACTACATTTCATTGACTTTCTAGCGGTATAAATCCGTTTGAGTTACAACGGTTGCGTCACATATTCGTACCAACATGTATTTAGCGATAGTATTCGGATATTATTAGGTTGCATCGCTTTTAACAGTGAAACGACTGACTGTGGGATTTAATTGAACTGATTCTGGAATGTGACCTTATAAATGTGATAAATGAGCCAATTGGTCTCCAACGAATAACATTCTTCTTAATTTTACATGATTGCTGGAATTCAGGGATTATATTAGCCTCGGTGGTAGCGTTTTATTTAACAATTTAGATAAATAAGTCTTTCCTTACTGTGGGACCAATCCTGCCCGTTAGCACGCGCTGAATAAATAGGAACAGTTCCAAAGACTACATTTCATTTACTTTCTAGCGGCATAAATCCGTTTGAGTTACAACGGTTGCGTCACATATTCGTACCAACATGTATTTAGCGATAGTATTCGGATATTACTAGGTTGCATCGCTTTTAACTGTGAAACGTTTGACTGTGGGACTTAATTGAACTGATTGTGGAATTTGATATTATAAATGTGATAAATGAGCCAATTTGACTAGAACAACTAACATTCTTCTTAATTTGACATGACTTCTTGAACTCAGCGATTACACTGGGCGCCGTGGAAGCGTTTTATTAAAAATTTAAGATAAATAAGTCATTTTTTACTGTGGGACCAATCCTAGCCGTTATTTCGCGCTGACGAAATAGAAAAAGTTTCAAAAACTGCATTTCATTGACTTTCTAACGGTGTCAATCCGTTTGAGTTACAACGGTTGCGTCACATATTCGTACCAACATGTATGTAGCGATAGTATTCGGATATTACTAGGTTGCATCGCTTTTAACAGTGAAACGTTTGACTGTGGGACTTAATTGAACTGATTTTGGACTTTGACCTTATAAATGTGATAAATGAGGCAGTTTGACTACAAGAAGTAACATTCTTCTTAATTTGAGATGATTGCTGGAACTCAGCGATTACACTAGGCGCTGTGGTAGCGCTTTATTAAAGAAATAAGATAAATAAGTCATTTTTTTTCTGTGGGACAAATCCTAGTCGTTAGCTCGCGCTGAAGAAGTAGAGACAGTTTCAAAAACTACATTTCATTGACTTTCTAACGGTGTCAATCCGTTTGAGTTACAACTGTAGCGTCACATATTCGTGCCAACATGTATTTAGTGATTTTCTTCCGATATTACTAAAATGTATTGCTTTTAACAGTGAAACGATTCACTGTGGGAATTAATAGAACTGATTCTGGACTGTGACCTTATAAATATGATGAATGAGCCAATTAGTCTCCAAGGAAGAACATTCTTCTTAATTTGACATGATTGCCGGAATTCATCGATTACATTAGGCTCTGTGGTAGCGCTTTATTTAAAAATTTAGATAAATAAGACTTTCCTTACTGTGGGACCAATCCTGGCCGTTAGCACGCGCTGAATAAATAGGATCATTTCCACATTGACTTTCTAACAGGGTCAATCCGTTTGAGTTACAACGCTTGCGTCACATATTCGTACCAACATGTATTTAGTGATTTTCTTCCGATATTACTAAGTTGCATTGCTTTTAACAGTGAAACGATTGACTGTGGGATTTAATTGAACTGATTCTGGAATGTGACCTTATAAACGTGAAAAACGAGCCAATTGGTCTCCAACGAATAACAATCTTCTTAATTTGACATGATTGCTGGAATTCAAGGATTACATTAGCCTCGGTGGTAGCGCTCTATTCAAAAATTTATATAAATAAGTCTTTCCTTACTGTTGGACCAATCCTGGCCGTTAGCACGCGCTGAATCAATAGGAACAGTTCCAAAGACTACATTTCATTGAATTTCTAGCGGTAGAAATCCGTTTGAGTTACAACGGTTGCGTCACATATTCGTACCAACATGTATTTAGCGATAGTATTCGGATATTACTAGGTTGCATCGCTTTTAACAGTGAAACGTTTGACTGTGGGACTTAATTGAACTGATTTTGGACTTTGACCTTATAAATGTGATAAATGAGGCAGTTTGACTACAAGAAGTAACATTCTTCTTAATTTGAGATGATTGCTGGAACTCAGCGATTACACTAGGCGCTGTGGTAGCGCTTTATTAAAGAAATAAGATAAATAAGTCATTTTTTTTCTGTGGGACAAATCCTAGTCGTTAGCTCGCGCTGAAGAAGTAGAGACAGTTTCAAAAACTACATTTCATTGACTTTCTAACGGTGTCAATCCGTTTGAGTTACAACTGTAGCGTCACATATTCGTGCCAACATGTATTTAGTGATTTTCTTCCGATATTACTAAAATGTATTGCTTTTAACAGTGAAACGATTCATTGTGGGAATTAATAGAACTGATTCTGGACTGTGACCTTATAAATGTGATAAATGAGCCAATTGGTGTCCAAAGAATAACATTCTTCTTAATTTGACATGATTGCTGGAATTAAGCGATTACATTAGTCTCTGTGGTAGCGCTTTATTTCAAAATTTAGATAAATAAGTCTTTTCTTACTGTGGGACCAATCCTGGCCGTTAGAACGCGCTAAATAAATAGGAACAGTTCCAAAGACTACATTTCATTGACTTTCTAGCAGTATAAGTCCATTTGAGTTTCAACGGTTGTGTCACATATTCGTACCAACATGATTTAGCGACAGTATTCAGATATTACTAGGTTGCATGGCTTTTAACAGTGAAAGGCTTGACTGTGGGACTTAACTGAACTGATTTTGGACTTTGACCTTGTAAATATGATAAATGAGCCAGTTTGACTACAAGAAATAACATTCTTCTTAACTTGACATGATTTCTGGAACTCAGCGATTACACTGGGCGCTGTGGTAGCGCTTTATTAAAAAATTAAGATAAATAAGTCCTTTTTTACTATGGGACTAATCCTAGCCGTTAGTTTGCGCTGAAGAAATAGAGACAGTTTCAAAAACTACATTTCATTGATTTTCTAACGGTGTCAATCCGTTTGAGTTACAACGGTTGCGTCACATATTCGTACCAACATGTATTTAGTGATTTTGTTCCGATATTACTAAGTTGCATTGCTTTTAACAGTGAAACGATTGACTGTGGGAAGGAATTGATCTGATTCTGGAATGTGACCTTATAAATGTGATAAATGAGCCAATTGGTCTCCAAGGAATAACATTCCTCTTAATTTGACCCGATTGCTGGAATTCAGCCATTACATTAGTCTCTGTGGTAGCGCTTTATTTAAAAATTTAGATAAATAAGACTTTTCTTACTGTGGGACCAATCCTGGCCGTTAGCACGCGCTGATTAAATAGGATCAGTTCAAAAAACTACATTTCATTGACTTTCTAGCGGGGTCAATCCGTTTGAGTTACAACGTTGCGTCATATATTCGTACCAACATGTATTTAGTGATTTTCTTCCGATATTACTAAGTTGCATTGCTTTTAACAGTGAAGCGATTGACTGTGCGATTTAATTGAACTGATTCTGGAATGTGACCTTATAAACGTGATAAATGAGCCAATTGGTCTCCAACGAATAACATTCTTCTTAATTTGACATGATTTCTGGAATCCAAGGATTACATTAGCCTCGGTGGTAGCGTTTTATTTAACAATTTAGATAAATAAGTCTTTCCTTACTGTGGGACCAATCCTGCCCGTTAGCACGCGCTGATTAAATAGGATCAGTTCAAAAAACTACATTTCATTGACTTTCTAACGGGGTCAATCCGTGTGAGTTACAACGTTGCGTCATATATTCGTACCAACATGTATATAGTGATTTTCTTCCGATATTACTAAGTTGCATTGCTTTTAACAGTGAAACGATTGACTGTGCGATTTAATTGAACTGATTCTGGAATGTGACCTTATAAACGTGATAAATGAGCCAATTGCTCTCCAACGAATAACATTCTTCTTTATTTTACATGATTGCTGGAATTCAGGGATTATATTATCCTCGGTGGTAGCGTTTTATTTAACAATTTAGATAAATAAGTCTTTCCTTACTGTGGGACCAATCCTGCCCGTTAGCACGCGCTGAATAAATAGGAACAGTTCCAAAGACTGCATTTCATTTACTTTCTAGCGGCATAAATCCGTTTGAGTTACAACGGTCGCGTCACATATTCGTACCAACATGTATTTAGCGATAGTATTCGGATATTACTAGGTTGCATCGCTTTTAACTGTGAAACGTTTGACTGTGGGACTTAATTGAACTGATTGTGGAATTTGAAATTATAAATGTGATAAATGAGCCAATTTGACTACAACAACTAACATTCTTCTTAATTTGACATGACTTCTTGAACTCAGCGATTACACTGGGCGCCGTGGAAGCGTTTTATTAAAAAATTAAGATAAATAAGTCATTTTTTACTGTGGGACCAATCCTAGCCGTTATTTCGCGCTGACGAAATAGAGAAAGTTTCAAAAACTGCATTTCATCGAATTTCTAACGGTGTCAATCCGTTTGAGTTACAACGGTTGCGTCACATATTCGTACCAACATGTATTTAGCGATAGTATTCGGATATTACTAGGTTGCATCGCTTTTAACAGTGAAACGTTTGACTGTGGGACTTAATTGAACTGATTTTGGACTTTGACCTTATAAATGTGATAAATGAGGCAGTTTGACTACAAGAAGTAACATTCTTCTTAATTTGACATGATTGCTGGAACTCAGCGATTACACTGGGCGCTGTGGTAGCGCTTTATTAAAAAATTAAGTGAACAAGTCATTTTTTACTGTTGGACCAATCCTAGCCGTTAGCTCGCGCTGAAGAAATAAAGACAGTTTCAAAAATTACATTTCATTTACTTTCTAACGGTATCAATCCGTTTGGGTTACAACAGTTGCGTCACATATTCGTACGTACGTTCGTTGGTACGAATATGTGACGCAACTGTTGTAACCCAAACGGATTGATACCGTTAGAAAGTAAATGAAATGTAGTTTTTGAAACTGTCTCTATTTCTTCAGCGCGAGCTAACGGCTAGGATTGGTCCAACAGTAAAAAATGACTTGTTCACTTAATTTTTTAATAAAGCGCTACCACAGCGCCCAGTGTAATCGCTGAGTTCCAGCAATCATGTCAAATTAAGAAGAATGTTACTTCTTGTAGTCAAACTGCCTCATTTATCACATTTATAAGGTCAAAGTCCAGAATCAGTTCTATTAATTCCCACAGTGAATCGTTTCACTGTTAAAAGCAATACATTTTAGTAATATCGGAAGAAAATCACTAAATACATGTTGGCACGAATATGTGACGCTACAGTTGTAACTCAAACGGATTGACACCGTTAGAAAGTCAATGAAATGCAGTTTTTGAAACTTTCTCTATTTCGTCAGCGCGAACTAACGGCTAGGATTGGTACCACAGTAAAAAATGACTTATTTATCTTAGTTTTTTAATAAAACGCTTCCACGGCGCTTAGTGTAATCGCTGAGTTCAAGAAGTCATGTCAAATTAAGAAGAATGTTAGTTGTTGTAGTCAAATTGGCTTATTTATCACATTTATAATTTCAAATTCCACAATCAGTTCAATTAAGTCCCACAGTCAAACGTTTCACAGTTAAAAGCGATGCAACCTAGTAATATCCGAATACTATCGCTAAATACATGTTGGTACGAATATGTGACGCAACCGTTGTAACTCAAACGGATTTATGCCGCTAGAAAGTAAATGAAATGTAGTCTTTGGAACTGTTCCTATTTATTCAGCGCGTGCTAACGGGCAGGATTGGTCCCACAGTAAGGAAAGACTTATTTATCTAAATTGTTAAATAAAACGCTACCACCGAGGCTAATATAATCCCTGAATTCCAGCAATCATGTCAAATTAAGAAGAATGTTATTCGTTGGAGACCAATTGGCTCATTTATCACATTTATAAGGTCACATTCCAGAATCAGTTCAATTAAATCCCACAGTCAATCGTTTCACTGTTAAAAGCAATGCAACTTAGTAATATCGGAAGAAAATCACTAAATACATGTTAGTACGATTATGTGACGCAACCGTTGTAACTCAAACGGATTGACCCCGTTAGAAAGTCAATGAAATGTAGTTTTTGAAACTGTCTGTATTTCTTCAGCGCGAACTAACGGCTAGGATTGGTCCCACAGTAAAAATTGATTTATTTATCTAAATTTTGAAAAAAAGCGCTACCACAGGGCATAGTGTACACGCTGAATTCCAGCAATCATGTCGAATTAAGAAGAATGCTATTCCTTGGAGTCAAATTGGCTCATTTATCACATTTATAAGGTCAAAGGCCAAAATCAGTTCAATTAAGTCCCACAGTCAAGCGTTTCACTGTTAAAGGCGATGCAACCTAATAATATCCGAATACTATCGCTAAATACATGTTGGTACGAATATGTGACGCAACCGTTGTAACTCACACGGATTTATACCGCTAGAAAGTCAATGAAATGTAGTCTTTGGAACTGTTCCTATTTATTCAGCGCGTGCTAACGGCCAGGATTGGTCCCACAGTAAGGAAAGACTTATTTATATAAATTTTTAAATAAAGCGCTACCACCGAGGCTAATGTAATCCTTGGATTCCAGAAATCATGTCAAATTAAGAAGAATGTTATTCGTTGGAGACCAATTGGCTCATTTATGACGTTTATAAGGTCACATTCCAGAATCAGTTCAATTAAATCGCACAGTCAATCGTTTCACTGTTAAAAGCAATGCAACTTAGTAATATCGGAAGAAAATCACTAAATACATGTTGGTACGAATATATGACGCAACGTTGTAACTCAAACGGATTGACCCCGTTAGAAAGTCAATGAAATGTAGTTTTTTGAACTGATCCTATTTAATCAGCGCGTGCTAACGGCCAGGATTGGTCCCACAGTAAGAAAAGTCTTATTTATCTAAATTTTTAAATAAAGCGCTACCACAGAGACTAATGTAATGGCTGAATTCCAGCAATCGGGTCAAATTAAGAGGAATGTTATTCCTTGAACCCAATTGGCTCATTTATCACATTTATAAGGTCACATTCCAGAATCAGATCAATTCCTTCCCACAGTCAATCGTTTCACTGTTAAAAGCAATGCAACTTAGTAATATCGGAACAAAATCACTAAGTACATGTTGGTACGAATATGTGACGCCACCGTTGTAACTCAAACGGATTGACACCGTTAGAAAATCAATGAAATGTAGTTTTTGAAACTGTCTCTATTTCTTCAGCGCAAACTAACGGCTAGGATTAGTCCCACAGTAAAAAAGGACTTATTTATCTTAATTTTTTAATAAAGCGCTACCACAGCGCCCAGTGTAATCGCTGAGTTCCAGAAATCATGTCAAGTTAAGAAGAATGTTATTTCTTGTAGTCAAACTGGCTCATTTATCATATTTACAAGGTCAAAGTCTAAAATCAGTTCAGTTAAGTCCCACAGTCAAGCTTTTCACTGTTAAAAGCCATGCAACCTAGTAATATCTGAATACTGTCGCTAAATCATGTTGGTACGAATATGTGACACAACCGTTGAAACTCAAACGGACTTATACTGCTAGAAAGTCAATGAAATGTAGTCTTTGGAACTGTTCCTATTTATTCAGCGCGTTCTAACGGCCAGGATTGGTCCCACAGTAAGAAAAGACTTATTTATCTAAATTTTGAAATAAAGCGCTACCACAGAGACTAATGTAATCGCTTAATTCCAGCAATCATGTCAAATTAAGAAGAATGTTATTCTTTGGACACCAATTGGCTCATTTATCACATTTATAAGGTCACAGTCCAGAATCAGTTCTATTAATTCCCACAGTGAATCGTTTCACTGTTAAAAGCAATACATTTTAGTAATATCGGAAGAAAATCACTAAATACATGTTGGCACGAATATGTGACGCTACAGTTGTAACTCAAACGGATTGACACCGTTAGAAAGTCAATGAAATGCAGTTTTTGAAACTTTCTCTATTTCGTCAGCGCGAACTAACGGGTAGGATTGGTCCCACAGTAAAAAATGACTTATTTATCTTAGTTTTTTAATAAAACGCTTCCACGGCGCTTAGTGTAATCGCTGAGTTCAAGAAGTCATGTCAAATTAAGAAGAATGTTAGTTATTGTAGTCAAATTGGCTCATTTATCACATTTATAATTTCAAATTCCACAATCAGTTCAATTAAGTCCCACAGTCAAACGTTTCACAGTTAAAAGCGATGCAACCTAGTAATATCCGAATACTATCGCTAAATACATGTTGGTACGAATATGTGACGCAACCGTTGTAACTCAAACGGATTTATGCCGCTAGAAAGTAAATGAAATGTAGTCTTTGGAACTGTTCCTATTTATTCAGCGCGTGCTAACGGGCAGGATTGGTCCCACAGTAAGGAAAGACTTATTTATCTAAATTGTTAAATAAAACGCTACCACCGAGGCTAATATAATCCCTGAATTCCAGCAATCATGTCAAATTAAGAAGAATGTTATTCGTTGGAGACCAATTGGCTCATTTATCACATTTATAAGGTCACATTCCAGAATCAGTTCAATTAAATCCCACAGTCAATCGTTTCACTGTTAAAAGCAATGCAACTTAGTAATATCGGAAGAAAATCACTAAATACATGTTAGTACGAATATGTGACGCGAACCTTTGTAACTCAAACAGATTGACCCCGTTAGAGAGTCAATGAAATGTAGTTTTTGAAACTGTCTGTATTTCTTCAGCGCGAACTAACGGCTAGGATTGGTCCCACAGTAAAAATTGATTTATTTATCTAAATTTTGAAATAAAGCGCTACCACAGGGCATAGTGTACACGCTGAATTCCAGCAATCATGTCGAATTAAGAAGAATGTTATTCCTTGGAGTCAAATTGGCTCATTTATCACATTTATAAGGTCAAAGGCCAAAATCAGTTCAATTAAGTCCCACAGTCAAGCGTTTCACCGTTAAAGGCGATGCAACCTAATAATATCCGAATACTATCGCTAAATACATGTTGGTACGAATATGTGACGCAACCGTTGTAACTCAAACGGATTTATACCGCTAGAAAGTCAATGAAATGTAGTCTTTGGAACTGTTCCTATTTATTCAGCGCGTGCTAACGGCCAGGATTGGTCCCACAGTAAGGAAAGACTTATTTATATAAATTTTTAAATAAAGCGCTACCACCGAGGCTAATGTAATCCTTGGATTCCAGAAATCATGTCAAATTAAGAAGAATGTTATTCGTTGGAGACCAATTGGCTCATTTATCACGTTTATAAGGTCACATTCCAGAATCAGTTCAATTAAATCGCACAGTCAATCGTTTTACTGTTGAAAGCAATGCAACTTAGTAATATCGGAAGAAAATCACTAAATACATGTTGGTACGAATATATGACGCAACGTTGTAACTCAAACGGATTGACCCCGTTAGAAAGTCAATGAAATGTAGTTTTTTGAACTGATCCTATTTAATCAGCGCGTGCTATCGGCCAGGATTGGTCCCACAGTAAGAAAAGTCTTATTTATCTAAATTTTTAAATAAAGCGCTACCACAGAGACTAATGTAATGGCTGAATTCCAGCAATCGGGTCAAATTAAGAGGAATGTTATTCCTTGGAGACCAATTGGCTCATTTATCACATTTATAAGGTCACATTCCAGAATCAGATCAATTCCTTCCCACAGTCAATCGTTTCACTGTTAAAAGCAATGCAACTTAGTAATATCGGAACAAAATCACTAAATACATTTTGGTACGAATATGTGACGCCACCGTTGTAACTCAAACGGATTGACACCGTTAGAAAATCAATGAAATGTAGTTTTTGAAACTGTCTCTATTTCTTCAGCGCAAACTAACGGCTAGGATTAGTCCCACAGTAAAAAAGGACTTATTTATCTTAATTTTTTAATAAAGCGCTACCACAGCGCCCAGTGTAATCGCTGAGTTCCTGAAATCATGTCAAGTTAAGAAGAATGTTATTTCTTGTAGTCAAACTGGCTCATTTATCATATTTACAAGGTCAAAGTCCAAAATCAGTTCAGTTAAATCCCACAGTCAAGCCTTTCACTGTTAAAAGCCATGCAACCTAGTAATATCTGAATACTGTCGCTAAATCATGTTGGTACGAATATGTGACACAACCGTTGAAACTCAAACGGACTTATACTGCTAGAAAGTCAATGAAATGTAGTCTTTGGAACTGTTCCTATTTATTCAGCGCGTTCTAACGGCCAGGATTGGTCCCACAGTAAGGAAAGACTTATTTATCTAAATTTTGAAATAAAGCGCTACCACAGAGACTAATGTAATCGCTTAATTCCAGCAATCATGTCAACTTAAGAAGAATGTTATTCTTTGGACACCAATTGGCTCATTTATCACATTTATAAGGTCACAGTCCAGAATCAGTTCTATTAATTCCCACAGTGAATCGTTTCACTGTTAAAAGCAATACATTTTAGTAATATCGGAAGAAAATCACTAAATACATGTTGGCACGAATATGTGACGCTACAGTTGTAACTCAAACGGATTGACACCGTTAGAAAGTCAATGAAATGTAGTTTTTGAAACTGTCTCTACTTCTTCAGCGCGAGCTAACGACTAGGATTTGTCCCACAGAAAAAAAATGACTTATTTATCTTATTTCTTCAATAAAGCGCTACCACAGCGCCCAGTGTAATCGCTGAGTTCCAGCAATCATCTCAAATTAAGAAGAATGTTACTTCTTGTAGTCAAACTGCCTCATTTATCAAATTTATAAGGTCAAAGTCCAAAATCAGTTCAATTAAATCCCACAGTCAATCGTTTCACTGTTAAAAGCAATGCAACTTAGTAATATCGGAAGAAAATCACTAAATACATGTTGGTACGAATATGTGACGCAAGCGTTGTAACTCAAACGGATTGACCCCGTTAGAAAGTCAATGAAATGTAGTTTGTGGAAATGATCCTATTTATTCAGCGCGTGCTAACGGCCAGGATTGGTCCCACAGTAAGAAAAGTCTTATTTATCTAAATTTTTAAATAAAGCGCTACCACAGAGCCTAATGTAATCGATGAATTCCGGCAATCATGTCAAATTAAGAAGAATGTTATTCCTTGGAGACTAATTGGCTCATTTATTATATTTATAAGGTCAAAGTCCAGAATCAGTTCTATTAATTCCCACAGTCAATCATTTCACTGTTAAAAGCAATGCAACTTAGTAATATCGGAAGAAAATCACTTAATACATGTTGGTACGAATATGTGACGCAACCGTTGTAATTCAAACGGAATTATGCCGCTAGAAAGTCAATGTAATGTAGTCTTTGGAACTGATCCTATTTATTCAGCGCCTGCTAACCGCCATGATTGGTCCCACAGTAAAAAAAGTCTTATTTATCTAAATTTTTAAATAAAGCGCTACCACAGAGCCTAATTTAATCGTTGAATGCCAGCAATCATGTCAAATTAAAAAGAATGTTATTACTTGGAGACCAATTGGCTCATTTATCACATTTGTAAGGTCCCATTCCAGAATCAGATCAATTAATTCCCACAATCAATCGTTTCACTGGTAAAAGCAATACAACTTAGTAATATCGGAAAAAAATCACTAAATACATAATGGTACGAATATGTGACGCAACCGTTGTAACTCAAACGGATTGACACCGTTAGAAAGTCAATAAAATGTAGTTTTTGAAACTTTCTCTATTTCTTCAGCGCGAACTAACGGCTAGGATTGGTCCCAAAGTAAAAAATGACTTATTTATCTTAATTTTTTAATAAAACGCTTCCACGGCGCCCAGTGTAATCGCTGAGTTCAAGAAGTCATGTCAAATTAAGAAGAATGTTAGTTCTTGTAGTCAAATTGGCTCATTTATCACATTTATAATTTCAAATTCCACAATCAGTTCAATTAAGTCCCACAGTCAAACGTTTCACAGTTAAAAGCGATGCAACCTAGTAATATCCGAATACTATCGCTAAATACATGTTGGTACGAATATGTGACGCAACCGTTGTAACTCAAACGGATTTATGCCGCTAGAAAGTAAATGAAATGTAGTCTTTGGAACTGTTCCTATTTATTCAGCGCGTGCTAACGGCCAGGATTGGTCCCACAGTAAGGAAAGACTTATTTATCTAAATTGTTAAATAAAACGCTACCACCGAGGCTAATATAATCCCTGAATTCCAGCAATCATGTCTAACTAAGAAGAATGTTATTCGTTGGAGACCAATTGGCTCATTTATCACATTTATAAGGTCACATTCCAGAATCAGTTCAATTAAATCCCACAGTCAATCGTTTCACTGTTAAAAGCAATGCAACTTAGTAATATCGGAAGAAAATCACTAAGTACATGTTAGTACGAATATGTGACGAAACCGTTGTAACTCAAACGGATTGACCCCGTTAGAAAGTCAATGAAATGTAGTTTTTGAAACTTTCTGTATTTCTTCAGCGCGAACTAACGGCTAGGATTGGTCCCACAGTAAAAATTGATTTATTTATCTATATTTTGAAATAAAGCTCTACCACAGGGCCTAGTGTACACGCTGAATTCCAGCAATCATGTCGAATTAAGAAGAATGTTATTCCTTGGAGTCAAATTGGCTCATTTATCACATTTATAAGGTCAAAGGCCAAAATCAGTTCAATTAAGTCCCACAGTCAAGCGTTTCACTGTTAAAGGCGATGCAACCTAATAATATCCGAATACTATCGCTAAATACATGTTGGTACGAATATGTGACGCAACCGTTGTAACTCAAACGGATTTATACCGCTAGAAAGTCAATGAAATGTAGTCTTTGGAACTGTTCCTATTTATTCAGCGCGTGCTAACGGCCGGGATTGGTCCCACAGTAAGGAAAGACTAATTTATATAAATTTTTAAATAAAGCGCTACTACCGAGGCTAATGTAATTCTTGGATTCCAGCAATCATGTCAAATTAAGAAGAATGTTATTCGTTGGGGACCAATTGGCTCATTTATCACGTTTATAAGGTCACATTCCAGAATCAGATCAATTCCTTCCCACAGTCAATCGTTTCACTGTTAAAAGCAATACAACTTAGTAATATCGGAACAAAATCACTAAATACATGTTGGTACGAATATGTGACGCAACCGTTGTAACTCAAACGGATTGACACCGTTAGAAAATCAATGAAATGTAGTTTTTGAAACTTTCTCTATTTCTTCAGCGCAAATTAACGGCTAGGATTAGCCCCACAGTAAAAAATGGCTTATTTATCTTAATTTTTTTATAAAGCGCTACCACAGCGCCCAGTGTAATCGCTGAGTTCCAGAAATCATGTCAAGTTAAGAAGAATGTTATTTCTTGTAGTCAAACTGGCTCATTTATCATATTTACAAGGTCAAAGTCCAAAATCAGTTCAGTTAAGTCCCACAGTCAAGCCTTTCACTGTTAAAAGCCATGCAACCTAGTAATATCTGAATACTGTCGCTAAATCATGTTGGTACGAATATGTGACACAACCGTTGTAACTCAAACGGACTTATAGCGCTAGAAAATCAATGAAATGTAGTCTTTGGAACTGTTCCTATTGATTCAGCGCGTGCTAACGGCCAGGATTGGTCCAACAGTAAGGAAAGACTTATTTATATAAATTTTTGAATAGAGCGCTACCACCGAGGCTAATGTAATCGCTGAGTTCCACCAATCATGTCAAATTAAGAAGAATGTTATTCCTTGGAGTCCAATTGGTTCATTTATCACATTTATAAGGTCACAGTCCAGAATCAGTTCATTTAATTCCCACAGTTAATCGATTCACTGTTAAAAGCCATCCAGCCTAGTAATATCCGAATACTATCGCTAAATACATGTTGGTACGAATATGTGACGCAACCGTTGTAACTCAAACGGATTTATAACACTAAAAAGTCAATGAAATGTAGTCTTTGAAACTGTTCTTATTTATTCAGCGAGTGCTAACGGCCAGGATTGGTCCCACAGTAAGAAAAGTCTTATTTATATAAAATTTTAAATAACTACCACAGAGCCTAATGTAATCGCTGAATTCCAGCAATCATGTCAAATTAAGAAAAATGTTATTGCTTGGAGACCAATTGGCTCATTTATCACATTTATGAGGTCACAGTCCAGAATCTGTTCAATTAATTCCCACAGTCAATCGTTTCACTGTTAAAAGCAATACAACTTAGTAATATCGGAAAAAGAACACTAAATACATGTTGGTTCGAATATGTGACGCAAACGTTGTAACTCAAACGGATTGACACCGTTAGAAAATCAATAAAATGTAGTTTTTGAATCTGTCTCTATTTGTGCAACGCGAACTAACGGCTAGGATTGGTCCCACAGTAAAAAATGACTTATTTATCTTAATTTTTTAATAAAGCGCTACCACAGCGCCCAGTGTAATCGCTAAGTTCCAGCAATCATGTCAAATTAAGAAGAATGTTAGTTCTTGTAATCAAACTGGCTCATTTATCACATTTATAAGGTCAAAGTCCAAAATCAGTTCAATTAAGTCCCACAGTCAAACGTTTCACTGTTAAAAGCGATGCAAGCTAGTAATATCCGAATACTATCGCTAAATACATGTTGGTACGAATATGTGACGCAACCGTTGTAACGCAAACGGATTTATGCAGCTTGAAAGTCAATGTAATGTAGTCTTTGGAACTGATCCTATTTATTCAGCGCATGCTAACGGCCAGGATTAGTCCCACAATAAGAAAAGTCTTATTTATCTAAATTTTTAAATAAAGCGCTACTACAGAGCCTAATGTAATCGCTGAATTCCAGCACTCACGTCAAATTAAGAAGAAAGTTATTCGTTGGAGACCAATTGGCTCATTTATCACATTTATGAGGTCACAGTCCAGAATCAGTTCAATTAATTCCCACAGTCAATCGTTTCACTGTTAAAAGCGATACAACATGGTAATATCGGAAAAAGAACACTAAATACATGTTGGTTCGAATATGTGACGCAAACGTTGTAACTCAAACGGATTGAAAACGTTAGAAAATCAATGAAATATAGTTTTTGAATCTGTCTCTATTTGTTCAACGCGAACTAACGGCTAGGATTGGTCCCACAGTAAAAAATGACTTATTTATCTTAATTTTTTAATAAAGCGCTACCACAGCGCCCAGTGTAATCGCTGAGTTCCACCAATCATGTCAAATTAAGAAGAATGTTATTCCTTGAAGTCCAATTGGTTCATTTATCACATTTATAAGGTCAAAGTCCAGAATCAGTTCAATTAATTCCCACAGTCAATCGATTCACTGTTAAAAGCGATCCAGCCTAGTAATATCCGAATACTATCGCTAAATACATGTTGGTACGAATATGTGACGCAACCGCTGTAACTCAAACGGATTTATAACACTAAAAAGTCAATGAAATGTAGTCTTTGAAACTGTTCTTATTTATTCAGCGAGTGCTAACGGCCAGGATTGGTCCCACAGTAAGAAAAGTCTTATTTATATAAAATTTTAAATAACTACCACAGAGCCTAATGTAATCGCTGAATTCCAGCAATCATGTCAAATTAAGAAGAATGTAATTGCTTGGAGACCAATTAGCTCATTTATCACATTTATAAAGTCACAGTCCAGAACCAGTTCAATTAATTCCCACAGTCAATCGATTCACTGTTAAAAGCAATACAACTTTGTAATATTGGAAAAAATCACTAAATACATGTTGGTACGAATATGTGACGCAACCGTTGTAACTCAAACGGATTGACACCGTTGGAAAGTCAATGAAATGCAGTTTTTGCAACTGTCTCTATTTCTTCAGCGCGAACTAACGGCTAGGATTGGTCCCACAGTAAAGAATGACTTATTTTCTTAATTTTTTTAACAAAGCGCTACCACAGCGCCCAGTGTAATCGCTGAGTTCCAGCAATCATGTCAAATTAAGAAGAATGTTATTTGTTGTAGTCGAATTGGCTCATTTATCACATTTATAATGTCAAAGTCCAAAATCAGTTCAATTAAGTCCCACAGTCAATCGTTTCACTGTTAAAAGCAATATAACTTAGTAATATTGGAAGAAAATCACTAAATACGTATTGGTACGAATATGTGACGCAACCGTTATAACTCAAACGGATTTATGCCGATAGAAAGTCAATAAAATGTAGTTTTTGATACAGTCTCTATTTCTTCAATGCGCAATAACGGCTAGGATTGGTCCCACAGTAAAAAATGACTTATTTATCTGAATTTGTTAATAAAGCGCCACCATAGCGCCCAGTGTAATCGCTGAGTTCCAACAATCATGTCAAATTAAGAAGAATGTTATTTCTTGTAGTCAAACTGGCTCATTTATCACATTTATCAGGTCAAAGTCCAAAATCAGTTCAATTATGTCCCACAGTCAAACGTTTCACTGTTAAAATCGATGCAAACTAGTAATATCCGAATACTATCGCTAAATACATGTTGTTTTAAATATGTGACGCAACCGTTGTAACTCAAACGGATTTATACTCGTCGACGTTAAGGCGCGTTCTTGCGGCCCCTCGTTATTTTAACTCGCTTAATTTTATTTACGGCTTTGGCGAGTAATATTCTAACGCGCTATCTGGTCCGTAGATTTAATTAATTACAAAGTAGCGTGGCACGCCACCATTAATACATTGATTTCATTTGGCTTCTTTACTTGTCCTGATTTGTGTCAAGTTTGGTTGGAGAAAGAATTGTTAGAAGAAAGAAGAAGGCTAACAAGTGTAAGTTGTTTTCACTCCAATACGGTGCTATATTGTCAGGAACAAAATTATATTCATAATATAATAAACTTTTGGAGATTTCTAGCCGCTTTAGCTAGCTATACTCCACTCCTGCCCCACCAAGATTGGTTAAAAATAGAAGAGTTTATCTAAGAATTTTTATGTTGTTATTCGAACTCTTTTCACAAAAATATTCTTGTTTTTTCTTGTTTTTTCTAAATCATACTCTACCAAAACCAAAATCTCTAGCTATACTAACTAAAACTAATGTTAAAAAAATTATAAAATTTTTGCCTTTCGTACACTAAAAAATTATATATTGACTAACTCTGTAAGCCACATAGCAATGTGTTTTTATGTATATATATATATATCAAATTGAGATACTTCTTTAGTCAAAATATCCATAAATACATTTAGGAACTAAATTAAATTTAGAAAATATTTTAAATATTTATATAACGATAATCGTATATGATAACCATAACTGTATAAAATAACTAATAACTGTAGAAACTTAAACTAATCTGAACTACATTCACATTTAACTAGCTTAAAAGTTTATAATACAGCCTTTTTAACAAAAGTTTTTTCTCATTTTCTTCCTTAATTTAACTGTTGTTTATGTATGGGAGCATGTGATCGCAAAACAAAATATAAATTTCAGTCGTTAAACAAGTTTGCCAACGTGAAATCAATTAAATTACAAAATCTGTAATACTTCTCAACTTTTCCAAATCACTACAGTTTATCGAAAACATTTTCCCTATATTTTCAAATGTTAATGTTTTACTAAAAACTATTAACATTAACATTAAACTATTATTAAAGTATACTTTATAATATAAAAACTTCTATTTACAACACTTTCAGTTCAAATTTGACTTTAACCTTATTGTAAAATCAAAAAAGTTCTTTTTTAAAGCTTTACAATAACGTAAGACCTTTATTGTTTCTTTGTATTTTTTTGTCTCTTCGTCTTTTTCCGGGACTAATTTTACACTGTGTTTGGTATCTTGCAAAGCGGTAAATTCTAGATCTTTTAATTCTTCCATTTTTGTTCTTTCTGCAATTTTCACTTTGACTTCAACTTCTGCCACACACAATTTATAGTTTTCTGTCAATTCTTTTGTTTTTCCAGACTTCATACGTTTGCGCAATCGATCATACTCGTAACCAAGAGCTATATCACCAAGTATTGATTTTAGCATTCTTGCTGTGTTACCAATCTCTTTCTCAGTTTGAGGAACATTCATTGGTTTTCTTTTAATTTTAAACAAAGAATCACCCTTATCTACTGTATTATTGGGAGCGAAATGTGGGAGTATAGTAGGAAAAATAGCTTTATTTGAAATAGGTGTCGATGTTACAGGTGCAAATTTTTTCGAACATGGTGTCGAAGGTACAACGGGTGGAAACAATGGTGTAGTAGGTGCCACGAAATTGGTAACAGGTGATACTGAGATACTGGTTGACATGAATTCCTTCTTTTCATTCATACTGTATTCGAAATGTTTTAAATTATCCAAGAATACCGTGGTGTTTTCTTTAGTTACTTTGAAGGCTGGGATAATTTCAGTATTTTTTCAAGCAATCAACCCATAACCTGGACAAAAATTAAAATTACAAAATATTGTAAATTTGAAAATTTAAGTATTAAAGGTGTATTTTTAAATTCAAATTTGTGAACTGTAAAACTTTTTGTAACTAGGTAGACAAAGATATAATTTACCCTTAGATATATGTGGTAATTAAGGTGTATTTTAAGATATATACATTACTTTTTCAGGTAATCCTCTTCCTGATTCAATGTCCACGATCGGAAATGATGCAACTTCAATGTGCTGTCTAATGGTAATTTTTCTTCATTTTTTATGAAAATACCTGTTGGTGTTTCTTCCCACCACTTGTGACTGTCCAAAATGAAGTCAGCGATACGTTTAAGATATGTTTCGTGATTTCTTGGGTATTCTTTTATCCAGTCAAATGGGATCAGTGTGTCTAAAAAATGACAATAGGTACATAAATTTTAATTCAATATTAGCAAGAAAATCTTAATTTGTCCTTAAGAATAACTAAATTTCCTAATTTTTACATCAAATTTGTCCAATATTTGTTTAATTATAGATTATAGATACTAGTCGATAAGGCACGTGGAAAAATCCACTGAGGAGGCAGGATAAAAATGAAAAAGAAGCGTTAAAATTGTTTTAACGTCAAAGTTTGGTAAATTACAGAACAAAATTATAAGCGATGTTTTATAGAATTTGTTAAAGAAAATTGTAAGGAATATAATCCTCTTTGTAAAAGTCACGGACAGACACACAGAAGCTCCGTATTATTATAAGATATGAATTATATAGGTTACATTTTTGCAAAATGTTTTCCAAGGCACTGAATGAAAATTAATACCTGTCATTGCATTACTAATTGGTTTGTACAATTCCTTGAATTCTTTTTCTTCTCTTTCTTCCAGCTCAATACCCTCATTTAACTTTTCTGCTGCTTGCAATTGAATTATCGCATTGGCTATAATGTTATCACCATGATTGTTAGATGTTAACTTAGTGAAGGTTTTCAATGGATTGAACATGGCTTCCTCCTTCTCAGTATTAGCTGTACGCCCAGAGATCAATCGTAATTGAGTAGAGGAATGACGCATTAAGGAGTGGTAGTAAACACCAAAGAATTTCCGTGACGTCAATGACTTCAAGCTACCCGTTATATAGATTTTAGTCAGCATTGAGTGAATATGTGTTGCATTAATCAATCTCAATATGACTGGAGTGCTTCGTTCTTTATCAGGAAGGTATAAAATTTCCTGTATTTCACATAGAGTTGTCAACATTTTCACAGCAAAAGTATCTTCCAAATTTTTTATAGCCCAATTTGTGGCTATCAATAAGCTTCTTCTATAGTCACTAGAATTTTTAGCCTCTTTGTTGTTGAACGAACTATCAATAATTTTAATTAGCTCTTGCTTTTTGTCAATGTGGTGTGGAAGTTCATTGTATATGTTTTTTATGTAATTGGATATGTCGTGTAATGGTTCATTGTTTAATACTTCGTATTTTCCAAGGTTCACTTCCTCCAGTGTATTGTTAATGTTCTCAAACATTAATGCTGGTAATCGTTGTTTACCATGGACACTTTCAAGTAAAAGGGATTGTAGCTCTTTAAGTGTTGTGGAGCACGAGAATTGTATTTTTCTTTGGTGAAGCTCATGAATTAGTTGATCTTTTTTTAAGTTCTGGAAAACTTTCACCTTGCCATCATGGAGTGCATCGGTGGCACGCATTGTCATCTTCACCTGAGTCATTCTATCATGCAGTGATAAATGATCCAAGTTGTATGAATGGACCATACTGCTTGCACAATCAGCATGAATTCCACAAGAGTGACAGTAAAAATTTCCGCCCTTTTTGTTGCCCTGCTTCAAAAGCAGCCGCTGGACTATCACCCTTGAAAATTCTCATAACATCAGTGATGTTGAATTCTTTTTCAACTGGTGATGTTATCTTCAAAATATCTTCCAGTCGATCACTACTGTATAGCAGCTGCTGGTCATTAGAAGGACATCTAGCTAACAGGTAAAACTCTGGCTTCTCTACTGTAGCTTGAATGTTGACCTTTTTGTTAGTCTTTTTCATGTATTCCTCATCTGTATAAAACAGTGCTGGGTCATACATGCATGAAACTAACATTAGAAGGTGACTATGACTGGCAAGAGATGAACCATCATGCCAACACATCAAGTGCCTTGTTCTTTCTATCTCCTGAACCTTTTTAATAATGTCTTCAAGACTGACCAGCTTGTCAAACTCATTTACACTTTTTAGAAAATTAATTAGTTCTTCTATTTCCATTCCGTACAATTGTTCATCAGTGTGAAGCCTCATATATTGCCTATGCTTTCTTAGCATGTCACGTCTGATATCTGACAGTTCCATTTTTCTACCCAAGATTTCTACAGTTTTTTCAACAACTTTATTGTTTCGAAGTACAACTTTTTCAAACTTTTGAGGCACAATGAGGTGACCTAAGTTGTAATCTCCACTGGCAATTTTTTCTTTTAATTTTTCAGTTACTTGTTGATTCGCAACTTCTACGGGTATCGACAGATCATTGAAGTTTGGAACGTTCAACCTGAAGAGAATGTTGTACATAAATATTACCAAAGTTGGGACGAGGTTTTGTTAAAAAGAAAACAATTAGTAAGTAGATATACCTTCGTTTTTTCCTTCTAATTCTTGTGAAACTATCATTAATATCATTAGCAGTAACACAGCAGCGGAATCTGTTAATGTTGCAACCACATAACGTCAGCAGTTCTTTCATTATCTGCCCATATATAATCATTTAAGCCTAAGTACACGTTTTTTTAAAAGAACACTAAAATGTTCTTAACATACCATTTTTGCTTTTTAAATTGTACCGTCTTGCCAAATCAGTGAAATTTATTTTAAATTCATCTGGATATTTGTTAATTTCAGTTATACAATCTTGTTGCTCCCATGTGTACTGCTGGAGATCACCAGTATGTGAATGTGGTCTTTTCATACCCTAGAAATATGTTCAAAACAGATGACAAGCTGTGATCATTAAATAACATGGATTTTAGTATAAGTGTAAGTCCTTGGAGACCAATTGGCTCATTTATCACATTTATAAAGTCACAGTCCAGAATCAGTTCAATTAATTCCCACAGTCAATCGTTTCACTGTTAAAAGCAATACAACTTAGTAATATTGGAAAAAATCACTAAATACATGTTGGTACGAATATGTGACGCAATCGTTGTAACTCAAACGGATTGACACCGTTAGAAAGTCAATGAAATGCAGTTTTTGCAACTGTCTCTGTTTCTTCAGCGCGTGCTAACGGCCAGGATTGGTCCCACAGTAAAGAATGACTTATTTATCTTAATTTTTTAACAAAGCGCTACCACAGCGCCCAGTGTAATCGCTGAGTTCCAGCAATGATGTCAAATTAAAAAGACTGTTACTTCTTGTAGTCAAATTGGCTCATTTATCACATTTATAATGTAAAAGTCCAGAATCAGTTCAATTAATTCCCACAGTCAATCGTTTCACTGTTAAAAGCAATACAACTTAGTAATATTGGAAAAAATTACTAAATACATGTTGGTACGAATATGTGACGCAACCGTTCTAACTCAAACGAATTGACACAGTTAGAAAGTCAATGAAATGCAGTTTTTGCAACTGTCTCTATTTCTTCAGCGCGAACTAACGGCTAGGATTGGTCCCACAGTAAAGAATGACTTATTTATCTTAATTTTTTTAACAAAGCGCTACCACAGCGCCCAGTGTAATCGCTGAGTTCCAGCAATCATGTCAAATTAAGAAGACTGTTATTTCTTGTAGTTAAACTGGCTCATTTACCACCTTTATAAGGTCAAAGTCCAAGAGCAGTTCAATTAAATCCCCCAGTCAAACGTTTCACTGTTAAAAGCGATGCAACCTAGTAATATCCGAATACTATCGCTAAATACATGTTGGTACGAGTATGTGACGCAACCGTTGTAACTCAAAGGATTTGTGCCGCTAAAAAGTCAATGAAATGTAGTCTTTGAAACTGTTCTTATTTATTCTGCGCGACTTATTTATCTAAGTTTTTAAGTAAAGCGCTACGACATAGCCTAATGTAATCGCTGAATTCCAGCACTCACGTCATATTAAGAAGAAAGTTATTCCTTGGAGACCAATTGGCTCATTTATGACATTCATAAAGTCCCAGTCCAGAATCAGTTCAATTAATTCCCACAGTCAATCGTTTTACTGTTTAAAGCAATACAACTTAGTAATATTGGAAGAAAATCACTAAATACATGTTGGTACGAATATGTGCCGCAACCGTTGTAACTCAAACGGATTGACACCGTTAGAAAGTCAATGAAATGTAGTTTTTAAAACTGTCTCTATTTCTTCAGCGCGAACTAACGGCTAGGATTGGTCCCACAGTAAAGAATGACTTATTTATCTTAATTATTTTAACAAAGCGCTAACACAGCGCCCAGTGTAATCGCTGAGTCCCAGCAATCATGTCAAATTAAGAAGACTGTTATTTCTTGTAGTCAAACTGGCTCATTTATCACCTTTATAAGGTCAAAGTCCAAGAGCAGTTCAATTAATTCCCACAGCCTTCGTTTCACTGTTAAAAGCAATACAACTTAGTAATGTCGGAAGAAAATCACTAAATACATGTTGGTACGAGTATGTGACGCAACCGTTGTAACTCAAACGGATTTATACCGCTAGAAAGTCAATAAAATGTAGTCTTTGAAACTGTTCCTATTTATTCAGCGCGTGCTAACGGCCAGGATTGGTCCCACAGTAAGAAAAAACTTATTTATATATTTTTTTAATAAGGCGCTACCACAGAGCCTAATGTAATCGCTGAATTCCAGCACTCACGTCAAATTAAAAAGAAAGTTATTCCTTGGAGACCAATTGGCTCATTTATGACATTTATAAAGTCACAGTCCAGAATCAGCTCAATTAATTCCCACAGACAATCGTTTCACTGTTAAAAGCAATGCAACTTAGTAATATTGGAAAAAATCACGAAATTCATGTTGGTACGAATATGTGACGCAACCGTTGTAACTCAAACAGATTGACACCGTTAGAAAGTCAATGAAATGTAGTTTTTGAAACTGTCTCTATTTCTTCAGCGCGAACTAACGGCTAGGATTGGTCTCACAGTAAAGAATGACTTATTTATCTTAATTTTTTTAACAAAGCGCTACTACAGCGACCAGTGTAATCGCTGAGTTCCAGCAATCATGTCAAGTTAAGAAGACTGTTATTTCTTGTAGTCAAACTGGCTCATTTATCACCTTTATAAGGTCAAAGTCCAAGAGCAGTTCAATTAAATCCCCCAGTCAAACGTTTCACTGTTAAAAACGATGCAACCTAGTAATATCCGAATACTATCGCTAAATTCCTGTTGGTACGAATATGTGACGCAACCGTTGTAACTCAAACGGAATTATACCGCTAAAAAGTCAATGAAATGTAGTCTTTGAAACTGTTCCTATATATTCTGCGCGACTTATTTATCTAAGGTTTTAAATAAAACGCTACGACATAGCCTAATGTAATAGCTGAATTCCAGCAATCATGTCAAATTAAGAAGAATGTTATTCCTTGGAGACCAATTGGCTCATTTATCACATTAAAAAGGTCACAGTCCAAAGACAGCTCAATTAATTCCCACAGTCAATCGTTTCACTGTTAAAAGCAATACAACTTAGTAATATCGGAAGAAAATCACTAAATACATGTTGGTACGAATATGTGACGCAACCGTTGTAACTGAAACGGTATGACACCGTTAGAAAGTCAATGAAATGTAGTCTTTGAAACTGTTCTTATTTATTCAGCGAGTGCTAACGGCCAGGATTGGTCCCACAGTAAGAAAAGACTTATTTATCTAAATTTTTTAATAAAGCGCTACCACAGAGCCTAAGGTAATTGCTGAATTCCAGCACTCACGTCAAATTAAGAAGAAATTTATTCCTTGGAGACCAATTGGCTCATTTATCACACTTATAAAGTCACAGTCCAGAATCAGTTCAATTAATTCCCACAGCCAATCGTTTCACTATTAAAAGCAATACAACTTAGTAATATTGGAAGAAAATCACTAAATACATGTTGGTACGAATATGTGAGGCAACCGTTGAAACTCAAACGGATTTTTGCCGCTAGAAAATCAATAAAATGTAGTTTTTGAAACAGTCTCTAATTCCTCAATGCGCGATAACGGCTAGGATTGGTCCCACAGTAAAAAATGACTTATTTATCTGAATTTTTTAATAAAGCGCTACCATAGCGCCCAGTGTAATCGCTGAGTACCAGCAATCATGTCGAATTAAGAAGAATGTTATTTCTTGTAGTCATTTATACCGCTAGAAAGTCAATGAAATGTTAATAGCAATACAACTTAGTAATATTGGAAGAAAATCACTAAATACATGTTGGTACGAATATGTGACGCAACCGTTGTAACTCAAACGGATTTATGCCGCTAGAAAGTCAATGAAATGTAGTTTTTGAAACAGTCTCTATTTCTTCAATGCGCGATAACGGCTAGGATTGGTCCTACAGTAAAAAATGACTTATTTATCTGAATTTTTTAATAAAGCGCTACCATAGCGCCCAGTGTAATCGGTGAGTTCCAGCAATCATGTCAAAATAAGAAGAATGTTATTTCTTGTAGTCAAACTGGCTCATTTATCACCTTTATAAGGTCAAAGTCCAAGAGCAGTTCAATTAATTCCCACAGCCTTCGTTTCACTGTTAAAAGCAATACAACTTAGTAATGTCGGAAGAAAATCACTAAATACATGTTGGTACGAATATGTGAGGCAACCGTTGAAACTCAAACGGATTTTTGCCGCTAGAAAATCAATAAAATGTAGTTTTTGAAACAGTCTCTAATTCCTCAATGCGCGATAACGGCTAGGATTGGTCCCACAGTAAAAAATGACTTATTTATCTGAATTTTTTAATAAAGCGCTACCATAGCGCCCAGTGTAATCGCTGAGTACCAGCAATCATGTCGAATTAAGAAGAATGTTATTTCTTGTAGTCATTTATACCGCTAGAAAGTCAATGAAATGTTAATAGCAATACAACTTAGTAATATTGGAAGAAAATCACTAAATACATGTTGGTACGAATATGTGACGCAACTGTTGTAACTCAAACGGATTTATGCCGCTAGAAAGTCAATGAAATGTAGTTTTTGAAACAGTCTCTATTTCTTCAATGCGCGATAACGGCTAGGATTGGTCCTACAGTAAAAAATGACTTATTTATCTGAATTTTTTAATAAAGCGCTACCATAGCGCCCAGTGTAATCGGTGAGTTCCAGCAATCATGTCAAAATAAGAAGAATGTTATTTCTTGTAGTCAAACTGGCTCATTTATCACATTTATAAGGCCAAAGTCCAAAATCAGTTCAATTATGTCCCACAGTCAAACGTTTCAATGTTAAAATCGATGCAAACTGGTAATATCCGAATGCTATCGCTAAATACATGTTGGTACAAATATGTGACGCAACCGTTGTAACTCAAACGGATTTATACCGCTAGAATGTCAATGAAATGTAGTCTTTGTAACTGTTCCTATTTATTCAGCGCGTGCTAACGGCCAGGATTGGTCCTACAGTAAGAAAAGACTTATTTCTCTAAGTTTTTAAATAAAGCGCTACGACAGAGCCTAATGTAATCGCTGAATTCCAGCACTCACGTCAAGTTAAAAAGAAAGTTATTCCTTTGAAACCAATTGGCTTATTTATCACATTTATAAAGTCACAGTCCAGAATCAGTTCAATTAATTCCCACAGTCAATCGTTTCACTGTTAAAAGCAATACAACTTAGAAATATTGGAAAAAATCACTAAATACATGTTGGTACGAATATGTGACGCAACCCTTGCAACTCAAACGGATTCACATCGTTAGAAAGTCAATGAATTGTAGTTTTTGAAACAGTCTCTATTTCTTCAATGCGCGATAACGGCTAGGATTGGTCCCACAGTAAAAAATGACTTATTTATCTGAATTTTTTAATAAAGCGCTACCATAGCGCCCAGTGTAATCGGTGAGTTCCAGCAATCATGTCAAAATAAGAAGAATGTTATTTCTTGTAGTCAAACTGGCTCATTTATCACATTTATAAGGCCAAAGTCCAAAATCAGTTCAATTATGTCCCACAGTCAAACGTTTCAATGTTAAAATCGATGCAAACTGGTAATATCCGAATGCTATCGCTAAATACATGTTGGTACGAAAATGTGACGCAACCGTTGTAACTCAAACGGATTTATACCGCTAGAATGTCAATGAAATGTAGTCTTTGAAACTGTTTCTATTTATTCAGCGCGTGCTAACGGCCAGGATTGGTCCCACAGTAAGAAAAGACTTATTTCTCTAAGTTTTTAAATAAAGCGCTACGACAGAGCCTAATGTAATCGCTGAATTCCAGCACTCACGTCAAGTTAAGAAGAAAGTTATTCCTTTGATACCAATTGGCTCATTTATCACATTTATAAAGTCACAGTCCAGAATCAGTTCAATTAATTCCCACAGTCAATCGTTTCACTGTTGAAAGCAATACAACTTAGTAATATTGGAAAAAATCACTAAATACATGTTGGTACGAATATGTGACGCAACCATTGTAACTCAAACGGATTGACACCGTTAGAAATTCAATGAAATGTAGTTTTTGAAACTGTCCCTATTTTTTCAGCGCGAACTAACGGCTAGGATTGGTCCCACAGTAAAGAATGACTTATTTATCTTAATTATTTTAACAAAGCTCTACCACAGCGCCCAGTGTAATCGCTGAGTTCCAGCAATCATGTCAAATTAAGAAGACTGTTATTTCTTGTAGTCAAACTGGCTCATTTATCACCTTTATAAGTTCAAAGTCTAAGAGCAGTTCAATTAAATCCCCCAGTCAAACGTTTAACTGTTAAAAGCGATGCAACCTAGTAACATCCGAATATTATCGCTAAAGACATATTGGTACGAATATGTGACGCAACCGTTGTAACTCAAACGGATTTATAACGCTAAAAAGTCAATGAAATGTAGTCTTTGAAACTGTTCTTATTTATTCTGCGCGACTTATTTATTTAAGTTTTTAAATAAAGCGCTACAACAGAGCCTAATGTAATCGCTGAATTCCAGCACTCACGTCAAATTAAGAAGAAAGTTATTCCTTGGAGACCAATTGGCTCATTTATCACATTCATAAAGTCACAGTCCAGAATCAGTTCAATTAATTCCCACAGTCAATCGTTTCACTGTTGAAAGCAATACAACTTAGTAATATTGGAAAAAATCACTAAATACATGTTGGTACGAATATGTGACGCTGTGACGCAACCGTTGTAACTCAAACGGATTGACACCGTTAGAAATTCAATGAAATGTAGTTTTTAAAACTGTCCCTATTTTTCCAGCGCGAACTAACGGCTCGGATTGGTCCCACAGTAAAGAATGACCTATTTATCTTAATTTTTTAACAAAGCGCTACCACAGCGCCCAGTGTAATCACTGAGTTCCAGCAATCATGTCAAATTAAGAAGAATGTTATTTCTTGTAGTCAAACTGGCTCACTTATCACCTTTATAAGGTCAAAGTCCAAGAGCAGTTTAATTAAATCCCCCAGTCAAACGTTTAACTGTTAAAAGTGATGCAACCTAGTGATATCCGAATACTATCGCTAAAGACATATTGGTACGAATATGTGACGCAACCGTTGTAACTCAAACGGATTTATAACGCTAAAAAGTCAATGAAATGTAGTCTTTGAAACTGTTCTTATTTACTTTGCGCGACTTATTTATCTAAGTTTTTAAATAAAGGGCTACGACAGAGCCTAATGTAATCGCTGAATTCCAGCACTCACGTCAAATTAAGAAGAAAGTTAGTCCTTGGATACCAATTGGCTCATTTATGACATTTATAAAGGCACAGTCCAGAATCAGTTCAATTTATTCCCACAGTCAATCGTTTCACTGTTAAAAGCAATACAACTTAGTAATATTGGTAAAAATCACTAAATACATGTTGGTACGAATATGTGACGCAACTGTTGTAACTCAAACGGATTGACACCGTTAGAAAGTCAATGAAATGTAGTCTTTGAAACTGTTCCTATTTATTCAGTGCGGGTTGTAACGGCCAGGATTGGTCCCACAGTAAGAAAAGACTTATTTATCTAAGTTTTTAAATAAAGCGCTACGACAGAGACTAATGTAATCGCTGAATTCCAGCACTCACGACAAATTAAGAAGAAAGTTATTCCTTGGATACCAATTGGCTCATTTATGACATTTATAAAGTCACAGTCCAGAATCAGTTCAATTTATTCCCAGAGTCAATCGTTTTACTGTTAAAAGCAATACAACTTAGTAATATTGGAAAATATCACTAAATACATGTTGGTACGAATATGTGACACAACTGTTGTAACTCAAACGGATTGACACCGTTAGAAAGTCAATGTAATGCAGTTTTTGAAACTGTCTCTATTTCTTCAGCGCGAACTAACGGCTAGGATTGGTCCCACAGGAAAGAATGACTTATTTATCTTAATTTTTTTAACAAAGCGCTACCACAGCGCCCAGTGTAATCGCTGAGTTCCAGCAATGATGTCAAATTAAGAAGACTGTTATTTATTGTAGTCAAACTGGCTCATTTATCACCTTTATAAGGTCAAAGTCCAAGAGCAGTTCAATTAAATCCCCCAGTCAAACGTTTCTCTGTTAAAAGCGATGCAACCTAGTAATATCCGAATGCTATCGCTAAATACATGTTGGTACGAATATGTGACGCAACCGTTGTAACTCAAACGGATTTATACCGCTAGAATGTCAATAAAATGTAGTCTTTGAAACTGTTCCTCTTTATTCAGCACGTGCTAACGGCCAGGATTGGTCCCACAGTAAGAAAAGACTTATTTATCTAAGTTTTTAAATAAAGCGCTACGACAGAGCCTAATGTAATCGCTGAATTCCAGCACTCACGTCAAATTAAGAAGAAAGTTATTCCTTGGTTACCAATTGGCTCATTTATGACATTTATAAAGTCACAGTCCAGAATCAGTTCAATTTATTCCCACAGTCAATCGTTTCACTGTTAAAAGCAATACAACTTAGTAATATTGGAAAAAATCACTAAATACATGTTGGTACGACTATGTGACGCAACTGTTGTAACTCAAACGGATTGACACCGTTAGAAAGTCAATGAAATGTAGTATTTGAAACTGTTCCTATTTATTCAGCGCGTGCTAACGGCCAGGATTGGTCCCACAGTAAGAAAATACTTTTTTATCTAAGTTTTTAAATAAAGCGCTACGACAGAGCCTAATGTAATCGCTGAATTCCAGCACTCACGTCAAATTAAGAAGAAAGTTATTCCTTGGATACCAATTGGCTCATTTATGACATTTATAAAGTCACAGTCCAGAATCAGTTCAATTTATTCCCACAGTCAATCGTTTCACTGTTAAAAGCAATACAACTTAGTAATATTGGAAAATATCACTAAATACATGTTGGTACGAATATGTGACACAACTGTTGTAACTCAAACGGATTGACACCGTTAGAAAGTCAATGTAATGCAGTTTTTGAAACTGTCTCTATTTCTTCAGCGCGAACTAACGGCTAGGATTGGTCCCACAGGAAAGAATGACTTATTTATCTTAATTTTTTTAACAAAGCGCTACCACAGCGCCCAGTGTAATCGCTGAGTTCCAGCAATGATGTCAAATTAAGAAGACTGTTATTTATTGTAGTCAAACTGGCTCATTTATCACCTTTATGAGGTCAAAGTCCAAGAGCAGTTCAATTAAATCCCCCAGTCAAACGTTTCTCTGTTAAAAGCGATGCAACCTAGTAATATCCGAATGCTATCGCTAAATACATGTTGGTACGAATATGTGACGCAACCGTTGTAACTCAAACGGATTCATACCGCTAGAATGTCAATAAAATGTAGTCTTTGAAACTGTTCCTCTTTATTCAGCACGTGCTAACGGCCAGGATTGGTCCCACAGTAAGAAAAGACTTATTTATCTAAGTTTTTAAATAAAGCGCTACGACAGAGCCTAATGTAATCGCTGAATTCCAGCACTAACGTCAAATTAAGAAGAAAGTTATTCCTTGGTTACCAATTGGCTCATTTATGACATTTATAAAGTCACAGTCCAGAATCAGTTCAATTTATTCCCACAGTCAATCGTTTCACTGTTAAAAGCAATACAACTTAGTAATATTGGAAAAAATCACTAAATACATGTTGGTACGAATATGTGACGCAACTGTTGTAACTCAAACGGATTGACACCGTTAGAAAGTCAATGAAATGTAGTATTTGAAACTGTTCCTATTTATTCAGCGCGTGCTAACGGCCAGGATTGGTCCCACAGTAAGAAAATACTTTTTTATCTAAGTTTTTAAATAAAGCGCTACGACAGAGCCTAATGTAATCGCTGAATTCCAGCACTCACGTCAAATTAAGAAGAAAGTTATTCCTTGGATACCAATTGGCTCATTTATGACATTTATAAAGTCACAGTCCAGAATCAGTTCAATTTATTCCCACAGTCAATCGTTTCACTGTTAAAAGCAATACAACTTAGTAATATTGGAAAAAATCACTAAATACATGTTGGTACGAATATGTGACGCAACTGTTGTAACTCAAACGAATTGACACCGTTAGAAAGTCAATGAAATGCAGTTTTTACAACTGTCTCTATATCTTCAGCGCGAACTAACGGCTAGGATTGGTCCCACAGTAAAGAATGACTTACTTATCTTAATTTTTTTAACAAAGCGCTACCACAGCGCCCAGTGTAATCGCTGAGTTCCAGCAATCATGTCAAATTAAGAACAATGTTATTTCTTGTAGTCAAACTGGCTCATTTATCACATTTATAAGGTCAAAGTCCAAAATCAGTTCAATTATGTCCCACAGTCAAACGTTTCAATGTTAAAATCGATGCAAACTGGTAATATCCGAGTACTATCGCTAAATACATGTTGGTACGAATATGTGACGCAACCGTTGTAACTCAAACGGATTTATACCGCTAGAATGTCAATGAAATGTAGTCTTTGAAACTGTTCCTATTTATTCAGCGCGTGCTAACGGCCAGGATTGCTCCCACAGTAAGAAAAGACTTACTTATCTAAGTTTTTAAATAAAGCGCTACGACAGAGCCTAATGTAATCGCTGAATTCCAGCACTCACGTCAAATTAAGGAGAAAGTTATTCCTTGGATACCAATTGGCTCATTTATGACACTTATAAAGTCACAATCCAGAATCAGTTCAATTTATTCCAACAGTCAATCGTTTCACTGTTAAAAGCAATACAAGTTAGTAATATTGGAAAAAATCACTAAATACATGTTGGTACGAATATGTGACGCAACTGTTGTAACTCAAACGGATTGACACCGTTAGAAAGTCAATGTAATGCAGTTTTTGCAACTGTCTCTATTTCTTCAGGGCGAACTAACGGCTAGGATTGGTCCCACTGTAAAGAATGACTTATTTATCTTAATTTTTTTAACAAAGCGCTACCACAGCGCTCAGTGTAATCGCTGAGTTCCAGCAATGATGTCAAATTAAGAAGACTGGTAATTCTTGTAGTCAAACTGGCTCATTTATCACCTTTATAAGGTCAAAGTCCAAGAGCAGTTCAATTAAATCCCCCAGTGAAACGTTTCACTGCTGAAAGCGATACAACTTAGTAATATCGGAAAAAAATCACTAAATACATGTTGGTACGAATGTGTGATGCAACCGTTGTAACTCAAACGCATTGACACCGTTAGAAAGTCAATGAAATGGAGATTTTGAAACTGTCTCTATATTTTCACCGCGCGCTAACGGCTAGGATTGGTCCCAAAGTAGAAATGACTTTTTTATCTAAATTGTTAAATGAAGCGCTACCACAGGGTCCAGTGTATTCGCTGAGTTCCCACAATCATGTCAAATTAAAAAGAATGTTATTTCTTTGAGTCCAATTGCCTCACTTATAACATTTATAAGGTCACAGTCCAAAATCAGTTCAATTAAGTCCCACAGTGAATCGTTTCACTGGTAAAAGCAATTCAACCTAGTAATATGAGATAAATATTGCTAAATACATGCTGGTACGAATTTGTGACGCAACTGTTGTAACTGAAGCGGATTGATACCGTTAGAAAGTCAATGAAATGGAGTTTTTGAAACTGTCTCTATATCTTCAGCGCGCGCTAACGGCTAGGATTGGTCCCAAAGTAAAAATGACTTATTTATCTAAATTTTTAATTGAATCGCTACCACAGGGACCTGTGCAACCGCTGAGTTCCCACAATCATGTCAAATTAAAAAGAATGTTATTTTCTTGTAGTCAAAATGGCTCATTTATCACATTTAGAAGGTCAAAGTTCAAAATCAGTTCAATTAAGTCCCACAGTCAATCGTTTCACTGTTGAAAGCGATACAACTAAGGAATAGCCGAAAAAAATCACTAAATACATGTTGGTACGAATATGTGACGCAACCGTTGTAACTCAAACGGATTGACACCGTTAGAAAGTCAATGAAATGGAGATTTTGAAACTGTCTCTATATCTTCACCGCGCGCTAACGGCTAGGATTGGTCCCAAAGTAGAAATGACTTATTTATCTAAATTGTTAAATGAAGCGCTACCACAGGGTCCAGTGTATTCGCTGAGTTCCCACAATCATGTCAAATTAAAAAGAATGTTATTTCTTTGAGTCCAATTGACTCACTTATAACATTTATAAGGTCACAGTCCAAAATCAGTTCAATTAAGTCCCACAGTGAATCGTTTCACTGGTAAAAGCGATTCAACCTAGTAATATGAGATAAATATCGCTAAATACATGCTGGTACGAATTTGTGACGCAACCGTTGTAACTGAAGCGGATTGTTACCGTTAGAAAGTCAATGAAATGGAGTTTTTGAAACTGTCTCTATATCTTCAGCGCGCGCTAACGGCTAGGATTGCTCCCAAAGTAAAAATGACTTATTTATCTAAATTTTTAATTGAATCGCTACCACAGGGACCTGTGCAACCGCTGAGTTCCCACAATCATGTCAAATTAAAAAGAATGTTATTTTCTTGTAGTCAAAATGGCTCATTTATCACATTTAGAAGGTCAAAGTTCAAAATCAGTTCAATTAAGTCCCACAGTCAATCGTTTCACTGTTGAAAGCGATACAACTAAGGAATAGCCGAAAAAAATCACTAAATACATGTTGGTACGAATATGTGACGCAACCGTTGTAACTCAAACGGATTGACACCGTTAGAAACTCAATGAAATGGAGTTTTTGAAACTGTCTCTATGTCTACAGCGCCCGCTAACGGCTAGGATTGGTCCTACAGTAAAAATGACTTATTTATCTAAATTTTTAATTGAATCGCTACCACAGGGTCCTGTGCAACAGCTGATTTCCCAAAATCATGTCAAATTAAAAAGAATGTTATTTTCTTGTAGTCAAAATGGCTCATTTATCACATTTAGAAGGTCAAAGTTCAAAATCAGTTCAATTAAGTCCCACAGTCAATCGTTTCACTGTTGAAAGCGATACAACTAAGGAATAGCCGAAAAAAATCACTAAATACATGTTGGTACGAATATGTGACGCAACCGTTGTAACTCAAACGGATTGACACCGTTAGAAACTCAATGAAATGGAGTTTTTGAAACTGTCTCTATGTCTACAGCGCCCGCTAACGGCTAGGATTGGTCCTACAGTAAAAATGACTTATTTATATAAATTTTTAATTGAATCGCTACCACAGGGTCCTGTGCAACAGCTGATTTCCCAAAATCTTGTCAAATTAAGAAGAATGTTATTTCTTGGAGTCCAATTGTCTCACTTATAACATTTATAAGGTCAAGGTCCAAAATCAGTTCACTTAAGTCCCACAGTCAATCGTTTCACTGTTAAAAGCGATGCAACTTAGTAATATCGGAAGAAAATCACTAAATACATGTTGGTATGAATATGTGACGCAACCGTTGTAACTCAAACGGATTGACCACGTTTTAAAATCAATGAAATGTAGTTTTTAAAACCGTCTCTATTTCTTCAGCTCGCGATAAGGGCTGGGATTTGTCCCACAGTAAAAAATGACTTATTTATCTTAATTTTTAAATAAAGCGTTACCACAGCGCCCAGTGTAATTGCTGAGTTCCAGAAATCATGTCAAATTAAGAAGAATGTTATTTCTTGTAGTCAAAATGACTCATTTATCACATTTATAAGGTCAAAGTCCAAAATCAGTTCAATTAAGTCCCACAGTCAATCGTTTCACTGTTCAAATCCATACAACTTAGGAATGTCCGAAAAAAATCACTAAATACATGTTGGTACGAATATGTGACGCAACCGTTGTAACTCAAACGGATTGACACCATTAGAAACTCAATGAGATGGAGTTTTTGAAACTGTCTCTACGTCTACTGTGCGCGCTGACGGCTAGGATTGGTCCCACAGTAAAAATGACTTATTTATCCAAATTTTTAAATGAATCGCTACCACAGGGTCCTGTGCAACAGCTGAGTTCCCACAATCATGTCAAATTAAGAAGAATGTTATTTCTTGGAGTCCAATTGTCTCACTTATAACATTTATAAGGTCAAGGTCCAAAATCAGTTCAATTAAGTCCCACAGTCAATCGTTTCACTGTTCAAAGCGATACAACTTAAGAGTATCCGAAAATAATCACTAAATACAGGTTCGTACGATTGTGTGACGCAACCGTTGTAACTCAAACGGATTGACACCGTTAGAAAGTCAACGAAATGGAGTTTTTGAAACTGTCTCTATGTCTACAGCGCGCTAACGGCTAGGATTGGTTCCACAGTAAAAATGACTTATTTATCTAAATTTTTAAATGAATCGCTACCACAGGGTCCTGTGCAACAGCTGAGTTCCCACAATCATGTCAAATTAAGAAGAATGTTATTTCTTGGAGTCCAATTGTCTCACTTATAACATTTATAAGGTCAAGGTCCAAAATCAGTTCACTTAAGACCCAAAGTCAATCGTTTTACTGTTAAAAGCGATGCAACTTAGTAATAATATCGGAAGAAAATCACTAAATACATGTTGGTACAAATATGTGACACAACCGTTGTAACTCAAACGGATTGACCCCGTTTGAAAATCAATGAAATGTAGTTTTTAAAACTGTCTCTACCTCTTCAGCTCGCGATAAGGGCTAGGATTGGTCCCACAGTAAAAAGTGACTTATTTATCTTAATTTTTAAATAAAGCGTTACCACAGCGCCCAGTGTAATCGCTGAGTTCCAGCAATCATGTCAAATTAAGAAGAATGTTATTTCTTGTAGTCAAAATGACTCATTTATCACATTTATAAGGTCAAAGTCCAAAATCAGTTCAATTAAGTCCCACAGTCAATCGTTTCACTGTTCAAAGCGATACAACTTAAGAGTATCCGAAAATAATCACTAAATACAGGTTCGTACGATTGTGTGACGCAACCGTTGTAACTCAAACGGATTGACACCGTTAGAAAGTCAACGAAATGGAGTTTTTGAAACTGTCTCTATGTCTACAGCGCGCGCTAACGGCTAGGATTGGTTCCACAGTAAAAATGACTTATTTATCTAAATTTTTAAATGAATCGCTACCACAGGGTCCTGTGCAACAGCTGAGTTCCCACAATCATGTCAAATTAAGAAGAATGTTATTTCTTGGAGTCCAATTGTCTCACTTATAACATTTATAAGGTCAAGGTCCAAAATCAGTTCACTTAAGACCCAAAGTCAATCGTTTTACTGTTAAAAGCGATGCAACTTAGTAATAATATCGGAAGAAAATCACTAAATACATGTTGGTACAAATATGTGACGCAACCGTTGTAACTCAAACGGATTGACCCCGTTTGAAAATCAATGAAATGTAGTTTTTAAAACTGTCTCTACCTCTTCAGCTCGCGATAAGGGCTAGGATTGGTCCCACAGTAAAAAGTGACTTATTTATCTTAATTTTTAAATAAAGCGTTACCACAGCGCCCAGTGTAATCGCTGAGTTCCAGCAATCATGTCAAATTAAGAAGAATGTTATTTCTTGTAGTCAAAATGACTCATTTATCACATTTATAAGGTCAAAGTCCAAAATCAGTTCAATTAAGTCCCACAGTCAATCGTTTCACTGTTCAAAGCGATACAACTTAGGAGTATCCGAAAATAATCACTAAATACATGTTGGTACGAATGTGTGACGCAACCGTTGTAACTCAAACGGATTGACACCGTTAGAAAGTCATTGAAATGGAGTTTTTTAAACTGTCTCAATGTCTACAGCGCGCGTAACGTCTAGGACTGGTCCCACAGTAAAAATGACTTATTTATCTAAATTTTTAAATGAATCGCTACCACAGGGTCCTGTGCAACAGTTGAGTTCCCACAATCATGTCAAATTAAGAAGAATGATATTTCTTGGAGCAATCGGCTCATTTATCACATTTATAAGGTCACAGTCCAAAATCAGTTCAATTAATTCCCACAGTCAATCGCTTCACTGTTAAAAGCAATCAACTTAGTAATATCGGAAGAAAATCACAAAATACATGCTCGTACGAATGTGTGACGCAACCGTTGTAACTCAAACGGATTGACACCGTTAGAAAGTCATTGAAATGGAGTTTTTGAAACTGTCTCTATGTTTACAGCGCGCGCTAACGGCTAGGATTGGTTCCACAGTAAAAATGACTTATTTATCTAAATTTTTAAATGAATCGCTACCACAGGGTCCTGTGCAACAGCTGAGTTCCCACAATCATTTCAAATTAAGAAGAATGTTACTTCTTGTAGTCAAAATGTCTTTTGTATAACATTTATATGTTCAAAGTCCAAAATCAATTCAATTAAGTCCCACAGTCAATCGTTGCACTGTTCAAAGCGATACAACTTAGGAGTATCCGAAAATAATCACTAAATACATGTTGGTACGAATGTGTGACGCAACCGTTGTAACTCAAACGGATTGACACCGTTAGAAAGTCATTGAAATGGAGTTTTTTAAACTGTCTCAATGTCTACAGCGCGCGTAACGTCTAGGACTGGTCCCACAGTAAAAATGACTTATTTATCTAAATTTTTAAATGAATCGCTACCACAGGGTCCTGTGCAACAGTTGAGTTCCCACAATCATGTCAAATTAAGAAGAATGATATTTCTTGGAGCAATCGGCTCATTTATCACATTTATAAGGTCACAGTCCAAAATCAGTTCAATTAATTCCCACAGTCAATCGCCTCACTGTTAAAAGCAATCAACTTAGTAATATCGGAAGAAAATCACAAAATACATGCTCGTACGAATGTGTGACGCAACCGTTGTAACTCAAACGGATTGACACCGTTAGAAAGTCATTGAAATGGAGTTTTTGAAACTGTCTCTATGTCTACAGCGCGCGCTAACGGCTAGGATTGGTTCCACAGTAAAAATGACTTATTTATCTAAATTTTTAAATGAATCGCTACCACAGGGTCCTGTGCAACAGCTGAGTTCCCACAATCATGTCAAATTAAGAAGAATGTTATTTCTTGGAGTACAATTGTCTCACTTATAACATTTATAAGGTCAAGGTCCAAAATCAGTTCACTTAAGTCCCACAGTCAATCGTTTTACTGTTAAAAGCGATGCAACTTAGTAATATCGGAAGAAAATCACTAAATACATGTTGGTACGAATGTAGGATGCAACCGTTGTAACTCAAACGTATTGACACCGTTAGAAAGTCAATGAAATGGAGATTTTGAAACTGTCTGTATATCTTCAGCGCACGCTAACGGCTAGGATTGGTCCCACAGTAGAAAAGACTTATTTATCTAACTTTTTAAATGAAGCGCTACCACAGCACCCAGTGTATTCACTGAGTTCCAGCAATCATTTCAAATTAAGAAGAATGTTACTTCTTGTAGTCAAAATGTCTCCTTTATAATATTTATCAGATCACAGTCCAAATTTAGTTCAATTAAGTACCACAGTCAATTGTTTCACTGTTAGAAGCGATGCAACCTAGTAATATCAGAAAAATATCGCTAAATACATGTGGGGACGAATATGTCACGCAACCGTTGTAATTCAAACGGACTGATACCGTTAGAAATTCATTGATATGTAGTTTTTAAAACTGTCACTGTTCCTTCAGCGCGCGAAAACGGCTAGTATTGGTCCCAGAGTGCAAAATGACATATTTATCTTAGTTTTTAAATGAAGCGCTACCACAGCACCCAGTGTAATCACTGAGTTCCAGCAATCATTTCAAATTAAGAAGAATGTTACTTCTTGTAGTCAAAATGTCTTTTGTATAACATTTATATGTTCAAAGTCCAAAATCAATTCAATTAAGTCCCACAGTCAATCGTTGCACTGTTGAAAGCGATACAACTTAGTAATATCGGAAAAAAATCACTAAACATATGTTGGTACGAATGTGTGATGCAACCGTTGTAACTCGAACGGATTTATACCGTTAGAAAGTCAATGAAATGGAGATTTTGAAACTGTCTCTATATCTTCACCGCGCGCTAACGGCTAGGATTGGTCCCAAAGTAGAAATGACTTATTTATCTAAATTGTTAAATGAAGCGCTACCACAAGGTCCAGTGTATTCGCTGAGTTCCCACAATCATGTCAAATTAAAAAGAATGTTATTTCTTTGAGTCCAATTGCCTCACTTATAACATTTATAAGGTCACAGTCCAAAATCAGTTCAATTAAGTCCCACAGTGAATCGTTTCACTGGTAAAAGCGATGCAACCTAGTAATATGAGATAAATATCGCTAAATACCTGTTGGTACGAATGTGTGACGCAACCCTTGTAACTCAAGCGGATTGACACCGTTAGAAACTCAATGAAATGGAGTTTTTGAAACTGTCTCTATATCTTCAGCGCGCGCTAACGGCTAGTATTGGTCCCCCAGTAAAATATGACTTACTTATCTTAATTTTTAAATAAAGCGTTACCACAGCGCCCAGTGTAATCGCTGAGTGCCAGCAATCATGTCAAATTAAGAAGAATGTTATTTATTGTAGTCAAAATGACTCATTTATCACATTTACAAGGTCAAAGTCCAAAATCAGTTCAATTAAGTCCCACAGTCAATCGTTTCACTGTTCAAGGCGATACAACTTAGGAATGTCCGAAAAAAATCACTAAATACATGTTGGTACGAATATGTGACGCAACCGTTGTAACTCAAACGGATTGACACCGTTAGAAACTCAATGAAATGGAGTTTTTGAAACTGTCTCTATGTCTACAGCGCGCGCTAACGGCTAGGATTGTTCCCACAGTAAAAATGACTTATTTATCTAAATTTTTAAATGAATCGCTACCACAGGGTCCTGTGCAAAAGCTGAGTTCCCACAATCATGTCAAATTAAGAAGAATGTTATTTCTAGGAGTCAAAATGACTCATTTATCACATTTATAAGGTCAAAGTCCAAAATCAGTTCAATTAAGTCCCACAGTCAATCGTTTCACTGTTCAAAGCGATACAACTTAGGAATGTCCGAAAAAAATCACTAAATACATGTTCGTACGAATGTGTGACGCAACCGTTGTAACTCAAACGGATTGACACCGTTAGAAAGTCAATGAAATGGCGTTTTTGAAACTGTTTCTATGTCTACAGCGCGCGTTAACGGCTAGGATTGGTTCCACAGTAAAAATGACTTATTTATCTAAATTTTTAAATGAATCGCTACCACAGGGTCCTGTGCAACAGCTGAGTTCCCACAATCATGTCAAATTAAGAAGAATGTTATTTCTTGGAGTCCAATTGTCTCATTTATAACATTTATAAGGTCAAGGTCCAAAATCAGTTCACTTAAGTCCCACAGTCAATCGTTTTACTGTTAAAAGCGATGCAACTTAGTAATATCGGAAGAAAATCACTAAATACATGTTGGTACAAATATGTGACGCAACCGTTGTAACTCAAACGGATTGACCCCGTTTGAAAATCAATGAAATGTAGTTTTTAAAACTGTCTCTACTTCTTCAGCTCGCGATAAGGGCTAGGATTGGTCCCACAGTAAAAAGTGACTTATTTATCTTAATTTTTAAATAAAGCGTTGCCACAGCGCCCAGTGTAATCGCTGAATTCCAGCAATCATGTCAAATTAAGAAGAATGTTATTTCTTGTAGTCAAAATGACTCATTTATCACATTTATAAGGTCAAAGTCCAAAATCAGTTCAATTAAGTCCCACAGTCAATCGTTTCACTGTTCAAAGCGATACAACTTAGGAGTATCCGAAAATAATCACTAAATACATGTTGGTACGAATGTGTGACGCAACCGTTGTAACTCAAATGGATTGACACCGTTAGAAAGTCATTGAAATGGAGTTTTTGAAACTGTCCCTATTTCTTCAGCGCGCGTAACGGCTAGGACTGGTCCCACAGTAAAAATGACTTATTTATCTAAATTTTTAAATGAATCGCTACCACAGGGTCCTGTGCAGCAGCTGAGTTCCCACAGTCATGTCAAATTAAGAAGAATGTTATTTCTTGGAGTCCAATTGTCTCACTTATAACATTTATAAGGTCAAGGTCCAAAATCAGTTCACTTAAGTCCCACAGTCAATCGTTTTACTGTTAAAAGCGATGCAACTTAGTAATATCGGAAGAAAATCACTAAATACATGTTGGTACAAATATGTGACGCAACCGTTGTAACTCAAACAGATTGACCCCGTTTGAAAATCAATGAAACGTAGTTTTTAAAACTGTCTCTACCTGTTCAGCTCGCGATAAGGGCTAGGATTGGTCCCACAGTAAAAAGTGCCTTATTTATCTTAATTTTTAAATAAAGCGTTACCACAGCGCCCAGTGTAATCGCTGAGTGCCAGCAATCATGTCAAATTAAGAAGAATGTTATTTCTTGTAGTCAAAATGACTCATTTATCACATTTATAAGGTCAAAGTCCAAAATCAGTTCAATTAAGTCCCACAGTCAATCGTTTCACTGTTCAAAGCGATACAACTTAGGAGTATCCGAAAATAATCACTAAATACATGTTGGTACGAATGTGTGACGCAACCGTTGTAACTCAAACGGATTGACACCGTTAGAAAGTCATTGAAATGGAGTTTTTGAAACTGTCTCTATGTCTACAGCGCGCGTAACGGTTAGGACTGGTCCCACAGTAAAAATGACTTATTTATCTAAATTTTTAAATGAAGCTTATAACATTTATAAGGTCAAAGTCCAAAATCAGTTCAATTAAGTCCCACAAAGAATCGTTTCACTGGTAAAAGCGATGCAACCTAGTAATGTGAGATAAATATCGCTAAATACATGCTGGTACGAATTTGTGACGCAACTTTTGTAACTGAAGCGGATTGATACCGTTAGAAAGTCAATGAAATGGAGTTTTTGAAACTGTCTCTATATCTTCAGCGCGCGCTAACGGCTAGGATTGGTCCCAAAGTAAAAATGACTTATTTATCTAAATTTTTAAATAAAGCGTTACCACAGCGCCCAGTGAATCGCTGAGTTCCAGCAATCATGTCAAATTAAGAAGAATGTTATTTCTTGTAGTCAAAATGTCTCACTTATCACTCTTATAAGGTCAAAGTCCAAAATCAGTTCAATTAAGTCCAACAATCAATCGATTTACTGCTGAAAGCGATACAACTTAGTAATATCGGAAAAAAATCACCAAATACATGTTGGTACGAATGTGTGACGCAACCGTTGTAACTCAAACGGATTGACACCGTTAGAAAGTCAATGAAATGGAGATTTTAAAACTGTCTCTATATCTTCACTGCGCGCTAACGGCTAGGATTGGTCCCAAAGTAGAAATGACTTAGTCATCTAAATTGTTAAATGAAGCGCTGCCACAGGGTCCAGTGTATTCGCTGAGTTCCCACAATCATGTCAAATTAAGAAGAATGTTATTTCTTGGAGTCCAATCGGCTCATTTATCACATTTATCAGGTCACAGTCCAAGATCAGTTCAATTAATTCCCACAGTCAATCGCTTCACTGTTAAAAGCAATCAACTTAGTAATATCGGAAGAAAATCATTAAATACATGTTGGTACGAATATGTGACGAACCCTTGTACCTCAAACGGATTGACACCGTTAGAAAGTTAATGAATTGTAGTTTTTGAAACTGTCTCTATTTCTTCAGCGCGCGATAAATGCTAGGATTGGTCCCACAGGAAAAAATGACTTATTTATCCTAATTTTTAAATAAACCGCTACCACAGCGCCCAGTGTAATCACTGAGTTCTAGCAATCATGTCAAATTAAGAAGAATGTTACTTCTTGTAGTCAAAATGTCTCACTTATCACACTTATAAGGTCAAAGTCCAAAATCAGTTCAATTAAGTCCCACAATCAATCGATTTACTGCTGAAAGCGATACAACTTAGTAATATCGGAAAAAAATCACTAAATACATGTTGGTACGAATGTGTGACGCAACCGTTGTAACTCAAACGGATTGACACCGTTAGAAAGTCAATGAAATGGAGATTTTGAAACTGTCTCTATATCTTCACCGCGCGCTAACGGCTAGGATTGGTCCCAAAGTAGAAATGACTTATTCATCTAAATTGTTAAATGTAGCGCTGCCACAGGGTCCAGTGTATTCGCTGAGTTCCCACAATCATGTCAAATTAAGAAGAATGTTATTTCTTGTAGTCAAAATGACTCATTTATCACATTTATAAGGTCAAAGTCCAAAATCAGTTCAATTAAGTCCCACAGTCAATCGTTTCACTGTTCAAAGCGATACAACTTAGGAGTATCCGAAAATAATCACTAAATACATGTTGGTACGAATGTGTAAACGCAACCGTTGTAACTCAAACGGATTGATACCGTTAGAAAGTCATTGAAATGGAGTTTTTGAAACTGTCTCTATGTCTACAGCGCGCGTAACGGCTAGGACTGGTCCCACAGTAAAAATGACTTATTTATCTAAATTCTTAAATGAATCGCTACCACAGGGTCCAGTGTATTCGCTGAGTTTCCACAATCATGTCAAATTAAGAAGAATGTTATTTCTTGGAGTCCAATCGGCTCATTTATCACATTTATCAGGTCACAGTTCAAAATCAGCTCAATTAATTCCCACAGTCAATCGCTTCACTGTTAAAAGCAATCAACTTAGTAATATCGGAAGAAAATCATTAAATACATGTTGGTACGAATATGTGACGCAACTGTTGTACCTCAAACGGATTGACACCGTTAGAAAGTTAATGAAATGTAGTTTTTAAAACTGTCTCTATTTCTTCAGCGCGCAATAACGGCTAGGATTGGTCCCACAGTAAAAAATGACTTATTTATCCTAATTTTTAAATAAACCGCTACCACAGCGCCCAGTGTAATCACTGAGTTCCAGCAATCATGTCAAATTAAGAAGAATGTTACTTCTTGTAGTCAAAATGTCTCATTTATCACACTTATAAGGTCAAAGTCTAAAATCAGTTCAATTAAGTCCCACAGTCAATCGATTCACTGCTGAAAGCGATACAACTTAGTAATATCGAAAAAAAATCACTAAATACATGTTGGTACGAATGTGTGATGCAACCGTTGTAACTCAAGCGGATTGACACCGTTAGAAAGTCAATGAAATGGAGATTTTGAAACTGTCTCTATATCTTCACCGCGCGCTAACGGCTAGGATTGGTCCCAAAGTAGAAATGATTTATTCATCTAAATTGTTAAATGAAGCGCTGCCACAGGGTCCAGTGTATTCGCTGAGTTCCCACAATCATGTCAAATTAAGAAGAATGTTATTTCTTGTAGTCAAAATGACTCATTTATCACATTTATAAGGTCAAAGTCCAAAATCAGTTCAATTAAGTCCCACAGTCAATCGTTTCACTGTTCAAAGCGATACAACTTAGGAGTATCCGAAAATAATCACTAAATACATGTTGGTACGAATGTGTAAACGCAACCGTTGTAACCCAAACGGATTGACACCGTTAGAAAGTCATTGAAATGGAGTTTTTGAAACTGTCTCTATGTCTACAGCGCGCGTAACGGCTAGGACTGGTCCCACAGTAAAAATGACTTATTTATCTAAATTTTTAAACGAATCGCTACCACAGGGTCCTGTGCAACAGCTGAGTTCCCACAATCATGTCAAATTAAGAAGAATGTTATTTCTTGGAGTCCAATCGGCTCATTTATCACATTTATCAGGTCACAGTCCAAAATCAGTTCAATTAATTCCCACAGTCAATCGCTTCACTGTTAAAAGCAATCAACTTAGTAATATCGGAAGAAAATCATTAAATACATATTGGTACGAATATGTGACGCAACCGTTGTACCTCAAACGGATTGACACCGTTAGAAAATTAATGAAATGTAGTTTTTGAAACTGTCTCTATTTCTTCAGCGCGCGATAACGGCTAGGATTGGTCCCACAGTAAAAAATGACTTATTTATCCTAATTTTTAAATAAACCGCTACCACAGCGGCCAGTGTAATCACTGAGTTCCAGCAATCATGTCAAATTAAGAAGAATGTTACTTCTTGTAGTCAAAATGTCTCATTCATCACACTTATAAGGTCAAAGTCCAAAATCAGTTCAAGTAAGTCCCACAGTCAATCGATTCACTGCTGAAAGCGATACAACTTAGAAATATCGGAAAAAAATCACTAAATACATGTTGGTACGAATGTGTAAACGCAACCGTTGTAACTCAAACGGATTGACACCGTTAGAAAGTCATTGAAATGGAGTTTTTGAAACTCTCTCTATGTCTACAGCGCGCGTAACGGCTAGGACTGGTCCCACAGTAAAAATGACTTATTTATCTAAATTTTTAAATGAATCGCTACCACAGGGTCCTGTGCAACACCTGAGTTCCCACAATCATGTCAAATTAAGAAGAATGTTTTTTCTTGGAGTCCAATCAGCTCATTTATCACATTTATCAGGTCACAGTCCAAAATCAGTTCAATTAAGTCCCACAGTGAATCGTTTCACTGGTAAAAGCGATGCAATCTAGTAATATGAGATAAATATCGCTAATTACATGCTGGTACGAATATTTGACGCAACCCTTGTAACTCAAACGGATTGATCGCGTTAGAAAGTCAATGAAATAGATTTTTTGAAACTGTCTCTATGTCTACAGCGCGCGTAACGGCTAGGATTGGTCCCACAGTAAAAATGACTTATTTATCTAAATTTTTAAACGAATCGCTACCACAGGGTCCTGTGCAACAGCTGAGTTCCCACAATCATGTCAAATTAAGAAGAATGTTATTTCTTGGAGTCCAATCGGCTCATTTATCACATTTATCAGGTCACAGTCCAAAATCAGTTCAATTAATTCCCACAGTCAATCGCTTCACTGTTAAAAGCAATCAACTTAGTAATATCGGAACAAAATCATTAAATACATATTGGTACGAATATGTGACGCAACCGTTGTACCTCAAACGGATTGACACCGTTAGAAAATTAATGAAATGTAGTTTTTGAAACTGTCTCTATTTCTTCAGCGCGCGATAACGGCTAGGATTGGTCCCACAGTAAAAAATGACTTATTTATCCTAATTTTTAAATAAACCGCTACCACAGCGGCCAGTGTAATCACTGAGTTCCAGCAATCATGTCAAATTAAGAAGAATGTTATTTCTTGTAGTCAAAATGACTCATTTGTCACATTTATAAGGTCAAAGTCCAAAATCAGTTCAATTAAGTCCCACAGTCAATCGTTTCACTGCTCAAAGCGATACAACTTAGGAATATCCAAAAAAATCACCAAATACATGTTCGTACGAATGTGTGACGCAACCGTTGTAACTCAAACGGATTGACACCGTTAGAAAGTCAATGAAATGGATTTTTTTAAACTGTCTCAATGTCTACAGCGCGCGTAACGGCTAGGATTGGTCCCACAGTAAAAATGACTTATTTATCTAAATTTTTAAATGAATCGCTACCACAGGGTCCTGTGCAACAGCTGAGTTCCCACAATTATTTCAAATTAAGAAGAATGTTATTTCTTGGAGTCCAATTGTCTCACTTATAACATTTATAAGGTCAAGGTCCAAAATCAGTTCACTTAAGTCCCACAGTCAATCGTTTAACTGTTAAAAGCGATGCAACTTAGTAATATCGGAAGAAAGTCACTAAATTCATGTTGGTACGAATGTGTGACGCAACCGTTGTAACTCTAACGGATTGACACCGTTAGAAAGTCAATGAAATGGAGTTTTTGAAACTGTCTCTATATCTTCACCGCGCGATAACGGCTAGGAATGGTCCCACAGTAAAAAATGACTTATTTATCCTAATTTTTAAATAAACCGCTACAACAGCGGCCAGTGTAATCACTGAGTTCCAGCAATCATGTCAAATTAAGAAGAATGTTACTTCTTGTAGTCAAAATGTCTCATTTATCACACTTATAAGGTCAAAGTCCAAAATCAGTTCAATTAAGTCCCACAGTCAATCGATTCACTGCTGAAAGCGATACAACTTAGAAATATCGGAAAAAAATCACTAAATACATGTTGGTACGAATGTGTGATGCAACCGTTGTAACTCAAACGGATTGACACCGTTAGAAAGTCAATGAAATGGAGATTTTGAAACTGTCTCTATATCTTCACCGCGCGCTAACAGCTAGGATTGGTCCCAAAGTAGAAATGACTTATTCATCTAAATTGTTAAATGAAGCGCTGCCACAGGGTCCTGTGCAACAGCTGACTTCCCACAATCATGTCAAATTAAGAAGAATGTTATTTCTTGGAGTCCAATCAGCTCATTTATCACATTTATCAGGTCACAGTCCAAAATCAGTTCAATTAAGTCCCACAGTAAATAGTTTCAATGGTAAAAGCGATGCAATCTAGTAATATGAGATAAATATCGCTAATTACATGCTGGTACGAATATTTGACGCAACCCTTGTAACTCAAACGGATTGATCCCGTTAGAAAGTCAATGAAATGGATTTTTTGAAACTGTCTCTATGTCTACAGAGCGCGTAACGGCTAGGATTGGTCCCACAGTAAAAATGACTTAATTATCTAAATTTTTAAATGAATTGCTACCACAGGGCCCTGTGCAACAGCTGAGTTCCCACAATCATGTCAAATTAAGAAGAATGTTACTTCTTGGAGTCCAATTGTCTCACTTATAACATTTATAAGGTCAAGGTCCAAAATCAGTTCACTTAAGTCCCACAGTCAATCGTTTCACTGTTAAAAGCGATGCAACTTAGTAATATCGGAAGAAAATCACTAAGTAAATGTTGGTACGAATATGTGACGCAACCGTTGTAACTCAAACGGATTGATCCCGTTTGAATATCAATGAAATGTAGTTTTTGAAACTGTCTCTACTTCTTCAGCCCGCGATAACGGCTAGGATTGGTCCCACAGTAAAAAATGACTTATTTATCCTAATTTTTAAATAAACCGCTACCACAGCGGCCAGTGTAATCACTGAGTTCCAGCAATCATGTCAAATTAAGAAGAATGTTACTTCTTGTAGTCAAAATGTCTCATTTATCACACTTATAAGGTCAAAGTCCAAAATCAGTTCAATTAAGTCCCACAGTCAATCGATTCACTGCTGAAAGCGATACAACTTAGAAATATCGGAAAAAAATCACTAAATACATGTTGGTACGAATGTGTGATGCAACCGTTGTAACTCAAACGGATTGACACCGTTAGAAAGTCAATGAAATGGAGATTTTGAAACTGTCTCTATATCTTCACCGCGCGCTAACAGCTAGGATTGGTCCCAAAGTAGAAATGACTTATTCATCTAAATTGTTAAATGAAGCGCTGCCACAAGGTCCTGTGCAACAGCTGAGTTCCCACAATCATGTCAAATTAAGAAGAATGTTATTTCTTGGAGTCCAATCAGCTCATTTATCACATTTATCAGGTCACAGTCCAAAATCAGTTCAATTAAGTCCCACAGTAAATCGTTTCAATGGTAAAAGCGATGCAATCTAGTAATATGAGATAAATATCGCTAATTACATGCTGGTACGAATATTTGACGCAACCCTTGTAACTCAAACGGATTCATCCCGTTAGAAAGTCAATGAAATGGATTTTTTGAAACTGTCTCTATGTCTACAGCGCGCGTAACGGCTAGGATTGGTCCCACAGTAAAAATGACTTAATTATCTAAATTTTTAAATGAATTGCTACCACAGGGCCCTGTGCAACAGCTGAGTTCCCACAATCATGTCAAATTAAGAAGAATGTTACTTCTTGGAGTCCAATTGTCTCACTTATAACATTTATAAGGTCAAGGTCCAAAATCAGTTCACTTAAGTCCCACAGTCAATCGTTTCACTGTTAAAAGCGATGCAACTTAGTAATATCGGAAGAAAATCACTAAGTAAATGTTGGTACGAATATGTGACGCAACCGTTGTAACTCAAACGGATTGATCCCGTTTGAATATCAATGAAATGTAGTTTTTGAAACTGTCTCTACTTCTTCAGCCCGCGATAACGGCTAGGATTGGTCCCACAGTAAAAAATGACTTATTTATCTTAATTTTTAAATAAAGCGTTACCACAGCGCCCAGTGTAATCGCTGAGTTCCATGAATCATGTCAAATTAAGAAGAATGTTATTTCTTGTAGTCAAAATGACTCATTAGTCACATTTATAAGGTCAAAGTCCAAAATCAGTTCAATTAAGTCCCACAGTCAATCGTTTCACTGTTCAAAGCGATACAACTTAGGAATATCCAAAAAAATCACCAAATACATGTTCGTACGAATGTGTGACGCAACCGTTGTAACTCAAACGGATTGACACCGTTAGAAAGTCAATGAAATGGATTTTTTTAAACTGTCTCAATGTCTACAGCGCGCGTAACGGCTAGGATTGGTCCCACAGTAAAAATGACTTATTTATCTAAATTTTTAAATGAATCGCTACCACAGGATCCTGTGCAACAGCTGAGTTCCCACAATTATGTCAAATTAAGAAGAATGTTATTTCTTGGAGTCCAATTGTCTCACTTATAACATTTATAAGGTCAAGGTCGAAAATCAGTTCAATTAAGTCCCACAGTCAATCGTTTAACTGTTAAAAGCGATGCAACTTAGTAATATCGGAAGAAAGTCACTAAATTCATGTTGGTACGAATGTGTGACGCAACCGTTGTAACTCTAACGGATTGACACCGTTAGAAAGTCAATGAAATGGAGTTTTTGAAACTGTCTCTATATCTTCACCGCGCGATAATGGATAGGAATGGTCCCACAGTAAAAAATGACTTATTTATCCTTATTTTTAAATAAACCGCTACCACAGCGGCCAGTGTAATCACTGAGTTCCAGCAATCATGTCAAATTAAGAAGAATGTTACTTCTTGTAGTCAAAATGTCTCATTTATCACACTTATAAGGTCAAAGTCCAAAATTAGTTCAATTAAGTCCCACAGTCAATCGATTCACTGCTGAAAGCGATACAACTTAGAAATATCGGAAAAAAATCACTAAATACATGTTTGTACGAATGTGTGATGCAACCGTTGTAACTCAAACGGATTGACACCGTTAGAAAGTCAATGAAATGGAGATTTTGAAACTGTCTCTATATCTTCACCGCGCGCTAACGGCTAGGATTGGTCCCAAAGTAGAAATGACTTATTCATCTAAATTGTTAAATGAAGCGCTGCCACAGGGTCCTGTGCAACAGCTGAGTTCCCACAATCATGTCAAATTCAGAAGAATGTTATTTCTTGGAGTCCAATCAGCTCATTTATCACATTTATCAGGTCACAGTCCAAAATCAGTTCAATTAAGTCCCACAGTGACTCGTTTCAATGGTAAAAGCGATGCAATCTAGTAATATGAGATAAATATCGCTAATTACATGCTGGTACGAATATTTGACGCAACCCTTGTAACTCAAACGGATTGATCGCGTTAGAAAGTCAATGAAATGGATTTTTTGAAACTGTCTCTATGTCTACAGCGCGCGTAACGGCTAGGATTGGTCCCACAGTAAAAATGACTTAATTATCTAAATTTTTAAATGAATCGCTACCACAGGGCCCTGTGCAACAGCTGAGTTCCCACAATCATGTCAAATTAAGAAGAATGTTACTTCTTGGAGTCCAATTGTCTCACTTATAACATTTGTAAGGTCAAGGTCCAAAATCAGTTCATTTAAGTCCCACAGTCAATCGTTTCACTGTTAAAAGCGATGCAACTTAGTAATATCGGAAGAAAATCACTAAGTAAATGTTGGTACGAATATGTGACGCAACCGTTGTAACTCAAACGGATTGACCCCGTTTGAATATCAATGAAATGTAGCTTTTGAAACTGTCTCTACTTCTTCAGCCCGCGATAACGGCTAGGATTGGTCCCACAGTAAAAAATGACTTATTTATCTTAATTTTCAAATAAAGCGTTACCACAGCGCCCAGTGTAATCGCTGAGTTCCATGAATCATGTCAAATTAAGAAGAATGTTATTTCTTGTAGTCAAAATGACTCATTTGTCACATTTATAAGGTCAAAGTCCAAAATCAGTTCAATTAAGTCCCACAGTCAATCGTTTCACTGTTCAAAGCGATACAACTTAGGAATATTTAAAAAAATCACCAAATACATGTTCGTACGAATGTGTGACGCAACCGTTGTAACTCAAACGGATTGACACCGTTAGAAAGTCAATGAAATGGATTTTTTGAAACTGTCTCTATGTCTACAGCGCGCGTAACGGCTAGGATTGGTCCCGCAGTAAAAATGACTTATTTATCTAAATTTTTAAATGAATCCCTACCACAGGGTCCTGTGCAACAGCTGAGTTCCCACAATTCTGTCAAATTAAGAAGAATGTTATTTCTTGGAGTCCAATTGTCTCACTTATAACATTTATAAGGTCAAGGTCCAAAATCAGTTCAATTAAGTCCCACAGTCAATCGTTTAACTGTTAAAAGCGATGCAACTTAGTAATATCGGAAGAAAGTCACTAAATTCATGTTGGTACGAATGTGTGACGCAACCGTTGCAACTCTAACGGATTGACACCGTTAGAAAGTCAATGAAATGGAGTTTTTGAAACTGTCTCTATATCTTCACCGCGCGATAACGGCTAGGAATGGTCCCACAGTAAAAAATGGCTTATTTATCATAATTTTTAAATAAAGCGTTACCACAGCGCCCAGTGTAATCGCTGAGTTCCAGCAATCATGTCAAATTAAGAAGAATGTTATTTCTTGTAGTCAAATTGACTCATTTATAACATTTATAAGGTCAAAGTCCAAAATCAGTTCAATTAAGTCCCACAGTCAATCGTTTGACTGTTGAAAGCGACACAACTTAGTAATGTCCAAAAAAAATCACGAAATACATGTTGATACGAATGTGTGACGCAACCGTTGTAACTCAAACGAATTGACACCGTTAGAAAATCAATGAAATGTAGCTTTTGAAACTGTCTCTACTTTTTCAGCGTGCGATAACCAAAAGGATTGGTCCCACAGTAAAAAATGATTTATTTATCATAATTTTTAAATAAAGCGTTACCACAGCGCCCAGTGTAATCGCTGAGTTCCAGCAATCATGTCAAATTAAGAAGAATGTTATTTCTTGTAGTCAAAATGACTAATTTATAACATTTATAAGGTCAAAGTCCAAAATCAGTTCAATTAAGTCCCACAGTCAATCGTTTGACTGTTGAAAGCGGTACAACTTAGGAATATCCGAAAAAAATCACTAAATACATGTTGGTACGAATATGTGACGAAACCGTTGTAACTCAAACGGATTTATACCGCTAGAAAATCAATGAAATGTAGTCTTTGAAACTGTTCCTATTTATTCAGCGCGTGCTAACGGCTAGGATTGGTCCCACAGTAAGAAAAGACTTATTTATCTAAGTTTTTAAATAAAGCGCTACGACAGAGCCTAATGTATTCGCTGAATTCTGGCACTCACGTCAAATTAAGAAGAAAGTTATTCCTTGGACACCAAATGGCTCATTTATCACATTTATAAGGTCAAAGTCCAAAATCAGTTCAATTAGGTCCCACAGGCAATCGTTTCACTGTTGAAAGTGATACAACTTAGTAATATCGGAAAAAATCACAAAATACATGTTGGTACGAATGTGTGATGCAACCGTTGTAACTCAAACGAATTTAGACAGTTAGAAAGTCAATGAAATGGAGATTTTGAAACTGTCTCTATATCTTCAGCGCGCGCTAACGGCTAGGATTGGTCCCACAGTAGAAATGACTTATTTATCTAAATTTTTAAATGAATCGCTACCACAGGGTCCTGTGCAACCGTTAAGTTCCCACAATCATGTCAAATTAAGAAGAATGTTATTTCTTGGAGTCCAATTGTCTCACTTATACCATTTATAAGGTCAAGGTCCAAAATCAGTTCACTTAAGCCCCACAGTCAATCGTTTCACTGTTGAAAGCGATACAACTTAGTAATATCGGAAAAAAATCACTAAATACATGTTGGTACGAATGTGTGACGCAACCGTTGTAACTCAAACGGATTGACACCGTTAGAAAATCAATGAAATGGAGTTTTTGAAACTGTCTCTATATCTTCAGCGCGCGCTAACGGCTAGGATTGGTCCCACAGTAAAAATGACTTATTTATCTAAATTTTTTAATGAATCGCTACCACAGGGTCCTGTGCAACAGCTGAGTTCCCACAATCATGTCAAATAAAGAAGAATGTTATTTCTTGGAGTCCAATTGTCTCACTTATACCATTTATAAGGTCAAGGTCCAAAATCAGTTCACTTAAGTCCCACAGTCAATCGTTTCACTGTTGAAAGCGATACAACTTAGTAATATCGGAAAAAAATCACTAAATACATGTTGGTACGAATGTGTGACGCAACCGTTGTAACTCAAACGGATTGACACCGTTAGAAAATCAATGAAATGTAGCTTTTGAAACTGTCTCTACTTCTTCAGCGCGCGATAACGGCTAGGATTGGTCCCACAGTAAAAAATGATTTATTTATCATAATTTTTAAATAAAACGTTACCACAGCGCCCAGTGTAATCGCTGAGTTCCAGCAATCATGTCAAATTAAGAAGAATGTTATTTCTTGTAGTCAAAATGACTCATTTATAAAATTTATAAGGTCAAAGTCCAAAATCAGTTCAATTAAGTCCCACAGTCAATCGTTGCACTGTTGAAAGTGATACAACTTAGTAATATCGGAAAAAATCACAAAATACATGTTGGTACGAATGTGTGATGCAACCGTTGTAACTCAAACGAATTTAGACCGTTAGAAAGTCAATGAAATGGAGATTTTGAAACTGTCTCTATATCTTCAGCGCGCGCTAACGGCTAGGATTGGTCCCACAGTAGAAATGACTTATTTATCTAAATTTTTAAATGAATCGCTACCACATGGTCCTGTGCAACCGTTAAGTTCCCACAATCATGTCAAATTAAAAAGAATGTTATTTCTTGTATTCAAACTGGCTCATCTATCACATTTATAAGGTCAAAATCCAAAATCAGTTCAATTAGGTCCCACAGTCAATCGTTTCACTGTTGAAAGCGATACAACTTAGTAATATCGGAAAAAAATCACTAAATACATGTTGGTACGAATGTGTGACGCAACCGTTGAAGCTCAAACGGATTGACACCGTTAGAAAGTCAATGAAATGGAGTTTTTGAAACTGTCTCTATATCTTCAGCGCGCGCTAACGGCTAGGATTGGTCGCACAGTAAAAATGACTTATTTATCTAAATTTTTAAATGAATCGCTACCACAGGGTCCTGTGCAACAGCTGATTTCCCACAATCATGTCAAATTAAGAAGAATGTTATTTCTTGGAGTCCAATTGTCTCACTTATACCATTTATAAGGTCAAGGTCCAAAATCAGTTCACTTAAGTCCCACAGTCAATCGTTTCACTGTTCAAAGCGATACAACTTAGGAATATCCGAACAAAATCACTAATTACATGTTCGTACGAATGTGTGACGCAACCCTTGTAACTCAAACGGATTGACCCTGTTAGAAAATCAATGAAATGTAGTTTTTGAAACTGTCTTTACTTCTTCAGCGCGCGATAACGGCTAGGATTGGGCCCACAGCATAAAATGACTTATTTATCTTAATTTTTAAATAAAGCGCTACGACAGAGCCTAATGTAATCGCTGAATTCCGGCACTCACGTCAAATTAAGAAGAAAGTTATTCCTTGGAGACCAATTGGCTCATTTATCACATTTATAAGGTCAAAGTCCAAAATCAGTTCAATTAGGTCCCACAGTCAATCGTTTCACTGTTGAAAGCGCTACAACTTAGTAATATCGGAAAAAAATCACTAAATACATGTTGGTACGAATGTGTGACGCAACCGTTGAAACTCAAACGGATTGACACCGTTAAAAAGTCAATGAAATGGAGTTTTTAAAACTGTCTCTATATCTTCAGCGCGCGCTAACGGCTAGGATTGGTCCCACAGTAAAAATGACTTACTTATCTAAAATTTTAAATGAATCGCTACCACAGGGTCCTGTGCAACAGCTGAGTTGCCACAATCATGTCAAATTAAGAAGAATGTTATTTCTTGGAGTCCAATTGTCTCACTTATAACATTTATAAGGTCAAGTTTCAAAATCAGTTCACTTAAGTCACACAGTCAATTGTTTCACTGTTAAAAGCGATGCAACTTAGTAACATCGGAAGAAAATCACTAAATACACGTTGGTACGAATATGTGACGCAACCGTTGTAACTCAAACGGATTGACCCCGTTTGAAAATCAATGAAATGTAGTTTTTGAAACTGTCTCTACTTCTTCAGCTCGCGATAACGGCTAGGATTGGTCCCACAGTAAAAAATGACTTAATTATCTAAATTTTTAAATAAAGCGTTACCACAGCGCCCAATGTAATCAGTGAGTTCCAGCAATTATGTCAAATGAAGAAGAATGTTATTTCTTGTAGTCAAAATAACTCACTTATCACATTTATAAGGTCAAAGTCCAAAATCAGTTCAATTAAGTCCCACAGTCAATCGTTTCACTGTTCAAAGCGATACAACTTAGGAATATCCGAAAAAAATCACTAAATACACGTTGGTACGAATATGTGACGCAACCGTTGTAACTCAAACGGATTGACCCCGTTTGAAAATCAATGAAATGTAGTTTTTGAAACTGTCTCTACTTCTTCAGCTCGCGATAACGGCTAGGATTGGTCAAACAGTAAAAAATGACTTAATTATCTAAATTTTTAAATAAAGCGTTACCACAGCGCCCAGTGTAATCGCTGAGTTCCAGCAATCATGTCAAATTAAGAAGAATGTTATTTCTTGTAGTCAAAATGACTCATTTATCACATTTATAAGGTCAAAGTCCACAATCAGTTCAATTAAGTCCCACAGTCAATCGTTTCACTGTTCAAAGCGATACAACTTAGGAATATCGGGAAAAAATCACTAAATACATGTTGGTACGAATGTTTGACGCAACCGTTGTAACTCTAACGGATTGACACCGTTAGAAAGTCAATGAAATGGAGTTTTTGAAACTGTCTCTATATCTTCAGCGCCCGATAACGGCTAGAATTGGTCCCACAGTAAAAAATGACTTATTTATCATAATATTTAAATAAAGCGTTACCACAGCGCCCAGTTTAATCGCTGAGTTCGAGCAATCATATCAAATTAAGAAGAATGTTATTTCTTGTAGTCAAAATGACTCATTTATAACATTTATAAGGTCAAAGTCCAAAATCAGTTCAATTAAGTCCCACAGTCAATCGTTTGACTGTTGAAAGCGACACAACTTAGGAATATCCGAAAAAAATCACTAAATACATGTTGGTAAGAATGTGTGACGCAACCGTTGTAACTCAAACGGAATGACACCGTTAGAAACTCAATGAAATGGAGTTTTTGAAACTGTCTCTATATCTTCAGCGCGCGCTAACAGCTAGGATTGGTCCCACAGTAAAAATGACTTATTTATCTAAATTTTTATATGAATCGCTACCACAGGGTCCTGTGCAACCGTTGAGTTCCCACAATCATGTCAAATTAAGAAGAATGTTATTTTTTGTATTTAAACTGGCTCATTTATCACATTTATAAGGGCAAAGTCCAAAATCAGTTCAATTATGTCCCACTGTCAAACGTTTTACTGTTAAAATCGATGCAAACTAGTAATATCCGAACACTATCGCTAAATACATGTTGGTACGAATATGTGACGCAACCGTTGTAACTCAAACGGATTTATACCGCTAGAAAGTCAGTGAAATGTAGTCTTTGAAACTGTTCCTATTTATTCAGCGCGTGCTAACGGCCAGGATTGGTCCTACAGTAAGAAAAGACTTATTTATCTAAGTTTTTAAATAAAGCGCTACGACAGAGCCTAATGTAATCGCTGAATTCCAGCACTCACGTCAAATTAAGAAGAAAGTTATTACTTGGAGACCAATTGGCTCATTTATCACATTTACAAGGTCAAAGTCCAAAATCAGTTCAATTAGGTCCCACAGTCAATCGTTTCACTGTTGAAATGATACAACTTAGTAATATCGAAAAAAAATCACGAAATACATGTTGGTACGAATGTGTGACGCAACCGTTGTAACTCAAATGGATTGACACCGTTAGAAAATCAATGAAATGTAGCTTTTGAAACTGTCTCTAATTTTTCAGCGCGCCATAACGGCTAGGATTGGTCCCACAGTAAAAAATGATTTATTTATCATAATTTTTAAATAAAGCGCTACCACAGCGCCCATTGTAATCGCTGAGTTCCAGCAATCATGTCAAATTAAGAAGAATGTTATTTCTTGTAGTCAAAATGACTCATTTATAACATTTATAAGGTCAAAGTCCAAAATCAGTTCAATTAAGTCCCACAGTCAATCGTTTGACTTTTGAAAGCGGTACAACTTAGGAATATCCGAAAAAAATCACTAAATACATGTTGGTACAAATGTGTGACGCAACCGTTGTAACTCAAACGAATTCAGACCGTTAGAAAGTCAATGAAATGGAGATTTTGAAACTGTCTCTATATCTTCAGCGCGCGCTAACGGCTAGGATTGGTCCCACAGTAGAAATGACTTATTTATCTAAATTTTTAAATGAATCGCTACCACAGGGTCCTGTGCAACCGTTGAGTTCCCACAATCATGTCAAATTAAGAAGAATGTTATTTCTTGTATTCAAACTGGCTCATTTATCACATTTATAAGGTCAAAGTCCAAAATCAGTTCAATTATGTCCCACAGTCAAACGTTTCACTGTTAAAATCGATGCAAACTAGTAATAACCGAATACTATCGCTAAATACATGTTGGTACGAATGTGTGACGCAACCGTTGTACCTCAAACGGATTAACACCGTTAGAAACTCAATGAAATGGAGTTTTTGAAACTGTCTCTATATCTTCAGCGCGCGCTAACGGCTACGATTGGTCCCACAGTAAAAATGACTTATTTATCTAAATTTTTATATGAATCGCTACCACAGGGTCCTGTGCAACCGTTGAGTTCCCACAATCATGTCAAATTAAGAAGAATGTTATTTCTTGTATTCAAACTGGCTCATTTATCACATTTATAAGGTCAAAGTCCAAAATCAGTTCAATTATGTCCCACAGTCAAACTTTTCACTGTTAAAATCGATGCAAACTAGTAATATCCGAATACTATCGCTAAATACATGTTGGTACGAATATGTGACGCAACCGTTGTAACTCAAACGGATTTATACCGCTAGAAAGTCAATGAAATTTAGTATTTGAAACTGTTCCTATTTATTCAGCGCGTGCTAACGGCCAGGATTGGTCCCACAGTAAGAAAAGACTTATTTATCTAAGTTTTTAAATAAAGCGCTACGACAGAGCCTAATGTAATCGCTGAATTCCGGCACTCACGTCAAATTAAGAAGAAAGTTATTCCTTGGAGACCAATTGGCTCATTTATCACATTTATAAGGTCAAAGTCTAAAATCAGTTCAATTAGGTCCCACAGTCAATCGTTTCACTGTTGAAAGCGATACAACTTAGTAATATCGGAAAAAAATCACTAAATACATGTTGGTACGAATGTGTGACGCAACCGTTGTAACTCAAAAGGATCGACACCGTTAGAAAATCAATGAAATGTAGCTTTTGAAACTGTCTCTACTTCTTCAGCGCGCGATAACGGCTAGGATTGGTCCCACAGTAAAAAGTGATTTATTTATCATAATTTTTAAATAAAGCGTTACCACAGCGCCCAGTGTAATCGCTGAGTTCCAGCAATCATGTCAAATTAAGAAGAATGTTATTTCTTGTAGTCAAAATGACTCATTTATAACATTTATAAGGTCAAAGTCCAAAATCAGTTCAGTTAAGTCCCACAGTCAATCGTTGCACTGTTGAAAGTGATACAACTTAGTAATATCGGAAAAAATCACAAAATACATGTTGGTACGAATGTGTGATGCAACCGTTTTAAGTCAAACGAATTTAGACCGTTAGAAAGTCAATGAAATGGCGATTTTGAAACTGTCTCTATATCTTCAGCGCGCGCTAACGGCTAGGATTGGTCCCACAGTAGAAATGACTTATTTATCTAAATTTTTAAATGAATCGCTACCACAGGGTCCTGTGCAACCGTTGAGTTCCCACAATCATGTCAAATTAAGAAGAATGTTATTTCTTGTATTCAAACTGGCTCATTTATCACATTTATAAGGTCAAAGTCCAAAATCAGTTCAATTATGTCCCACAGTCAAACGTTTCACTGTTAAAATCGATGCAAACTAGTAATATCCGAATACTATCGCTAAATACATGTTGGTACGAATATGTGACGCAACCGTTGTAACTCAAACGGATTTATACCGCTAGAAAGTCATGAAATTTAGTCTTTGAAACTGTTCCTATTTATTCAGCGCGTGCTAACGGCCAGGATTGGTCCCACAGTAAGAAAAGACTTATTTATCTAAGTTTTTAAATAAAGCGCTACGACAGAGCCTAATGTAATCGCTGAATTCCGGCACTCACGTCAAATTAAGAAGAAAGTTATTCCTTGGAGACCAATTGGCTCATTTATCACATTTATAAGGTCAAAGTCTAAAATCAGTTCAATTAGGTCCCACAGTCAATCGTTTCACTGTTGAAAGCGACACAACTTAGTAATATCGGAAAAAAATCACTAAATACATGTTGGTACGAATGTGTGACGCAACCGTTGTAACTCAAAAGGATCGACACCGTTAGAAAATCAATGAAATGTAGCTTTTGAAACTGTCTCTACTTCTTCAGCGCGCGATAACGGCTAGGATTGGTCCCACAGTAAAAAGTGATTTATTTATCATAATTTTTAAATAAAGCGTTACCACAGCGCCCAGTGTAATCGCTGAGTTCCAGCAATCATGTCAAATTAAGAAGAATGTTATTTCTTGTAGTCAAAATGACTCATTTATAACATTTATAAGGTCAAAGTCCAAAATCAGTTCAGTTAAGTCCCCCAGTCAATCGTTGCACTGTTGGAAGTGATACGACTTAGTAATATCGGAAAAAATCACAAAATACATGTTGGTACGAATGTGTGATGCAACCGTTGTAAGTCAAACGAATTTAGACCGTTAGAAAGTCAATGAAATGGAGATTTTAAAACTGTCTCTATATCTTCAGCGCGCGCTAACGGCCAGGATTGGTCCCACAGTAAGAAAAGACTTATTTATCTAAGTTTTTAAATAAAGCGCTACGACAGAGCCTAATGTAATCGCTGAATTCCGCCACTTACGTCAAATTAAGAAGAAAGTTATTCCTTGGAGACCAATTGGCTCGTTTATCACATTTATAAGGTCAAAGTCCAAAATCAGCTCAATTAGGTCCCACAGTCAATCGTTTCACTGTTGAAAGCGATACAACTTAGTAATATCGGAAAAAAATCACTAAATACATGTTGGTACGAATGTGTGACGCAACCGTTGTAACTCAAAAGGATTGACACCGTTAGAAAATCAATGAAATGTAGCTTTTGAAACTGTCTCTACTTCTTCAGCGCGCGATAACGGCTAGGATTGGTCCCACAGTAGAAATAACTTATTTATCTAAATTATTGAATGAATCGCTACCACAGGGTCCTGTGCAACCGTTGAGTTCCCACAATCATGTCAAATTAAGAAGAATGTTATTTCTTGTATTCAGACTGGCTCATCTATCACATTAATAAGTTCAAAGTCCAAAATCAGTTCAATTATGTCCCACAGTCAAACGTTTCACTGTTAAAATCGATGCAAACTAGTAATATCCGAATACTATCGCTAAATACATGTTGGTACGAATATGTGACGCAACCGTTGTAACTCAAACGGATTTATACCGCTAGAAAGTCAATGAAATTAGTCTTTGAAACTTTTCCTATTTATTCAGGGCGTGCTAACGGCCAGGATTGGTCCCACAGTAAGAAAAGACTTATTTATCTAAGTTTTTAAATAAAGCGCTACGACAGAGGCTAATGTAATCGCTGAATTCCGGCACTCACGTCAAATTAAGAAGAAAGTTATTCCTTGGAGACCAATTGGCTCATTTATCACATTTATAAGGTCAAAGTCCAAAATCAGTTCAATTAGGTCCAACAGTCAATCGTTTCACTGTTGAAAGCGATACAACTTAGTAATATCGGAAAAAAATCACTAAATACATGTTGGTACGAATGTGTGACGCAACCGTTGTAACTCAAAAGGATCGACACCGTTAGAAAATCAATGAAATGTAGCTTTTGAAACTGTCTCTACTTCTTCAGCGCGCGATAACGGCTAGGATTGGTCCCACAGTAAAAAGTGATTTATTTATCATAATTTTTAAATAAAGCGTTACCACAGCGCCCAGTGTAATCGCTGAGTTCCAGCAATCATGTCAAATTAAGAAGAATGTTATTTCTTGTAGTCAAAATGACTCATTTATAACATTTATAAGGTCAATGTCCAAAATCAGTTCAGTTAAGTCCCCCAGTCAATCGTTGCACTGTTGGAAGTGATACAACTTAGTAATATCGGAAAAAATCACAAAATACATGTTGGTACGAATGTGTGATGCAACCGTTGTAAGTCAAACGAATTTAGACCGTTAGAAAGTCAATGAAATGGAGATTTTAAAACTGTCTCTATATCTTCAGCGCGCGCTAACGGCCAGGATTGGTCCCACAGTAAGAAAAGACTTATTTATCTAAGTTTTTAAATAAAGCGCTACGACAGAGCCTAATGTAATCGCTGAATTCCGACACTCACGTCAAATTAAGAAGAAAGTTATTCCTTGGAGACCAATTGGCTCATTTATCACATTTATAAGGTCAAAGTCCAAAATCAGTTCAATTAGGTCCCACAGTCAATCGTTTCACTGTTGAAAGCGATACAACTTAGTAATATCGGAAAAAAATCTTTAAATACATGTTGGTACGAATGTGTGACGCAACCGTTGTAACTCAAAAGGATTGACAACGTTAGAAAATCAATGAAATGTAGCTTTTGAAACTGTCTCTACTTCTTCAGCGCGCGATAACGGCTAGGATTGGTCCCACAGTAAAAAGTGATTTATTTATCATAATTTTTAAATAAAGCGTTACCACAGCGCCCAGTGTAATCGCTGAGTTCCAGCAATCATGTCAAATTAAGAAGAATGTTATTTCTTGTAGTCAAAATGACTCATTTATAACATTTATAAGGTGAAAGTCCAAAATCAGTTCAATTATGTCCCACAGTCAAACGTTTCACTGTTAAAATCGATGCAAACTAGTAATATCCGAATACTATCGCTAAATACATGTTGGTACGAATATGTGACGCAACCGTTGTAACTCAAACGGATTTATACCGCTAGAAAGTCAATGAAATGTAGTCTCTGAAACTGTTCCTATTTATTCAGCGCGTGCTAACGGCCAGGATTGGTCCCACAGTAAAAAAAGACTTATTTATCTAAGTTTTTAAATAAAGCGCTACGACAGAGCCTAATGTAATCGCTGATTTCCAGCACTCACGTCAAATTAAGAAGAAAGTTATTCCTTGGAGACCAATTGGCTCATTTATCACATTTATAAGGTCACAGTCCAAAATCAGTTCAATTAGGTCCCACAGTCAATCGTTTCACTGTTCAAAGCGATACAACTTAGTAATATCGGAAAAAAATCACTAAATACATGTTGGTACGAATGTGTGACGCAACCGTTGAAACTCAAACGGATTGACACCGTTAGAAAATCAATGAAATGTAGCTTTTGACACTGTCTCTACTTCTTCAGCGCGCGATAACGGCTAGGATTAGTCCCACAGTAAAAAATGATTTATTTATCATAATTTTTAAATAAAGCGTTACCACAGCGCCCAGTGTAATCGCTGAGTTCCAGCAATCATGTCAAAATAAGAAGAATGTTATTTCTTGTAGTCAAAATGACTCATTTATAACATTTATAACGTCAAAGTCCAAAATCAGTTCAATTAAGTCCCACAGTAAATCTTTTGACTGTTGAAAGCGATACAACTTAGGAATATCCGAAAAAAATCACTAAATACATGTTGGTACGAATGTGTGACGCAACCGTTGTAACTCAAACGGATTGACACCGTTAGAAAGTCAATGAAATGGAGTTTTTGAAACTTTCTCTATATCTTCAGCGCGCGCTAACGGCTAGGATTGGTCCCACAGTAAAAATGACTTATTTATCTAAATTTTTAAATGAATCGCTACCACAGGGTCCTGTGCAACCGTTGAGTTCCCACAATCATGTCAAATTAAGAAGAATGTTATTTCTTGTATTCAAATGGCTCATTTATCACATTTATAAGGTCAAAGTCCAAAATCAGTTCAATTATGTCCCACAGTCAAACGTTTCACTGTTAAAATCGATGCAAACTAGAAATATCCGAATACTATCGCTAAATACATGTTGGTACGAATATGTGACGCAACCGTTGTAACTCAAACGAATTTATACCGCTAGAAAGTCAATGAAATTTAGTCTTTGAAACTGTTCCTATTGATTCAGCGCGTGCTAACGGCCAGGATTGGTCCCACAGTAAGAAAAGACTTATTTATCTAAGTTTTTAAATAAAGCGCTACGACAGAGCCTAATGTAATCGCTGAATTCCGGCACTCACGTCAAATTAAGAAGAAAGTTATTCCTTGGAGACCAATTGGCTCATTTATCACATTTATAAGGTCAAAGTCCAAAATCAGTTCAATTAGGTCCCACAGTCAATCGTTTCACTGTTGAAAGCGATACAACTTAGTAATATCGGAAAAAAATCACTAAATACATGTTGGTACAAATGTGTGACGCAACCGTTGTAACTCAAAAGGATTGACACCGTTATAAAATCAATGAAATGTAGCTTTTGAAACTGTCTCTACTTCTTCAGCGCGCGATAACGGCTAGGATTGGTCCCACAGTAAAAAGTGATTTATTTATCATAATTTTTAAATAAAGCGTTACCACAGCGCCCAGTGTAATCGCTGAGTTCCAGCAATCATGTCAAATTAAGAAGAATGTTATTTCTTGTAGTCAAAATGACTCATTTATAACATTTATAAGGTCAAAGTCCAAAATCAGTTCAGTTAAGTCCCCCAGTCAATCGTTGCACTGTTGAAAGTGATACAACTTAGTAATATCGGAAAAAATCACAAAATACATGTTGGTACGAATGTGTGATGCAACCGTTGTAAGTCAAACGAATTTAGACCGTTAGAAAGTCAATGAAATGGAGATTTTAAAACTGTCTCTATATCTTCAGCGCGCGCTAACGGCTAGGATTGGTCCCACAGTAGAAATGACTTATTTATCTAAATTATTAAATGAATCGCTACCACAGGGTCCTGTGCAACCGTTGAGTTCCCACAATCATGTCAAATTAAGAAGAATGTTATTTCTTGTATTCAGACTGGCTCATCTATCACATTAATAAGGTCAAAGTCCAAAATCAGTTCAATTATGTCCCACAGTCAAACGTTTCACTGTTAAAATCGATGCAAACTAGTAATATTCGAATACTATCGCTAAATACATGTTGGTACGAATATGTGACGCAACCGTTGTAACTCAAACGGATTTATACCGCTAGAAGGTCAATGAAATGTAGTCTTTGAAACTGTTCCTATTTATTCAGCGCGTGCTAACGGCCAGGATTGGTCCCACAGTAAAAAAAGACTTATTTATCTAAGTTTTTAAATAAAGCGCTACGACAGAGCCTAATGTAATCGCTGATTTCCAGCACTCACGTCAAATTAAGAAGAAAGTTATTCCTTGGAGACCAATTGGCTCATTTATCACATTTATAAGGTCACAGTCCAAAATCAGTTCAATTAGGTCCCACAGTCAATCGTTTCACTGTTCAAAGCGATACAACTTAGTAATATCGGAAAAAAATCACTAAATACATGTTGGTACGAATGTGTGACGCAACCGTTGAAACTCAAACGGATTGACACCGTTAGAAAATCAATGAAATGTAGCTTTTGACACTGTCTCTACTTCTTCAGCGCGCGATAACGGCTAGGATTGGTCCCACAGTAAAAAATGATTTATTTATCATAATTTTTAAATAAAGCGTTACCACAGCGCCCAATGTAATCGCTGAGTTCCAGCAATCATGTCAAATTAAGAAGAATGTTATTTCTTGTAGTCAAAATGACTCATTTATAACATTTATAAGGTCAAAGTCCAAAATCAGTTCAATTAAGTCCCACAGTAAATCTTTTGACTGTTGAAAGCGATACAACTTAGGAACATCCGAAAAAAATCACTAAATACATGTTGGTACGAATGTGTGACGCAACCGTTGTAACTCAAACGGATTGACACCGTTAGAATGTCAATGAAATGGAGTTTTTGAAACTGTCTCTATATCTTCAGTGCGCGCTAACGGCTAGGATTGGTCCCACAGTAAAAATGACTTATTTATCTAAATTTTTAAATGAATCGCTACCACAGGGTCCTGTGCAACCGTTGAGTTCCCACAATCATGTCAAATTAAGAAGAATGTTATTTCTTGTAGTCAAAATGACTCATTTATAACATTTATAAGGTCAAAGTCCAAAGTCAGTTCAATTAAGTCCCACAGTCAATCGTTTGACTGTTGAAAGCGATACAACTTAGGAATATCCGAAAAAAATCGCTAAATACATGTTGGTATGAATGTGTGACGCAACCGTTGTAACTCAAACGGATTGACACCGTTAGAAAGTCAATGAAATGGAGTTTTTGAAACTGTCTCTATATCTTCAGCGCGCGCTATCGGCTAGTATTGGTCCCACAGTAAGAATGATTTATTTATCATAATTTTTAAATAAAGCGTTACCACAGCGGCCAGTGTAATCGCTGAGTTCCAGCAATCATGTCAAATAAAGAAGAATTTATTTCTTGTAGTTAAAATGACTCATTTATAACATTTATAAGGTCAAAGTCCAAAATCAGTTCAATTAAGTCCCACAGTCAATCGTTCGACTGTTATAAGCGATACAACTTAGGAATATCCGAAAAAAATCACTAAATACATGTTGGTACGAATGTGTGACGCAACCGTTGTAACTCAAACGGATTGACACCGTTAGAAAGTCAATGAAATGGAGTTTTTGAAACTGTCTCTATATCTTCAGCGCGCGCTAACGGCTAGGATTGGTCCCACAGTAAAAATGACTTATTTATCTAAATTTTTAAATGAATCGCTACCACAGGGTCCTGTGCAACCGTTGAGTTCCCACAATCATGTCAAATTAAGAAGAATGTTATTTCTTGTAGTCAAAATGACTCATTTATAACATTTATAAGGTCAAAGTCCAAAGTCAGTTCAATTAAGTCCCACAGTCAATCGTTTGACTGTTGAAAGCGATACAACTTAGGAATATCCGAAAAAAATCGCTAAATACATGTTGGTATGAATGTGTGACGCAACCGTTGTAACTCAAACGGATTGACACCGTTAGAAAGTCAATGAAATGGAGTTTTTGAAACTGTCTCTATATCTTCAGCGCGCGCTATCGGCTAGTATTGGTCCCACAGTAAGAATGATTTATTTATCATAATTTTTAAATAAAGCGTTACCACAGCGGCCAGTGTAATCGCTGAGTTCCAGCAATCATGTCAAATAAAGAAGAATTTATTTCTTGTAGTTAAAATGACTCTTTTATAACATTTATAAGGTCAAAGTCCAAAATCAGTTCAATTAAGTCCCACAGTCAATCGTTCGACTGTTGAAAGCGATACAACTTAGGAATATCCGAAAAAAATCACTAAATACATGTTGGTACGAATGTGTGACGCAACCGTTGTAACTCAAACGGATTGACACCGTTAGAAAGTCAATGAAATGTAGCTTTTGAAACTGTTTCTACTTCTTCAGCGCGCGATAACGGCTAGGATTGGTCCCACAGTAAAAAATGATTTATTTATCATAATTTTTAAATATAGCCTTACCACAGCGGCCAGTGTAATCGCTGAGTTCCAGCAATCATGTCAAATTAAGAAGAATGTTATTTCTTGAAGTTAAAATGACTCATTTATAACATATATAAGGTCAAAGTCCAAAATCAGTTTAATTAAGTCGCACAGTCAATCGTTTGACTGTTGAAAGCGATACAACTTAAGAATATCCGAAAAAAATCACTAAATACATGTTGGTACGAATGTGTGACGCAACCGTTGTAACTCAAACGGATTGACACCGTTAGAAAGTCAATGAAATGGAGTTTTTGAAACTGTCTCTATATCTTCAGCGCGCACTATCGGCTAGGATTGGTCCCACAGTAAAAATGACTTATTTATCTAAATTTTTAATTGAATCGCTACCACAGGGTCCTGTGCAAACGTTGAGTTCCCGCAATCATGTCAAATTAAGAAGAATGTTATTTCTTGTAGTCAAAATGACTCATTTATAACATTTATAAGGTCAAAGTCCAAAATCAGATCAATTAAGTCCCACAGTCAATCGTTTGACTGTTGAAAGCGATACAACTTAGGAATATCGGAAAAAAATCACTAAATACATGTTGGTACGAATGTGTAACGCAACCGTTGAAACTCAAACGGATTGACACTGTTAGAAAATCAATGAAATGTAGCTTTTGACACTGTCTCTACTTCTTCAGCGCGCGATAACGGCTAGGATTGGTCCCACAGTAAAAAATGATTTATTTATCATAATTTTTAAATAAAGCGTTACCACAGCGCCCAGTGTAATCGCTGAGTTCCAGCAATCATGTCAAATTAAGAAGAATGTTATTTCTTGTAGTCAAAATGACTCATTTATAACATTTATATTGTCAAAGTCCAAAATCAGTTCAATTAAGTCCCACAGTAAATCTTTTGACTGTTGAAAGCGATACAACTTAGGAATATCCGAAAAAAATCACTAAATACATGTTGGTACGAATGTGTGACGCAACCGTTGTAACTCAAACGGATTGACATCGTTAGAAAGTCAATGAAATGGAGTTTTTGAAACTTTCTCTATATCTTCAGCGCGCGCTAACGGCTAGGATTGGTCCCACAGTAAAAATGACCTATTTATCTAAATTTTTAAATGAATCGCTACCACAGGGTCCTGTGCAACCGTTGAGTTCTCACAATCATGTCAAATTAAGAAGAATGTTATTTCTTGTATTCAAATGGCTCATTTATCACATTTATAAGGTCAAAGTCCAAAATCAGTTCAATTATGTCCCACAGTCAAACGTTTCACTGTTAAAATCGATGCAAACTAGAAATATCCGAATACTATCGCTAAATACATGTTGGTACGAATATGTGACGCAACCGTTGTAACTCAAACGGATTTATACCGCTAGAAAGTCAATGAAATTTAGTCTTTGAAACTGTTCCTATTGATTCAGCGCGTGCTAACGGCCAGGATTGGTCCCACAGTAAGAAAAGACTTATTTATCTAAGTTTTTAAATAAAGCGCTACGACAGAGCCTAATGTAATCGCTGAATTCCGGCACTCACGTCAAATTAAGAAGAAAGTTATTCCTTGGAGACCAATTGGCTCATTTATCACATTTATAAGGTCAAAGTCCAAAATCAGTTCAATTAGGTCCCACAGTCAATCGTTTCACTGTTGAAAGCGATACAACTTAGTAATATCGGAAAAAAATCACTAAATACATGTTGGTACGAATGTGTGACTCAACCGTTGTAACTCAAAAGGATTGACACCGTTATAAAATCAATGAAATGTAGCTTTTGAAACTGTCTCTACTTCTTCAGCGCGCGATAACGGCTAGGATTGGTCCCACAGTAAAAAGTGATTTATTTATCATAATTTTTAAATAAAGCGTTACCACAGCGCCCAGTGTAATCGCTGAGTTCCAGCAATCATGTCAAATTAAGAAGAATGTTATTTCTTGTAGTCAAAATGACTCATTTATAACATTTATAAGGTCAAAGTCCAAAATCAGTTCAGTTAAGTCCCCCAGTCAATCGTTGCACTGTTGAAAGTGATACAACTTAGTAATATCGGAAAAAATCACAAAATACATGTTGGTACGAATGTGTGATGCAACCGTTGTAAGTCAAACAAATTTAGACCGTTAGAAAGTCAATGAAATGGAGATTTTAAAACTGTCTCTATATCTTCAGCGCGCGCTAACGGCTAGGATTGGTCCCACAGTAGAAATGACTTATTTATCTAAATTATTAAATGAATCGCTACCACAGGGTCCTGTGCAACCGTTGAGTTCCCACAATCATGTCAAATTAAGAAGAATGTTATTTCTTGTATTCAGACTGGCTCATCTATCACATTAATAAGGTCAAAGTCCAAAATCAGTTCAATTATGTCCCACAGTCAAACGTTTCACTGTTAAAATCGATGCAAACTAGTAATATTCGAATACTATCGCTAAATACATGTTGGTACGAATATGTGACGCAACCGTTGTAACTCAAACGAATTATACCGCTAGAAGGTCAATGAAATGTAGTCTTTGAAACTGTTCCTATTTATTCAGCGCGTGCTAACGGCCAGGATTGGTCCCACAGTAAAAAAAGACTTATTTATCTAAGTTTTTAAATAAAGCGCTACGACAGAGCCTAATGTAATCGCTGATTTCCAGCACTCACGTCAAATTAAGAAGAAAGTTATTCCTTGGAGACCAATTGGCTCATTTATCACATTTATAAGGTCACAGTCCAAAATCAGTTCAATTAGGTCCCACAGTCAATCGTTTCACTGTTCAAAGCGATACAACTTAGTAATATCGGAAAAAAATCACTAAATACCTGTTGGTACGAATGTGTGACGCAACCGTTGAAACTCAAACGGATTGACACCGTTAGAAAATCAATGAAATGTAGCTTTTGACACTGTCTCTACTTCTTCAGCGCGCGATAACGGCTAGGATTGGTCCCACAGTAAAAAATGATTTATTTATCATAATTTTTAAATAAAGCGTTACCACAGCGCCCAATGTAATCGCTGAGTTCCAGCAATCATGTCAAATTAGGAAGAATGTTATTTCTTGTAGTCAAAATGACTCATTTATAACATTTATAAGGTCAAAGTCCAAAATCAGTTCAATTAAGTCCCACAGTAAATCTTTTGACTGTTGAAAGCGATACAACTTAGGAATATCCGAAAAAAATCACTAAATACATGTTGGTACGAATGTGTGACGCAACCGTTGTAACTCAAACGGATTGACACCGTTAGAAAGTCAATGAAATGGAGTTTTTGAAACTGTCTCTATATCTTCAGCGCGCGCTAACGGCTAGGATTGGTCCCACAGTAAAAATGACTTATTTATCTAAATTTTTAAATGAATCGCTACCACAGGGTCCTGTGCAACCGTTGAGTTCCCACAATCATGTCAAATTAAGAAGAATGTTATTTCTTGTAGTCAAAATGACTCATTTATAACATTTATAAGGTCAAAGTCCAAAGTCAGTTCAATTAAGTCCCACAGTCAATCGTTTGACTGTTGAAAGCGATACAACTTAGGAATATCCGAAAAAAATCGCTAAATACATGTTGGTATGAATGTGTGACGCAACCGTTGTAACTCAAACGGATTGACACCGTTAGAAAATCAATGAAATGTAGCTTTTGAAACTGTCTCTAAATCTTCAGCGCGCGCTATCGGCTAGTATTGGTCCCACAGTAAGAATGATTTATTTATCATAATTTTTAAATAAAGCGTTACCACAGCGGCCAGTGTAATCGCTGAGTTCCAGCAATCATGTCAAATTAAGAAGAATGTTATTTCTTGAAGTTAAAATGACTCATTTATAACATATATAAGGTCAAAGTCCAAAATCAGTTTAATTAAGTCGCACAGTCAATCGTTTGACTGTTGAAAGCGATACAACTTAAGAATATCCGAAAAAAATCACTAAATACATGTTGGTACGAATGTGTGACGCAACCGTTGTAACTCAAACGGATTGACACCGTGAGAAAGTCAATGAAATGGAGTTTTTGAAACTGTCTCTATATCTTCAGCGCGCACTATCGGCTAGGATTGGTCCCACAGTAAAAATGACTTATTTATCTAAATTTTTAATTGAATCGCTACCACAGGGTCCTGTGCAAACGTTGAGTTCCCGCAATCATGTCAAATTAAGAAGAATGTTATTTTTTGTAGTCAAAATGACTCATTTATAACATTTATCAGGTCAAAGTCCAAAATGAGTTCAATTAAGTCCCACAGTCAATCGTTTGACTGTTGAAAGCGATACAACTTAAGAATATCCGAAAAAAATCACTAAATACATGTTGGTACGAATGTGTGACGCAACCGTTGTAACTCAAACGGATTGACACCGTTAGAAAGTCAATGAAATGGAGTTTTTGAAACTGTCTCTATATCTTCAGCGCGCACTATCGGCTAGGATTGGTCCCACAGTAAAAATGACTTATTTATCTAAATTTTTAATTGAATCGCTACCACAGGGTCCTGTGCAAACGTTGAGTTCCCGCAATCATGTCAAATTAAGAAGAATGTTATTTCTTGTAGTCAAAATGACTCATTTATAACATTTATAAGGTCAAAGTCCAAAATCAGTTCAATTAAGTCCCACAGTCAATCGTTTGACTGTTGAAAGCGATACAACTTAGGAATATCCGAAAAAAATCACTAAATACATGTTGGTACGAATGTGTGACGCAACCGTTGTAACTCAAACGGATTGACACCGTTAGAAAATCAATGAAATGTAGCTTTTAAAACTGTCTCTACTTCTTCAGCGCGAGATAACGGCTAGGATTGGTCCCACAGTAGAAAATGATTTATTTATCATAATTTTTAACTAAAGCGTTACCACAGCGGCCAGTGTAATCGCTGAGTTCCAGCAATCATGTCAAATTTAGAAGAATGTTATTTCTTGTAGTTAAAATGACTCATTTATAACATTTATAAGGTCAAAGTCAAAAATCAGTTCAATTAAGTCCCACAGTCAATCGTTTGACTGTTGAAAGCGATGCAACTTAGGAATATCTGAAAAAAATCACTAAATACATGTTGGTACGAATGTGTGACGCAACCGTTGTAACTCAAACGGATTGACACCGTTAGAGAATCAATGAAATGTAGCTTTTGAAACTGTCTCTACTTCTTCAGCGTACGATAACGGCTAGGATTGGTCCCACAGTAAAAAATGATTTATTTATCATAATTTTTAAATAAAGCGTTACCACAGCGGCCAGTGTAATCGCTGAGTTCCAGCAATCATGTCAAATTAAGAAGAATGTTATTTCTTGTAGTTAAAATGACTCATTTATAACATTTATAAGGTCAAAGTCCAAAACCAGTTCAATTAAGTCCCACAGTCAATCGTTTGACTGTTGAAAGCGATACAACTTAGGAATATCCGAAAAAAATCACTAAATACATGTTGGTACGAATGTGTGACGCAACCGTTGTAACTCAAACGGATTGACACCGTTAGAAAATCAATGAAATGTAGCTTTTAAAACTGTCTCTACTTCTTCAGCGCGAGATAACGGCTAGGATTGGTCCCACAGTAGAAAATGATTTATTTATCATAATTTTTAACTAAAGCGTTACCACAGCGGCCAGTGTAATCGCTGAGTTCCAGCAATCATGTCAAATTTAGAAGAATGTTATTTCTTGTAGTTAAAATGACTCATTTATAACATTTATAAGGTCAAAGTCAAAAATCAGTTCAATTAAGTCCCACAGTCAATCGTTTGACTGTTGAAAGCGATGCAACTTAGGAATATCTGAAAAAAATCACTAAATACATGTTGGTACGAATTTGTGACGCAACCGTTGTAACTCAAACGGATTGACACCGTTAGAAAATCAATGAAATGTAGCTTTTGAAACTGTCTCTACTTCTTCAGCGTACGATAACGGCTAGGATTGGTCCCACAGTAAAAAATGATTTATTTATCATAATTTTTAACTAAAGCGTTACCACAGCGGCCAGTGTAATCGCTGAGTTCCAGCAATCATGTCAAATTAAGAAGAATGTTATTTCTTGTAGTTAAAATGACTCATTTATAACATTTATAAGGTCAAAGTCCAAAACCAGTTCAATTAAGTCCCACAGTCAATCGTTTGACTGTTGAAAGCGATACAACTTAGGAATATCCGAAAAAAATCACTAAATACATGTTGGTACGAATGTGTGACGCAACCGTTGTAACTCAAATGGATTGACACCGTTAGAAAGTCAATGAAATGGAGTTTTTGAAACTGTCTTTATATCTTCAGCGCGCCCTAACGGCTAGGATTGGTCCCACAGTAAAAATGACTTATTTATCTAAACTTTTAAATAAAGCGCTACCACAGGGTCCTGTGCAACCGTTGAGTTCCCACAATCATGTCAAATTAAGAAGAATGTTATTTCTTGTAGTCAAAATGACTCATTTACAACATTTATAAGGTCAAAGTCCAAAATGAGTTCAATTAAGTCCCACAGTCAATCGTTTGACTGTTGAAAGCGATACAACTTAGGAATATCCGAAAAAAATCACTAAATACATGTTGGTACGAATATGTGACGAACCGTTGTAACTCAAACGGATTGACACCGTTAGAAAGTCAATGAAATGGAGTTTTTGAAACTGTCTCTATATCTTCAGCGCGCGCTAACGGCTAGGATTGGTCCCTCAGTAAAAATGACTTATTTGTCTAAATTTTTAAATGAATCGCTACCACAGGGTCCTGTGCAACCGTTGAGTTCCCACAATCATGTTAAATTAAGAAGAATGTTATTTCTTGTAGTCAAAATGACTCATTTATAACATTTATAAGGTCAAAGTCCAAAATCAGTTCAATTAAGTCCCACAGTCAATCGTTTGACTGTTGAAAGCGATACAACTTAGGAATATCCGAGAAAAAATCACTAAATACATGTTGGTACGAATGTGTGACGCAACCGTTGTAACTCAAACGGATTGACACCGTTAGAAAGTCAATGAAATGGAGTTTTTGAAACTGTCTCTATATCTTCTGCGCGCGCTAATGGCTAGGATTGGTCCCACAGTAAAAATGACTTATTTATCTAAATTTTTAAATGAATCGCTACCACAGGGTCCTGTGCAACCGTTGAGTTTCCACAATCATGTCAAATTAAGAAGAATGTTATTTCTTGTTTTCAAACTGGCTCATTTATCACATTTATAAGGTCAAAGTCCAAAATCAGTTCAATTATGTCCCACAGTCAAACGTTTCACTGTTAAAATCGATGCAAACTAGTAATGTCGGAAAAAAATCAGTAAATACATGTTAGTACGAATGTGTGACGCAACCGTTGTAACTCAAAGGTATTGACACCGATAGAAAATCAATGAAATGTAGCTTTTGAAACTGTCTCTACTTCTTCAGCGCGCGATAACGGCTAGGATTGGTCCCGCAGTAAAATTGATTTATTTATCATAATTTTTAAATAAAGCGTTACCACAGCGCCCAGTGTAATCGCTGAAGTCCAGCAATCATCTCAAATTAAGAAGAATGTTATTTCTTGTAGTCAAAATGACTCATTTATAACATTTATAAGGTCAAAGTCCAAAATCAGTTCAATTAAGTCCCACAGTCAATCGTTTGACTGTTGAAAGCGATACAACTTAGTAATATCCGAAAAAAATCACTAAATACATGTTGGTACGAATGTGTGACGCAACCGTTGTAAGTCAAACGGATTGACATCGTTAGAAAGTGAATGAAATAGAGTTTTTGAAACTGTCTCTATATCTTCAGCGCATTAACGGCTAGGATTGGTCCCACAATAAAAATGAATTATTTATCTAAATTTTTAAATGAATCGCTACCACAGGGTCCTGTGCAACCGCTGAGTTCCCACAATCATGTTAATAAAAGAAGAATGTTATTTGTTGTATTTAAACTGGCTCATTTATCACATTTATAAGGTCAAAGTCCAAAATCAGTTCAATTATGTCCCACAGTCAAACGTTTCACTGTTAAATCGATGCAAACTAGTAATATCCGAATACTATCGCTAAATACATGTTGGTACGAATATGTGACGCAACCGTTGTAACTCAAACGGATTTATTCCGCTAGAAAGTCAATGAAATGTAGTCTTTGAAACTGTTCCTATTTATTCAGCGCGTGCTAACGGCCAGGTTGGTGCCACAGTAAGAAAAGACTTATTTATATAATTTTTTAATAAAGCGCTACCACAGAGCCTAATGTAATCGCTGAATTCCAGCACTCACGTCAAATTAAAAAGAAAGTTATTCCTTGGAGACCAATTGGCTCATTTATGACATTTATAAAGTCACAGTCCAGAATCAGCTCAATTAATTCCCACAGTCAATCGTTTTACTGTTAAAAGCAATACAACTTAGTAATATTGGAAAAAATCACTAAATACATGTTGGTACGAATATGTGACGCAACCGTTGTAACTCAAACGGAGTGACTCCGTTAGAAAGTCAATGAAATGGACTTTTTGAAACTGTCTCTCTGTCTTCAGCACGCGCTAACGGCTAGGATTGGTCCCACAGTAAAAATGACTTTTTTATCTAAATTTTTAAATTAAGCGTTACCACAGCGCCTAGTGTAATCGCTGTGTTCCAGCAATCATGTCAAATTAAGAAGAATGTTATTTCTTGTAGTCAAAATGACTCATTTATCACATTTATAAGGTCAAAGTCCAAAGTTAGTTCAATTAAGTCCCCCAGTCAAACGTTTCAATGTTGAAAGCGATGCAACCTTGTAATATCCGAATACTATCGCTTTATACATGTTGGTACAAGTATGTGACGCAACCGTTGTAACTCAAACGGATTTATGCCGCTAAAAAGTCAATGAAATGTAGTCTTTGAAACAGTTCCCATTTATTCTGGGCGACTTATTTATCTAAGTTTTTAAATAAAGCGCTATGACATAGCCTAATGTAATCGCTGAATTCCAGCAATCATGTCAAATTAAGAAGAATGTTATTCCTTGGACACCAATTGGCTCATTTATCACAGTTATAAGGTCACAGTCCAAAATGAATTCAATTAATTCCCACAGTCAATCGTTTCAATGTTGAAAGCGATACAACTTAGTAATATCGGAAAAAATTACAAAATACATGTTGGTACGAATGTGTGATGCAACCGTTGTAACTCAAACGAATTTAGACCGTTAGAAAGTCAATGAAATGGAGGTTTGAAACTGTCTCTATATCTTCAGCGCGCGCTAACGGCTAGGATTGGTCCCACAGTAGTAATGACTTATTTATCTAAATATTTAAATGAAGCGCTACCACAGGGTCGAGTGTAATCGCTGAGTTCCGGCAATTATGTCAAATTAAGAATACTGTTACTTCTTGTAGTCAAACTGGCTCATTTATCACCTTTATAAGGTCAAAGTCCAAGAGCAGTTCAATTAAATCCCCAAGTCAAACGTTTCACTGTTAAAAGCGATGCAACCTAGTAATATCCGAATACTATCGCTAAATACATGTTGGTACGAGTATGTGACGCAACCGTTGCAACTCAAACGGATTTATGCCGCTAAAAAGTCAATGAAATGAAGTCTTTGAAACAGTTCTTATTTATTCTTGCGAATTATTTGTCTAAGTTTATAAATAAAGCGCTATGACATAGCCTAATGTAATCGCTGAATACCAGCAATCATGTCAAATTAAGAAGAATGTTATTCCTTTGAGACCAATTGGCTCATTTATCACAGTTATAAGGTCACAGTCCAAAATCAATTCAATTAATTCCCACAGGCAATCGTTTCACTGTTAAAAGCAATACAACTTAGTAATATCGGAAGAAAATCACTAAATACATGTTGGTACGAATATGTGACGCAACCGTTGTAACTCAAACGGAGTGACACCGTTAGAAAGTCAATGAAATGGACTTTTTGAAACTGTCTCTCTGTCTTCAGCGCGCGCTAACGGCAAGGATTGGTCCCACAGTAAAAATGACTTTTTTATCTAAATTTTTAAATTAAGCGTTACCACAGCGCCTAGTGTAATCGCTGTGTTCCAGCAATCATGTCAAATTAAGAAGAATGTTATTTCTTGTAGTCAAAATGACTCATTTATCACATTTATAAGGTCAAAGTCCAAAGTTAGTTCAATTAAGTCCCCCAGTCAAACGTTTCAATGTTGAAAGCGATGCAACCTTGTAATATCCGAATACTATCGCTTTATACATGTTGGTACGAGTATGTGACGCAACCGTTGTAACTCAAACGGATTTATGCCGCTAAAAAGTCAATGAAATGTAGTCTTTGAAACAGTTCCCATTTATTCTGGGCGACTTATTTATCTAATTTTTAAATAAAGCGCTATGACATAGCCTAATGTAATCGCTGAATTCCAGCAATCATGTCAAATTAAGAAGAATGTTATTCCTTGGACACCAATTGGCTCATTTATCACAGTTATAAGGTCACAGTCCAAAATCAATTCAATTAATTCCCACAGTCAATCGTTTCAATGTTGAAAGCGATACAACTTAGTAATATCGGAAAAAATCACAAAATACATGTTGGTACGAATGTGTGATGCAACCGTTGTAACTCAAACGAATTTAGACCGTTAGAAAGTCAATGAAATGGAGGTTTGAAACTGTCTCTATATCTTCAGCGCGCGCTAACGGCTAGGATTGGTCCCACAGTAGTAATGACTTATTTATCTAAATATTTAAATGAAGCGCTACCACAGGGTCGAGTGTAATCGCTGAGTTCCGGCAATTATGTCAAATTAAGAAGACTGTTACTTCTTGTAGTCAAACTGGCTCATTTATCACCTTTATAAGGTCAAAGTCCAAGAGCAGTTCAATTAAATCCCCCAGTCAAACGTTTCACTGTTAAAAGCGATGCAACCTAGTAATATCCGAATACTATCGCTAAATACATGTTGGTACGAGTATGTGACGCAACCGTTGTAACTCAAACGGATTTATGCCGCTAAAAAGTCAATGAAATGTAGTCTTTGAAACAGTTCTTATTTATTCTTGCGACTTATTTGTCTAAGTTTATAAATAAAGCGCTATGACATAGCCTAATGTAATCGCTGAATACCAGCAATCATGTCAAATTAAGAAGAATGTTATTCCTTGGAGACCAATTGGCTCATTTATCACAGTTATAAGGTCACAGTCCAAAATCAATTCAATTAATTCCCACAGGCAATCGTTTCACTGTTAAAAGCAATACAACTTAGTAATATCGGAAGAAAATCACTAAATACATGTTGGTACGAATATGTGACGCAACCGTTGTAACTCAAACGGATTGACACCGTTAGAAAGTCAATGAAATGTAGTTTTTGATACTGTCTCTATTTCTTCACCGAGCGATAACGGCTAGGATTGTTCCCACAGTAAAAACTGACTTACTTAACTTAATTTTTAAATAAAACGCTACCACAGCGCCCAGTGTATTCACTTAGTTCCAGCAATCATGTCAAATAAAGAAGACTGTTATTTCTTGTAGTCAAACTGGCTCATTTATCACCTTTATAAGGTCAAAGTCCAAGAGCAGTTCAATTAAATCCCCCAGTCAAACGTTTCACTGTTAAAAGCGATGCAACCTAGTAATATCCGAATACTATCGCTTTATAAATGTTGGTACGAGTATGTGACGCAACCGTTGTAACTCAAACGGATTTATGCCGCTAAAAAGTCAATGAAATGTAGTCTTTGAAACAGTTCCTATTTATTCTGCGCGACTTATTTATCTAAGTTTTTAAATAAAGCGCTATGACATAGCCTAATGTAATCGCTGAATACCAGCAATCATGTCAAATTAAGAAGAATGTTATTCCTTGGAGACCAATTGGCTCATTTATCACAGTTATAAGGTCACAGTCCAAAATCAATTCAATTAATTCCCACAGGCAATCGTTTCACTGTTAAAAGCAACACAACTTAGTAATATCGGAAGAAAATCACTAAATACATGTTGGTACGAATATGTGACGCAACCGTTGTAACTCAAACGGATTTATGCCGCTGAAAAGTCAATGAAATGTAGTCTTTGAAACAGTTCCCATTTATTCTGGGCGACTTATTTATCTAAGTTTTTAAATAAAGCGCTATGACATAGCCTAATGTAATCGCTGAATTCCAGCAATCATGTCAAATTAAGAAGAATGTTATTCCTTGGAGACCAATTGGCTCATTTATCACAGTTATAAGGTCACAGTCCAAAATCAATTCAATTAATTCCCACAGTCAATCGTTTCACTGTTGAAAGCGATACAACTTAGTAATATCGGAAAAAAATCACAAAATACATGTTGGTACGAATGTGTGATGCAACCGTGGTAACTCAAACAAATTTAGACCGTTAGAAAGTCAATGAAATGGAGGTTTGAAACTGTCTCTATATCTTCAGCGCGCGCTAACGGCTAGGATTGGTCCCACAGTAGAAATGACTTATTTATCTAAATATTTAAATGAAGCGCTACCACAGGGTCGAGTGTAATCGCTGAGTTCCAGCAATCATGTCAAATTAAGAAGAATGTTATTTCTTGGAGTCCAATTGTCTCATTTATCACATTTATCAGGTCACAGTCCAAAGTTAGTTCAATTAAGTCCCACAGCCAATCGTTTCTCTGTTAGAAGCGATGCAACCTAGTAATATCCCAATACTATCGCTAAATACATGTTGGTACGAATATGTGACGCAACCGTTATAACTCAAACGGATTTATACAGATAGAAAGTCAATGAAATGTAGTCCTTGAAACTGTTCCTATTTATTCAGCGCGTGCTAACGGCCAGGATTGGTGCCACAGTAAGAAAAGACTTATTTATATAATTTTTTAATAAAGCGCTACCACAGAGCCTAATGTAATCGCTGAATTCCAGCACTCACGTCAAATTAAAGAGAAAGTTATTCCTTGGAGACCAAATGGCTCATTTATGACATTTATAAAGTCACAGTCCAGAATCAGCTCAATTAATTCCCACAGTCAATCGTTTTACTGTTAAAAGCAATACAACTTAGTAATATCGGAAGAAAATCACTAAATACATGTTGGTACGAATATGTGACGCAACCGTTGTAACTCAAACGGATTGACACCGTTAGAATGTCAATGAAATGTAGTTTTTGATACTGTCTCTATTTCATCAGCGCGCGATAACGGCTAGGATTGTTCCCACAGTAAAAAATGACTTACTTAACTTAATTTTTAAATAAAACGCTACCACAGCGCCCAGTGTATTCACTTAGTTCCAGCAATCATGTCAAATTAAGAAGAATGTTATTTCTTAGAGTCCAATTGTCTCATTTATCACATTTATCAGGTCAAAGTCCAAGAGCAGTTCAATTAAATCCCCCAGTCAAACGTTTCACTGTTAAAAGCGATGCAACCTAGTAATATCCGAATACTATCGCTTTATACATGTTGGTACGAGTATGTGACGTACCGTTGTAACTCAAACGGATTTATGCTGCTAAAAAGTCAATGAAATGTAGTCTTTGAAACAGTTCCTATTTATTCTGCGCGACTTATTTATCTAAGTTTTTAAATAAAGCGCTATGACATAGCCTAATGTAATCGCTGAATACCAGCAATCATGTCAAATTAAGAAGAATGTTATTCCTTGGAGACCAATTGGCTCATTTATCACAGTTATAAGGTCACAGTCCAAAATCAATTCAATTAATTCCCACAGTCAATCGTTTCACTGTTGAAAGCGATACAACTTAGTAATATCGGAAAAAAATCACAAAATACATGTTGGTACGAATGTGTGATGCAACCGTTGTAACTCAAACAAATTTAGACCGTTAGAAAGTCAATGAAATGGAGGTTTGAAACTGTCTCTATATCTTCAGCGCGCGCTAACGGCTAGGATTGGTCCCACAGTAGAAATGACTTATTTATCTAAATATTTAAATGAAGCGCTACCACAGGGTCGAGTGTAATCGCTGAGTTCCAGCACTCATGTCCAATTAAGAAGAATGTTATTTCTTGGAGTCCAATTGTCTCATTTATCACATTTATCAGGTCACAGTCCAAAGTTAGTTCAATTAAGTCCCACAGCCAATCGTTTCTCTGTTAGAAGCGATGCAACCTAGTAATATCCCAATACTATCGCTAAATACATGTTGGTACGAATATGTGACGCAACCGTTATAACTCAAACGGATTTATACAGATAGAAAGTCAATGAAATGTAGTCCTTGAAACTGTTCCTATTTATTCAGCGCGTGCTAACGGCCAGGATTGGTGCCACAGTAAGAAAAGACTTATTTATATAATTTTTTAATAAAGCGCTACCACAGAGCCTAATGTAATCGCTGAATTCCGGCACTCACGTCAAATTAAAGAGAAAGTTATTCCTTGGAGACCAAATGGCTCATTTATGACATTTATATAGTCACAGTCCAGAATCAGCTCAATTAATTTCCACAGTCAATCGTTTTACTGTTAAAAGCAATACAACTTAGTAATATCGGAAGAAAATCACTAAATACATGTTGGTACGAATATGTGACGCAACCGTTGTAACTCAAACGGATTGACACCGTTAGAATGTCAATGAAATGTAGTTTTTGATACTGTCTCTATTTCATCAGCGCGCGATAACAGCTAGGATTGTTCCCACAGTAAAAAATGACTTACTTAACTTAATTTTTAAATAAAACGCTACCACAGCGCCCAGTGTATTCACTTAGTTCCAGCAATCATGTCAAATTAAGAAGAATGTTATTTCTTAGAGTCCAATTGTCTCATTTATCACATTTATCAGGTCAAAGTCCAAGAGCAGTTCAATTAAATCCCCCAGTCAAACGTTTCACTGTTAAAAGCGATGCAACCTAGTAATATCCGAATACTATCGCTTTATACATGTTGGTACGAGTATGTGACGTAACCGTTGTAACTCAAACGGATTTATGCCGCTAAAAAGTCAATGAAATGTAGTCTTTGAAACAGTTCCTATTTATTCTGCGCGACTTATTTATCTAAGTTTTTAAATAAAGCGCTATGACATAGCCTAATGTAATCGCTGAATACCAGCAATCATGTCAAATTAAGAAGAATGTTATTCCTTGGAGACCAATTGGCTCATTTATCACAGTTATAAGGTCACAGTCCAAAATCAATTCAATTAATTCCCACAGGCAATCGTTTCACTGTTAAAAGCAATACAACTTAGTAATATCGGAAGAAAATCACTAAATACATGTTGGTACGAATATTTGACGCAACTGTTGTAACTCAAACGGATTGACACCGTTAGAAAGTCAATGAAATGTAGTTTTTGATACTGTCTCTATTTCTTCAGCGCGCCATAACGGCTAGTATTGGTCCCACAGTAAAAAATGACATACTTAACTTAATTTTTAAATAAAGCGCTACCACAGCGCCCAGTGTAATCACTGAGTTCCAGCAATCATGTCAAATTAAGAAGAATGTTATTTCTTGGAGTCCAATTGTCACATTTATCACATTAATCAGGTCACAGTCCAAAGTTAGTTCAATTAAGTCCCACAGCCAATCGTTTCTCTGTTAGAAGCGATGCAACCTAGTAATATCCCAATACTATCGCTAAATACATGTTGGTACGAATATGTGACGCAACCGTTATAACTCAAACGGATTTATACAGATAGAAAGTCAATGAAATGTAGTCTTTGAAACTGTTCTTATTTATTCAGTGCGTGCTAACGGCCACGATTGGTGCCACAGTAAGAAAAGACTTATTTATATAATCTTTTAATAAAGCGCTACCACAGAGCCCAATGTAATCGCTGAATTCCAGCACTCACGTCAAATTTAAAAGAAAGTTATTCCTTGGAGACCAATTGGCTCATTTATGACATTTATAAAGTCACAGTCCAGAATCAGCTCAATTAATTCCCACAGTCAATCGTTTTACTGTTAAAAGCAATACAACTTAGTAATATTGGAAAAAATCACTAAATACATGTTGGTACGAATATGTGACGCAACCGTTGTAACTCAAACGGATTGACACCGTTAGAAAGTCAATGAAATGGACTTTTTGAAACTGTTTCTACTTCTTCAGCGCGCGATAACGGCTAGGATTGGTCCCAAAGTAAAAAATGACTTATTTATCATAATTTTTAAATAAAGCGTTACCACAGCGCCCAGTGTAATCGCTGAGTTCCAGCAATCATGTCAAATTAAGAAGAATGTTATTTCTTATAGTCAAAATGACTCATTTATCACATTTATAAGGTCAAAGTCCAAAATCAGTTGAATTAGGTCCCACAGTCAATCGTTTGACTGTTGAAAGCGATACAACTTAGGAATATCCGAAAAAATTATTAAATACATGTTGGTACGAATGTGTGACGCAACCGTTGTAACTCAAACGGATTGACACCGTTAGAAAGTCAATGAAATGTAGCTTTTGAAACTGTCTCTACTTCTTCAGCGCGCGATAACGGCTAGCATTGGTCCCAGAGTGAAAAATGACTTATTTATCTTAGTTTTTAAATAAAGCGCTACCACAACGCCCAGTGTAATGGCTGAGTTCCAGCAATCATGTCAAATTAAGAAGAATTTTATTTCTTGTTGTTCAGCTGGCTCATTTATCACATTTATAACGTCACAGTCCATAATCAGTTCAATTAATTCCCACAGTCAATCGTTTCACTGTTAAAAGCGATACAACTTGGTAATATCGAAAGAAAATCACTAAATACATGTTGGTACGAATATGTGACGCAACCTTTGTAACTCAAACGGATTGACACCGTTAGAATCTCAATGAAATGTAGTTTTTGAAACTGTCTCTATTTCTTCAGCGCGCGATAACGGCTAGGATTGGTCCCACAGTAAAAAATGACTTATTTATCTTAATTTTTAAATAAAGAATCATTCATGTCAAATAAAGAAGAATGTTATTTCTTGCAGACCAATCGGCTCATTCATCACATTTATAAGGTCACAGTCCTATCTCAGTTCAATTAATTCACACAGTCAATCGCTTCACTGTTAAAAGCAATACAACTTAGTAATATCGGAAGAAAATCACTAAATACATGCTGGTACGAATATGTGACGCAACTGTTGTAACTGAAGCGGATTGATACCGTTGGAAAGTCAATGAAATGGAGTTTTTGAAACTGTCTCTATATCTTCAGCGCGCGCTAACGGGTAGGATTGGTCCCACAGTAAAAATGACTTATTTATCTAAATTTTTAAATGAATCGCTACCACAGGGTCCTGTGCAACCGCTGAGGTCCCACAATCATGTCAAATTAAGAAGAATGTTACTTCTTGTTGTCAAAGCGGCTTATTTATCACAAATAGAAGGTCAAAGTTCAAAATCAGTTCAATTAAGTCCCACAGTCAATCGTTTCACTGCTGAAAGCGATACAACTAAGGAATATCCGAAAAAAAATCACTAAAAACATGTTGGTACGAATGTGTGACTCAACCGTTGTAACTCAAACGGATTGACACCGTTAGAAAGTCAATGAAATGGAGTTTTTGAAACTGTCTCTATATCTTCAGCGCGCGCTAACGGCTAGGATTGGCCCCAAAGTAAAAATGACTTATTTATCTTAATTTTAAATGAATCGCTACCACAGGGTCCTGTGCAACAGCTAAGTTCCCACAATCATGCCAAATTAAAAAGAATGTTATTTCTTGGAGTCCAATTGTCTCGCTTACAACATTTATAAGGTCAAAGTCCAAAATCAGTTCAATTAAGTCCCACAGTCAATCGTTTCACTGTTAAAAGCGATGCAACTTAGTAATATCGGAAGAAAATCACTAAATACATGTTGGTACGAATATGTGACGCAACCGTTGTAACCCAAACGGATTGACCCCGTTAGAAAATCAATGAAATGTAGTTTTTGAAACTGTGTCTACTTCTTCAGCGCGCGATAACGGCTAGGATTGGTGCCACAGTAAAAATGACTTATTTATCTTAATTTTTTAATAAAGCGTTACCACAGCGCCCAGTGTAATCGCTGAGTTCCAGCAATCATGTCAAATTAAGAAGAATGTTATTTCTTGTAGTCAAAATGACTCATTTATCACATTTATAAGGTCAAAGTCCAAAATCAGTTCAATTAGGTCCCACAGTCAATCGTTTCATTGTTGAAAGCGATACAACTTAGTAATATCGGAAAAAAATCACTAAATACATGTTGGTACGAATGTGTGACGCAACTGTTGTAACTCAAACGGATTGACACCGTTATAAAATCAATGAAATGCAGATTTTGAAACTGTCTCTATATCTTCAGCGCGCGCTAACGGCTAGGATTAGTCCCACAGTAGAAATGACTTATTTATCTTAATTTTTAAATAAAGAATCAATCATGTCAAATAAAGAAGAATGTTATTTCTTGGAGACCAATCGGCTCATTTATCACATTTAAAAGGTCACAGTCCAAAATCAGTTCAATTATTTCACAAAGTCAATCGCTTTACTGTTAAAAGTAATACAACTTAGTAATATCGGAAGAAAACCACTAAATACATGCTGGTACGAATATGTGACGCAACTGTTGTAACTGAAGCGGATTGATACCGTTAGAAAGTCAATGAAATGGAGTTTTTGAAACTGTCTCTATATCTTCAGCGCGCGGTAACGGCTAGGATTGGTCCCACAGTAAAAATGACTTATTTATCTAAATTTTTAAATGAATCGCTACCACAGGGTCCTGTGCAACCGCTGAGTTCCCACAATCATGTCAAATTAAAAAGAATGTTATTTCTTTTAGTCAAAATGGCTCATTTATCACAATTAGAAGGTCAAAGTTCAATATCAGTTCAATTAAGTCCCACAGTCAATCGTTTCACTGCTGAAAGCGATACAACTAAGGAATATCCGAAAAAAATCACTAAAAGCATGTTGGTACGAATGTGTGACGCAACCGTTGTAACTCAAACGGATTGACATCGGTAGAAAGTCAATGAAAAGGAGTTTTTGAAACTGTCTCTATATCTTCAGCGCGCGCTAACGGCTAGGATTGGTTCCACAGTAAAAATGACTTATTCATCTAAATTTTTTATGAATCGCTACCACAGGGTCGTGTGCAGCAGCTGAGTTCCCACAATCATGTCAAATTAAGAAGAATGTTATTTCTTGTAGTCAAAATGACTTATTTATCACATTTATAAGGTCAAAGTCCAAAATCAGTTCAATTAGGTCCCACAGTCAATCGTTTCACTGTTGAAAGCGATGCAACTTAGTAATATCGGAAGAAAATCACTAAATACATGTTGGTACGAATGTGTGACGCAACCGTTGTAACTCAAACGGATTGACACCGTTAGAAAATCATTGAAGTGTAACGTTTGAAACTGTCTCTACTTCTTCACCGCGCGATAACGGCTAGGATTGGTCCCACAGTATAAAATGACTTATTTATCTTAATTTTTAAATAAAGCGTTACAACAGCGCCCAGTGTAATCGCTGAGTTCCAGCAATCATGTCAAATTAAGAAGAATGTTATTTCTTGGAGTCCAATTGTCTCATTTATCACATTTATCAGGTCAAAGTCCAAGAGCAGTTCAATTAAATCCCCCAGTCAAACGTTTCACTGTTAAAAGCGATGCAACCTAGTAATATCCGAATACTATCGCTTTATACATGTTGGTACGAGTATGTGACGTAACCGTTGTAACTCAAACGGATTTATGCCGCTAAAAACTCAATGAAATGTAGTCTTTGAAACAGTTCCTATTTATTCTGCGCGACTTATTTATCTAAGTTTTAAAATAAAGCGCTATGACATAGCCTAATGTAATCGCTGAATACCAGCAATCATGTCAAATTAAGAAGAATGTTATTCCTTGGAGACCAATTGGCTCATTTATCACAGTTATAAGGTCACAGTCCAAAGTTAGTTCAATTAAGTCCCACAGCCAATCGTTTCTCTGTTAGAAGCGATGCAACCTAGTAATATCCCAATACTATCGCTAAATACATGTTGGTACGAATATGTGACGCAACCGTTATAACTCAAACGGATTTATACAGATAGAAAGTCAATGAAATGTAGTCTTTGAAACTGTTCCTATTTATTCAGTGCGTGCTAACGGCCACGATTGGTGCCACAGTAAGAAAAGACTTATTTATATAATCTTTTAATAAAGCGCTACCACAGAGCCTAATGTAATCGCTGAATTCCAGCACTCACGTCAAATTTAAAAGAAAGTTATTCCTTGGAGACCAATTGGCTCATTTATGACATTTATAAAGTCACAGTCCAGAATCAGCTCAATTAATTCCCACAGTCAATCGTTTTACTGTTAAAAGCAATACAACTTAGTAATATTGGAAAAAATCACTAAATACATGTTGGTACGAATATGTGACGCAACCGTTGTAACTCAAACGGATTGACACCGTTAGAAAGTCAATGAAATGGACTTTTTGAAACTGTTTCTACTTCTTCAGCGCGTGATAACGGCTAGGATTGGTCCCAAAGTAAAAAATGACTTATTTATCATAATTTTTAAATAAAGCGTTACCACAGCGCCCAGTGTAATCGCTGAGTTCCAGCAATCATGTCAAATTAAGAAGAATGTTATTTCTTATAGTCAAAATGACTCATTTATCACATTTATAAGGTCAAAGTCCAAAATCAGTTGAATTAGGTCCCACAGTCAATCGTTTGACTGTTGAAAGCGATACAACTTAGGAATATCCGAAAAAATTATTAAATACATGTTGGTACGAATGTGTGACGCAACCGTTGTAACTCAAACGGTTTGACACCGTTAGAAAGTCAATGAAATGTAGCTTTTGAAACTGTCTCTACTTCTTCAGCGCGCGATAACGGCTAGTATTGGTCCCAGAGTGAAAAATGACTTATTTATCTTAGTTTTTAAATAAAGCGCTACCACAACGCCCAGTGCAATGGCTGAGTTCCAGCAATCATGTCAAATTAAGAAGAATTTTATTTCTTGTAGTCAAAATGACTCATTTATCACATTTATAAGGTCAAAGTCCAAAATCAGTTCCATTAGGTCCCACAGTCAATCGTTTCATTGTTGAAAGCGATACAACTTAGGAATATCCGAAAAAATTATTAAATACATGTTGGTACGAATGTGTGACGCAACCGTTGTAACTCAAACGGTTTGACACCGTTAGAAAGTCAATGAAATGTAGCTTTTGAAACTGTCTCTACTTCTTCAGCGCGCGATAACGGCTAGTATTGGTCCCAGAGTGAAAAATGACTTATTTATCTTAGTTTTTAAATAAAGCGCTACCACAACGCCCAGTGCAATGGCTGAGTTCCAGCAATCATGTCAAATTAAGAAGAATTTTATTTCTTGTAGTCAAAATGACTCATTTATCACATTTATAAGGTCAAAGTCCAAAATCAGTTCCATTAGGTCCCACAGTCAATCGTTTCATTGTTGAAAGCGATACAACTTAGTAATATCGGAAGAAAATCACTAAATACATGTTGGTACGAATATGTGACGCAACCTTTGTAACTCAAACGGATTGGCACCGTTAGAATCTCAATGAAATGCAGATTTTGAAACTGTCTCTATATCTTCAGCGCGCGCTAACGGCTAGGATTAGTCCCACAGTAGAAATGACTTATTTATCTTAATTTTTAAATAAAGAATCAATCATGTCAAATAAAGAAGAATGTTATTTCTTGGAGACCAATCGGCTCATTTATCACATTTATAAGGTCACAGTCCTATCTCAGTTCAATTAATTCACACAGTCAATCGCTTCACTGTTAAAAGCAATACAACTTAGTAATATCGGAAGAAAATCACTAAATACATGCTGGTACGAATATGTGACGCAACTGTTGTAACTGAAGCGGATTGATACCGTTGGAAAGTCAATGAAATGGAGTTTTTGAAACTGTCTCTATATCTTCAGCGCGCGCTAACGGGTAGGATTGGTCCCACAGTAAAAATGACTTATTTATCTAAATTTTTAAATGAATCGCTACCACAGGGTCCTGTGCAACCGCTGAGGTCCCACAATCATGTCAAATTAAGAAGAATGTTACTTCTTGTAGTCAAAGCGGCTTATTTATCACATTTAGAAGGTCAAAGTTCAAAATCAGTTCAATTAAGTCCCACAGTCAATCGTTTCACTGCTGAAAGCGATACAACTAAGGAATATCCGAAAAAAAATCACTAAAAACATGTTGGTACGAATGTGTGACGCAACCGTTGTAACTCAAACGGATTGACACCGTTAGAAAGTCAATGAAATGGAGTTTTTGAAACTGTCTCTATATCTTCAGCGCGCGCTAACGGCTAGGATTGGCCCCACAGTAAAAATGACTTATTTATCTTAATTTTAAATGAATCGCTACAACAGGGTCCTGTGCAACAGCTAAGTTCCCACAATCATGCCAATATAAAAAGAATGTTATTTCTTGGAGTCCAATTGTCTCGCTTACAACATTTATAAGGTCAAAGTCCAAAATCAGTTCAATTAAGTCCCACAGTCAATCGTTTCACTGTTAAAAGCGATGCAACTTAGTAATATCGGAAGAAAATCACTAAATACATGTTGGTACGAATATGCGACGCAACCGTTGTAACCCAAACGGATTGACCCCGTTAGAAAATCAATGAAATGTAGTTTTTGAAACTGTGTCTACTTCTTCAGCGCGCGATAACGGCTAGGATTGGTGCCACAGTAAAAATGACTTATTTATCTTAATTTTTAAATAAAGCGTTACCACAGCGCCCAGTGTAATCGCTGAGTTCCAGCAATCATGTCAAATTAAGAAAAATGTTATTTCTTGTAGTCAAAATGACTCATTTATCACATTTATAAGGTCAAAGTCAAAAATCAGTTCAATTAGGTCCCACAGTCAATCGTTTCATTGTTGAAAGCGATACAACTTAGTAATATCGGAAAAAAATCACTAAATACATGTTGGTACGAATGTGTGACGCAACTGTTGTAACTCAAACGGATTGACACCGTTAGAAAATCAATGAAATGCAGATTTTGAAACTGTCTCTATATCTTCAGCGCGCGCTAACGGTTAGGATTAGTCCCACAGTAGAAATGACTTATTTATCTTAATTTTTAAATAAAGAATCAATCATGTCAAATAAAGAAGAATGTTATTTCTTGGAGACCAATCGGCTCATTTATCACCTTTTCACCTTTAAAAGGTCACAGTCCAAAATCGGTTCAATTAATTCACAAAGTCAATCGCTTTACTGTTAAAAGTAATACAACTTAGTAATATCAGAAGAAAATCACTAAATACATGCTGGTACGAATATGTGACGCAACTGTTGTAACTAAAGCGGATTGATACCGTTAGAAAGTCAATGGAATGGAGTTTTTGAAACTGTCTCTATATCTTCAGCGCGCGGTAACGGCTAGGATTGGTCCCACAGTAAAAATGACTTATTTATCTAAATTTTTAAATGAATCGCTACCACAGGGTCCTGTGCAACCGCTGAGTTGCCACAATCATGTCAAATTAAAAAGAATGTTATTTCTTTTAGTCAAAATGGCTCATTTATCACATTTAGAAGGTCAAAGTTCAAAATCAGTTCAATTAAGTCCCACAGTCAATCGTTTCACTGCTGAAAGCGATACAACTAAGGAATATCCGAAAAAAATCACTGAAAGCATGTTGGTACGAATGTGTGACGCAACCGTTGTAACTCAAACGGATTGACATCGGTAGAAAGTCAATGAAAAGGAGTTTTTGAAACTGTCTCTATATCTTCAGCGCGCGCTAACGGCTAGGATTGGTTCCACAGTAAAAATGACTTATTCATCTAAATTTTTTATGAATCGCTACCACAGGGTCGTGTGCAGCAGCTGAGTTCCCACAATCATGTCAAATTAAGAAGAATGTTATTTCTTGTAGTCAAAATGACTTATTTATCACATTTATAAGGTCAAAGTCCAAAATCAGTTCAATTAGGTCCCACAGTCAATCGTTTCACTGTTGAAAGCGATGCAACTTAGTAATATCGGAAAAAAATCACTAAATACATGTTGGTACGAATGTGTGACGCAACCGTTGTAACTCAAACGGATTGACACCGTTAGAAAATCATTGAAGTGTAACGTTTGAAACTGTCTCTACTTCTTCACCGCGCGATAACGGCTAGGATTGGTCCCACAGTATAAAATGACTTATTTATCTTAATTTTTAAATGAATCGCTACCACAGGGTCCTGTGCAACCGCTGAGTTCCCACAATCATGTCAAATTAAAAAGAATGTTATTTCTTTTAGTCAAAATGGCTCATTTATCACATTTAGAAGGTCAAAGTTCAAAATCATTTCAATTAAGTCCCACAGTCAATCGTTTCACTGCTGAAAGCGATACAACTAAGGAATATCCGAAAAAAATCACTAAAAGCATGTTGGTACGAATGTGTGACGCAACCGTTGTAACTCAAACGGATTGACATCGGTAGAAAGTCAATGAAAAGGAGTTTTTGAAACTGTCTCTATATCTTCAGCGCGCGCTAACGGATAGGATTGGTTCCACAGTAAAAATGACTTATTCATCTAAATTTTTTATGAATCGCTACCACAGGGTCGTGTGCAGCAGCTGAGTTCCCACAATCATGTCAAATTAAGAAGAATGTTATTTCTTGTAGTCAAAATGACTTATTTATCACATTTATAAGGTCAAAGTCCAAAATCAGTTCAATTAGGTCCCACAGTCAATCGTTTCACTGTTGAAAGCGATGCAACTTAGTAATATCGGAAAAAAATCACTAAATACATGTTGGTACGAATGTGTGACGCAACCGTTGTAACTCAAACGGATTGACACCGTTAGAAAATCATTGAAGTGTAACGTTTGAAACTGTCTCTACTTCTTCACCGCGCGATAACGGCTAGGATTGGTCCCACAGTATAAAATGACTTATTTATCTTAATTTTTAAATAAAGCGTTACAACAGCGCCCAGTGTAATCGCTGAGTTCCAGCAATCATGTCAAATTAAGAAGAATGTTATTTCTTGTAGTCAAAATGACTCATTTATAACATTTATAAGGTCAAAGGCCAAAATCAGTTCAATTAAGTCCCACAGTCAATCGTTTTACTGTTGAAAGCGATACAACTTAGGAATATCCGAAAAAAATCAGCAAATACATGTTGGTACGAATGTGTGACGCAACCGTTGTAACTCAAACGGATTGACACCGTTAGAAAGTCAATGAAATGGAGTTTTTGAAACTGTCTCTATATCTTCAGCGCGCGCTAACAGCTAGGATTGGTCCCACAGTAAAAAATGATTTATATATTATAATTTTTAAATAAAGCGTTACCACAGCGCCCAGTGTAATCGCTGAGTTCCAGCAATCATGTCAAATTAAGAAGAATGTTATTTCTTGTAGTCAAAATGACTCATTTATAACATTTATAAGGTCAAAGTCCAAAATCAGTTCAATTAAGTCCCACAGTCAATCGTTTCTTTGTTAAAAGCGATGCAAGTTAGTAATATCGGAAGAAAATCACTAAGTACATGTTGGTACGAATATGTGACGCAACCGTTGTAACTCAAACGGATTGACACCGTTACAAAATCAATGAAATGTACTTTTTGAAACTGTCTCTACTTCTTCAGCGCGCGATAACGGCTAGGATTGGTCCCACAGTATAAAATGACTTATTTATCTTAATTTTTAAATAAAGCGTTACAACAGCGCCCAGTGTAATCGCTGAGTTCCAGCAATCATGTCAAATTAAGAAGAATGTTATTTCTTGTAGTCAAAATGACTCATTTATAACATTTATAAGGTCAATGTCCAAAATCAGTTCAATTAAGTCCCACAGTCAATCGTTTCTTTGTTAAAAGCGATGCAAGTTAGTAATATCGGAAGAAAATCACTAAGTACATGTTGGTACGAATATGTGACGCAACCGTTGTAACTCAAACGGATTGACACCGTTAGAAAATCAATGAAATGTACTTTTTGAAACTGTCTCTACTTCTTCAGCGCGCGATAACGGCTAGGATTGGTCCCACAGTATAAAATGACTTATTTATCTTAATTTTTAAATAAAGCGTTACAACAGCGCCCTGTGTAATCGCTGAGTTCCAGCAATCATGTCAAATTAAGAAGAATGTTATTTCTTGTAGTCAAAATGACTCATTTATAACATTTGTAAGGTCAAAGTCCAAAATCAGTTCATTTAAGTCCCACAGTCAATCGTTTGACTGTTGAAAGCGATACAACTTAGGAATATCCGAAAAAAATCACTAAATACATGTTGGTATGAATGTGTGACGCAACCGTTGTAACTCAAACCGATTGACACCGTTAGAAAGTCAATGAAATGGAGTTTTTGAAACTGTCTCTATATCTTCAGCGCGCGCTAACGGCTAGGATTGGTCCCACAGTAAAAATGACTTATTCATCTAAATTTTTTATGAATCGCTACCACAGGGTCCTGTGCAGCAGCTGAGTTCCCACAATCATGTCAAATTAAGAAGAATGTTATTTCTTGTAGTCAAAATGACTTATTTATTACATTTATAAGGTCAAAGTCCAAAATCAGTTCAATTAAGTCCCACAGTCAATCGTTTGACTGTTGAAAGCGATACAACTTAGGAATATCCGAAAAAAATCAGCAAATGCATGTTGGTACGAATGTGTGACGCAACCGTTGTAACTCAAACGGATTGACACCGTTAGAAAGTCAATGAAATGCAGTTTTTGAAACTTTCTCTATATCTTCAGCGCGCGCTAACAGCTAGGATTGGTCCCACAGTAAAAATGACTTATTTATCTAAATTTTTAAATGAATCGCTACCACAGGGTCCTGTGCAACCGCTGAGTTCCCACAATCATGTCAAATTAAAAAGAATGCTATTTCTTTTAGTCAAAATGGCTCATTTATCACATTTAGAAGGTCAAAGTTCAAAATCAGTTCAATTAAGTCCCACAGTCAATCGTTTCACTGCTGAAAGCGATACAACTAAGGAATATCTGAAAAAAATCACTAAAAGCATGTTGGTACGAATGTGTGACGCAACCGTTGTAACTCAAACGGATTGACATCGGTAGAAAGTCAATGAAAAGGAGTTTTTGAAACTGTCTCTATATCTTCAGCGCGCGCTAACGGATAGGATTGGTTCCACAGTAAAAATGACTTATTCATCTAAATTTTTTATGAATCGCTACCACAGGGTCGTGTGCAGCAGCTGAGTTCCCACAATCATGTCAAATTAAGAAGAATGTTATTTCTTGTAGTCAAAATGACTTATTTATCACATTTATAAGGTCAAAGTCCAAAATCAGTTCAATTAGGTCCCACAGTCAATCGTTTCACTGTTGAAAGCGATGCAACTTAGTAATATCGGAAAAAAATCACTAAATACATGTTGGTACGAATGTGTGACGCAACCGTTGTAACTCAAACGGATTGACACCGTTAGAAAATCATTGAAGTGTAACGTTTGAAACTGTCTCTACTTCTTCACCGCGCGATAACGGCTAGGATTGGTCCCACAGTATAAAATGACTTATTTATCTTAATTTTTAAATAAAGCGTTACAACAGCGCCCAGTGTAATCGCTGAGTTCCAGCAATCATGTCAAATTAAGAAGAATGTTATTTCTTGTAGTCAAAATGACTCATTTATAACATTTATAAGGTCAAAGGCCAAAATCAGTTCAATTAAGTCCCACAGTCAATCGTTTGACTGTTGAAAGCGATACAACTTAGGAATATCCGAAAAAAATCAGCAAATACATGTTGGTACGAATGTGTGACGCAACCGTTGTAACTCAAACGGATTGACACCGTTAGAAAGTCAATGAAATGCAGTTTTTGAAACTGTCTCTATATCTTCAGCGCGCGCTAACAGCTAGGATTGGTCCCACAGTAAAAATGACTTATTTATCTAAATTTTTAAATGAATCGCTAACACAGGGTCCTGTGCAACCGCTGAGTTCCCACAATCATGTCAAATTAAAAAGAATGCTATTTCTTTTAGTCAAAATGGCTCATTTATCACATTTAGAAGGTCAAAGTTCAAAATCAGTTCAATTAAGTCCCACAGTCAATCGTTTCACTGCTGAAAGCGATACAACTAAGGAATATCTGAAAAAAATCACTAAAAGCATGTTGGTACGAATGTGTGACGCAACCGTTGTAACTCAAACGGATTGACATCGGTAGAAAGTCAATGAAAAGGAGTTTTTGAAACTGTCTCTATATCTTCAGCGCGCGCTAACGGATAGGATTGGTTCCACAGTAAAAATGACTTATTCATCTAAATTTTTTATGAATCGCTACCACAGGGTCGTGTGCAGCAGCTGAGTTCCCACAATCATGTCAAATTAAGAAGAATGTTATTTCTTGTAGTCAAAATGACTTATTTATCACATTTATAAGGTCAAAGTCCAAAATCAGTTCAATTAGGTCCCACAGTCAATCGTTTCACTGTTGAAAGCGATGCAACTTAGTAATATCGGAAAAAAATCACTAAATACATGTTGGTACGAATGTGTGACGCAACCGTTGTAACTCAAACGGATTGACACCGTTAGAAAATCATTGAAGTGTAACGTTTGAAACTGTCTCTACTTCTTCACCGCGCGATAACGGCTAGGATTGGTCCCACAGTATAAAATGACTTATTTATCTTAATTTTTAAATAAAGCGTTACAACAGCGCCCAGTGTAATCGCTGAGTTCCAGCAATCATGTCAAATTAAGAAGAATGTTATTTCTTGTAGTCAAAATGACTCATTTATAACATTTATAAGGTCAAAGGCCAAAATCAGTTCAATTAAGTCCCACAGTCAATCGTTTGACTGTTGAAAGCGATACAACTTAGGAATATCCGAAAAAAATCAGCAAATACATGTTGGTACGAATGTGTGACGCAACCGTTGTAACTCAAACGGATTGACACCGTTAGAAAGTCAATGAAATGCATTTTTTGAAACTATCTCTATATCTTCAGCGCGCGCTAACAGCTAGGATTGGTCCCACAGTAAAAATGACTTATTTATCTAAATTTTTAAATGAATTGCTACCACAGGGTCCTGTGCAACCGTTGAGTTCCCACAATCATGTCAAATTAAGAAGAATGTTATTTCTTGTAGTCAAAATGACTCATTTATCACATTTATAAAGTCAAAGTCCAAAATCAGTTCAAGTAGGTCCCACAGTCAATCGTTTCACTGTTGAAAGCGATACAACTTAGTAATATCGGAAAAAAATCACTAAATACATGTTGGTACGAATGTGTGACACAACCGTTGTAACTCAAACGGATTGACACCGTTAGAAAATCAATGAAATGTAGCTTTTCAAACTGTCTCTACTTCTTCAGCGCGCGATAACGGCTAGGATTGGTCCCACAGTAAAAAATGAGTTATATATTATAATTTTTAAATAAAGCGTTACCACAGCGCCCAGTGTACTCGCTGAGTTCCAGCAATCATGTCAAATTAAGAAGAATGTTATTTCTTGTAGTCAAAATGACTCATTTATAACATTTATAAGGTCAAAGGCCAAAATCAGTTCAATTAAGTCCCACAGTCAATCGTTTGACTGTTGAAAGCGATACAACTTAGGAATATCCGAAAAAAATCAGCAAATACATGTTGGTACGAATGTGTGACGCAACCGTTGTAACTCAAACGGATTGACACCGTTAGAAAGTCAATGAAATGCATTTTTTGAAACTATCTCTATATCTTCAGCGCGCGCTAACAGCTAGGATTGGTCCCACAGTAAAAATGACTTATTTATCTAAATTTTTAAATGAATTGCTACCACAGGGTCCTGTGCAACCGTTGAGTTCCCACAATCATGTCAAATTAAGAAGAATGTTATTTCTTGTAGTCAAAATGACTCATTTATCACATTTATAAAGTCAAAGTCCAAAATCAGTTCAAGTAGGTCCCACAGTCAATCGTTTCACTGTTGAAAGCGATACAACTTAGTAATATCGGAAAAAAATCACTAAATACATGTTGGTACGAATGTGTGACACAACCGTTGTAACTCAAACGGATTGACACCGTTAGAAAATCAATGAAATGTAGCTTTTCAAACTGTCTCTACTTCTTCAGCGCGCGATAACGGCTAGGATTGGTCCCACAGTAAAAAATGAGTTATATATTATAATTTTTAAATAAAGCGTTACCACAGCGCCCAGTGTACTCGCTGAGTTCCAGCAATCATGTCAAATTAAGAAGAATGTTATTTCTTGTAGTCAAAATGACTCATTTATAACATTTCTAAGGTCAAAGTCCAAAATCAGTTCAATTAAGTCCCACAGTCAATCGTTTGACTGTTGAAAGCGATACAACTTAGGAATATCCGAAAAAAATCACTAAATACATGTTGGTATGAATGTGTGACGCAACCGTTGTAACTCAAACCGATTGACACCGTTAGAAAGTCAATGAAATGGAGTTTTTGAAACTGTCTCTATATCTTCAGCGCGCGCTAACGGCTAGGATTGGTCCCACAGTAAAAATGACTTATTCATCTAAATTTTTTATGAATCGCTACCACAGGGTCCTGTGCAGCAGCTGAGTTCCCACAATTATGTCAAATTAAGAAGAATGTTATTTCTTGTAGTCAAAATGACTTTTTTATTACATTTATAAGGTCAAAGTCCAAAATCAGTTCAATTAAGTCCCACAGTCAATCGTTTGACTGTTGAAAGCGATACAACTTAGTAATAATGGAAAAAAATCACTAAATACATGTTGGTATGAATGTGTGACGCAACCGTTGTAACTCAAACCGATTGACACCGTTAGAAAGTCAATGAAATGGAGTTTTTGAAACTGTCTCTATATCTTCAGTGCGCGCTAACGGCTAGGATTGGTCCCACAGTAAAAATGACTTATTCATCTAAATTTTTTATGAATCGCTACCACAGGGTCCTGTGCAGCAGCTGAGTTCCCACAATCATGTCAAATTAAGAAGAATGTTATTTCTTGTAGTCAAAATGACTTATTTATTACATTGATAAGGTCAAAGTCCAAAATCAGTTCAATTAGGTCCCACAGTCAATCGTTTGACTGTTGAAAGCGATACAACTTAGTAATATTGGAAAAAAATCACTAAATACATGTTGGTACGAATGTGTGACACAACCGTTGTAACTCAAACGGATTGACACCGTTAGAAAATCAATGAAATGTTGCTTTTCAAACTGTCTCTACTTCTTCAGCGCGCGATAACGGCTAGGATTGGTCCCACAGTAAAAAATGATTTATTTATCTAAATTTTTAAATGAATCACTACCACAGGGTCCTGTGCAACCGCTGAGTTCCCACAATCATGTCAAATTAAGAAGAATGTTATTTCTTGTAGTCAAAATGACTCATTTATCACATTTATAAGGTGAAAGTCCAAAATCAGTTCAATTAAGTCCCACAGTCAATCGTTTGACTGTTGTAAGCGATACAACTTAGGAATATCGGAAAAAAATCACTAAATACATGTTGGTACGAATGTCTGACGCAACCGTTGTAACTCAAACGGATTGACACCGTTAGAAAATCATTGAAATTTTGTTTTTGAAACTGTCTCTACTTCTGTAGCGCGCGATAACGGCTAGGATTGGTCCCACAGTATAAAATGACTTATTTATCTTAATTTTTAAATAATGCGTTACAACAGCGCCCAGTGTAATCGCTGAGTTCCAGCAATCATGTCAAATTAAGAAGAATGTTATTTCTTGTAGTCAAAAAAACTCATTTATAACATTTGTAAGGTCAAAGTCCAAAATCAGTTCAATTAAGTCCCACAGTCAATCGTTTGACTGTTGAAAGCGATACAACTTAGGAATATCCGAAAAAAATCACTAAATACATGTTGGTACGAATGTGTGACACAACCGTTGTAACTCAAACCGATTGACACCGTTAGAATCACTAAATACATGTTGGTACGAATGTGTGACGCAACCGTTGTAACTCAAACCGATTGACACCTTTAAAAAGTCAATGAAATGGAGTTTTTGAAACTGTCTCTATATCTTCAGCGCGCGCTAACGGCTACGATTGTTCCCACAGTATAAAATGACTTATTTATCTTAATTTTTAAATAATGCGTTACCACAGCGCCCAGTGTAATCGCTAAGTTCCAGCAATCATGTCAAATTAAGAAGAATGTTATTTATTGTAGTCAAAATGACTCACTTATCATATTTTTAAGGTCAAGGTCCAAAATCAGTTCAATTAAGTCCCACAGTCAATCGTTTCACTGTTGAAAGCGATACAACTTAGTAATATCGGAAAAAAATCACTAAATACATGTTGGTACGAATGTGTGACGCAACCATTGTAACTCACGCGGATTGACACCGTTAGAAAGTCAATGAAATGGAGTTTTTGAAACTGTCTCTATATCTTCAGCGCGCGCTAACGGCTAGGATTGGTCCCACAGTAAAAATGACTTATTTATCTAAATTTTTAAATGAATCACTACCACAGGGTCCTGTGCAACCGCTGAGTTCCCACAATCATGTCAAATTAAGAAGAATGTTATTTCTTGTAGTCAAAATGACTCATTTATCACATTTATAAGGTGAAAGTCCAAAATCAGTTCAATTAAGTCCCACAGTCAATCGTTTGACTGTTGTAAGCGATACAACTTAGGAATATCGGAAAAAAATCACTAAATACATGTTGGTACGAATGTCTGACGCAACCGTTGTAACTCAAACGGATTGACACCGTTAGAAAATCATTGAAATTTTGTTTTTGAAACTGTCTCTACTTCTGTAGCGCGCGATAACGGCTAGGATTGGTCCCACAGTATAAAATGACTTATTTATCTTAATTTTTAAATAATGCGTTACAACAGCGCCCAGTGTAATCGCTGAGTTCCAGCAATCATGTCAAATTAAGAAGAATGTTATTTCTTGTAGTCAAAAAAACTCATTTATAACATTTGTAAGGTCAAAGTCCAAAATCAGTTCAATTAAGTCCCACAGTCAATCGTTTGACTGTTGAAAGCGATACAACTTAGGAATATCCGAAAAAAATCACTAAATACATGTTGGTACGAATGTGTGACACAACCGTTGTAACTCAAACCGATTGACACCGTTAGAATCACTAAATACATGTTGGTACGAATGTGTGACGCAACCGTTGTAACTCAAACCGATTGACACCTTTAAAAAGTCAATGAAATGGAGTTTTTGAAACTGTCTCTATATCTTCAGCGCGCGCTAACGGCTACGATTGTTCCCACAGTATAAAATGACTTATTTATCTTAATTTTTAAATAATGCGTTACAACAGCGCCGAGTGTAATCGCTGAGTTCCAGCAATCATGTCAAATTAAGAAGAATGTTATTTCTTGTAGTCAAAATGACTCATTTATAACATTTGTAAGGTCAAAGTCCAAAATAAGTTCAATTAAGTCCCACAGTCAATCGTTTCACTGTTGAAAGCGATTCAACTTAGTAATATCGGAAAAAAATCACTAAATACATGTTGGTACGAATGTGTGACGCAACCATTGTAACTCAAACGGATTGACACCGTTAGAAAGTCAATGAAATGGAGTTTTTGAAACTGTCTCTATATCTTCAGCGCGCGCTAACGGCTAGGATTGGTCCCACAGTAAAAATGACTTATTTATCTAAATGTTTAAATGAATCACTACCACAGGGTCCTGTGCAACCGCTGAGTTCCCACAATCATGTCAAATTAAGAAGAATGTTATTTCTTGTAGACAAAATGACTCATTTATCACATTTATAAAGTCAAAGTCCAAAATCAGTTCAAGTAGGTCCCACAGTCAATCGTTTCACTGTTGAAAGCGATACAACTTAGTAATATCGGAAAAAAATCACTAAATACATGTTGGTACGAATGTGTGACGCAATCGTTGTAACTCAAACGGATTGACACCGTTAGAAAATCAATGAATTGTGGCTTTTGAGACTGTCTCTACTTCTTCATCGCGCGATAACGGCTAGGATTGGTCCCACAGTAAAAAATGATTTATTTACCATAATGTTTAAATAAAGCGTTACCATAGCGCCCAGTGTAATCGCTGAGTTTCAGCAATCATGTCAAATTAAGAAGAATGTTATTTCTTGTAGTCAAAATGACTCATTTATAATATTTATAAGGTCAAAGTCCAAAATCAGTTCAATTAAGTCCCACAGTCAATCGTTTCTTTGTTAAAAGCGATGCAAGTTAGTAATATCGGAAGAAAATTACTAAGTACATGTTGGTACGAATATGTGACGCAACCGTTGTAACTCAAACGGATTGACACCGTTAGAAAATCAATGAAATGTAGTTTTTGAAACTGTCTCTACTTCTTCAGCGCGCGATAACGGCTAGGATTGGTCCCACAGTATAAAATGACTTATTTATCTTAATTTTTAAATAAAGCGTTACAACAGCGCCCAGTGTAATCGCTGAGTTCCAGCAATCATGTCAAATTAAGAAGAATATTATTTCTTGTAGTCAAAATGACTCATTTATAACATTTGTATGGTCAAAATCCAAAATCAGTTCAATTAAGTCCCACAGTCAATCGTTTGACTGTTGAAAGCGATACAACTTAGGAATATCCGAAAAAAATCACTAAATACATGTTGGTATGAATGTGTGACGCAAACTTTGTAACTCAAACCGATTGACACCGTTAGAAAGTCAATGAAATGGAGTTTTTGAAACTGTCTCTATATCTTCAGCGCGCGCTAACGGCTAGGATTGGTCCCACAGTAAAAATGACTTATTCATCTAAATTTTTTATGAATCGCTACCACAGGGTCCTGTGCAGCAGCTGAGTTCCCACAATCATGTCAAATTAAGAAGAATGTTATTTCTTGTAGTCAAAATGACTTATTTATTACATTTATAAGGTCAAAGTCCAAAATCAGTTCAATTAGGTCCCACAGTCAATCGTTTCACTGTTGAAAGCGATACAACTTAGTAATAATGGAAAAAAATCACTAAATACATGTTGGTACGAATGTGTGACACAACCGTTGTAACTCAAACGGATTGACACCGTTAGAAAATCAATGAAATGTAGCTTTTCAAACTGTCTCTACTTCTTCAGCGCGCGATAACGGCTAGGATTGGTCCCACAGTAAAAAATGATTTATTTATCATAATTTTTAAATAAAGCGTTACCACAGCGCCCAGTGTAATCGCTAAGTTCCAGCAATCATGTCAAATTAAGAAGAATGTTATTTATTGTAGTCAAAATGACTCACTTATCATATTTTTAAGGTCAAGGTCCAAAATCAGTTCAATTAAGTCCCACAGTCAATCGTTTCACTGTTGAAAGCGATACAACTTAGTAATATCGGAAAAAAATCACTAAATACATGTTGGTACGAATGTGTGACGCAACCATTGTAACTCACACGGATTGACACCGTTAGAAAGTCAATGAAATGGAGTTTTTGAAACTGTCTCTATATCTTCAGCGCGCGCTAACGGCTAGGATTGGTCCCACAGTAAAAATGACTTATTTATCTAAATTTTTAAATGAATCACTACCACAGGGTCCTGTGCAACCGCTGAGTTCCCACAATCATGTCAAATTAAGAAGAATGTTATTTCTTGTAGTCAAAATGACTCATTTATCACATTTATAAGGTCAAAGTCCAAAATCAGTTCAATTAAGTCCCACAGTCAATCGTTTGACTGTTGTAAGCGATACAACTTAGGAATATCGGAAAAAAATCACTAAATACATGTTGGTACGAATGTCTGACGCAACCGTTGTAACTCAAACGGATTGACACCGTTAGAAAATCATTGAAATTTTGTTTTTGAAACTGTCTCTACTTCTTCAGCGCGCGATAACGGCTAGGATTGGTCCCACAGTATAAAATGACTTATTTATCTTAATTTTTAAATAATGCGTTACAACAGCGCCCAGTGTAATCGCTGAGTTCCAGCAATCATGTCAAATTAAGAAGAATGTTATTTCTTGTAGTCAAAAAAACTCATTTATAACATTTGTAAGGTCAAAGTCCAAAATCAGTTCAATTAAGTCCCACAGTCAATCGTTTGACTGTTGAAAGCGATACAACTTAGGAATATCCGAAAAAAATCACTAAATACATGTTGGTACGAATGTGTGACACAACCGTTGTAACTCAAACCAATTGACACCGTTAGAATCACTAAATACATGTTGGTACGAATGTGTGACGCAACCGTTGTAACTCAAACCGATTGACACCGTTAGAAAGTAAATGAAATGTAGTTTTTGAAACTGTCTCTATATCTTCAGCGCGCGCTAACGGCTAGGATTGGTCCCACAGTATAAAATGACTTATTTATCTTAATTTTTAAATAATGCGTTACAACAGCGCCCAGTGTAATCGCTGAGTTCCAGCAATCATGTCAAATTAAGAAGAATGTTATTTCTTGTAGTCAAAATGACTCATTTATAACATTTATAAGGTCAAAGTCCAAAATCAGTTCAATTAAGTCCCACAGTCAATCGTTTCTTCGTTAAAAGCGATGCAACTTAGTAATATCGGGAAAAAATCACTAAATACATGTTGGTACGAATGTGTGACGCAACCGTTGTAACTCAAACGGATTGACACCGTTAGAAAGTCAATGAAAAGGAGTTTTTGAAACTGTCTCTATATCTTCAGCGCGCGCTAACAGCTAGGATTGGTCCCACAGTAAAAATGACTTATTTATCTAAATTTTTAAATGAATCGCTACCACAGGGTTCTGTGCAACCGTTGAGTTCCCACAGTCATGTCAAATTAAGAAGAATGTTTTTTCTTGTAGTCAAAATGACTCATTTATCACATTTATAAAGTCAAAGTCCAAAATCAGTGCAAGTAGGTCCCACAGTCAATCGTTTCACTGTTGAAAGCGATAAAACTTAGTAATATCGGAAAAAAATCACTAAATACATGTTGGTACGAATGTGTGACGCAACCGTTGTAAATCAAACGGATTGACACCGTTAGAAAATCAATGAATTGTAGCTTTTGAGACTGTCTCTACTTTTTCAGCGCGCGATAACGGCTAGGATTGGTCCCACAGTAAAAAATGATTTATTTACCATAATTTTTAAATAAAGCGTTACCACAGCGCCCAGTGTAATCGCTGAGTTCCAGCAATCATGTCAAATTAAGAAGAATGGTATTTCTTGTAGTCAAAATGACTCATTTATAACATTTATAAGCTCAAAGTCCAAAATCAGTTCAATTAAGTCCCACAGTCAATCGTTTGACTGTTGAAAGCGATACAACTTAGGAATATCCGAAAAAAATCACTAAATACATGTTGGTACGAATGTGTGACGCAACCGTTGTAACTCAAACCGATTGACACCGTTAGAAAGTCAATGAAATGGAGTTTTTGAAACTGTCTCTATATCTTCAGCGCGCGCTAACGGCTAGGATTGGTCCCACAGTAAAAATGACTTATTCATCTAAATTTTTTATGAATCGCTACCACAGGGTCCTGTGCAGCAGCTGAGTTCTCACAATCATGTCAAATTAAGAAGAATGTTATTTCTTGTAGTCAAAATGACTTATTTATCACATTTATAAGGTCAAAGTCCAAAATCAGTTCAATTAGGTCCCACGGTCAATCGTTTCACTGTTGAAAGCGATACAACTTAGTAATATCGGAAAAAAATCACTAAATACATCTTGGTACGAATGTGTGACGCAACAGTTGTAACTCAAACGGATTGACACCGTTAGAAAATCAATGAAATGTAGCTTTTGAAACTGTCTCTACTTCTTCAGCGCGCGATAACGGCTAGGATTGGTCCCACAGTAAAAAATGATTTATTTATCATAATTTTTAAATAAAGCGTTACCACAGCGCCCAGTGTAATCGCTGAGTTCCAGCAATCATGTCAAATTAAGAAGAATGTTATTTCTTGTTGTCAAAATGACTCATTTATAACATTTATAAGGTCAAAGTCCAAAATAAGTTCAATTAAGTGCCACAGTCATTCGTTTGACTGTTGAAAGCGATACAACTTAGGAATATCCGAAAAACATCGTTAAGTGGATGATGGTACGAATGTGTGACGCAACCGTTGTAACTCAAACGGATTGACACCGTTAGAAAATCATTAAAGTGTAACTTTTGAAACTGTCTCTACTTCTTCACCGCGCGATAACGGCTAGGATTGGTCCCACAGTATAAAATGACTTATTTATCTTAATTTTTAAATAAAGCGTTACAACAGCGCCCAGTGTAATCGCTGAGTTCCAGCAATCATGTCAAATTAAGAAGAATGTTATTTCTTGTAGTCAAAATGACTCATTTATAACATATTTAAGCTCAAAGTCCAAAATCAGTTCAATTAAGTCCCACAGTCAATCGTTTCTTCGTTAAAAGCGATGCAAGTTAGTAATATCGGAAGAAAATCACTAAGTACATGTTGGTACGAATATGTGACGCAACCGTTGTAACTCAAACGGATTGACACCGTTAGAAAATCAATGAAATGTAGTTTTTGAAACTGTCTCTACTTCTTCAGCGCGCGATAACGGCTAGGATTGGTCCCACAGTATAAAATGACTAATTTATCTTAATTTTTAAATAAAGCGTTACAACAGCGCCCAGTGTAATCGCTGAGTTCCAGCAATCATGTCAAATTAAGAAGAATGTTATTTCTTGTAGTCAAAATGACTCATTTATAACATTTGTAAGGTCAAAGTCCAAAATCAGTTCAATAAAGTCCCTCAGTCAATCGTTTGACTGTTTAAAGCGATACAACTTAGGAATATCCGAAAAAAATCACTAAATACATGTTGGTACGAATGTGTGACGCAACCGTTGTAACTCAAACCGATTGACACCGTTAGAAAGTCAATGAAATGGAGTTTTTGAAACTGTCTCTATATCTTCAGCGCGCGCTAACGGCTAGGATTGGTCCCACAGTAAAAATGACTTATTCATCTAAATTTATTATGAATCGCTACCACAGGGTCCTGTGCAGCAGCTGAGTTCTCACAATCATGTCAAATTAAGAAGAATGTTATTTCTTGTAGTCAAAATGACTTATTTATTACATTTATAAGGTCAAAGTCCAAAATCAGTTTAATTAGGTCCCACGGTCAATCGTTTCACTGTTGAAAGCGATACAACTTAGTAATATCGGAAAAAAATCACTAAATACATCTTGGTACGAATGTGTGACGCAACCGTTGTAACTCAAACGGATTGACACCGTTAGAAAATCAATGAAATGTAGCTTTTGAAACTGTCTCTACTTCTTCAGCGCGCGATAACGGCTAGGATTGGTCCCACAGTAAAAAATGATTTATTTATCATAATTTTTAAATAAAGCGTTACCACAGCGCCCAGTGTAATCGCTGAGTTCCAGCAATCATGTCAAATTAAGAAGAATGTTATTTCTTGTTGTCAAAATGACTCATTTATAACATTTATAAGGTCAAAGTCCAAAATAAGTTCAATTAAGTGCCACAGTCATTCGTTTGACTGTTGAAAGCGATACAACTTAGGAATATCCGAAAAACATCGTTAAGTGGATGATGGTACGAATGTGTGACGCAACCGTTGTAACTCAAACGGATTGACACCGTTAGAAAATCATTAAAGTGTAACTTTTGAAACTGTCTCTACTTCTTCACCGCGCGATAACGGCTAGGATTGGTCCCACAGTATAAAATGACTTATTTATCTTAATTTTTAAATAAAGCGTTACAACAGCGCCCAGTGTAATCGCTGAGTTCCAGCAATCATGTCAAATTAAGAAGAATGTTATTTCTTGTAGTCAAAATGACTCATTTATAACATTTATAAGGTCAAAGTCCAAAATCAGTTCAACTAAGTCCCACAGTCAATCGTTTGACTGTTGAAAGCGATACAACTTAGGAATATCGGAAAAAAATCACTAAATACATGTTGGTACGAATGTGTGACGCAACCGTTGTAACTCAAACCGATTAACACCTTTAGAAAGTCAATGAAATGGAGTTTTTGAAACTGTCTTTATATCTTCAGCGCGCGCTAACGGCTAGGATTGGTCCCACAGTAAAAATGACTTATTCATCAAAATTTTTTATGAATCGCTACCACAGGGTCCTGTGCAGCAGCTGAGTTCCCACAATCATGTCAAATTAAGAAGAATGTTATTTCTTGTAGTCAAAATGACTTATTTATCACATTTATAAGGTCAAAGTCCAAAATCAGTTCAATTAGGTCCCACAGTCAATCGTTTCACTGTTGAAAGCGATACAACTTAGTAATATCGGAAAAAAATCACTAAATACATGTTGGTACGAATGTGTGACGCAACCGTTGTAAATCAAACGGATTGACACCGTTAGAAAATCAATGAATTGTAGCTTTTGAGACTGTCTCTACTTCTTCAGCGCGCGATAACGGTTAGGATTGGTCCCACAGTAAAAAATGATTTATTTACCATAATTTTTAAATAAAGCGTTACCACAGCGCCCAGTGTAATCGCTGAGTTCCAGCAATCATGTCAAATTAAGAAGAATGTTATTTCTTGTAGTCAAAATGACTCATTTATAACATTTATAAGGTCAAAGTCCAAAATCAGTTCAATTAAGTCTCACAGTCAATCGTTTCTTCGTTAAAAGCGATGCAAGTTAGTAATATCGGAAGAAAATCACTAAGTACATGTTGGTACGAATATGTGACGCAACCGTTGTAACTCAAACGGATTGACACCGTTAGAAAATCAATGAAATGTAGTTTTTGAAACTGTCTCTACTTCTTCAGCGCGTGATAACGGCTAGGATTGGTCCCACAGTATAAAATGACTAATTTATCTTAATTTTTAAATAAAGCGTTACAACAGCGCCCAGTGTAATCGCTGAGTTCCAGCAATCATGTCAAATTAGGAAGAATGTTATTTCCTGTAGTCAAAATGACTCATTTATAACATTTGTAAGGTCAAAGACCAAAATCAGTTCAATTAAGTCCCACAGTCAATCGTTTGACTGTTGAAAGCGATACAACTTAGGAATATCCGAAAAAAATCACTAAATACATGTTGGTACGAATGTGTGACGCAACCGTTGTAACTCAAACCGATTGACACCGTTAGAAAGTCAATGAAATGGAGTTTTTGAAACTGTCTCTATATCTTTAGCGCGCGCTAACGGCTAGGATTGGTCCCACAGTAAAAATGACTTATTCATCTAAATTTTTTATGAATCACTACCACAGGGTCCTGTGCAGCAGCTGAGTTCCCACAATCATGTCAAATTAAGAAGAATGTTAATTCTTGTAGTCAAAATGACTTATTTATTACATTTATAAGGTCAAAGTCCAAAATCAGTTCAATTAAGTCCCACAGTCATTCGTTTGACTGTTGAAAGCGATACAACTTAGGAATATCCGAAAAACATCGTTAAGTGCATGATGGTACGAATGTGTGACGCAACCATTGTAACTCAAACGGATTGACACCGTTAGAAAATCAATGAAATGTAGCTTTTGAAACTGTCTCTACTTCTTCAGCGCGCGATAACGGCTAGGATTGGTCCCACAGTAAAAAATGATTTATTTATCATAATTTTTAAATAAAGCGTTACCACAGCGCCCAGTGTAATCGCTGAGTTCCAGCAATCATGTCAAATTAAGAAGAATGTTATTTCTTGTTGTCAAAATGACTCATTTATAACATTTATAAGGTCAAAGTCCAAAATAAGTTCAATTAAGTGCCACAGTCATTCGTTTGACTGTTGAAAGCGATACAACTTAGGAATATCCGAAAAACATCGTTAAGTGGATGATGGTACGAATGTGTGACGCAACCGTTGTAACTCAAACGGATTGACACCGTTAGAAAATCATTAAAGTGTAACTTTTGAAACTGTCTCTACTTCTTCACCGCGCGATAACGGCTAGGATTGGTCCCACAGTATAAAATGACTTATTTATCTTAATTTTTAAATAAAGCGTTACAACAGCGCCCAGTGTAATCGCTGAGTTCCAGCAATCATGTCAAATTAAGAAGAATGTTATTTCTTGTAGTCAAAATGACTCATTTATAACATATTTAAGCTCAAAGTCCAAAATCAGTTCAATTAAGTCCCACAGTCAATCGTTTCTTCGTTAAAAGCGATGCAAGTTAGTAATATCGGAAGAAAATCACTAAGTACATGTTGGTACGAATATGTGACGCAACCGTTGTAACTCAAACGGATTGACACCGTTAGAAAATCAATGAAATGTAGTTTTTGAAACTGTCTCTACTTCTTCAGCGCGCGATAACGGCTAGGATTGGTCCCACAGTATAAAATGACTAATTTATCTTAATTTTTAAATAAAGCGTTACAACAGCGCCCAGTGTAATCGCTGAGTTCCAGCAATCATGTCAAATTAAGAAGAATGTTATTTCTTGTAGTCAAAATGACTCATTTATAACATTTGTAAGGTCAAAGTCCAAAATCAGTTCAATAAAGTCCCACAGTCAATCGTTTGACTGTTGAAAGCGATACAACTTAGGAATATCCGAAAAAAATCACTAAATACATGTTGGTACGAATGTGTGACGCAACCGTTGTAACTCAAACCGATTGACACCGTTAGAAAGTCAATGAAATGGAGTTTTTGAAACTGTCTCTATATCTTCAGCGCGCGCTAACGGCTAGGATTGGTCCCACAGTAAAAATGACTTATTCATCTAAATTTATTATGAATCGCTACCACAGGGTCCTGTGCAGCAGCTGAGTTCTCACAATCATGTCAAATTAAGAAGAATGTTATTTCTTGTAGTCAAAATGACTTATTTATTACATTTATAAGGTCAAAGTCCAAAATCAGTTCAATTAGGTCCCACGGTCAATCGTTTCACTGTTGAAAGCGATACAACTTAGTAATATCGGAAAAAAATCACTAAATACATCTTGGTACGAATGTGTGACGCAACCGTTGTAACTCAAACGGATTGACACCGTTAGAAAATCAATGAAATGTAGCTTTTGAAACTGTCTCTACTTCTTCAGCGCGCGATAACGGCTAGGATTGGTCCCACAGTAAAAAATGATTTATTTATCATAATTTTTAAATAAAGCGTTACCACAGCGCCCAGTGTAATCGCTGAGTTCCAGCAATCATGTCAAATTAAGAAGAATGTTTTTTCTTGTTGTCAAAATGACTCATTTATAACATTTATAAGGTCAAAGTCCAAAATAAGTTCAATTAAGTGCCACAGTCATTCGTTTGACTGTTGAAAGCGATACAACTTAGGAATATCCGAAAAACATCGTTAAGTGGATGATGGTACGAATGTGTGACGCAACCGTTGTAACTCAAACGGATTGACACCGTTAGAAAATCATTAAAGTGTAACTTTTGAAACTGTCTCTACTTCTTCACCGCGCGATAACGGCTAGGATTGGTCCCACAGTATAAAATGACTTATTTATCTTAATTTTTAAATAAAGCGTTACAACAGCGCCCAGTGTAATCGCTGAGTTCCAGCAATCATGTCAAATTAAGAAGAATGTTATTTCTTGTAGTCAAAATGACTCATTTATAACATTTATAAGGTCAAAGTCCAAAATCAGTTCAACTAAGTCCCACAGTCAATCGTTTGACTGTTGAAAGCGATACAACTTAGGAATATCGGAAAAAAATCACTAAATACATGTTGGTACGAATGTGTGACGCAACCGTTGTAACTCAAACCGATTAACACCTTTAGAAAGTCAATGAAATGGAGTTTTTGAAACTCTCTTTATATCTTCAGCGCGCGCTAACGGCTAGGATTGGTCCCACAGTAAAAATGACTTATTCATCAAAATTTTTTATGAATCGCTACCACAGGGTCCTGTGCAGCAGCTGAGTTCCCACAATCATGTCAAATTAAGAAGAATGTTATTTCTTGTAGTCAAAATGACTTATTTATCACATTTATAAGGTCAAAGTCCAAAATCAGTTCAATTAGGTCCCACAGTCAATCGTTTCACTGTTGAAAGCGATACAACTTAGTAATATCGGAAAAAAATCACTAAATACATGTTGGTACGAATGTGTGACGCAACCGTTGTAACTCAAACGGATTGACACCGTTAGAAAATCAATGAATTGTAGCTTTTGAGACTGTCTCTACTTCTTCAGCGCGCGATAACGGTTAGGATTGGTCCCACAGTAAAAAATGATTTATTTACCATAATTTTTAAATAAAGCGTTACCACAGCGCCCAGTGTAATCGCTGAGTTCCAGCAATCATGTCAAATTAAGAAGAATGTTATTTCTTGTAGTCAAAATGACTCATTTATAACATTTATAAGGTCAAAGTCCAAAATCAGTTCAATTAAGTCTCACAGTCAATCGTTTCTTCGTTAAAAGCGATGCAAGTTAGTAATATCGGAAGAAAATCACTAAGTACATGTTGGTACGAATATGTGACGCAACCGTTGTAACTCAAACGGATTGACACCGTTAGAAAATCAATGAAATGTAGTTTTTGAAACTGTCTCTACTTCTTCAGCGCGCGATAACGGCTAGGATTGGTCCCACAGTATAAAATGACTAATTTATCTTAATTTTTAAATAAAGCGTTACAACAGCGCCCAGTGTAATCGCTGAGTTCCAGCAATCATGTCAAATTAAGTAGAATGTTATTTCTTGTAGTCAAAATGACTTATTTATCACATTTGTAAGGTCAAAGACCAAAATCAGTTCAATTAAGTCCCACAGTCAATCGTTTGACTGTTGAAAGCGATACAACTTAGGAATATCCGAAAAAAATCACTAAATACATGTTGGTACGAATGTGTGACGCAACCGTTGTAACTCAAACGGATTGACACCGTTAGAAAGTCAATGAAGTGTAACTTTTTGAAACTGTCTCTACTTTTTCACCGCGCTATAACGGCTAGGATTGGTCCCACAGTAAAAAATGACTTATTTATCATAATTTTTATATAAAGCGTTACCACAGCGCCCAGTGTAATCGCTGAGTTCCAGCAATCATGTCAAATTAAGAAGAATGTTATTTCTTGTAGTCAAAACGACTCATTTATAACATATATAAGGTCAAAGTCCAAAATCAGTTCAATTAAGTCCCACAGTCAATCGTTTGACTGTTGTAAGCGATACAACTTAGGAATATCCGAAAAAAATCAGCAAATACATGTTGGTACGAATGTGTGACGCAACCGTTGTACCTCAAACGGATTGACACCGTTAGAAAGTCAATGAAATGGAGTTTTTGAAACTGTCTCTATATCTTCAGCGCGCGCTAACGGCTAGGATTGGTCCCACAGTAAAAATGACTTATTCATCTAAATTTTTTATGAATCGCTACCACAGGGTCCTGTGCAACCGTTGAGTTCCCACAATCATGTCAAATTAAGAAGAATGTTATTTCTTGTAGTCAAAATGACTCATTTATCACATTTATAAAGTCAAAGTCCAAAATCAGTTCAATTAAGTCCCACAGTCAATCGTTTGACTGTTGTAAGCGCGACAACTTAGTAATATCGGAAAAAAATCACTAAATACATGTTGGTACGAATGTGTGACGCAACCGTTGTAAATCAAACGGATTGACACCGTTAGAAAATCAATGAATTGTAGCTTTTGAGACTGTCTCTACTTCTTCAGCGCGCGATAACGGCTAGGATTGGTCCCACAGTAAAAAATGATTTATTTACCATAATTTTTAAATAAAGCGTTACCACAGCGCCCAGTGTAATCGCTGAGTTCCAGCAATCATGTCAAATTAAGAAGAATGTTATTTCTTGTAGTCAAAATGACTCATTTATAACATTTGTAAGGTCAAAGTCCAAAATCAGTTCAATTAAGTCCCACAGTCAATCGTTTCTTCGTTAAAAGCGATGCAAGTTAGTAATATCGGAAGAAAATCACTAAGTACATGTTGGTACGAATATGTGACGCAACCGTTGTAACTCAAACGGATTGACACCGTTAGAAAATCAATGAAATGTAGTTTTTGAAACTGTCTCTACTTCTTCAGCGCGCGATAACGGCTAGGATTGGTCACACAGTATAAAATGACTAATTTATCTTAATTTTTAAATTAAGCGTTACAACAGCGCCCAGTGTAATCGCTGAGTTCCAGCAATCATGTCAAATTAAGAAGAATGTTATTTCTTCTAGTCAAAATGACTCATTTATAACATTTGTAAGGTCAAAGTCCAAAATCAGTTCAATTAAGTCCCACAGTCAATCGTTTGACTGTTGAAAGCGATACAACTTAGGAATATCCGAAAAAAATCACTAAATACATGTTGGTACGAATGTGTGACGCAACCGTTGTAACTCAAACCGATTGACACCGTTAGAAAGTCAAAGAAATGGAGTTTTTCAAACTGTCTCTATATATTCAGCGCGCGCTAACGGCTAGGATTGGTCCCACAGTAAAAATGACTTATTCATCTAAATTTTTTATGAATCGCTACCACAGGGTCCTGTGCAGCAGCTGAGTTCCCACAATCATGTCAAATTAAGAAGAATGTTATTTCTTGTAGTCAAAATGACTTATTTATTACATTTATAAGGTCAAAGTCCAAAATCAGTTCAATTAGGTCCCACGGTCAATCGTTTCACTGTTGAAAGCGATACAACTTAGTAATATCGGAAAAAAATCACTAAATACATTTTGGTACGAATGTGTGACGCAACCGTTGTAACTCAAACGGATTGACACCCTTAGAAAATCAATGAAATGTAGCTTTTGAAACTGTCTCTACTTCTTCAGCGCGCGATAACGGCTAGGATTGGTCCCACAGTAAAAAATGATTTATTTATCATAATTTTTAAATAAAGCGTTACCACAGCGCCCAGTGTAATCGCTGAGTTCCAGCAATCATGTCAAATTAAGAAGAATGTTATTTCTTGTTGTCAAAATGACTCATTTATAACATTTATAAGGTCAAAGTCCAAAATAAGTTCAATTAAGTGCCACAGTCATTCGTTTGACTGTTGAAAGCGATACAACTTAGGAATATCCGAAAAACATCGTTAAGTGGATGATGGTACGAATGTGTGACGCAACCGTTGTACCTCAAACGGATTGACACCATTAGAAAATCATTGAAGTGTAACTTTTGAAACTGTCTCTACTTCTTCACCGCGCGATAACGGCTAGGATTGGTCCCACAGTATAAAATGACTTATTTATCTTAATTTTTAAATAAAGCGTTACAACAGCGCCCAGTGTAATCGCTGAGTTCCAGCAATCATGTCAAATTAAGAAGAATGTTATTTCTTGTAGTCAAAATGACTCATTTATAACATTTATAAGGTCAAAGTCCAAAATCAGTTCAATTAAGTCCCACAGTCAATTGTTTGACTGTTGAAAGCGATACAACTTAGGAATATCCGAAAAACATCGTTAAGTGCATGATGGTACGAATGTGTGACGCAACCGTTGTAACTCAAACGGATTGACACCGTTAGAAAATCATTGAAGTGTAACTTTTGAAACTGTCTCTACTTCTTCACCGCGCGATAACGGCTAGGATTGGTCCCACAGTATAAAATGGCTTATTTATCTTAATTTTTAAATAAAGGGTTACAACAGCGCCCAGTGTAATCGCTGAGTTCCAGCAATCATGTCAAATTAAGTAGAATGTTATTTCTTGTAGTCAAAATGACTTATTTATCACATTTATAAGGTCAAAGTCCAAAATCAGTTCAATTAGGTCCCACAGTCAATCGTTTCACTGTTAAAAGCGATACAACTTAGTAATATCGGAAAAAAATCACTAAATACATGTTGGTACGAATGTGTGACGCAACCGTTGTAACTCAAACGGATTGACACCGTTAGAAAATCATTGAAGTGTAACTTTTGAAACTGTCTCTACTTTTTCACCGCGCTATAACGGCTAGGATTGGTCCCACAGTAAAAAATGACTTATTTATCATAATTTTTATATAAAGCGTTACCACAGCGCCCAGTGTAATCGCTGAGTTCCAGCAATCATGTCAAATTAAGAAGAATGTTATTTCTTGTAGTCAAAACGACTCATTTATAACATTTATAAGGTCAAAGTCCAAAATCAGTTCAATTAAGTCCCACAGTCAATCGTTTGACTGTTGTAAGCGATACAACTTAGGAATATCCGAAAAAAATCAGCAAATACATGTTGGTACGAATGTGTGACGCAACCGTTGTACCTCAAACGGATTGACACCGTTAGAAAGTCAATGAAATGGAGTTTTTGAAACTGTCTCTATATCTTCAGCGCGCGCTAACGGCTAGGATTGGTCCCACAGTAAAAATGACTTATTCATCTAAATTTTTTATGAATCGCTACCACAGGGTCCTGTGCAACCGTTGAGTTCCCACAATCATGTCAAATTAAGAAGAATGTTATCTCTTGTAGTCAAAATGACTCATTTATCACATTTATAAAGTCAAAGTCCAAAATCAGTTCAATTAAGTCCCACAGTCAATCGTTTGACTGTTGTAAGCGATACAACTTAGTAATATCGGAAAAAAATCACTAAATACATGTTGGTACGAATGTGTGACGCAACCGTTGTAAATCAAACGGATTGACACCGTTAGAAAATCAATGAATTGTAGCTTTTGAGACTGTCTCTACTTCTTCAGCGCGCGATAACGGCTAGGATTGGTCCCACAGTAAAAAATGATTTATTTACCATAATTTTTGAATAAAGCGTTACCACAGCGCCCAGTGTAATCGCTGAGTTCCAGCAATCATGTCAAATTAAGAAGAATGTTATTTCTTGTAGTCAAAATGACTCATTTATAACATTTATAAGCTCAAAGTCCAAAATCAGTTCAATTAAGTCCCACAGTCAATCGTTTCTTCGTTAAAAGCGATGCAAGTTAGTAATATCGGAAGAAAATCACTAAGTACATGTTGGTACGAATATGTGACGCAACCGTTGTAACTCAAACGGATTGACACCGTTAGAAAATCAATGAAATGTAGTTTTTGAAACTGTCTCTACTTCTTCAGCGCGCGATAACGGCTAGGATTGGTCACACAGTATAAAATGACTAATTTATCTTAATTTTTAAATTAAGCGTTACAACAGCGCCCAGTGTAATCGCTGAGTTCCAGCAATCATGTCAAATTAAGAAGAATGTTATTTCTTGTTGTCAAAATGACTCATTTATAACATTTGTAAGATCAAAGTCCAAAATCAGTTCAATTAAGTCCCACAGTCAATCGTTTGACTGTTGAAAGCGATACAACTTAGGAATATCCGAAAAAAATCACTAAATACATGTTGGTACGAATGTGTGACGCAACCGTTGTAACTCAAACCGATTGACACCGTTAGAAAGTCAAAGAAATGGAGTTTTTGAAACTGTCTCTATATCTTCAGCGCGCGCTAACGGCTAGGATTGGTCCCACAGTAAAAATGACTTATTCATCTAAATTTTTTATGAATCGCTACCACAGGGTCCTGTGCAGCAGCTGAGTTCCCACAATCATGTCAAATTAAGAAGAATGTTATTTCTTGTAGTCAAAATGACTTATTTATTACATTTATAAGGTCAAAGTCCAAAATCAGTTCAATTAGGTCCCACGGTCAATCGTTTCACTGTTGAAAGCGATACAACTTAGTAATATCGGAAAAAAATCACTAAATACATTTTGGTACGAATGTGTGACGCAACCGTTGTAACTCAAACGGATTGAGACCGTTAGAAAATCAATGAAATGTAGCTTTTGAAACTGTCTCTACTTCTTCAGCGCGCGATAACGGCTAGGATTGGTCCCACAGTAAAAAATGATTTATTTATCATAATTTTTAAATAAAGCGTTACCACAGCGCCCAGTGTAATCGCTGAGTTCCAGCAATCATGTCAAATTAAGAAGAATGTTATTTCTTGTTGTCAAAATGACTCATTTATAACATTTATAAGGTCAAAGTCCAAAATAAGTTCAATTAAGTGCCACAGTCATTCGTTTGACTGTTGAAAGCGATACAACTTAGGAATATCCGAAAAACATCGTTAAGTGGATGATGGTACGAATGTGTGACGCAACCGTTGTACCTCAAACGGATTGACACCGTTAGAAAATCATTGAAGTGTAACTTTTGAAACTGTCTCTACTTCTTCACCGCGCGATAACGGCTAGGATTGGTCCCACAGTATAAAATGACTTATTTATCTTAATTTTTAAATAAAGCGTTACAACAGCGCCCAGTGTAATCGCTGAGTTCCAGCAATCATGTCAAATTAAGAAGAATGTTATTTCTTGGAGTCCAATTGTCTCACTTATAACATTTATAAGGTCAAAGTCCAAAATCAGTTCAATTAAGTCCCACAGTCAATCGTTTGACTGTTGAAAGCGATACAACTTAGGAATATCGGAAAAAAATCACTAAATACATGTTGGTACGAATGTGTGACGCAACCGTTGTAACTCAAACCGATTAACACCGTTAGAAAGTCAATGAAATGGAGTTTTTGAAACTGTCTTTATATCTTCAGCGCGCGCTAACGGCTAGGATTGGTCCCACAGTAAAAATGACTTATTCATTTAAATTTTTTATGAATCGCTACCACAGGGTGCTGTGCAGCAGCTGAGTTCCCACAATCATGTCAAATTAAGAAGAATGTTATTTCTTGTAGTCAAAATGACTTATTTATCACATTTATAAGGTCAAAGTCCAAAATCAGTTCAATTAGGTCCCACAGTCAATCGTTTCACTGTTGAAAGCGATACAACTTAGTAATATCGGAAAAAAATCACTAAATACATGTTGGTACGAATGTGTGACGCAACCGTTGTAACTCAAACGGATTGACACCGTTAGAAAATCATTGAAGTGTAACTTTTGAAACTGTCTCTACTTCTTCACCGCGCGATAACGGCTAGGATTGGTCCCACAGTATAAAATGACTTATTTATCTTAATTTTTAAATAAAGCGTTACAACAGTGCCCAGTGTAATCGCTGAGTTCCAGCAATCATGTCAAATTAAGAAGAATGTTATTTCTTGTAGTCAAAATGACTCATTTATAACATTTATAAGGTCAAAGTCCAAAATCAGTTCAATTAAGTCCCACAGTCAATCGTTTGACTGTTGAAAGCGATACAACTTAGGAATATCGGAAAAAAATCACTAAATACATGTTGGTACGAATGTGTGACGCAACCGTTGTAACTCAAACCGATTAACACCGTTAGAAAATCAATGAAATGGAGTTTTTGAAACTGTCTTTATATCTTCAGCGCGCGCTAACGGCTAGGATTGGTCCCACAGTAAAAATGACTTATTCATTTAAATTTTTTATGAATCGCTACCACAGGGTCCTGTGCAGCAGCTGAGTTCCCACAATCATGTCAAATTAAGAAGAATGTTATTTCTTGTAGTCAAAATGACTTATTTATCACATTTATAAGGTCAAAGTCCAAAATCAGTTCAATTAGGTCCCACAGTCAATCGTTTCACTGTTGAAAGCGATACAACTTAGTAATATCGGAAAAAAATCACTAAATACATGTTGGTACGAATGTGTGACGCAACCGTTGTAACTCAAACGGATTGACACCGTTAGAAAATCATTGAAGTGTAACTTTTGAAACTGTCTCTACTTCTTCACCGCGCGATAACGGCTAGGATTGGTCCCACAGTATAAAATGACTTATTTATCTTAATTTTTAAATAAAGCGTTACAACAGCGCCCAGTGTAATCGCTGAGTTCCAGCAATCATGTCAAATTAAGAAGAATGTTATTTCTTGTAGTCAAAATGACTCATTTATAACATTTATAAGGTCAAAGTCCAAAATCAGTTCAATTAAGTCCCACAGTCAATCGTTTGACTGTTGAAAGCGATACAACTTAGGAATATCGGAAAAAAATCACTAAATACATGTTGGTACGAATGTGTGACGCAACCGTTGTAACTCAAACCGATTAACACCTTTAGAAAGTCAATGAAATGGTGTTTTTGAAACTGTCTTTATATCTTCAGCGCGCGCTAACGGCTAGGATTGGTCCCACAGTAAAAATGACTTATTCATCTAAATTTTTTATGAATCGCTACCACAGGGTCCTGTGCAGCAGCTGAGTTCCCACAATCATGTCAAATTAAGAAGAATGTTATTTCTTGTAGTCAAAATGACTTATTTATCACATTTATAAGGTCAAAGTCCAAAATCAGTTCAATTAGGTCCCACAGTCAATCGTTTGACTGTTGTAAGCGATACAACTTAGGAATATCCGAAAAAAATCAGCAAAAATGTTGGTACGAATGTGTGACGCAACCGTTGTAACTCAAACGGATTGACACCGTTAGAAAGTCAATGAAATGGAGTTTTTGAAACTGTCTCTACATCTTTAGCGCGCGCTAACAGCTAGGATTGGTCCCACAGTAAAAATGACTTATTTATCTACATTTTTAAATGAATCGCTACCACAGGGTTCTGTGCAACCGTTGAGTTCCCACAGTCATGTCAAATTAAGAAGAATGTTATTTCTTGTAGTCAAAATGACTCATTTATCACATTTATAAAGTCAAAGTCCAAAATCAGTTCAAGTAGGTCCCACAGTCAATCGTTTCACTGTTGAAAGCGATACAACTTAGTAATATCGGAAAAAAATCACTAAATACATGTTGGTACGAATGTGTGACGCAACCGTTGTAAATCAAACGGATTGACACCGATAGAAAATCAATGAATTGTAGCTTTTGAGACTGTCTCTACTTATTCAGCGCGCGAAAACGGCTAGGATTGGTCCCACAGTAAAAAATGATTTATTTACCATAATTTTTAAATAAAGCGTTACCACAGCGCCCAGTGTAATCGCTGAGTTCCAGCAATCATGTCAAATTAAGAAGAATGTTATTTCTTGTAGTCAAAATGACTCATTTATAACATTTATAAGGTCAAAGTCCAAAATCAGTTCAATTAAGTCCCACAGTCAATCGTTTCTTCGTTAAAAGCGATGCAAGTTAGTAATATCGGAAGAAAATCACTAAGTACATGTTGGTACGAATATGTGACGCAACCGTTGTAACTCAAACGGATTGACACCGTTAGAAAATCAATGAAATGTAGTTTTTGAAACTGTCTCTACTTCTTCAGCGCGCGATAACGGCTAGGATTGGTCCCACAGTATAAAATGACTAATTTATCTTAATTTTTAAATAAAGCGTTACAACAGCGCCCAGTGTAATCGCTGAGTTCCAGCAATCATGTCAAATTAAGAAGAATGTTATTTCTTGTAGTCAAAATGACTCATTTATAACATTTGTAAGGTCAAAGACCAAAATCAGTTCAATTAAGTCCCACAGTCAATCGTTTGACTGTTGAAAGCGATACAACTTAGGAATATCCGAAAAAAATCACTAAATACATGTTGGTACGAATGTGTGACGCAACCATTGTAACTCAAACGTATTGACACCGTTAGAAAGTCAATGAAATGGAGTTTTTGAAACTGTCTCTATATCTTCTGCGCGCGCTAACGGCTAGGATTGGTCCCACAGTAAAAATGACTTATTCATCTAAATTTTTTATGAATCACTACCACAGGGTCCTGTGCAGCAGCTGAGTTCCCACAATCATGTCAAATTAAGAAGAATGTTATTTCTTGTAGTCAAAATGACTTATTTATTACATTTATAAGGTCAAAGTCCAAAATAAGTTCAATTAAGTCCCACAGTCATTCGTTTGACTGTTGAAAGCGATACAACTTAGGAATATCCGAAAAACATCGTTAAGTGCATGATGCTACGAATGTGTGACGCAACCGTTGTAACTCAAACGGATTGACACCGTTAGAAAATCATTGAAGTGTAACTTTTGAAACTGTCTCTACTTCTTCACCGCGCGATAACGGCTAGGATTGGTCCCACAGTATAAAATGACTTATTTATCTTAATTTTTAAATAAAGGGTTACAACAGCGCCCAGTGTAATCGCTGAGTTCCAGCAATCATGTCAAATTAAGAAGAATGTTATTTCTTGTAGTCAAAATGACTCATTTATCACATTTATAAGGTCAAAGTCCAAAATCAGTTCAATTAAGTCCCACAGTCAATCGTTTGACTGTTGAAAGCGATACAACTTAGGAATATCCGAAAAAAATCACTAAATACATGTTGGTACGAATGTGTAACGCAACCGTTGTAACTCAAACCGATTGACACCGTTAGAAAGTCAATGAAATGGAGTTTTTGAAACTGTCTTTATATCTTCAGCGCGCGCTACGGCTAGGATTGGTCCCACAGTAAAAATGACTTATTCATCTAAATTTTTTATTAATCGCTACCACAGGGTCCTGTGCAGCAGCTGAGTTCCAACAATCATGTCAAATTAAGAAGAATGTTATTTCTTGTAGTCAAAATGACTTATTTATCACATTTATAAGGTCAAAGTCCAAAATCAGTTCAATTAGGTCCCACAGTCAATCGTTTCACTGTTGAAAGCGATACAACTTAGTAATATCGGAAAAAAATCACTAAATACATGTTGGTACGAATGTGTGACGCAACCGTTGTAACTCAAACGGATTGACACCGTTAGAAAATCATTGAAGTGTAACTTTTGAAACTGTATCTACTTTTTCACCGCGCTATAACGGCTAGGATTGGTCCCACAGTTAAAAATGACTTATTTATCATAATTTTTATATAAAGCGTTACCACAGCGCCCAGTGTAATCGCTGAGTTCCAGCAATCATGTCAAATTAAGAAGAATGTTATTTCTTGTAGTCAAAACGACTCATTTATAACATTTATAAGGTCAAAGTCCAAAATCAGTTCAATTAAGTCCCACAGTCAATCGTTTGACTGTTGTAAGCGATACAACTTAGGAATATCCGAAAAAAATCAGCAAATACATGTTGGTACGAATGTGTGACGCAACCGTTGTACCTCAAACGGATTGACACCGTTAGAAAGTCAATGAAATGGAGTTTTTGAAACTGTCTCTATATCTTCAGCGCGCGCTAATGGCTAGGATTGGTCCCACAGTAAAAATGACTTATTCATCTAATTTTTTTATGAATCGCTACCACAGGGTCCTGTGCAACCGTTGAGTTCCCACAATCATGTCAAATTAAGAAGAATGTTATTTCTTGTAGTCAAAATGACTCATTTATCACATTTATAAAGTCAAAGTCCAAAATCAGTTCAAGTAGGTCCCACAGTCAATCGTTTCACTGTTGAAAGCGATACAACTTAGTAATATCGGAAAAAAATCACTAAATACATGTTGGTACGAATGTGTGACGCAACCGTTGTAACTCAAACGGATTGACACCGTTAGAGAATCAATGAATTGTAGCTTTTGAGACTGTCTCTACTTCTTCAGCGCGCGATAACGGCTAGGATTGGTCCCACAGTAAAAAATGATTTATTTACCATAATTTTTAAATAAAGCGTTACCACAGCGCCCAGTGTAATCGCTGAGTTCAAGCAATCATGTCAAATTATGAAGAATGTTATTTCTTGTAGTCAAAATGACTCATTTATAACATTTATAAGGTCAAAGTCCAAAATCAGTTCAATTAAGTCCCACAGTCAATCGTTTCTTTGTTAAAAGCGATGCAAGTTAGTAATATCGGAAGAAAATCACTAAGTACATGTTGGTACGAATATGTGACGCAACCGTTGTAACTCAAACGGATTGACACCGTTAGAAAATCAATGAAATGTAGTTTTTGAAACTGTCTCTACTTCTTCAGCACGCGATAACGGCTAAGATTGGTCCCACAGTATAAAATGACTTATTTCTCTTAATTTTTAAATAAAGCGTTACAACAGCGCACAGTGTAATCGCTGAGTTCCAGCAATCATGTCAAATTAAGAAGAATGTTATTTCTTGTAGTCAAAATGACTCATTTATAACATTTGTAAGGTCAAAGTCCAAAATCAGTTCAATTAAGTCCCACAGTCAATCGTTTGACTGTTGAAAGCGATACAACTTAGCAATATCGGAAAAAAATCACTAAATACATGTTGGTACGAATGTGTGACGCAACCGTTGTAACTCAAACGGATTGACACCGTTAGAAAATCAATGAAATGTAGCTTTTGAAACTGTCTCTACTTCTTCAGCGCGCGATAACGGCTAGGATTGGTCCCACAGTAAAAAATGATTTATTTATCATAATTTTTAAATAAAGCGTTACCACAGCGCCCAGTGTAATCGCTGAGTTCCAGCAATCATGTCAAATTAAGAAGAATGTTATTTCTTGTAGTCAAAATGACTCATTTATCACATTTATAAGGTCAAAGTCCAAAATCAGTTCAATTAAGTCCCACAGTCAAACGTTTGACTGTTGTAAGCTATACAACTTAGGAATATCGGAAAAAAATCACTAAATACATGTTGGTACGAATGTGTGACGCAACCGTTGTAACTCAAACGGATTGACACCGTTAGAAAATCATTGAAATTTTGTTTTTGAAACTGTCTCTACTTCTTCAGCGCGCGATAACGGCTAGGATTGGTCCCACAGTATAAAATGACTTATTTATCTAAATTTTTTATGAATCGCTACCACAGGGTCCTGTGCAGCAGCTGAGTTCCCACAATCATGTCAAATTAAGAAGAATGTTATTTCTTGTAGTCAAAATGACTTATTTATCACATTTATAAGGTCAAAGTCCAAAATCAGTTCAATTAGGTCCCACAGTCAATGGTTTCACTGTTGAAAGCGATACAACTTAGTAATATCGGAAAAAAATCACTAAATACATGTTGGTACGAATGTGTGACGCAACCGTTGTAACTCAAACGGATTGACACTGTTAGAAAATCAAGGAAATGTAGCTTTTGAAACTGTCTCTACTTCTTCAGCGCGCGATAACGGCTAGGATTGGTGCCACAGTAAAAAATGACTGATTTATCATAATTTTTATATAAAGCGTTACCACAGCGCCCAGTGTAATCGCTGAGTTCCAGCAATCATGTCAAATTAAGAAGAAATTATTTCTTGTAGTCAAAACAACTCATCTATAACATTTATAAGGTCAAAGTCCAAAATCAGTTCAATTAAGTACCACAGTCAATCGTTTGACTGTTGTAAGCGATACAACTTAGGAATATCCGAAAAAAATCACCAAATACATGTTGGTACGAATGTGTGACGCAACCGTTGTAACTCAAACGGATTGACACCGTTAGAAAGTCAATGAAATGGAGTTTTTGAAACTGTCTCTATATCTTCAGCGCGCGCTAACAGCTAGGATTGGTCCCACAGTAAAAATGACTTATTTATCTAAATTTTTAAATTAATCGCTACCACAAGGTCCTGTGCAACCGTTGAGTTCCCACAATCATGTCAAATTAAGAAGAATGTTATTTCTCGTAGTCAAAATGACTCATTTATGACATTTATAAGGTCAAAGTCCACAATAAGTTCAATTAAGTCCCACAGTCAATCGTTTCACTGTTGAAAGCGATACAACTTAGGAATATCCGAAAAACATCGTTAAGTGCATGATGGTACGAATGTGTGACGCAACCGTTGTAGCTCAAATGGATTGACACCGTTAGAAAGTCAATGAAATGGAGTTTTTGAAACTGTCTCTATATCTTCAGCGCGCCCTAACGGCTAGGATTGATCCCACAGTAGAAAATGTCTTATTTATCTTAATTTTTAAATAAAGCGTTACCACAGCGCCTAGTGTAATCGCTGAGTTCCAGAAATCATGTCAACTTAAGAAGAATGTTATTTATTGTAGTCAAAATGACTCACTTCTCATATTTATAAGGTCAAAGTCCAAAATCAGTTCAATTAAGTCCCACAGTCAATCGTTTCACTGTTGAAAGCGATACAATTTAGTAATATCGGAAAAAAATCACTAAATACATGTTGGTACGAATGTGTGACGCAACCATTGTAACTCAAACGTATTGACACCGTTAGAAAGTCAATGAAATGGAGTTTTTGAAACTGTCTCTATATCTTCAGCGCGCGCTAACGGCTAGGATTGGTCCCACAGTAAAAATGACTTATTTATCTAAATTTTTAAATGAATCACTACCACAGGGTTCTGTGCAACCACTGAGTGCCCACAATCATGTCAAATTAAGAAGAATGTTATTTCTTGTAGTCAAAATGACTCATTTATCACATTTACAAGGTCAAAGTCCAAAATCAGTTCAATTAAGTCCCACAGTCAATCGTTTGACTGTTGTAAGCGATACAACTTAGGAATATCCGAAAAAAATCACCAAATACATGTTGGTACGAATGTGTGACGCAACCGTTGTAACTCAAACGGATTGACACCGTTAGAAAGTCAATGAAATGGAGTTTTTGAAACTGTCTCTATATCTTCAGTGCGCGCTAACAGCTAGGATTGGTCCCACAGTAAAAATGACTTATTTATCTAAATTTTTAAATGAATGGCTACCACAAGGTCCTGTGCAACCGTTGAGTTCCCACAATCATGTCAAATTAAGAAGAATGTTATTTCTCGTAGTCAAAATGACTCATTTATGACATTTATAAGGTGAAAGTCCACAATAAGTTCAATTAAGTCCCACAGTCAATCGTTTCACTGTTGAAAGCGATACAACTTAGGAATATCCGAAAAACATCGTTAAGTGCATGATGGTACGAATGTGTGACGCAACCGTTGTAGCTCAAATGGATTGACACCGTTAGAAAGTCAATGAAATGGAGTTTTTGAAACTGTCTCTATATCTTCAGCGCGCCCTAACGGCTAGGATTGGTCCCACAGTAGAAAATGTCTTATTTATCTTAATTTTTAAATAAAGCGTTACCACAGCGCCTAGTGTAATCGCTGAGTTCCAGAAATAATGTCAACTTAAGAAGAATGTTATTTCTTGTAGTCAAAATGACTCATTTATCACATTTACAAGGTCAAAGTCCAAAATCAGTTCAATTAAGTCCCACAGTCAATCGTTTGACTGTTGTAAGCGATACAACTTAGGAATATCGGAAAAAAATCACTAAATACATGTTGGTACGAATGTGTGACGCAACCGTTGTAACTCAAACGGATTGACACCGTTAGAAAGTCTATGAAATGTAGTTTTTGAAGCTGACTCTATTTCTTCAGCGCAAACTAACGGCTAGAATTGTTCCCACAGTAAAAAATGACTTATTCATCTTAATTTTTAAATAAAGCGCTACCACAGTGCCCAGTGTAATCGCTGAGTTCCAGCAATCATGTTAAATTAAGAAGAATGTTATTTCTTGTAGTCAAAATGACTCATTTATCACATTTATAAGGTCAAAGTCCAAAATCAGTTCAATTAAGTCCCACAGTCAATCGTTTGACTGTTGTAAGCGATACAACTTAGGAATATCGGAAAAAAATCACTAAATACATGTTGGTACGAATGTGTGACGCAACCGTTGTAACTCAAACGGATTGACACCGTTAGAAAGTCAATGAAATGTAGTTTTTGAAGTTGACTCTATTTCTTCAGCGCGAACTAACGGCTAGAATTGTTCCCACAGTAAAAAATGACTTATTCATCTTAATTTTTAAATAAAGCGCTACCACAGTGCCCAGTGTAATCGCTGAGTTCCAGCAATCATGTCAAATTAAGAAGAATGTTATTTCTTTAAGTCAAAATGACTCATTTATCACATTAATCAGATCAAAGTCCAAAATCAGTTCAATTAAGTCCCACAGTCAATCGTTTCACTGTTGAAAGCGATACAACTTAGTAATATCGGAAAAAAATCACTAAATTGATGTTGGTACGAATGTGTAACGCAACCGTTGTAACTCAAACGGATTGACGCCGTTAGAAAACCAATGAAATGTAGCTTTTGAAACTGTCTCTACTTCTTCAGGGCGCGAAAACGGCTAGGATTGGTCCCACAGTAAAAAATGACTTATTTATAATAATTTTTAAATAAAGCGTTACCACAGCGCCCAGTGTAATCGCTGAGTTCCAGCAATCATGTCAAATTAAGAAGAATGTCATTTCTGGTAGTCAAAATGACTCATTTATAACATTTATAAGGTCAAAGTCCAAAATCAGTTCAATTAAGTCCCACAGTCAATCGTTTCACTGTTAAAAGCAATACAACTTAGTAATATCGGAAAAAAATCACTAAATACATGTTGTTACGAATGTGTGACGCATCCGTTGTAACTCAAACGGATTGACACCGTTAGAAAATCAATGAAATGTAGCTTTTGAGACTGTCTCTACTGCTTCAGCGCGCAATAACGGCTAGGATTGGTCCCACAGTAAAAATGACTTATTTATCCTAATTTTTAAATAAAGCGTTACCACAGCGCCCAGTGTAATCGCTGAGTTCCCACAATCATGTCAAATTAAAAAGAATGTTACTTCTTGCAGTCCAATTGTCTCACTTATAACATTATAAGGTCAATGTCCAAAATCAGTTCAATTAAGTCCCACAGTCAATCGTTTCACTGTTGGAAGCAATACAACTTAGTAACATCGGAAAAAAAACACTAAATACATGTTGGTACGAATGTGTGACGACACCGTTGTTACTCAAACGGATTGGCACCGTTAGAAAGTCAATGAAATGGAGTTTTTAAAACTGTCTCTATATCTTCAGCGCTCGCTAACGGCTAGGATTGGTCCCACAGAAAAAATGACTTATTTATCTAAATTTTTAAATGAATCGCTACCACAGGGTCCTGTGCAACCGCTGAGATCCCACAATCATGTCAAATTAAAAAGAATGTTATTTCTTGCAGTCCAATTGTCTCACTTATAATATTTATAAGGCAATGTCCAAAATCAGTGCAATTAAGTCCCACAGTCAATCGTTTCACTGTTGGAAGCAAAATAACTTAGTAACATCGGAAAAAAATCACTAAATACATGTTGGTACGAATGTGTGACGACACCGTTGTAACTCAAACGGATTGACACCGTTAGAAAGTTAATGAAATGGAGTTTTTAAAACTGTCTCTATATCTTCAGCGCGCGCTAACGGCTAGGATTGGTCCCACAGTAAAAATGACTTATTTATCAAAATTTTTAAATGAATCGCTACCACAGGGTCCTGTGCAACCGCTGAGTTCCCACAATCATGTCAAATTAAGAAGAATCTTATTTCTTGGAGTCCAATTGTCTCACTTATAACATTTATAAGGTCAAAGTCCAAAATCAGTTCAATTAAGGCCCAAAGTCAATCGTTTCACTGTTGAAAGCGATAGAACTTAGGAATATCCGAAAAAAATCACTAAATACATGTTGGTACGAATATGTGACGCAACCGTTGTAACTGAAACGGATTGACACCGTTAGAAAATCAATGAAATGTAATTTTGAAACTGTCTCGACTTTTTTAGTGCGCGATAACGGCTAGGATTGGTCCCACAGTAAAAAATGACTTATTTATCCTAATTTTTAAACAAAGCGTTACCACAGCGCCCAGTGTAATCGCTGAGTTCCAGCAATCATGTTAAATTAAGAAGAATGTTATTTCTTGTAGTCAAAATGACTCATTTATCACATTTATAAGGTCAAAGTCCAAAATCAGTTCAATTAAGTCCCACAGTCAATCGTTTGACTGTTGTAAGCGATACAACTTAGGAATATCGGAAAAAAATCACTAAATGCATGTTGGTACGAATGTGTGACGCAACCGTTGTAACTCAAACGGATTGACACCGTTAGAAAGTCAATGAAATGTAGTTTTTGAAGTTGACTCTATTTCTTCAGCGCGAACTAACGGCTAGAATTGTTCCCACAGTAAAAAATGACTTATTCATCTTAATTTTTAAATAAAGCGCTACCACAGTGCCCAGTGTAATCGCTGAGTTCCAGCAATCATGTCAAATTAAGAAGAATGTTATTTCTTTAAGTCAAAATGACTCATTTATCACATTAATTAGGTCAAAGTCCAAAATCAGTTCAATTAAGTCCCACAGTCAATCGTTTCATTGTTGAAAGCGATACAACTTAGTAATATCGGAAAAAAATCACTAAATTGATGTTGGTACGAATGTGTAACGCAACCGTTGTAACTCAAACGGATTGACACCGTTAGAAAACCAATGAAATGTAGCTTTTGAAACTGTCTCTACTTCTTCAGGGCGCGAAAACGGCTAGGATTGGTCCCACAGTAAAAAATGACTTATTTATAATAATTTTTAAATAAAGCGTTACCACAGCGCCCAGTGTAATCGCTGAGTTCCAGCAATCATGTCAAATTAAGAAGAATGTCATTTCTGGTAGTCAAAATGACTCATTTATAACATTTATAAGGTCAAAGTCCAAAATCAGTGCAATTAAGTCCCACAGTCAATCGTTTCACTGTTGGAAGCAATACAACTTAGTAACATCGGAAAAAAATCACTAAATACATGTTGGTACGAATGTGTGACGACACCGTTGTAACTCAAACGGATTGACACCGTTAGAAAGTCAATGAAATGGAGTTTTTAAAACTGTCTCTATATCTTCAGCGCGCGCTAACGGCTAGGATTGGTCCCACAGTAAAAAATGACTTATTTATCCTAATTTTTAAACAAAGCGTTACCACAGCGCCCAGTGTAATCGCTGAGTTCCAGCAATCATGTTAAATTAAGAAGAATGTTATTTCTTGTAGTCAAAATGACTCATTTATCACATTTATAAGGTCAAAGTCCAAAATCAGTTCAATTAAGTCCCACAGTCAATCGTTTGACTGTTGTCAGCGATACAACTTAGGAATATCGGAAAAAAATCACTAAATACATGTTGGTACGAATGTGTGACGCAACCGTTGTAACTCAAACGGATTGACACCGTTAGAAAGTCAATGAAATGTAGTTTTTGAAGTTGACTCTATTTCTTCAGCGCGAACTAACGGCTAGAATTGTTCCCACAGTAAAAAATGACTTATTCATCTTAATTTTTAAATAAAGCGCTACCACAGTGCCCAGTGTAATCGCTGAGTTCCAGCAATCATGTCAAATTAAGAAGAATGTTATTTCTTTAAGTCAAAATGACTCATTTATCACATTAATCAGGTCAAAGTCCAAAATCAGTTCAATTAAGTCCCACAGTCAATCGTTTCACTGTTGAAAGCGATACAACTTAGTAATATCGGAAAAAAGTCACTAAATTGATGTTGGTACGAATGTGTAACGCAACCGTTGTAACTCAAACGGATTGACACCGTTAGAAAACCAATGAAATGTAGCTTTTGAAACTGTCTCTACTTCTTCAGGGCGCGAAAACGGCTAGGATTGGTCCCACAGTAAAAAATGACTTATTTATAATAATTTTTAAATAAAGCGTTACCACAGCGCCCAGTGTAATCGCTGAGTTCCAGCAATCATGTCAAATTAAGAAGAATGTCATTTCTGGTAGCCAAAATGACTCATTTATAACATTTATAAGGTCAAAGTCCAAAATCAGTTCAATTAAGGCCCAAAGTCAATCGTTTCACTGTTGAAAGCGATAGAACTTAGGAATATCCGAAAAAAATCACTAAATACATGTTGGTACGAATATGTGACGCAACCGTTGTAACTGAAACGGATTGACACCGTTAGAAAATCAATGAAATGTAGCTTTTGAGACTGTCTCTACTGCTTCAGCGCGCAATAACGGCTAGGATTGGTCCCACAGTAAAAATGACTTATGTATCCTAATTTTTAAATAAAGCGTTACCACAGCGCCCAGTGTAATCGCTGAGTTCCCACAATCATGTCAAATTAAAAAGAATGTTACTTCTTGCAGTCCAATTGTCTCACTTATAACATTTATAAGGTCAATGTCCAAAATCAGTTCAATTAAGTCCCACAGTCAATCGTTTCACTGTTGGAAGCAATACAACTTAGTAACATCGGAAAAAAATCACTAAATACATGTTGGTACGAATGTGTGACGACACCGTTGTTACTCAAACGGATTGGCACCGTTAGAAAGTCAATGAAATGGAGTTTTTAAAACTGTCTCTATATCTTCAGCGCTCGCTAACGGCTAGGATTGGTCCCACAGTAAAAATGACTTATTTATCTAAATTTTTAAATGAATCGCTACCACAGGGTCCTGTGCAACCGCTGAGATCCCACAATCATGTCAAATTAAAAAGAATGTTATTTCTTGCAGTCCAATTGTCTCACTTATAACATTTATAAGGTCAAAGTCCAAAATCAGTTCAATTAAGGCCCAAAGTCAATCGTTTCACTGTTGAAAGCGATAGAACTTAGGAATATCCGAAAAAAATCACTAAATACATGTTGGTACGAATATGTGACGCAACCGTTGTAACTGAAACGGATTGACACCGTTAGAAAATCAATGAAATGTAATTTTGAAACTGTCTCGACTTTTTTAGTGCGCGATAACGGCTAGGATTGGTCCCACAGTAAAAAATGACTTATTTATCCTAATTTTTAAACAAAGCGTTACCACAGCGCCCAGTGTAATCGCTGAGTTCCCACAATCATGTCTAATTAAAAAGAATGTTATTTCTTGCAGTCCAATTGTCTCACTTATAACATTTATAAGGTCAATGTCCAAAATCAGTTCAATTAAGTCCCACAGTCAATCGTTTCACTGTTGGAAGCAATACAACTTAGTAACATCGGAAAAAAATCACTAAATACATGTTGGTACGAATGTGTGACGACACCGTTGTAACTCAAACAGATTGACACCGTTAGAAAGTCAATGAAATGGAGTTTTTAAAACTGTCTCTTTATCTTCAGCGCGCGCTAACGGCTAGGATTGGTCCCACAGTAAAAATGACTTATTTATCTAAATTTTTAAATGAATCGCTACCACAGGGTCCTGTGCAACCGCTGAGTTCCCACAATCATGTCAAATTAAAAAGAATGTTATTTCTTGCAGTCCAATTGTCTCACTTATAACATTTATAAAGTGAATGTCCAAAATCAGTACAATTAAGTCCCACAGTCAATCGTTTCACTGTTGGAAGCAATACAACTTAGTAACATCGGAAAAAAATCACTAAATACATGTTGGTACGAATGTGTGACGCAACCGTTGCAACTCAAACGGATTGACACCGTTAGAAAGTCAATGAAATGGAGTTTTTGAAACTGTCTCTATTTATTCAGCGCGTGCTAACGGCCAGGATTGGACCGACAGTAAGAAAAGACTTATTTATCTAAATTTTTACATAAAGCGCTACCACAGAGGCTAATGTAATCGATGAATTCCGGCAATCATGTCAAATTAAGAAAAATTTTATTCCTTGGAAACCAATTGGCTCATTTATCACATTTATAAGGTCGCAATCCAGAATCAGTTCTATTAATTCCCACAGGCAATCGTTTCACTGTTAAAAGCAATACAACTTAGTAATATCGGAAGAAAATCACTAAATACATGTTGGTAAGAATATGTGACGCAACCGTTGTAACTCAAACGGATTGACACCGTTAGAAAGTCAATGAAATGGAGTTTTTGAAACTGTCTCTATATTTTCAGCGCGCGCTAACGGCTAGGATTGGTCCCACAGTAAAAGTGACTTATTTATCTAAATTTTTAAATGAAGCGCTACCACAGGGCCCAGTGTAATCGCTGAGTTCCCACAATCATGTCAAATTAAGAAGAATGTTATTTCTTGGAGTCCAATTGTCTCACATGTAACTTTTATCATGCCACAGTCCAAAATCAGTTCAATTAAGTTCCAGAGTCAATCGTTTCGTTGTTAAGAGCGATGCAACCTAGTAATATGAGAAAAGCATCGCTAAATACATGTTGGTACGAATATGTGACGTAACTGTTGTGACTGAAGCGAATTGATAGCGTTAGAAGGTCAATGAAATTTAGTTTTTGAAACTGTCGCTATTTCTACAGCGCGTGATAACGGCCAGGATTGGTCCCACAGTAAAGATGACTTATTTATCTAAATTTTTAAATGAAGCGCTACCACAGCGCCCAATGTAATCGCTAAGTTCCGGCAATCACCTCAATTTAGGACGAATTTTATTTCTTGGAGTCCAATTGTCTCATTCATCACATTTATCAGGTCACAGTCCAAATTTAGTTCAAGTAAGTCGCACAGTCAATCGTTTCAATGTTAGAATCGATCCAACCTAATAATATCAGAAAAATATTGCTAAATACATGTGGGGACGAATATGTCACGCAACCATTGAAATTCAAACGGACTGATACCGTTAGAAGTACATTGCATTTAGTTTTTAAAACTGTCTCTGTTTCTTCAGCGCGCGATAACGGCTAGTATTGGTCCCAGAGTGAAAAATGACTTATTTATCTTAGTTTTTAAATAAAGCGCTACCACAACGTCCAGTGTAATGGCTGAGTTCCAGGAATCATGTCAAATTAAGAAGAATTTTATTTCTTGTATTTCAGCTGGCTCATTTATCACATTTATAACGTCACAGTCCATAATCAGTTCAATTAATTCCCACAGTCAATCGTTTCACTGTTAAAAGCGATACAACTTAGTAATATCGGAAGAAAATCACTAAATACATGTTGGTACGAATATGTGACGCAACCGTTGTAACTCAAACGGATTGACACCGTTAGAATCTCAATGAAATGTAGTTTTTGAAACTGTCTCTATTTCTTCAGCACGCGATAACGGCTAGGATTGGTCCCACAGTAAAAAATGACTTATTTATCTTAATTTTTAAATAAAGAATCAATCATGTCAAATAAAGAAAAATGTTATTTCTTGGAGACCAATCGGCTCATTTATCACATTTATAAGGTCACAGTCAAATATCAGTTCAATTAATTCACACAGTCAATCGCTTTACTGTTAAACGCAATACAACTTAGTAATATCGGAAGAAAATCACTAAATACATGCTGGTACGAATATGTGACGCAACTGTTGTAACTCAAACGGATTGACACCGTTAGAAAATCAATGAATTGTAGCTTTTGAAACTGTCTCTACTTCTTCAGCGCGCAATAACGGCTAGGATTGGTCCCACAGTAAAAGATGACTTATTTATCATAATTTTTAAATAAAGCGTTACCATAGCACCCAGTGTAAACCCTGAGTTCCGGCAATCACCTCAATTTAGGACGAATTTTATTTCTTGGAGTCCAATTGTCTCATTCATCACATTTATCAGGTCACAGTCCAAAGTTAGTTCAATTAAGTCCCACAGTCAATCGTTGCACTGTTTAAAGCGATACAACTTTGTAATATCGGAAAAAAATCACTAAATACATGTTGGTACGAATATGTGAGAGAACCGTTGTAACTTAAACGGACTGACACCGTTAGAAAGTCAGTGAAATGTAGTATTTGAAACTGTCTCTATTTCTTCAGCGCGCGCTAACGGCTAGGATTGGTCCCACAGTAAAAATGACTTATTTATCTAAATATTTAAATGAAGCGCTACCACAGGGTCCAGTGTAATCGCTGAGTTCCGGCAATTATGTCAAATTAAGAAGAATGTTATTTCTTTGAGTCCAATTGTCTCATTTATCACATTTATCAGGTCACAGTCCAAATTTAGTTCAATTAAGTCGCACAGTCAATCGTTTCAATGTTAGAATCGATGCAACCTAGTAATATCAGAAAAATATCGCTAAATACATGTGGGGAGGAATATGTCACGCAACCATTGAAATTCAAACGGACTGATACCGTTAGAAGTTCATTGCATTTAGTTTTTAAAACTGTCTCTGTTTCTTCAGCGCGCGATAACGGCTAGTATTGGTCCCAGAGTGAAAAATGACTTATTTAACTTAGTTTTTAAATAAAGCGCTACCACAACGCCCAGTGTAATGGCTGAGTTCCAGGTATCATGTCAAATTAAGAAGAATTTTATTTCTTGTAGTTCAGCTGGCTCATTTATCACATTTATAACGTCACAGTCCATAATCAGTTCAATTAATTCCCACAGTCAATCGTTTCACTGTTAAAAGCGATACAACTTAGTAATATCGGAAGAAAATCACTAAATACATGTTGGTACGAATATGTGACGCAACCGTTGTAACTCAAACGGATTGACACCGTTAGAATCTCAATGAAATGTAGTTTTTGAAACTGTCTCTATTTCTTCAGCACGCGATAACGGCTAGGATTGGTCCCACAGTAAAAAATGACTTATTTATCTTAATTTTTAAATAAAGAATCAATCATGTCAAATAAAGAAGAATGTTATTTCTTGGAGACCAATCGGCTCATTTATCACATTTATAAGGTCACAGTCCAATATCAGTTCAATTAATTCACACAGTCAATCGCTTCACTGTTAAAAGCAATACAACTTAGTAATATCGGAAGAAAATCACTAAATACATGCTGGTACGAATATGTGACACAACTGTTGTAACTGAAGCGGATTGATACCGTTGGAAAGTCAATGAAATGGAGTTTTTGAAACTGTCTCTATATCTTCAGCGCACGCTAACGGGTAGGATTGGTCCCACAGTAAAAATGACTTATTTATCTAAATTTTTAAATGAATCGCTACCACAGGGTCCTGTGCAACCGCTGAGTTCCCACAATCATGTCAAATTAAGAAGAATATTACTTCTTGTAGTCAAAATGGCTCATTTATCACATTTAGAAGGTCAAAGTTCAAAATCAGTTCAATTAAGTCCCACAGTCAATCGTTTCACTGCTGAAAGCGTTACAACTAAGGAATATCCGAAAAAAAATCACTAAAAACATGTTGGTACGAATGTGTGACGCAACCGTTGTAACTCAAACGTATTGACACCGTTAGAAAGTAAATGAAATGGAGTTTTTGAAACTGTCTCTATATCTTCAGCGCGCGCTAACGGCTAGGATTGGCCACACAGTAAAAATGACTGATTTATCTTAATTTTAAATGAATCGCTACCACAGGGTCCTGTGCAACAGCTAAGTTCCCACAATCATGCCAAATTAAAAAGAATGTTATTTCTTGGAGTCCAATAGTCTCGCTTACAACATTTATAAGGTCAAAGTCCAAAATCAGTTCAATTAAGTCCCACAGTCAATCGTTTCACTGTTAAAAGCGATGCAACTTAGTAATATCGGAAGAAAATCACTAAATACATGTTGGTACGAATATGTGACGCAACCGTTGTAACTCAAACGGATTGACCCCGTTAGAAAATCAATGAAATGTAGTTTTTGAAACTGTTTCTATATCTTCAGCGCGCGCTAACGGCTAGGATTGGTGCCACAGTAAAAATGACTTATTCATCTAAATTTTTTATGAATCGCTACCACAGGGTCCTGTGCAGCAGCTGAGTTCCCACAATCATGTCAAATTAAGAAGAATGTTATTTCTTGTAGTGAAAATGACTTATTTATCAAATTTATAAGGTCAAAGTCCAAAATCAGTTCAGTTAGGTCCCACAGTCAATCGTTTCACTGTTGAAAGCGATACAACTTAGTAATATCGGAAAAAAATCACTAAATACATGTTGGTACGAATGTGTGACGCAACCGTTGTAACTCAAACGGATTGACACCGTTAGAAAATCATTGAAGTGTAACTTTTGAAACTGTCTCTACTTCTTCAGCGGGCGATAACGGCTAGGATTGGTCCCACAGTAAAAAATGTCTTATTTATCATAATTTTTAAATAAAGCGTTACCACAGCACCCAGTGTAATCACTGAGTTCCAGCAATCATTTCAAATTAAGAAGAATGTTTCTTCTTGTAGTCAAAATGTCTCCTTTATAACATTTATATGTTCAAAGTCCAAAATCAGTTCAATTAAGTCCCACAATCAATCGTTGCACTGTTGAAAGCGATACAACTTAGTAATATCGGAAAAAAATCACTAAATACATGTTGGCACGAATATGTGATGCAACTGTTGTAACTCAAACGGATTGACATTGTTAGAAAGTCAATGAAATGGAGTTTTTGAAACTGTCTCTATATCTTCAGCGCGCTAACGGCTAGGATTGGTTCCACAGTAAAAATGACTTATTCATCTAAATTTTTTATGAATCGCTACCACAGGGTCCTGTGCAGCAGCTGAGTTCCAGCAATCATGTCAAATTAAGAAGAATGTTATTTCTTGTAGTCAAAATGACTCATTTATAACATTTATAAGGTCAAAGTCCAAAATCAGTTCAATTAAGTCCCACAGTCAATCGTTTGACTGTTGAAAGCGATACAACTTAGGAATATCCGAAAAAAATCAGCAAATACATGTTGGTACGAATGTGTGACGCAACCGTTGTAACTCAAACGGATTGACACCGTTAGAAAGTCAATGAAACGGAGTTTTGGAGACTGTCTCTACTTCTTCAGCGCGCGATAACGGCTAGGATTGGTCCCACAGTAAAAAATGATTTATTTACCATAATTTTTAAATAAAGCGTTACCATAGCGCCCAGTGTAATCGCTGAGTTCCAGCAATCATGTCAAATTAAGAAGAATGTTATTTCTTGTAGTAAAAATGACTCATTTATAACATTTATAAGCTCAAAGTCCAAAATCAGTTCAATTAAGTCCCACAGTCAATCGTTTCTTTGTTAAAAGCGATGCAAGTTAGTAATATCGGAAGAAAATCACTAAGTACATGTTGGTACGAATATGTGACGCAACCGTTGTAACTCAAACGGATTGACACCGTTAGAAAATCAATGAAATGTACTTTTTGAAACTGTCTCTACTTCTTCAGCGCGCGATAACGGCTAGGATTGGTCCCACAGTATAAAATGACTTATTTATCTTAATTTTTAAATAAAGCGTTACAACAGCGCCCAGTGTAATCGCTGAGTTCCAGCAATCATGTCAAATTAAGAAGAATGTTATTTCTTGTAGTAAAAATGACTCATTTATAACATTTGTAAGGTCAAAGTCCAAAATCAGTTCAATTAAGTCCCACAGTCAATCGTTTGACTGTTGAAAGCGATACAACTTAGGAATATCCGAAAAAAATCACTAAATACATGTTGGTATGAATGTGTGACGCAACCGTTGTAACTCAAACCGATTGACACCGTTAGAAAGTCAATGAAATGGAGTTTTTGAAACTGTCTCTATATCTTCAGCGCGCTAACGGCTAGGATTGGTCCCACAGTAAAAATGACTTATTTATCTAAATATTTAAATGAAGCGCTACCACAGGGTCCAGTGTAATCGCTGAGTTCCGGCAATTATGTCAAATTAAGAAGAATGTTATTTCTTTGAGTCCAATTGTCTCATTTATCACATTTATCAGGTCACAGTCCAAATTTAGTTCAATTAAGTCGCACAGTCAATCGTTTCAATGTTAGAATCGATGCAACCTAGTAATATCAGAAAAATATCGCTAAATACATGTGGGGAGGAATATGTCACGCAACCATTGAAATTCAAACGGACTGATACCGTTAGAAGTTCATTGCATTTAGTTTTTAAAACTGTCTCTGTTTCTTCAGCGCGCGATAACGGCTAGTATTGGTCCCAGAGTGAAAAATGACTTATTTAACTTAGTTTTTAAATAAAGCGCTACCACAACGCTCAGTGTAATGGCTGAGTTCCAGGTATCATGTCAAATTAAGAAGAATTTTATTTCTTGTAGTTCAGCTGGCTCATTTATCACATTTATAACGTCACAGTCCATAATCAGTTCAATTAATTCCCACAGTCAATCGTTTCACTGTTAAAAGCGATACAACTTAGTAATATCGGAAGAAAATCACTAAATACATGTTGGTACGAATATGTGACGCAACCGTTGTAACTCAAACGGATTGACACCGTTAGAATCTCAATGAAATGTAGTTTTTGAAACTGTCTCTATTTCTTCAGCACGCGATAACGGCTAGGATTGGTCCCACAGTAAAAAATGACTTATTTATCTTAATTTTTAAATAATGAATCAATCATGTCAAATAAAGAAGAATGTTATTTCTTGGAGACCAATCGGCTCATTTATCACATTTATAAGGTCACAGTCCAATATCAGTTCAATTAATTCACACAGTCAATCGCTTCACTGTTAAAAGCAATACAACTTAGTAATATCGGAAGAAAATCACTAAATACATGCTGGTACGAATATGTGACACAACTGTTGTAACTGAAGCGGATTGATACCGTTGGAAAGTCAATGAAATGGAGTTTTTGAAACTGTCTCTATATCTTCAGCGCACGCTAACGGGTAGGATTGGTCCCACAGTAAAAATGACTTATTTATCTAAATTTTTAAATGAATCGCTACCACAGGGTCCTGTGCAACCGCTGAGTTCCCACAATCATGTCAAATTAAGAAGAATATTACTTCTTGTAGTCAAAATGGCTCATTTATCACATTTAGAAGGTCAAAGTTCAAAATCAGTTCAATTAAGTCCCACAGTCAATCGTTTCACTGCTGAAAGCGTTACAACTAAGGAATATCCGAAAAAAAATCACTAAAAACATGTTGGTACGAATGTGTGACGCAACCGTTGTAACTCAAACGTATTGACACCGTTAGAAAGTAAATGAAATGGAGTTTTTGAAACTGTCTCTATATCTTCAGCGCGCGCTAACGGCTAGGATTGGCCACACAGTAAAAATGACTGATTTATCTTAATTTTAAATGAATCGCTACCACAGGGTCCTGTGCAACAGCTAAGTTCCCACAATCATGCCAAATTAAAAAGAATGTTATTTCTTGGAGTCCAATAGTCTCGCTTACAACATTTATAAGGTCAAAGTCCAAAATCAGTTCAATTAAGTCCCACAGTCAATCGTTTCACTGTTAAAAGCGATGCAACTTAGTAATATCGGAAGAAAATCACTAAATACATGTTGGTACGATTATGTGACGCAACCGTTGTAACTCAAACCGATTGACCCCGTTAGAAAATCAATGAAATGTAGTTTTTGAAACTGTTTCTATATCTTCAGCGCGCGCTAACGGCTAGGATTGGTGCCACAGTAAAAATGACATATTTATCTAAATTTTTAAATGAATCGTTACCACAGGGTCCTGTGCAACAGCTGAATTCCCACAATCATGTCAAATTAAGAAGAATGTTATTTCTTGTAGTCAAAATGACTCATTTATAACATTTATAAGGTCAAAGTCCAAAATCAGTTCAATTAAGTCCCACAGTCATTCGTTTCTTTGTTAAAAGCGATGCAAGTTAGTAATATCGGAAGAAAATCACTAAGTACATGTTGGTACGAATATGTGACGCAACCGTTGTAACTCAAACGGATTGACACCGTTAGAAAATCAATGAAATGTACTTTTTGAAACTGTCTCTACTTCTTCAGCGCACGATAACGGCTAGGATTGGTCCCACAGTATAAAATGACTTATTTATCTTAATTTTTAAATATAGCGTTACAACAGCGCCCAGTGTAATCGCTGAGTTCCAGCAATCATGTCAAATTAAGAAGAATGTTATTTCTTGTAGTCAAAATGACTCATTTATAACATTTGTAAGGTCAAAGTCCAAAATCAGTTCAATTAAGTCCCACAGTCAATCGTTTGACTGTTGAAAGCGATACAACTTAGGAATATCCGAAAAAAACCAGCAAATACATGTTGGTACGAATGTGTGACGCAACCGTTGTAACTCAAACCGATTGACACCGTTAGAAAGTCAATGAAACGGAGTTTTGGAGACTGTCTCTACTTCTTCAGCGCGCGATAACGGCTAGGATTGGTCCCACAGTAAAAAATGATTTATTTACCATAATTTTTAAATAAAGCGTTACCATAGCGCCCAGTGTAATCGCTGAGTTCCAGCAATCATGTCAAATTAAGAAGAATGTTATTTCTTGTAGTAAAAATGACTCATTTATAACATTTATAAGGTCAAAGTCCAAAATCAGTTCAATTAAGTCCCACAGTCAATCGTTTCTTTGTTAAAAGCGATGCAAGTTAGTAATATCGGAAGAAAATCACTAAGTACATGTAGGTACGAATATGTGACGCAACCGTTGTAACTCAAACGGATTGACACCGTTAGAAAATCAATGAAATGTACTTTTTGAAACTGTCTCTACTTCTTCAGCGCGCGATAACGGCTAGGATTGGTCCCACAGTATAAAATGACTTATTTATCTTAATTTTTAAATAAAGCGTTACAACAGCGCCCAGTGTAATCATCGCTGAGTTCCAGCAATCATGTCAAATTAAGAAGAATGTTATTTCTTGTAGTCAAAATGACTCATTTATAACATTTGTAAGGTCAAAGTCCAAAATCAGTTCAATTAAGTCCCACAGTCAATCGTTTGACTGTTGAAAGCGATACAACTTAGGAATATCCGAAAAAAATCACTAAATACATGTTGGTATGAATGTGTGACGCAACCGTTGTAACTCAAACCGATTGACACCGTTAGAAAGTCAATGAAATGGAGTTTTTGAAACTGTCTCTATATCTTCAGCGCGCTAACGGCTAGGATTGGTCCCACAGTAAAAATGACTTATTCATCTAAATTTTTTATGAATCGCTACCACAGGGTCCTGTGCAGCAGCTGAGTTCCCACAATCATGTCAAATTAAGAAGAATGTTATTTCTTGTAGTCAAAGTGACTTATTTATTACATTTATAAGGTCTAAGTCCAAAATCAGTTCAATTAGGTCCCACAGTCAATCGTTTCACTGTTGAAAGCGATACAACTTAGTAATATCGGAAAAAAATCACTAAATACATGTTGGTACGAATGTGTGACGCAACCGTTGTAACTCAAACGGATTGACACCGTTAGAAAATCAATGAAATGTAGCTTTTGAAACTGTCTCGATATCTTCAGCGCGCGCTAACGGCTAGGATTGGTCCCACAGTAAAAATGACTTATTCATCTAAATTTTTTATGAATCGCTACCACAGGGTCCTGTGCAGCAGCTGAGTTCCATCAATCATGTCAAATTAAGAAGAATGTTATTTCTTGTAGTCAAAATGACTTATTAATCAAATTTATAAGGTCAAAGTCCAAAATCAGTTCAATTAGGTCCCACAGTGAATCGTTTCACTGTTGAAAGCGATACAACTTAGTAATATCGGAAAAAAATCACTAAATACATGTTGGTACGAATGTGTGACGCAACCGTTGTAACTCAAACGGATTGACACCGTTAGAAAATCAATGAAATGTAGCTTTTGAAACTGTCTCTACTTCTTCAGCGCGCGATAACGGCTAGGATTGGTCCCACAGTAAAAAATGATTTATTTATCATAATTTTTAAATAAAGCGTTACCACAGGGTCCTGTGCAACCGCTGAGTTCCCACAATCATGTCAAATTAAGAAGAATGTTATTTCTTGTAGTCAAAATGACTCATTTATCACATTTATAAGGTCAAAGTCCAAAATCAGTTTAATTAAGTCCCACAGTCAATCGTTTGACTGTTGTAAGCGATACAACTTAGGAATATCGGAAAAAAATCACTAAATACATGTTGGTACGAATGTGTGACGCAACCGTTGTAACTCAAACGGATTGACACCGTTAGAATCACTAAATACATGTTGGTACGATTGTGTGACGCAACCGTTGTAACTCAAATCGATTGACACCGTTAGAAAGTCAATGAAATGGAGTTTTTGAAACTGTCTCTATATCTTCAGCGCGCGCTAACGGCTAGGATTGGTCCCACAGTAAAAATGACTTATTCATCTAAATTTTTTATGAATCGCTACCACAGCACCCAGTGTAATCGCTGAGTTCCAGCAATCATGTCAAATTAAGAAGAATGATATTTATTGTAGTCAAAATGACTCACTTATCATATTTTTAAGGTCAAGGTCCAAAATCAGTTCAATTAAGTCCCACAGTCAATCGTTTCACTGTTGAAAGCGATACAACTTAGTAATATCGGAAAAAAATCACTAAATACATGTTGGTATGAATGTGTGACGCAACCATTGTAACTCAAACGGATTGACACCGTTAGAAAGTCAATGAAATGGAGTTTTTGAAACTGTCTCTATATCTTCAGGGCGCGCTAACGGCTAGGATTGGTCCCACAGTAAAAATGACTTATTCATCTAAATTTTTGATGAATCGCTACCACAGGGTCCTGCGCAGCAGCTGAGTTCCCACAATCATGTCAAATTAAGAAGAATGTTATTTCTTGTAGTCAAAGTGACTTATTTATTACATTTATAAGGTCAAAGTCCAAAATCAGTTCAATTAGGTCCCACAGTCAATCGTTTCACTGTTGAAAGCGATACAACTTAGTAGTATCGGAAAAAAATCACTAAATACATGTTGGTACGAATGTGTGACGCAACCGTTGTAACTCAAACGGATTGACACCGTTAGAAAATCAATGAAATGTAGCTTTTAAAACTGTCTCTACTTCTTCAGCGCGCGATAACGGCTAGGATTGGTCCCACAGTAAAAAATGATTTATTTATCATAATTTTTAAATAAAGCGTTACCACAGGGTCCTGTGCAACCGCTGAGTTCCCACAATCATGTCAAATTAAGAAGAATGTTATTTCTTGTAGTCAAAATGACTCATTTATCACATTTATAAGGTCAAAGTCCAAAATCAGTTTAATTAAGTCCCACAGTCAATCGTTTGACTGTTGTAAGCGATACAACTTAGGAATATCGGAAAAAAATCACTAAATACATGTTGGTACGAATGTGTGACGCAACCGTTGTAACTCAAACGGATTGACACCGTTAGAATCACTAAATACATGTTGGTACGAATGTGTGACGCAACCGTTGTAACTCAAACCGATTGACACCGTTAGAAAGTCAATGAAATGGAGTTTTTGAAACTGTCTCTATATCTTCAGCGCGCGCTAACGGCTAGGATTGGTCCCACAGTAAAAATGACTTATTCATCTAAATTTTTTATGAATCGCTACCACAGCACCCAGTGTAATCGCTGAGTTCCAGCAATCATGTCAAATTAAGAAGAATGTTATTTATTGTAGTCAAAATGACTCACTTATCATATTTTTAAGGTCAAGGTCCAAAATCAGTTCAATTAAGTCCCACAGTCAATCGTTTCACTGTTGAAAGCGATACAACTTAGTAATATCGGAAAAAAATCACAAAATACATGTTGGTATGAATATGTGACGCAACCATTGTAACTCAAACGGATTGACACCGTTAGAAAGTCAATGAAAAGGAGTTTTTGAAACTGTCTCTATATCTTCAGGGCGCGCTAACGGCTAGGATTGGTCCCACAGTAAAAATGACTTATTTATCTAAATTTTTAAATAATGCGTTACAACAGCGCCCAGTGTAATCGCTGAGTTCCAGCAACCATGTCAAATTAAGAAGAATGTTATTTCTTGTAGTCAAAATGACTCATTTATAACATTTGTAAGGTCAAAGTCCAAAATCAGTTCAATTAAGTCCCACAGTCAATCGTTTGACTATTGAAAGCGATACAACTTAGGAATATCCGAAAAAAATCACTAATCGTTGGTACGAATCTGTGACGCAACCGTTGTAACTCAAACTGATTGACACCGTTAGAAAGTCAATGAAATGGAGTTTTTGAAACTGTCTCTATATCTTCAGCGCGCGCTAACGGCTAGGATTGGTCCCACAGTAAAAATGACTTATTCATCTAAATTTTTTATGAATCGCTACCACAGGGTCCTGTGCAGCAGCTGAGTTCCCACAATCATGTCAAATTAAGAAGAATGTTATTTCTTGTAGTCAATGTGACTTATTTATTACATTTATAAGGTCAAAGTCCAAAATCAGTTCAATTAGGTCCCACAGTCAATCGTTACACTGTTGAAAGCGATACAACTTAGTAAGATCGGAAAAAAATCACTAAATACATGTTGGTACGAATGTGTGACGCAACCGTTGTAACTCAAACGGATTGACACCGTTAGAAAATCAATGAAATGTAGCTTTTAAAACTGTCTCTACTTCTTCAGCGCGCGATAACGGCTAGGATTGGTCCCACAGTAAAAAATGATTTATTTATCATAATTTTTAAATAAAGCGTTACCACAGGGTCCTGTGCAACCGCTGAGTTCCCACAATCATGTCAAATTAAGAAGAATGTTATTTCTTGTAGTCAAAATGACTCATTTATCACATTTATAAGGTCAAAGTCCAAAATCAGTTTAATTAAGTCCCACAGTCAATCGTTTGACTGTTGTAAGCGATACAACTTAGGAATATCGGAAAAAAATCACTAAATACATGTTGGTACGAATGTGTGACGCAACCGTTGTAACTCAAACGGATTGACACCGTTAGAATCACTAAATACATGTTGGTACGAATGTGTGACGCAACCGTTGTAACTCAAACCGATTGACACCGTTAGAAAGTCAATGAAATGGAGTTTTTGAAACTGTCTCTATATCTTCAGCGCGCGCTAACGGCTAGGATTGGTCCCACAGTAAAAATGACTTATTCATCTAAATTTTTTATGAATCGCTACCACAGCACCCAGTGTAATCGCTGAGTTCCAGCAATCATGTCAAATTAAGAAGAATGTTATTTATTGTAGTCAAAATGACTCACTTATCATATTTTTAAGGTCAAGGTCCAAAATCAGTTCAATTAAGTCCCACAGTCAATCGTTTCACTGTTGAAAGCGATACAACTTAGTAATATCGGAAAAAAATCACTAAATACATGTTGGTATGAATGTGTGACGCAACCATTGTAACTCAAACGGATTGACACCGTTAGAAAGTCAATGAAATGGAGTTTTTTAAACTGTCTCTATATCTTCAGGGCGCGCTAACGGCTAGGATTGGTCCCACAGTAAAAATGACTTATTTATCTAAATTTTTAAATAATGCGTTACAACAGCGCCCAGTGTAATCGCTGAGTTCCAGCAATCATGTCAAATTAAGAAGAATGTTATTTCTTGTAGTCAAAATGACTCATTTATAACATTTGTAAGGTCAAAGTCCAAAATCAGTTCAATTAAGTCCCACAGTCAATCGTTTGACTGTTGAAAGCGATACAACTTAGGAATATCCGAAAAAAATCACTAAATACATGTTGGTACGAATCTGTGACGCAATCGTTGTAACTCAAACCGATTGACACCGTTAGAAAGTCAATGAAAAGGAGCTTTTGAAACTGTCTCTATATCTTCAGGGCGCGCTAACGGCTAGGATTGGTCCCACAGTAAAAATGACTTATTTATCTAAATTTTTAAATAATGCGTTACAACAGCGCCCAGTGTAATCGCTGAGTTCCAGCAATCATGTCAAATTAAGAAGAATGTTATTTCTTGTAGTCAAAATGACTCATTTATAACATTTGTAAGGTCAAAGTCCAAAATCAGTTCAATTAAGTCCCACAGTCAATCGTTTGACTATTGAAAGCGATACAACTTAGGAATATCCGAAAAAAATCACTAAATACATGTTGGTACGAATCTGTGACGCAACCGTTGTAACTCAAACCGATTGACACCGTTAGAAAGTCAATGAAATGGAGTTTTTGAAACTGTCTCTATATCTTCAGCGCGCGCTAACGGCTAGGATTGGTCCCACAGTAAAAATGACTTATTCATCTAAATTTTTTATGAATCGCTTCCACAGGGTCCTGTGCAGCAGCTGAGTTCCCACAATCATGTCAAATTAAGAAGAATGTTATTTCTTGTAGTCAATGTGACTTATTTATTACATTTATTAGGTCAAAGTCCAAAATCAGTTCAATTAGGTCCCACAGTCAATCGTTTCACTGTTGAAAGCGATACAACTTAGTAATATCGGAAAAAAATCACTAAATACATGTTGGTACGAATGTGTGACGCAACCGTTGTAACTCAAACGGATTGACACCGTTAGAAAATCAATGAAATGTAGCTTTTAAAACTGTCTCTACTTCTTCAGCGCGCGATAACGGCTAGGATTGGTCCCACAGTAAAAAATGATTTATTTATCATAATTTTTAAATAAAGCGTTACCACAGGTCCTGTGCAACCGCTGAGTTCCCACAATCATGTCAAATTAAGAAGAATGTTATTTCTTGTAGTCAAAATGACTCATTTATCACATTTATAAGGTCAAAGTCCAAAATCAGTTTAATTAAGTCCCACAGTCAATCGTTTGACTGTTGTAAGCGATACAATTTAGGAATATCGGAAAAAAATCACTAAATACATGTTGGTACGAATGTGTGACGCAACCGTTGTAACTCAAACGGATTGACACCGTTAGAAAGTTATTGAAATTTTGTTTTTGAAACTGTTTTACTTCCTCAGCGCGCGATAACGGCTAGGATTGGTCCCACAGTATAAAATGACTTATTTATCTTAATTTTTAAATAATGCGTTACAACAGCGCCCAGTGTAATCGCTGAGTTCCAGCAATCATGTCAAATTAAGAAGAATGTTATTTCTTGTAGTCAAAATGACTCATTTATAACATTTGTAAGGTCAAAGTCCAAAATCAGTTCAATTAAGTCCCACAGTCAATCGTTTGACTGTTGAAAGCGATACAACTTAGGAATATCTAAAAAAAATCACTAAATACATGTTGGTACGAATGTGTGACGCAACCGTTGTAACTCAAACTGATTGACACCGTTAGAATCACTAAATACATGTTGGTACGAATGTGTGACGCAACCGTTGTAACTCAAACCGATTGACACCGTTAGAAAGTCAATGAAATGGAGTTTTTGAAACTGTCTCTATATCTTCAGCGCGCGCTAACGGCTAGGATTGGTCCCACAGTAAAAATGACTTATTCATCTAAATTTTTTATGAATCGCTACCACAGCACCCAGTGTAATCGCTGAGTTCCAGCAATCATGTCAAATTAAGAAGAATGTTATTTATTGTAGTCAAAATGACTCACTTATCATATTTTTAAGGGCAAGGTCCAAAATCAGTTCAATTAAGTCCCACAGTCAATCGTTTCACTGTTGAAAGCGATACAACTTAGTAAAATCAGAAAAAAATCACTAAATACATGTTGGTATAAATGTGTGACGCAACCATTGTAACTCAAACGGATTGTCACCGTTAGAAAGTCAATTAAATGGAGTTTTTGAAACTGTCTCTATATCTTCAGGGCGCGCTAACGGCTAGGATTGGTCCCACAGTAAAAATGACTTATTTATCTAAATTTTTAAATAATGCGTTACAACAGCGCCCAGTGTAATCGCTGAGTTCCAGCAATCATGTCAAATTAAGAAAAATGTTATTTCTTGTAGTCAAAATGACTCATTTATAACATTTGTAAGGTCAAAGTCCAAAATCAGTTCAATTAAGTCCCACAGTCAATCGTTTGACTGTTGAAAGCGATACAACTTAGGAATATCTAAAAAAAATCACTAAATACATGTTGGTACGAATGTGTGACGCAACCGTTGTAACTCAAACTGATTGACACCGTTAGAATCACTAAATACATGTTGGTACGAATGTGTGACGCAACCGTTGTAACTCAAACCGATTGACACCGTTAGAAAGTCAATGAAATGGAGTTTTTGAAACTGTCTCTATATCTTCAGCGCGCGCTAACGGCTAGGATTGGTCCCACAGTAAAAATGACTTATTCATCTAAATTTTTTATGAATCGCTACCACAGCACCCAGTGTAATCGCTGAGTTCCAGCAATCATGTCAAATTAAGAAGAATGTTATTTATTGTAGTCAAAATGACTCACTTATCATATTTTTAAGGGCAAGGTCCAAAATCAGTTCAATTAAGTCCCACAGTCAATCGTTTCACTGTTGAAAGCGATACAACTTAGTAAAATCAGAAAAAAATCACTAAATACATGTTGGTATAAATGTGTGACGCAACCATTGTAACTCAAACGGATTGTCACCGTTAGAAAGTCAATTAAATGGAGTTTTTGAAACTGTCTCTATATCTTCAGGGCGCGCTAACGGCTAGGATTGGTCCCACAGTAAAAATGACTTATTTATCTAAATTTTTAAATAATGCGTTACAACAGCGCCCAGTGTAATCGCTGAGTTCCAGCAATCATGTCAAATTAAGAAAAATGTTATTTCTTGTAGTCAAAATGACTCATTTATAACATTTGTAAGGTCAAAGTCCAAAATCAGTTCAATTAAGTCCCACAGTCAATCGTTTGACTGTTGAAAGCGATACAACTTAGGAATATCCGAAAAAAATCACTAAATACATGTTGGTACGAATGTGTGACGCAACCGTTGTAACTCAAACCGATTGACACCGTTAGAATCACTAAATACATGTTGGTACGAATGTGTGACGCAACCGTTGTAACTCAAACGGATTGACACCGTTAGAAAATCATTGAAGTGCAACTTTTGAAACTGTCTCTACTTCTTCACCGCGCGATAACGTCTAGGATTGGTCCCACAGTATAAAATGACTTATTTATCTTAATTTTTAAATAAAGCGTTACAACAGCGCCCAGTGTAATCGCTGAGTTCCAGCTATCATGTCAAATTAAGAAGAATGTTATTTCTTGTAGTCAAAATGACTCATTTATAACATTTATAAGGTCAAAGTCCAAAATCAGTTCAATTAAGTCCCACAGTCAATCGTTTGACTGTTGAAAGCGATACAACTTAGGAATATCCGAAAAAAATCACTAAATACATGTTGGTACGAATGTGTGACGCAACCGTTGTAACTCAAACTGATTGACACCGTTAGAATCACTAAATACATGTTGGTACGAATGTGTGACGCAACCGTTGTAACTCAAACCGATTGACACCGTTAGAAAGTCAATGAAATGGAGTTTTTGAAACTGTCTCTATATCTTCAGCGCGCGCTAACGGCTAGGACTGGTCCCACAGTAAAAATGACTTATTCATCTAAATTTTTTATGAATCACTACCACAGGGTCCTGTGCAACCGCTGAGTTCCCACAATCATGTCAAATTAAGAAGAATGTTATTTCTTGTAGTCAAAATGACTCATTTATAACATTTGTAAGGTCAAAGTCCAAAATCAGTTCAATTAAGTCCCACAGTCAATCGTTTGACTGTTGAAAGCGATACAACTTAGGAATATCCGAAAAAAATCACTAAATACATGTTGGTACGAATGTGTGACGCAACCGTTGTAACTCAAACCGTTTGACACCGTTAGAATCACTAAATACATGTTGGTACGAATGTGTGACGCAACCGTTGTAACTCAAACGGATTGACACCGTTAGAAAATCATTGAAGTGCAACTTTTGAAACTGTCTCTACTTCTTCACCGCGCGCTAACGGCTAGGATTGGTCCCACAGTAAAAATGACTTATTCATCTAAATTTTTTATGAATCACTACCACAGGGTCCTGTGCAGCAGCTGAGTTCCTACAATCACGTCAAAATAAGAAAAATGTTATTTCTTGTAGTCAAAATGACTTATTTATCACATTTACAAGGTCAAAGTCCAAAATCAGTTCAATTAGGTCCCACAGTCAATCGTTTCACTGTTGAAAGCGATACAACTTAGTAATATCGGAAAAAAATCACTAAATACACGTTGGTACGAATGTGTGACGCAACCGTTGTAACTCAAACGGATTGACACCGTTAGAAAATCATTGAAGTGTAACTTTTGAAACTGTCTCTACTTCTTCACCGCGCGATAACGGCTAGGATTGGTCCCACAGTAAAAAATGACTTATTTATCATAATTTTTATATAAAGCGTTACCACAGCGCCCAGTGTAATCGCTGAGTTCCAGCAATCATGTCAAATTAAGAAGAATGTTATTTCTTGTAGTCAAAACGACTCATTTATAACATTTATAAGGTCAAAGTCCAAAATCAGTTCAATTAAGTCCCACAGTCAATCGTTTGACTGTTGTAAGCGATACAACTTAGGAATATCCGAAAAAAATCAGCAAATACCTGTTGGTACGAATGTGTGACGCAACCGTTGTAACTCAAACGGATTGACACCGTTAGAAAGTCAATGAAATGGAGTTTTTGAAACTGTCTCTATATCTTCAGCGCGCGCTAACAGCTAGGATTGGTCCCACAGTAAAAATGACTTATTTATCTAAATTTTTAAATGAATCGCTACCACAGGGTCCTGTGCAACCGTTGAGTTCCCACAATCATGTCAAATTAAGAAGAATGTTATTTCTTGTAGTCAAAATGACTCATTTATCACATTTATAAAGTCAAAGTCCAAAATCAGTTCAAGTAGGTCCCACAGTCAATCGTTTCACTGTTGAAAGCGATACAACTTAGTAATATCGGAAAAAAATCACTAAATACATGTTGGTACGAATGTGTGACGCAACCGTTGTAACTCAAACGGATTGACACCGTTAGAAAATCAATGAATTGTACTTTTTGAGACTGTCTCTACTTCTTCAGCGCGCGATAACGGCTAGGATTGGTCCCACAGTAAAAAATGATTTATTTACCATAATTTTTAAATAAAGCGTTACCACAGCGCCCAGTGTAATCGCTGAGTTCCAGCAATCATGTCAAATTAAGAAGAATGTTATTTCTTGTAGTCAAAATGACTCATTTATAACATTTGTAAGGTCAAAGTCCAAAATCAGTTCAATTAAGTCCTACAGTCAATCGTTTCTTTGTTAAAAGCGATGCAAGTTAGTAATATCGGAAGAAAATCACTAAGTACATGTTGGTACGAATATGTGACGCAACCTTTGTAACTCAAACGGATTGACACCGTTAGAAAATCAATGAAATGTAATTTTTGAAACTGTCTCTACTTCTTCAGCGCGCGATAACGGCCAGGATTGGTCTCACAGTATAAAATGACTTTTTTATCTTAATTTTTAAATAAAGCGTTACAACAGCGCCCAGTGTAATCGCTGAGTTCCAGCCATCATGTCAAATTAAGAAGAATGTTATTTGTTGTAGTCAAAATGACTTATTTATTACATTTATAAGGTCAAAGTCCAAAATCAGTTCAATTAGGTCCCACGGTCAATCGTTTCACTGTTGAAAGCGATACAACTTAGTAATATGGGAAAAAAATCACTAAATACATGTTGGTACGAATGTGTGACGCAACCGTTGTAACTCAAACGGATTGACACCGTTAGAAAATCAATGAAATGTAGTTTTTGAAACTGTCTCTACTTCTTCAGCGCGCGATAACGGCTAGGATTGGTCCCACAGTTTAAAATGACTTTTTTATCTTAACTTTTAAATAAAGCGTTACAACAGCGCCCAGTGTAATCGCTGAGTTCCAGCAATCATGTCAAATTAAGAAGAATGTTATTTCTTGTAGTCAAAACGACTCATTTATAACATTTATAAGGTCAAAGTCCAAAATCAGTTCAATAAAGTCCCACAGTCAATCGTTTGACTGTTGTAAGCGATACAACTTAGGAATATCCGAAAAAAATCAGCAAATACCTGTTGGTACGAATGTGTGACGCAACCGTTGTAACTCAAACGGATTGACACCGTTAGAAAGTCAATGAAATGGAGTTTTTGAAACTGTCTCTATATCTTCAGCGCGCGCTAACAGCTAGGATTGGTCCCACAGTAAAAATGACTTATTTATCTAAATTTTTAAATGAATCGCTACCACAGGGTCCTGTGCAACCGTTGAGTTCCCACAATCATGTCAAATTAAGAAGAATGTTATTTCTTGTAGTCAAAATGACTCATTTATCACATTTATAAAGTCAAAGTCCAAAATCAGTTCAAGTAGGTCCCACAGTCAATCGTTTCACTGTTGAAAGCGATACAACTTAGTAATATCGGAAAAAAATCACTAAATACATGTTGGTACGAATGTGTGACGCAACCGTTGTAACTCAAACGGATTGACACCGTTAGAAAATCAATGAATTGTACTTTTTGAGACTGTCTCTACTTCTTCAGCGCGCGATAACGGCTAGGATTGGTCCCAAAGTAAAAAATGATTTATTTACCATAATTTTTAAATAAAGCGTTACCACAGCGCCCAGTGTAATCGCTGAGTTCCAGCAATCATGTCAAATTAAGAAGAATGTTATTTCTTGTAGTCAAAATGACTCATTTATAACATTTGTAAGGTCAAAGTCCAAAATCAGTTCAATTAAGTCCCACAGTCAATCGTTTCTTTGTTAAAAGCGATGCAAGTTAGTAATATCGGAAGAAAATCACTAAGTACATGTTGGTACGAATATGTGACGCAACCTTTGTAACTCAAACGGATTGACACCGTTAGAAAATCAATGAAATGTAGTTTTTGAAACTGTCTCTACTTCTTCAGCGCGCGATAACGGCTAGGATTGGTCCCACAGTATAAAATGACTTTTTTATCTTAATTTTTTAATAAAGCGTTACAACAGCGCCCAGTGTAATCGCTGAGTTCCAGCAATCATGTCAAATTAAGAAGAATGTTATTTCTTGTAGTCAAAATGACTCATTTATAACATTTGTAAGGTCAAAGTCCAAAATCAGTTCAATTAAGTCCCACAGTCAATCGTTTGACTGTTGAAAGCGATACAACTAAGGAATATCCGAAAAAAATCACTAAATACATTTTGGTACGAATGTCTGACGCAACCGTTGTAACTCAAACCGATTGACACCGTTAGAAAGTCAATGAAATGGAGTTTTTGAAACTGTCTCTATATCTTTAGCGCGCGCTAACGGCTAGGATTGGTCCCACAGTAAAAATGACTTATTCATCTAAATTTGTTATGAATCGCTACCACAGGGTCCTGTGCAGCAGCTGAGTTCCCACAATCATGTCAAATTCAGAAGAATGTTATTTCTTTTAGTCAAAATGACTCATTTATAACATTTGTAAGGTCAAAGTCCAAAATCAGTTCAATTAAGTCCCACAGTCAATCGTTTCTTTGTTAAAAGCGATGCAAGTTAGTAATATCGGAAGAAAATCACTAAATACATGTTGGTACGAATATGTGACGCAACCTTTGTAACTCAAACGGATTGACACCGTTAGAAAATCAATGAAATGTAATTTTCGAAACTGTCTCTACTTCTTCAGCGCGCGATAACGGGTAGGATTGGACTCACAGTATAAAATGACTTTTTTATCTTAATTTTTAAATAAAGCGTTACAACAGCGCCCAGTGTAATCGCTGAGTTCCAGCCATCATGTCAAATTAAGAAGAATGTTATTTCTTGTAGTCAAAATGACTTATTTATTACATTTATAAGGTCAAAGTCCAAAATCAGTTCAGTTAGGTCCCACGGTCAATCGTTTCACTGTTGAAAGCGATACAACTTAGTAATATCGGAAAAAAATCACTAAATACATGTTGGTACGAATGTGTGACGCAACCGTTGTAACTCAAACGGATAGACACCGTTAGAAAATCAATGAAATGTAGCTTTTGAAACTGTCTCTACTTCTTCAGCGCGCGATAACGGCTAGGATTGGTCCTACAGTTTAAAATGACTTTTTTATCTTAACTTTTAAATAAAACGTTACAACAGCGCCCAGTGTAATCGCTGAGTTCCCACAATCATGTCAAATTAAGAAGAATGTTATTTCTTGTAGTCAAAATGACTCATTTATAACATTTGTAAGGTCAAAGTCCAAAATCAGTTCAATTAAGTCCCACAGTCAATCGTTTGACTGTTGAAAGCGATACAACTTAGGAATATCCGAAAAAAATCACTAAATACATTTTGGTACGAATGTCTGACGCAACCGTTGTAACTCAAACCGATTGACACCGTTAGAAAGTCAATGAAATGGAGTTTTTGAAACTGTCTCTATATCTTCAGCGCGCGCTAACGGCTAGGATTGGTCCCACAGTAAAAATGACTTATTCATCTAAATTTGTTATGAATCGCTACCACAGGGTCCTTCTCAGAAGCTGAGTTCCCACAATCATGTCAAATTAAGAAGAATGTTATTTCTTTTAGTGAAAATGACTTATTTATTACATTTATAAGGTCAAAGTCCAAAATCAGTTCAATTAGGTCCCACGGTCAATCGTTTCGCTGTTGAAAGCGATACAACTTAGTAATATCGGAAAAAAATCACTAAATACATGTTGGTACGAATGTGTGACGCAACCGTTGTAACTCAAACGGATTGACACCGTTAGAAAATCAATGAAATGTAGCTTTTGAAACTGTCTCTACTTGTTCAGCGCGCGATAACGGCTAGGATTAGTCCCACAGTAAAAAATGATTTATTTATCATAATTTTTAAATAAAGCGTTACCACAGCGCCCAGTGTAATCGCTGAGTTCCAGCAATCATGTCAAATTAAGAAGAATGTTATTTCTTGTAGTCAAAATGACTCATTTATAATATTTATAAGCTCAAAGTCCAAAATCAGTTCAATTAAGAACCACAGTCAATCGTTTCTTTGTTAAAAGCGATGCAAGTTAGTAATATCGGAAGAAAATCACTAAGTACATGTTGGTACGAATATGTGACGCAACCGTTGTAACTCAAACGGATTGACACCGTTAGAAAATCAATGAAATGTAGTTTTTGAAACTGTCTGTACTTCTTCAGCGCGCGATAACGGCTAGGATTGGTCCCACAGTATAAAATGACTTATTTATCTTAATTTTTAAATAAAGCGTTACAACAGCGCCCAGTGTAATCGCTGAGTTCCAGCAATCATGTCAAATTAAGAAGAATGTTATTTCTTGTAGTCAAAATGACTCATTTATAACATTTGTAAGGTCAAAGTCCAAAATAAATTCAATTAAGTCCCACAGTCAATCGTTTGACTGTTGAAAGCGATACAACTAAGGAATATCCGAAAAACATCGTTAAGTGCATGATGGTACGAATGTGTGACGCAACCGTTGTAAATCAAACGGATTGACACCGTTAGAAAATCATTGAAGTGTAACTTTTGAAACTGTCTCTACTTCTTTAGCGCGCGATAACGGCTAGGATTGGTCCCACAGTATAAAATGACTTATTTATTTTAATTTTTAAATAAAGCGTTACAACAGCGCCCAGTGTAATCGCTGAGTTCCAGCAATCATGTCAAATTAAGAAGAATGTTATTTCTTGTAGTCAAAATGACTCATTTATAACATTTATAAGGTCAAAGTCCAAAATCAGTTCAATTAAGTATCACAGTCAATCGTTTCTTTGTTAAAAGCGATGCAAGTTAGTAATATCGGAAGAAAATCACTAAGTACATGTTGGTACGAATATGTGACGCAACCGTTGTAACTCAAACGGATTGACACCGTTAGAAAATCAATGAAATGTAGTTTTTGAAACTGTCTCTACTTCTTCAGCGCGCGATAACGGCTAGGATTGGTCCCACAGTATAAAATGACTTTTTTATCTTAATTTTTTAATAAAGCGTTACAACAGCGCACAGTGTAATCGCTGAGTTCCAGCAATCATGTCAAATTAAGAAGAATGTCATTTCTTGTAGTCAAAATGACTCATTTATAACATTTGTAAGGTCAAAGTCCAAAATCAGTTCAATTAAGTCCCACAGTCAATCGTTTGACTGTTGAAAGCGATACAACTTAGGAATATCCGAAAAAAATCACTAAATACATTTTGGTACGAATGTCTGACGCAACCGTTGTAACTCAAACCGATTGACACCGTTAGAAAGTCAATGAAATGGAGTTTTTGAAACTGTCTCTATATCTTCAGCGCGCGCTAACGGCAAGGATTGGTCCCACAGTAAAAATGACTTATTCATCTAAATTTGTTATGAATCGCTACCACAGGGTCCTGTGCAGCAGCTGAGTTCCCACAATCATGTCAAATTAAGAAGAATGTTATTTCTTGTAGTCAAAATGACTTATTTATTACATTTATAAGGTCAAAGTCCAAAATCAGTTCAATTAGGTCCCACGGTCAATCGAAACGCTGTTGAAAGCGATACAACTTAGTAATATCGGAAAAAAATCACTAAATACATGTTGGTACGAATGTGTGACGCAACCGTTGTAACTCAAACGGATTGACACCGTTAGAAAATCAATGAAATGTAGCTTTTGAAACTGTCTCTACTTGTTCAGCGCGCGATAACGGTTAGGATTAGTCCCACAGAAAAAAATGATTTATTTATCATAATTTTAAAATAAAGCGTTACAACAGCGCCCAGTGTAATCGCTGAGTTCCAGCAATCATGTCAAATTAAGAAGAATGTTATTTCTTGTAGTCAAAATGACTCATTTATAATATTTATAAGCTCAAAGTCCAAAATAAGTTCAATTAAGTCCCACAGTCAATCGTTTGACTGTTGAAAGCGATACAACTTAGGAATATCCGAAAAACATCGTTAAGTGCATGATGGTACGAATGTATGACGCAACCGTTGTAACTCAAACGGATTGACACCGTTAGAAAATCAATGAATTGTAGCTTTTGAGACTGTCTCTACTTCTTCAGCGCGCGATAACGGCTAGGATTGGTCCCACAGTAAAAAATGATTTATTTACCATAATTTTTAAATAAAGCGTTACCAAAGCGCCCAGTGTAATCGCTGAGTTCCAGCAATCATGTCAAATTAAGAAGAATGTTATTTCTTGTAGTCAAAATGACTCATTTATAACATTTATAAGGTCAAAGTCCAAAATCAGTTCAATTAAGTACCACAGTCAATCGTTTCTTTGTTAAAAGCGATGCAAGTTAGTAATATCGGAAGAAAATCACTAAGTACATGTTGGTACGAATATGTGACGCAACCGTTGTAACTCAAACGGATTGACACCGTTAGAAAATCAATGAAATGTAGTTTTTGAAACTGTCTCTACTTCTTCAGCGCGCGATAACGGCTAGGATTGGTCCCACAGTATAAAATGACTTTTTTATCTTAATTTTTAAATAAAGCGTTACAACAGCGCCCAGTGTAATCGCTGAGTTCCAGCAATCATGTCAAATTAAGAAGAATGTTATTTCTTGTAGTCAAAATGACTCATTTATAACATTTGTAAGGTCAAAGTCCAAAATAAATTCAATTAAGTCCCACAGTCAATCGTTTGACTGTTGAAAGCGATACAACTAAGGAATATCCGAAAAACATCGTTAAGTGCATGATGGTACGAATGTGTGACGCAACCGTTGTAACTCAAACGGATTGACACCGTTAGAAAATCATTGAAGTGTAACTTTTGAAACTGTCTCTACTTCTTTAGCCCGCGATAACGGCTAGGATTGGTCCCACAGTATAAAATGACTTATTTATCTTAATTTTTAAATAAAGCGTTACAACAGCGCCCAGTGTAATCGCTGAGTTCCAGCAATCATGTCAAATTAAGAAGAATGTTATTTCTTGTAGTCAAAATGACTCATTTATAACATTTATAAGGTCAAAGTCCAAAATCAGTTCAATTAAGTACCACAGTCAATCGTTTCTTTGTTAAAAGCGATGCAAGTTAGTAATATCGGAAGAAAATCACTAAGTACATGTTGGTACGAATATGTGACGCAACCATTGTAACTCAAACGGATTGACACCGTTAGAAAATCAATGAAATGTAGTTTTTGAAACTGTCTCTACTTCTTCAGCGCGCTATAACGGCTAGGATTGGTCCCACAGTATAAAATGACTTATTTATCTTAATTTTTAAATAAAGCGTTACAACAGCGCCCAGTGTAATCGCTGAGTTCCAGCAATCATGTCAAATTAAGAAGAATGTTATTTCTTGTAGTCAAAATGACTCATTTATAACATTTGTAAGGTTAAAGTCCAAAATCAGTTCAATTAAGTCCCACAGTCAATCGTTTGACTGTTGAAAGCGATACAACTTAGGAATATCCGAAAAAAATCACTAAATACATGTTGGTACGAATGTGTGACGCAACCGTTGTAACTGAAACCGATTGACACCGTTAGAAAGTCAATGAAATGGAGTTTTTGAAACTGTCTCTATATCTTCAGCGCGCCCTAACGGCTAGGATTGGTCCGTCAGTAAAAATGACTTATTCATCTAAATTTTTTATGAATCGCTACCACAGGGTCCTGTGCAGCAGCTGAGTTCCCACAATCACGTCAAATTAAGAAGAATGTTATTTCTTGTAGTCAAAATGACTTATTTATCACATTTACAAGGTCAAAGTCCAAAATCAGTTCAATTAGGTCCCACAGTCAATCGTTTCACTGTTAAAAGCGATACAACTTAGTAATATCGGAAAAAAATCACTAAATACACGTTGGTACGAATGTGTGACGCAACCGTTGTAACTCAAACGGATTGACACTGTTAGAAAATCATTGAAGTGTAACTTTTGAAACTGTCTCTACTTCTTCAGCGCGCGATAACGGCTAGGATTGGTCCCACAGTAAAAAATGATTTATTTACCATAATTTTTAAATAAAGCGTTACCACAGCGCCCAGTGTAATCGCTGAGTTCCAGCAATCATGTCAAATTAAGAAGAATGTTATTTCTTGTAGTCAAAATGACTCATTTATAACATTTGTAAGGTCAAAGTCCAAAATCAGTTCAATTAGGTCCCACGGTCAATCGTTTCACTGTTGAAAGCGATACAACTTAGTAATATCGGAAAAAAATCACTAAATACATGTTGGTACGAATGTGTGACGCAACCGTTGTAACTCAAACGGATAGACACCGTTAGAAAATCAATGAAATGTAGCTTTTGAAACTGTCTCTACTTCTTCAGCGCGCGATAACGGCTAGGATTGGTCCCACAGTATAAAATGACTTTTTTATCTTAATTTTTAAATAAAGCGTTACAACAGCGCCCAGTGTAATCGCTGAGTTCCAGCAATCATGTCAAATTAAGAAGAATGTTATTTCTTGTAGTCAAAATGACTCATTTATAACATTTGTACGGTCAAAGTCCAAAATCAGTTCAATTAAGTCCCACAGTCAATCGTTTGACTGTTGAAAGCGATACAACTTAGGAATATCGGAAAAAAATCACTAAATACATGTTGGTACGAATGTGTGACGCAACCGTTGTAACTCAAACGGATAGACACCGTTAGAAAATCAATGAAATGTAGCTTTTGAAACTGTCTTTACTTCTTCAGCGCGCGATAACGGCTAGGATTGGTCCCACAGTATAAAATGACTTTTTTATCTTAATTTTTAAATAAAGTGTTACAACAGCGCCCAGTGTAATCGCTGAGTTCCAGCAATCATGTCAAATTAAGAAGAATGTTATTTCTTGTAGTCAAAATGACTCATTTATAACATTTGTACGGTCAAAGTCCAAAATCAGTTCAATTAAGTCCCACAGTCAATCGTTTGACTGTTGAAAGCGATACAACTTAGGAATATCCGAAAAAAATCACTAAATACATTTTGGTACGAATGTCTGACGCAACCGTTGTTACTCAAACCAATTGACACCGTTAGAAAGTCAATGAAATGGAGTTTTTGAAACTGTCTCTATATCTTCAGCGCGCGCTAATGGCTAGGATTGGTCCCACAGTAAAAATGACTTATTCATCTAAATTTTTTATGAATCGCTACCACAGGGTCCTGTGCAGCAGCTGATTTCCCACAATCATGTCAAATTAAGAAGAATGTTATTTCTTGTAGTCAAAATGACTTATTTATTACATTTATAAGGTCAAAGTCCAAAACCAGTTCAATTAGGTCCCACGGTCAATCGTTTCACTGTTGAAAGCGATACAACTTAGTAATATCGGAAAAAAATCACTAAATACATGTTGGTACGAATGTGTGACGCAACCGTTGTAACTCAAACCGATTGACACCGTTAGAAAATCAATGAAATGTAGCTTTTGAAACTGTCTCTACTTGTTCAGCGCGCGATAACGGCTAGGATTAGTCCCACAGTAAAAAATGATTTATTTATCATAATTTTTAAATAAAGCGTTACCACAGCGCCCAGTGTAATCGCTGAGTTCCAGCAATCATGTCAAATTAAGAAGAATGTTATTTCTTGTAGTCAAAATGACTTATTTATAATATTTATAAGCTCAAAGTCCAAAATAAGTTCAATTAAGTCCCACAGTCAATCGTTTGACTGTTGAAAGCGATACAACTTAGGAATATCCGAAAAACATCGTTAAGTGCATAATGGTACGAATGTGTGACGCAACCGTTGTAACTCAAACGGATTGACACTGTTAGAAAATCATTGAAGTGTAACTTTTGAAACTGTCTCTACTTCTTCAGCGCGCGATAACGGCTAGGATTGGTCCGACAGTATAAAATGACTTATTTATCTTAATTTTTAAATAAAGCGTTACAACAGCGCCCAGTGTAATCGCTGAGTTCCAGAAACCATGTCAAATTAAGAAGAATGTTATTTCTTGTAGTCAAAATGACTCATTTATAACATTTATAAGATCAAAGTCCAAAATCAGTTCAATTAAGTCCCACAGTCAATCGTTTGACTGTTGAAAGCGATACAACTTAGGAATATCGGAAAAAAATCACTAAATACATGTTGGTATGAATGTGTGACGCAACCGTTGTAACTCAAACGGATAGACACCGTTAGAAAATCAATGAAATGTAGCTTTTGAAACTGTCTTTACTTCTTCAGCGCGCGATAACGGCTAGGATTGGTCCCACAGTATAAAATGACTTTTTTATCTTAATTTTTAAATAAAGTGTTACAACAGCGCCCAGTGTAATCGCTGAGTTCCAGCAATCATGTCAAATTAAGAAGAATGTTATTTCTTGTAGTCAAAATGACTCATTTATAACATTTGTACGGTCAAAGTCCAAAATCAGTTCAATTAAGTCCCACAGTCAATCGTTTGACTGTTGAAAGCGATACAACTTAGGAATATCCGAAAAAAATCACTAAATACATTTTGGTACGAATGTCTGACGCAACCGTTGTAACTCAAACCGATTGACACCGTTAGAAAGTCAATGAAATGGAGTTTTTGAAACTGTCTCTATATCTTCAGCGCGCGCTAATGGCTAGGATTGGTCCCACAGTAAAAATGACTTATTCATCTAAATTTTTTATGAATCGCTACCACAGGGTCCTGTGCAGCAGCTGAGTTCCCACAATCATGTCAAATTAAGAAGAATGTTATTTCTTGTAGTCAAAATGACTTATTTATTACATTTATAAGGTCAAAGTCCAAAATCAGTTCAATTAGGTCCCACGGTCAATCGTTTCACTGTTGAAAGCGATACAACTTAGTAATATCGGAAAAAAATCACTAAATACATGTTGGTACGAATGTGTGACGCAACCGTTGTAACTCAAACGGATTGACACCGTTAGAAAATCAATGAAATGTAGCTTTTGAAACTGTCTCTACTTGTTCAGCGCGCGATAACGGCTAGGATTAGTCCCACAGTAAAAAATGATTTATTTATCATAATTTTTAAATAAAGCGTTACCACAGCGCCCAGTGTAATCGCTGAGTTCCAGCAATCATGTCAAATTAAGAAGAATGTTATTTCTTGTAGTCAAAATGACTTATTTATAATATTTATAAGCTCAAAGTCCAAAATAAGTTCAATTAAGTCCCACAGTCAATCGTTTGACTGTTGAAAGCGATACAACTTAGGAATATCCGAAAAACATCGTTAAGTGCATAATGGTACGAATGTGTGACGCAACCGTTGTAACTCAAACGGATTGACACTGTTAGAAAATCATTGAAGTGTAACTTTTGAAACTGTCTCTACTTCTTCAGCGCGCGATAACGGCTAGGATTGGTCCGACAGTATAAAATGACTTATTTATCCTAATTTTTAAATAAAGCGTTACAACAGCGCCCAGTGTAATCGCTGAGTTCCAGAAACCATTTCAAATTAAGAAGAATGTTATTTCTTGTAGTCAAAATGACTCATTTATAACATTTATAAGATCAAAGTCCAAAATCAGTTCAATTAAGTCCCACAGTCAATCGTTTGACTGTTGAAAGCGATACAACTTAGGAATATCCGAAAAAAATCACTAAATACATGTTGGTACGAATGTGTGACGCAACCGTTGTAACTCAAACCGATTGACACCGTTAGAAAGTCAATGAAATGGAGTTTTTGAAACTGTCTCTATATCTTCAGCGCGCGCTAATGGCTAGGATTGGTCCCACAGTAAAAATGACTTATTCTTCTAAATTTTTTATGAATCGCTACCACAGGGTCCTGTGCAGCAGCTGAGTTCCCACAATCATGTCAAATTAAGAAGAATGTTATTTCTTGTAGTCAAAATGACTTATTTATTACATTTATAAGGTCAAAGTCCAAAATCAGTTCAATTAGGTCCCACGGTCAATCGTTTCACTGTTGAAAGCGATACAACTTAGTAATATCGGAAAAAAATCACTAAATACATGTTGGTACGAATGTGTGACGCAACCGTTGTAACTCAAACGGATTGACACCGTTAGAAAATCAATGAAATGTAGCTTTTGAAACTGTCTCTACTTGTTCAGCGCGCGATAACGGCTAGGATTAGTCCCACAGTAAAAAATGATTTATTCATCATAATTTTTAAATAAAGCGTTACCACAGCGCCCAGTGTAATCGCTGAGTTCCAGCAATCATGTCAAATTAAGAAGAATGTTATTTCTTGTAGTCAAAATGACTCATTTATAATATTTATAAGCTCAAAGTCCAAAATAAGTTCAATTAAGTCCCACAGTCAATCGTTTGACTGTTGAAAGCGATACAACTTAGGAATATCCGAAAAACATCGTTAAGTGCATAATGGTACGAATGTGTGACGCAACCGTTGTAACTCAAACGGATTGACACTGTTAGAAAATCATTGAAGTGTAACTTTTGAAACTGTCTCTACTTCTTCAGCGCGCTATAACGGCTAGGATTGGTCCGACAGTATAAAATGACTTATTTATCTTAATTTTTAAATAAAGCGTTACAACAGCGCCCAGTGTAATCGCTGAGTTCCAGCAACCATGTCAAATTAAGAAGAATGTTATTTCTTGTAGTCAAAATGACTCATTTATAACATTTATAAGATCAAAGTCCAAAATCAGTTCAATTAAGTCCCACAGTCAATCGTTTGACTGTTGAAAACGATACAACTTAGGAATATCCGAAAAAAATCACTAAATACATGTTGGTACGAATGTGTGACGCAACCGTTGTAACTCAAACCGATTGACACCGTTAGAAAGTCAATGAAATGGAGTTTTTGAAACTGTCTCTATATCTTCAGCGCGCGCTAACGGCTAGGATTGGTCCCACAGTAAAAATGACTTATTCATCTAAATTTTTTATGAATCGCTACCACAGGGTCCTGTGCAGCAGCTGAGTTCCCACAATCATGTCAAATTAAGAAGAATGTTATTTCTTGTAGTCAAAATGACTTATTTATCACATTTATAAGGTCAAAGTCCAAAATCAGTTCAATTAGGTCCCACAGTCAATCGTTTCACTGTTGAAAGCGATACAACTTAGTAATATCGGAAAAAAATCACTAAATACATGTTGGTACGAATGTGTGACGCAACCGTTGTAACTCAAACGGATTGACACCGTTAGAAAATCATTGAAGTGTAACTTTTGAAACTGTCTCTACTTCTTCACCGCGCGATAACGGCTAGGATTTGTCCCACAGTAAAAAATGACTTATTTATCATAATTTTTATATAAAGCGTTACCACAGCGCCCAGTGTAATCGCTGAGTTCCAGCAATCATGTCAAATTAAGAAGAATGTTATTTCTTGTAGTCAAAACGACTCATTTATAACATTTATAAGGTCAAAGTCCAAAATCAGTTCAATTAAGTCCCACAGTCAATCGTTTGACTGTTGCAAGCGATACAACTTAGGAATATCCGAAAAAAAATCAGCAAATACATGTTGGTACGAATGTGTGACGCAACCGTTGTTACTCAAACGGATTGACACCGTTAGAAAATCAATGAAATGGAGTTTTTGAAACTGTCTCTATATCTTCAGCGCGCGCTAACAGCTAGGATTAGTCCCACAGTAAAAATGACTTATTTATCTTAATTTTTAAATAAAGCGTTACAACAGCGCCCATTGTAATCGCTGAGTTCCAGCAATCATGTCAAATTAAGAAGAATGTTATTTCTTGTAGTCAAAATGACTCATTTATAACATTTGTAAGGTCAAAGTCCAAAATAAATGCAATTAAGTCCCACAGTCAATCGTTTGACTGTTGAAAGCGATACAACTAAGGAATATCCGAAAAACATCATTAAGTGCATGATGGTACGAATGTGTGACGCAACCGTTGTAACTCAAACGGATTGACACCGTTAGAAAATCATTGAAGTGTAACTTTTGAAACTGTCTCTACTTCTTCAGCGCGCGATAACGGCTAGTATTGGTCCCACAGTAAAAAATGATTTATTTACCATAATTTTTAAATAAAGCGTTACCAAAGCGCCCAGTGTAATCGCTGAGTTCTGCAATCATGTCAAATTAAGAAGAATGTTATTTCTTGTAGTCAAAATGACTCATTTATAACATTTATAAGGTCAAAGTCCAAAATCAGTTCAATAAAGTACCACAGTCAATCGTTTCTTTGTTAAAAGCGATGCAAGTTAGTAATATCGGAAGAAAATCGCTAAGTACATGTTGGTACGAATGTGTGACGAAACCGTTGTAACTCAAACGGATTGACACCGTTAGAAAATCAATGAAATGTAGTTTTTGAAACTGTCTCTACTTCTTCAGCGCGCGATAACATCTAGGATTGGTCCCACAGTATAAAATGACTTATTTATCTTAATTTTTAAATAAAGCGTTACAACAGCGCCCAGTGTAATCGCTGAGTTCCAACAATAATGTCAAATTAAGAAGAATGTTATTTCTTGTAGTCAAAATGACTCATTTATAACATTTGTAAGGTCAAAGTCCAAAATAAATTCAATTAAGTCCCACAGTCAATCGTTTGACTGTTGAAAGCGATACAACTAAGGAATATCCGAAAAACATCGTTAACTGCATGATGGTACGAATGTCTGACGCAACCGTTGTAACTCAAACGGATTGACACCGTTAGAAAATCATTGAAGTGTAACTTTTGAAACTGTCTCTACTTCTTCAGCGCGCGATAACGGCTAGGATTGGTCCCACAGTATAAAATGACTTATTTATCTTAATTTTTAAATAAAGCGTTACAACAGCGCCCAGTGTAATCGCTGAGTTCCAGCAATCATGTCAAATTAAGAAGAATGTTATTTCTTGTAGTCAAAATGACTCATTTATAACATTTATAAGGTCAAAGTCCAAAATCAGTTCAATTAAGTCCCACAGTCAATCGTTTGACTGTTGCAAGCGATACAACTTAGGAATATCCAAAAAAAAATCAGCAAATACATGTTGGTACGAATGTGTGACGCAACCGTTGTTACTCAAACGGATTGACACCGTTAGAAAATCAATGAAATGGAGTTTTTGAAACTGTGTCTATATCTTCAGCGCGCGCTAACAGCTAGGATTAGTCCCACAGTAAAAATGACTTATTTATCTTAATTTTTAAATAAAGCGTTACAACAGCGCCCATTGTAACCGCTGAGTTCCAGCAATCATGTCAAATTAAGAAGAATGTTATTAAATTGTAGTCAAAATGACTCATTTATAACATTTGTAAGGTCAAAGTCCAAAATAAATGCAATTAAGTCCCACAGTCAATCGTTTGACTGTTGAAAGCGATACAACTAAGGAATATCCGAAAAACATCATTAAGTGCATGATGGTACGAATGTGTGACGCAACCGTTGTAACTCAAACGGATTGACACCGTTAGAAAATCATTGAAGTGTAACTTTTGAAACTGTCTCTACTTCTTCAGCGCGCGATAACGGCTAGTATTGGTCCCACAGTAAAAAATGATTTATTTACCATAATTTTTAAATAAAGCGTTACCAAAGCGCCCAGTGTAATCGCTGAGTTCTGCAATCATGTCAAATTAAGAAGAATGTTATTTCTTGTAGTCAAAATGACTCATTTATAACATTTATAAGGTCAAAGTCCAAAATCAGTTCAATAAAGTACCACAGTCAATCGTTTCTTTGTTAAAAGCGATGCAAGTTAGTAATATCGGAAGAAAATTGCTAAGTACATGTTGGTACGAATGTGTGACGCAACCGTTGTAACTCAAACGGATTGACACCGTTAGAAAATCAATGAAATGTAGTTTTTGAAACTGTCTCTACTTCTTCAGCGCGCGATAACATCTAGGATTGGTCCCACAGTATAAAATGACTTATTTATCTTAATTTTTAAATAAAGCGTTACAACAGCGCCCAGTGTAATCGCTGAGTTCCAACAATCATGTCAAATTAAGAAGAATGTTATTTCTTGTAGTCAAAATGACTCATTTATAACATTTGTAAGGTCAAAGTCCAAAATAAATTCAATTAAGTCCCACAGTCAATCGTTTGACTGTTGAAAGCGATACAACTAAGGAATATCCGAAAAACATCGTTAACTGCATGATGGTACGAATGTGTGACGCAACCGTTGTAACTCAAACGGATTGACACCGTTAGAAAATCATTGAAGTGTAACTTTTGAAACTGTCTCTACTTCTTCAGCGCGCGATAACGGCTAGGATTGGTCCCACAGTATAAAATGACTTATTTATCTTAATTTTTAAATAAAGCGTTACAACAGCGCCCAGTGTAATCGCTGAGTTCCAGCAATCATGTCAAATTAAGAAGAATGTTAATTCTTGTAGTCAAAATGACTCATTTATAACATTTATAAGGTCAAAGTCCAAAATCAGTTCAATTAAGTACCACAGTCAATCGTTTCTTTGTTAAAAGCGATGCAAGTTAGTAATATCGGAAGAAAATCACTAAGTACATGTTGGTACGAATATGTGACGCAACCGTTGTAACTCAAACGGATTGACACCGTTAGAAAATCAATGAAATGTAGTTTTTGAAACTGTCTCTACTTCTTCAGCGCGCGATAACGGCTAGGATTGGTCCCACAATAAAATGACTTATTTATCTTAATTTTTAAATAAAGCGTTACAACAGCGCCCAGTGTAATCGCTGAGTTCCAGCAATCATGTCAAATTAAAAAGAATGTTATTTCTTGTAGTCAAAATGACTCATTTATAACATTTGTAAGGTCAAAGTCCAAAATAAGTTCAATTAAGTCCCACAGTCAATCGTTTGACTGTTGAAAGCGATACAACTTAGGAATATCCGAAAAAAATCACTAAATACATGTTGGTACGAATGTGTGCCGCAACCGTTGTAACTCAAACCCATTGACACCGTTAGAAAGTCAATGAAATGGAGTTTTTGAAACTGTCTCTATATCTTCAGCGCGCGCTAACGGCTAGGATTGGTCACACAGTAAAAATGACTTATTCATCTAAATTTTTTATGAATCGCTACCACAGGGTCCTGTGCAGCAGCAGAGTTCCCACAATCATGTCAAATTAAGAAGAATGTTATTTCTTGTAGTCAAAATGACTTATTTATTACATTTATAAGGTCAAAGTCCAAAATCAGTTCGATTAGGTCCCACAGTCAATCGTTTCACTGTTGAAAGCGATACAACTTAGTAATATCGAAAAAAAATCAGTAAATACATGTTGGTACGAATGTGTGACGCAACCGTTGTAACTCAAACGGATTGACACCGTTAGAAAATCAATGAAATGTAGCTTTTGAAACTGTCTCTACTTCTTCAGCGCGCGATAACGGCTAGGATTGGTCCCACAGTAAAAAATGATTTATTTATCATAATTTTTAAATAAAGCGTTACCACAGCGCTCAGTGTAATCGCTGAGTTCCAGCAATCATGTCAAATTAAGAAGAATGTTATTTATTGTAGTCAAAATGACTCACTTATCATATTTTTAAGGTCAAGGTCCAAAATCAGTTCAATTAAGTCCCACAGTCAATCGTTTCACTGTTGAAAGCGATACAACTTAGTAATATCGGAAAAAAATCACTAAATACATGTTGGTACGAATGTGTGACGCAACCATTGTAACTCAAACGGATTGACACCGTTAGAAAGTCAATGAAATGGAGTTTTTGAAACTGTCTCTATATCTTCAGCGCGCGCTAACGGCTAGGATTGGTCCCACAGTAAAAATGACTTATTTATCTAAATTTTTAAATGAATCACTACCACAGGGTCCTTTGCAACCGCTGAATTCCCACAATCATGTCAAATTAAGAAGAATGTTATTTCTTGTAGTCAAAATGACTCATTTATCACATTTATAAGGTCAAAGTCCAAAATCAGTTCAATTAAGTCCCACAGTCAATCGTTTGACTGTTGTAAGCGATACAACTTAGGAATATCGGAAAAAATCACTAAATACATGTTGGTACGAATGTGTGACGCAACCGTTGTAACTCAAACGGATTGACACCGTTAGAAAATCATTGAAATTTTGTTTTTGAAACTGTGTCTACTTCTTCAGCGCGCGATAACGGCTAGGATTGGTCCCACAGTATAAAATGACTTATTTATCTTACTTTTTAAATAATGCGTTACAACAGCGCCCAGTGTAATCGCTGAGTTCCAGCAATCATGTCAAATTAAGAAGAATGTTATTTCTTGTAGTCAAAATGACTCATTTATAACATTTGTAAGGTCAAAGTCAAAAATCAGTTCAATTAAGTCCCACAGTCAATCGTTTCACTGTTGAAAGCGATACAACTTAGTAATATCGGAAAAAAATCACTAAATACATGTTGGTACGAATGTGTGACGCAACCATTGTAACTCAAACGGATTGACACCGTTAGAAAGTCAATGAAATGGAGTTTTTGAAACTGTCTCTATATCTTCAGCGCGCGCTAACGGCTAGGATTGGTCCCACAGTAAAAATGACTTATTTATCTAAATTTTTAAATGAATCATTACCACAGGGTCCTGTGCAACCGCTGAGTTCCCACAATCATGTCAAATTAAGAAGAATGTTATTTCTTGTAGTCAAAATGACTCATTTATCACATTTATAAGGTCAAAGTCCAAAATCAGTTCAATTAAGTCCCACAGTCAATCGTTTGACTGTTGTAAGCGATACAACTTAGGAATATCGGAAAAAAATCACTAAATACATGTTGGTACGAATGTGTGACGCAACCGTTGTAACTCAAACGAATTGACACCGTTAGAAAATCATTGAAATTTTGTTTTTGAAACTGTCTCTACTTCTTCAGCGCGCGATAACGGCTAGGATTGGTCCCACAGTATAAAATGACTTATTTATCTTACTTTTTAAATAATGCGTTACAACAGCGCCCAGTGTAATCGTTGAGTTCCAGCAATCATGTCAAATTAAGAAGAATGTTATTTCTTGTAGTCAAAATGACTCATTTATAACATTTGTAAGGTCAAAGTCAAAAATCAGTTCAATTAAGTCCCACAGTCAATTGTTTGACTGTTGAAAGCGATAAAACTTAGGAATATCCGAAAAAAATCACTAAATACATGTTGGTACGAATGTGTGACGCAACCGTTGTAACTCAAACCGATTGACACCGTTAGAAAGTCAATGAAATGGAGTTTTTGAAACTGTCTCTATATCTTCAGCGCGCTAACGGCTAGGATTGGTCCCACAGTAAAAATGACTTATTCATCTAAATTTTTTATGAATCGCTACCACAGGGTCCTGTGCAGCAGCTGAGTTCCCACAATCATGTCAAATTAAGAAGAATGTTATTTCTTGTAGTCAAAAAGACTTATTTATCACATTTATAAGGTCAAAGTCCAAAATCAGTTCAATTAGGTCCCACAGTCAATCGTTTCACTGTTGAAAGCGATACAACTTAGTAATATCGGAAAAAAATCACTAAATACATGTTGGAACGAATGTGTGACGCAACCGTTGTAACTCAAACGGATTGACACCGTTAGAAAATCAATGAAATGTAGTTTTTGAAACTGTCTCTACTTCTTCAGCGCGCGATAACGGCTAGGATTGGTCCTACAGTAAAAATGATTTATTTACCATAAATTTTAAATAAAGCGTTACCAAAGCGCCCAGTGTAATCGCTGAGTTCTGCAATCATGTCAAATTAAGAAGAATGTTATTTCTTGTAGTCAAAATGACTCATTTATAACATTTATAAGGTCAAAGTCCAAAATCAGTTCAATAAAGTACCACAGTCAATCGTTTCTTTGTTAAAAGCGATGCAAGTTAGTAATATCGGAAGAAAATCGCTAAGTACATGTTGGTACAAATGTGTGACGCAACCGTTGTAACTCAAACGGATTGACACCGTTAGAAAATCAATGAAATGTAGTTTTTGAAACTGTCTCTACTTTTTCAGCGCGCGATAACGGCTAGGATTGGTCCCACAGTATAAAATGACTTATTTATCTTAATTTTTAAATAAAGCGTTACAACAGCGCCCAGTGTAATCGCTGAGTTCCAACAATCATGTCAAATTAAGAAGAATGTTATTTCTTGTAGTCAAAATGACTCATTTATAACATTTGTAAGGTCAAAGTCCAAAATAAATTCAATTAAGTCCCACAGTCAACCGTTTGACTGTTGAAAGCGATACAACTAAGGAATATCCGAAAAACATCGTTAACTGCATGATGGTACGAATGTGTGACGCAACCGTTGTAACTCAAACGGATTGACACCGTTAGAAAATCATTGAAGTGTAACTTTTGAAACTGTCTCTACTTCTTCAGCGCGCGCTAACGGCTAGGATTGGTCACACAGTAAAAATGACTTATTCATCTAAATTTTTTATGAATCGCTACCACAGGGTCCTGTGCAGCAGCAGAGTTCCCACAATCATGTCAAATTAAGAAGAATGTTATTTCTTGTAGTCAAAATGACTTATTTATTACATTTATAAGGTCAAAGTCCAAAATCAGTTCGATTAGGTCCCACAGTCAATCGTTTCACTGTTGAAAGCGATACAACTTAGTAATATCGAAAAAAAATCAGTAAATACATGTTGGTACGAATGTGTGACGCAACCGTTGTAACTCAAACGGATTGACACCGTTAGAAAATCAATGAAATGTAGCTTTTGAAACTGTCTCTACTTCTTCAGCGCGCGATAACGGCTAGGATTGGTCCCACAGTAAAAAATGATTTATTTATCATAATTTTTAAATAAAGCGTTACCACAGCGCTCAGTGTAATCGCTGAGTTCCAGCAATCATGTCAAATTAAGAAGAATGTTATTTATTGTAGTCAAAATGACTCACTTATCATATTTTTAAGGTCAAGGTCCAAAATCAGTTCAATTAAGTCCCACAGTCAATCGTTTCACTGTTGAAAGCGATACAACTTAGTAATATCGGAAAAAAATCACTAAATACATGTTGGTACGAATGTGTGACGCAACCATTGTAACTCAAACGGATTGACACCGTTAGAAAGTCAATGAAATGGAGTTTTTGAAACTGTCTCTATATCTTCAGCGCGCGCTAACGGCTAGGATTGGTCCCACAGTAAAAATGACTTATTTATCTAAATTTTTAAATGAATCACTACCACAGGGTCCTTTGCAACCGCTGAATTCCCACAATCATGTCAAATTAAGAAGAATGTTATTTCTTGTAGTCAAAATGACTCATTTATCACATTTATAAGGTCAAAGTCCAAAATCAGTTCAATTAAGTCCCACAGTCAATCGTTTGACTGTTGTAAGCGATACAACTTAGGAATATCGGAAAAAATCACTAAATACATGTTGGTACGAATGTGTGACGCAACCGTTGTAACTCAAACGGATTGACACCGTTAGAAAATCATTGAAATTTTGTTTTTGAAACTGTGTCTACTTCTTCAGCGCGCGATAACGGCTAGGATTGGTCCCACAGTATAAAATGACTTATTTATCTTACTTTTTAAATAATGCGTTACAACAGCGCCCAGTGTAATCGCTGAGTTCCAGCAATCATGTCAAATTAAGAAGAATGTTATTTCTTGTAGTCAAAATGACTCATTTATAACATTTGTAAGGTCAAAGTCAAAAATCAGTTCAATTAAGTCCCACAGTCAATCGTTTCACTGTTGAAAGCGATACAACTTAGTAATATCGGAAAAAAATCACTAAATACATGTTGGTACGAATGTGTGACGCAACCATTGTAACTCAAACGGATTGACACCGTTAGAAAGTCAATGAAATGGAGTTTTTGAAACTGTCTCTATATCTTCAGCGCGCGCTAACGGCTAGGATTGGTCCCACAGTAAAAATGACTTATTTATCTAAATTTTTAAATGAATCATTACCACAGGGTCCTGTGCAACCGCTGAGTTCCCACAATCATGTCAAATTAAGAAGAATGTTATTTCTTGTAGTCAAAATGACTCATTTATCACATTTATAAGGTCAAAGTCCAAAATCAGTTCAATTAAGTCCCACAGTCAATCGTTTGACTGTTGTAAGCGATACAACTTAGGAATATCGGAAAAAAATCACTAAATACATGTTGGTACGAATGTGTGACGCAACCGTTGTAACTCAAACGAATTGACACCGTTAGAAAATCATTGAAATTTTGTTTTTGAAACTGTCTCTACTTCTTCAGCGCGCGATAACGGCTAGGATTGGTCCCACAGTATAAAATGACTTATTTATCTTACTTTTTAAATAATGCGTTACAACAGCGCCCAGTGTAATCGTTGAGTTCCAGCAATCATGTCAAATTAAGAAGAATGTTATTTCTTGTAGTCAAAATGACTCATTTATAACATTTGTAAGGTCAAAGTCAAAAATCAGTTCAATTAAGTCCCACAGTCAATTGTTTGACTGTTGAAAGCGATAAAACTTAGGAATATCCGAAAAAAATCACTAAATACATGTTGGTACGAATGTGTGACGCAACCGTTGTAACTCAAACCGATTGACACCGTTAGAAAGTCAATGAAATGGAGTTTTTGAAACTGTCTCTATATCTTCAGCGCGCTAACGGCTAGGATTGGTCCCACAGTAAAAATGACTTATTCATCTAAATTTTTTATGAATCGCTACCACAGGGTCCTGTGCAGCAGCTGAGTTCCCACAATCATGTCAAATTAAGAAGAATGTTATTTCTTGTAGTCAAAAGGACTTATTTATCACATTTATAAGGTCAAAGTCCAAAATCAGTTCAATTAGGTCCCACAGTCAATCGTTTCACTGTTGAAAGCGATACAACTTAGTAATATCGGAAAAAAATCACTAAATACATGTTGGAACGAATGTGTGACGCAACCGTTGTAACTCAAACGGATTGACACCGTTAGAAAATCAATGAAATGTAGTTTTTGAAACTGTCTCTACTTCTTCAGCGCGCGATAACGGCTAGGATTGGTCCCACAGTAAAAATGATTTATTTACCATAAATTTTAAATAAAGCGTTACCAAAGCGCCCAGTGTAATCGCTGAGTTCTGCAATCATGTCAAATTAAGAAGAATGTTATTTCTTGTAGTCAAAATGACTCATTTATAACATTTATAAGGTCAAAGTCCAAAATCAGTTCAATAAAGTACCACAGTCAATCGTTTCTTTGTTAAAAGCGATGCAAGTTAGTAATATCGGAAGAAAATCGCTAAGTACATGTTGGTACAAATGTGTGACGCAACCGTTGTAACTCAAACGGATTGACACCGTTAGAAAATCAATGAAATGTAGTTTTTGAAACTGTCTCTACTTTTTCAGCGCGCGATAACGGCTAGGATTGGTCCCACAGTATAAAATGACTTATTTATCTTAATTTTTAAATAAAGCGTTACAACAGCGCCCAGTGTAATCGCTGAGTTCCAACAATCATGTCAAATTAAGAAGAATGTTATTTCTTGTAGTCAAAATGACTCATTTATAACATTTGTAAGGTCAAAGTCCAAAATAAATTCAATTAAGTCCCACAGTCAACCGTTTGACTGTTGAAAGCGATACAACTAAGGAATATCCGAAAAACATCGTTAACTGCATGATGGTACGAATGTGTGACGCAACCGTTGTAACTCAAACGGATTGACACCGTTAGAAAATCATTGAAGTGTAACTTTTGAAACTGTCTCTACTTCTTCAGCGCGCGATAACGGCTAGGATTGGTCCCACAGTATAAAATGACTTATTTATCTTACTTTTTAAATAATGCGTTACAACAGCGCCCAGTGTAATCGCTGAGTTCCAGCAATCATGTCAAATTAAGAAGAATGTTATTTCTTGTAGTCAAAATGACTCATTTATAACATTTATAAGGTCAAAGTCCAAAATCAGTTCAATTAAGTACCACAGTCAATCGTTTCTTTGTTAAAAGCGATGCAAGTTAGCAATATCGGAAGAAAATCACTAAGTACATGTTGGTACGAATATGTGACGCAACCGTTGTAACTCAAACGGATTGACACCGTTAGAAAATCAATGAAATGTAGTTTTTGAAACTGTCTCTACTTCTTCAGCGCGCGATAACGGCTAGGATTGGTCCCACAGTATAAAATGACTTATTTATCTTAATTTTTAAATAAAGCGTTACAACAGCGCCCAGTGTAATCGCTGAGTTCCAGCAATCATGTCAAGTCAAGAAGAATGTTATTTCTTGTAGTCAAAATGACTCATTTATAACATTTGTAAGGTCAAAGTCCAAAATCAGTTCAATTAAGTCCCACAGTCAATCGTTTGACTGTTGAAAGCGATACAACTTAGGAATATCCGAAAAAAATCACTAAATACATGTTGGTACGAATGTGTGCCGCAACCGTTGTAACTCAAACCGATTGACACCGTTAGAAAGTCAATGAAATGGAGTTTTTGAAACTGTCTCTATATCTTCAGCGCGAACTAACGGCTAGGATTGGTCCCACAGTAAAAATGACTTATTCATCTAATTTTTTTATGAATCGCTACCACAGGGTCCTGTGCAGCAGCAGAGTTCCCACAATCATGTCAAATTAAGAAGAATGTTATTTCTTGTAGTCAAAATGACTTATTTATTACATTTATAAGGTCAAAGTCCAAAATCAGTTCGATTAGGTCCCACAGTCAATCGTTTCACTGTTGAAAGCGATACAACTTAGTAATATCGGAAAAAAATCACTAAATACATGTTGGTACGAATGTGTGACGCAACCGTTGTAACTCAAACGGATTAACACCGTTAGAAAATCAATGAAATGTAGCTTTTGAAACTGTCTCTACTTCTTCAGCGCGCGATAACGGCTAGGATTGGTCCCACAGTAAAAAATGATTTATTTATCATAATTTTTAAATAAAGCGTTACCACAGCGCTCAGTGTAATCGCTGAGTTCCAGCAATCATGTCAAATTAAGAAGAATGTTATTTATTGTAGTCAAAATGACTCACTTATCATATTTTTAAGGTCAAGGTCCAAAATCAGTTCAATTAAGTCCCACAGTCAATCATTTCACTGTTGAAAGCGATACAACTTAGTAATATCGGAAAAAAATCACTAAATACATGTTGGTACGAATGTGTGAGGCAACCATTGTAACTCAAACGGATTGACACCGTTAGAAAGTCAATGAAATGGAGTTTTTGAAACTGTCTCTATATCTTCAGCGCGCGCTAACGGCTAGGATTGGTCCCACAGTAAAAATGACTTATTCATCTAAATTTTTTATGAATCGCTACCACAGGGTCCTGTGCAGCAGCTGAGTTCCCACAATCATGTCAAATTAAGAAGAATGTTATTTCTTGTAGTCAAAAAGACTTATTTATCACATTTATAAGGTCAAAGTCCAAAATCAGTTCAATTAGGTCCCACAGTCAATCGTTTCACTGTTGAAAGCGATACAACTTAGTAATATCGCAAAAAAATCACTAAATACATGTTGGTACGAATGTGTGACGCAACCGTTGTAACTCAAACGGATTGACACCGTTAAAAAATCAATGAAATGTAGCTTTTGAAACTGTCTCTACTTCTTCAGCGCGCGATAACGGCTAGGATTGGTCCCACAGTAAAAAATGACTGATTTATCATAATTTTTATATAAAGCGTTACCACAGCGCCCAGTGTAATCGTTGAGTTCCAGCAATCATGTCAAATTAAGAAGATATTATTTCTTGTAGTCAAAACAACTCATCTATAACATTTATAAGGTCAAAGTCCAAAATCAGTTCAATTAAGTCCCACAGTCAATCGTTTGACTGTTGTAAGCGATACAACTTAGAAATATCCGAAAAAAATCACCAAATACATGTTGGTACGAATGTGTGACGCAACCGTTGTAACTCAAACGGATTGACACCGTTAGAAAGTCAATGAAATGGAGTTTTTGAAACTGTCTCTATATCTTCAGCGCGCGCTAACAGCTAGGATTGGTCCCACAGTAAGAATGACTTATTTATCTAAATTTTTAAATGAATCGCTACCACAGGGTCCTGTGCAGCAGCTGAGTTCCCACAATCATGTCAAATTAAGAAGAATGTTATTTCTTGTAGTCAAAAAGACTTATTTATCACATTTATAAGGTCAAAGTCCAAAATCAGTTCAATTAGGTCCCACAGTCAATCGTTTCACTGTTGAAAGCGATACAACTTAGTAATATCGGAAAAAAATCACTAAATACATGTTGGTACGAATGTGTGACGCAACCGTTGTAACTCAAACGGATTGACACCGTTAAAAAATCAATGAAATGTAGCTTTTGAAACTGTCTCTACTTCTTCAGCGCGCGATAACGGCTAGGATTGGTCCCACAGTAAAAAATGACTGATTTATCATAATTTTTATATAAAGCGTTACCACAGCGCCCAGTGTAATCGCTGAGTTCCAGCAATTATGTCAAGTTAAGAAGATATTATTTCTTGTAGTCAAAACAACTTATCTATAACATTTATAAGGTCAAAGTCCAAAATCATTTCAATTAAGTCCCACAGTCAATCGTATGACTGTTGTAAGCGATACAACTTAGGAATATCCGAAAAAAATCACCAAATACATGTTGGTACGAATGTGTGACGCAACCGTTGTAACTCAAACGGATTGACACCGTTAGAAAGTCAATGAAATGGAGTTTTTGAAACTGTCTCTATATCTTCAGCGCGCGCTAACAGCTAGGATTGGTCCCACAGTAAGAATGACTTATTTATCTAAATTTTTAAATGAATCGCTACCACAGGGTCCTGTGCAGCAGCTGAGTTCCCACAATCATGTCAAATTAAGAAGAATGTTATTTCTTGTAGTCAAAATGACTCATTTATAACATTTATAAGGTCAAAGTCCAAAATCAGTTCAATTAAGTCCCACAGTCAATCGTTTGACTGTTGAAAGCGATACAACTTAGGAATATCCGAAAAAAATCACTAAATACATGTTGGTACGAATGTGTGACGCAACCGTTGTAACTCAAACCGATTGACACCGTTAGAAAGTCAATGAAATGGAGTTTTTGAAACTGTCTCTATATCTTCAGCGCGCGCTAACGGCTAGGATTGGTCCCACAGTAAAAATGACTTATTCATCTAAATTTTTTATGAATCGCTACCACAGGCTCCTGTGCAGCAGCTGAGTTCCCACAATCATGTCAAATTAAGAAGAATGTTATTTCTTGTAGTCAAAATGACTTATTTATCACATTTATAAGGTCAAAGTCCAAAATCAGTTCAATTAGGTCCCACAGTCAATCGTTTCACTGTTGAAAGCGATACAACTTAGTAATATCGAAAAAAAATCACTAAATACATGTTGGTACGAATGTATGACGCAACCGTTGTAACTCAAACGGATTGACACCGTTAGAGAATCATTGAAGTGTAACTTTTGAAACTGTCTCTACTTCTTCACCGCGCGATAACGGCTAGGATTTGTCCCACAGTAAAAAATGACTTATTTATCATAATTTTTATATAAAGCGTTACAACAGCGCCCAGTGTAATCGCTGAGTTCCAGCAATCATGTCAAATTAAGAAGAATGTTATTTCTTGTAGTCAAAACGACTCATTTATAACATTTATAAGGTCTAAGTCCAAAATCAGCTCAATTAATCCCACAGTCAATCGTTTGACTGTTGTAAGCGATACAACTTAGGAATATCCGAAAAAAATCAGCAGCTACATGTTGGTACGAATGTGTGACGTAACCGTTGTTACTCAAACGGATTGACACCGTTAGAAAATCAATGAAATGGAGTTTTTGAAACTGTCTCTATATCTTCAGCGCGTGCTAACAGCTAGGATTGGTCCCACAGTAAAAATGACTTATTTATCTAAATTTTTAAGTGAATTGCTACCACAGGGTCCTGTGCAACCGTTGAGTTCCCACAATCATGTCAAAATAAGAAGAATGTTATTTCTTGTAGTCAAAATGACTCATTTATCACATTTATAAAGTCAAAGTCCAAAATCAGTTCAAGTAGGTCCCACAGTCAATCGTTTCACTGTTGAAAGCGATACAACTTAGTAATATCGGAAAAAAATCACTAAATACATGTTGGTACGAATGTGTGACGCAACCGTTGTAACTCAAACGGATTGACACCGTTAGAAAATCAATGAATTGTAGCTTTTGAGACTGTCTCTACTTCTTCAGCGCGCGATAACGGCTAGGATTGGTCCCACGGTAAAAAATGATTTATTTACCATAATTTTTAAATAAAGCGTTACCAAAGCGCCCAGTGTAATCGCTGAGTTCCAGCAATCATGTCAAATTAAGAAGAATGTTATTTGTTGTAGTCAAAATGACTCATTTATAACATTTATAAGGTCAAAGTCCAAAATCAGTTCAATTAAGTACCACAGTCAATCGTTTCTTTGTTAAAAGCGATGCAAGTTAGTAATATTGGAAAAAATCACTAAATACATGTTGGTACGAATATGTGACGCAACCGTTGTAACTCAAACGGATTGACACCGTTAGAAAATCAATGAAATGTAGTTTTTGAAACTGTCTCTACTTCTTCAGCGCGCGATAACGGCTAGGATTGGTCCCACAGTATAAAATGACTTATTTATCTTAATTTTTAAATAAAGCGTTACAACAGCGCCCAGTGTAATCGCTGAGTTCCAGCAATCATGTCAAATTAAGAAGAATGTTATTTCTTGTAGTCAAAATGACTCATTTATAACATTTGTAAGGTCAAAGTCCAAAATCAGTTCAATTAAGTCCCACAGTCAATCGTTTGACTGTTGAAAGCGATACAACTTAGGAATATCCGAAAAAAATCACTAAATACATGTTGGTACGAATGTGTGACGCAACCGTTGTAACTCAAACCGATTGACACCGTTAGAAAGTCAATGAAATGGAGTTTTTGAAACTGTCTCTACTTCTTCAGCGCGCGATAACGGCTAGGATTGGTCCCACAGTATAAAATGACTTATTTATCTTAATTTTTAAATAAAGCGTTACAACAGGGTCCTGTGCAGCAGCTGAGTTCCCACAATCATGTCAAATTAAGAAGAATGTTATTTCTTGTAGTCAAAATGACTCATTTATAACATTTATAAGGTCAAAGTCCAAAATCAGTTCAATTAAGTCCCACAGTCAATCGTTTGACTGTTGAAAGCGATACAACTTAGGAATATCCGAAAAAAATCACTAAATACATGTTGGTACGAATGTGTGACGCAACCGTTGTAACTCAAACCGATTAACACCGTTAGAAAGTCAATGAAATGGAGTTTTTGAAACTGTCTCTATATCTTCAGCGACGCTAACGGCTAGGATTGGTCCCACAGTAAAAATGACTTATTCATCTAAATTTTTTATGAATCGCTACCACAGGCTCCTGTGCAGCAGCTGAGTTCCCACAATCATGTCAAATTAAGAAGAATGTTATTTCTTGTAGTCAAAATGACTTATTTATCACATTTATTAGGTCAAAGTCCAAAATCAGTTCAATTAGGTCCCACAGTCAACCGTTTCACTGTTGAAAGCGATACAACTTAGTAATATCGGAAAAAAATCACTAAATACATGTTGGTACGAATGTATGACGCAACCGTTGTAACTCAAACGGATTGACACCGTTAGAGATTCATTGAAGTGTAACTTTTGAAACTGTCTCTACTTCTTTACCGCGCGATAACGGCTAGGATTTGTCCCACAGTAAAAAATGACTTATTTATCATAATTTTTATATAAAGCGTTACAACAGCGCCCAGTGTAATCGCTGAGTTCCAGCAATCATGTCAAATTAAGAAGAATGTTATTTCTTGTAGTCATAACGACTCATTTATAACATTTATAAGGTCAAAGTCCAAAATCAGCTCAATTAAGTCCCACAGTCAATCGTTTGACTGTTGTAAGCGATACAACTTAGGAATATCCGAAAAAAATCAGCAACTACATGTTGGTACGAATGTGTGACGCAACCGTTGTTACTCAAACGGATTGACACCGTTAGAAAATCAATGAAATGGAGTTTTTGAAACTGTCTCTACTTCTTCAGCGCGCGATAACGGCTAGGATTGGTCCCACAGTATAAAATGACTTATTTATCTTAATTTTTAAATAAAGCGTTACAACAGCGCCCAGTGTAATCGCTGAGTTCCAGCAATCATGTCAAATTAAGAAGAATGTTATTTCTTGTAGTCAAAATGACTCATTTATAACATTTGTAAGGTCAAAGTCCAAAATCAGTTCAATTAAGTCCTACAGTCAATCGTTTGACTGTTGAAAGCGATACAACTTAGGAATATCCGAAAAAAATCACTAAATACATGTTGGTACGAATGTGTGACGCAACCGTTGTAACTCAAACCGATTGACACCGTTAGAAAGTCAATGAAATGGAGTTTTTGAAACTGTCTCTACTTCTTCAGCGCGCGATAACGGCTAGGATTGGTCCCACAGTATAAAATGACTTATTTATCTTAATTTTTAAATAAAGCGTTACAACAGGGTCCTGTGCAGCAGCTGAGTTCCCACAATCATGTCAAATTAAGAAGAATGTTATTTCTTGTAGTCAAAATGACTCATTTATAACATTTATAAGGTCAAAGTCCAAAATCAGTTCAATTAAGTCCCACAGTCAATCGTTTGACTGTTGAAAGCGATACAACTTAGGAATATCCGAAAAAAATCACTAAATACATGTTGGTACGAATGTGTGACGCATCCGTTGTAACTCAAACCGATTAACACCGTTAGAAAGTCAATGAAATGGAGTTTTTGAAACTGTCTCTATATCTTCAGCGACGCTAACGGCTAGGATTGGTCCCACAGTAAAAATGACTTATTCATCTAAATTTTTTATGAATCGCTACCACAGGCTCCTGTGCAGCAGCTGAGTTCCCACAATCATGTCAAATTAAGAAGAATGTTATTTCTTGTAGTCAAAATGACTTATTTATCACATTTATTAGGTCAAAGTCCAAAATCAGTTCAATTAGGTCCCACAGTCAACCGTTTCACTGTTGAAAGCGATACAACTTAGTAATATCGGAAAAAAATCACTAAATACATGTTGGTACGAATGTATGACGCAACCGTTGTAACTCAAACGGATTGACACCGTTAGAGATTCATTGAAGTGTAACTTTTGAAACTGTCTCTACTTCTTTACCGCGCGATAACGGCTAGGATTTGTCCCACAGTAAAAAATGACTTATTTATCATAATTTTTATATAAAGCGTTACAACAGCGCCCAGTGTAATCGCTGAGTTCCAGCAATCATGTCAAATTAAGAAGAATGTTATTTCTTGTAGTCATAACGACTCATTTATAACATTTATAAGGTCAAAGTCCAAAATCAGCTCAATTAAGTCCCACAGTCAATCGTTTGACTGTTGTAAGCGATACAACTTAGGAATATCCGAAAAAAATCAGCAACTACATGTTGGTACGAATGTGTGACGCAACCGTTGTTACTCAAACGGATTGACACCGTTAGAAAATCAATGAATTGTAGCTTTTGAGACTGTCTCTACTTCTTCAGCGCGCGATAACGGCTAGGATTGGTCCCACGGTAAAAAATGATTTATTTACCATAATTTTTAAATAAAGCGTTACCAAAGCGCCCAGTGTAATCGCTGAGTTCCAGCAATCATGTCAAATTAAGAAGAATGTTATTTCTTGTAGTCAAAACGACTCATTTATAACATTTATAAGGTCTAAGTCCAAAATCAGCTCAATTAAGTCCCACAGTCAATCGTTTGACTGTTGTAAGCGATACAACTTAGGAATATCCGAAAAAAATCAGCAACTACATGTTGGTACGAATGTGTGACGCAACCGTTGTTACTCAAACGGATTGACACCGTTAGAAAATCAATGAAATGGAGTTTTTGAAACTGTCTCTATATCTTCAGCGCGCGCTAACAGCTAGGATTGGTCCCACAGTAAAAATGACTTATTTATCTAAATTTTTAAGTGAATCGCTACCACAGGGTCCTGTGCAACCGTTGAGTTCCCACAATCATGTCAAATTAAGAAGAATGTTATTTCTTGTAGTCAAAATGACTCATTTATCACATTTATAAAGTCAAAGTCCAAAATCAGTTCAAGTAGGTCCCACAGTCAATCGTTTCACTGTTGAAAGCGATACAACTTAGTAATATCGGAAAAAAATCACTAAATACATGTTGGTACGAATGTGTGACGCAACCGTTGTAACTCAAACGGATTGACACCGTTAGAAAATCAATGAATTGTAGCTTTTGAGACTGTCTCTACTTCTTCAGCGCGCGATAACGGCTAGGATTGGTCCCACGGTAAAAAATGATTTATTTACCATAATTTTTAAATAAAGCGTTACCAAAGCGCCCAGTGTAATCGCTGAGTTCCAGCAATCATGTCAAATTAAGAAGAATGTTATTTGTTGTAGTCAAAATGACTCATTTATAACATTTATAAGGTCAAAGTCCAAAATCAGTTCAATTAAGTACCACAGTCAATCGTTTCTTTGTTAAAAGCGATGCAAGTTAGTAATATCGGAAGAAAATCACTAAGTACATGTTGGTACGAATATGTGACGCAACCGTTGTAACTCAAACGGATTGACACCGTTAGAAAATCAATGAAATGTAGTTTTTGAAACTGTCTCTACTTCTTCAGCGCGCGATAACGGCTAGGATTGGTCCCACAGTATAAAATGACTTATTTATCCTAATTTTTAAATAAAGCGTTACAACAGCGCCCAGTGTAATCGCTGAGTTCCAGCAATCATGTCAAATTAAGAAGAATGTTATTTCTTGTAGTCAAAATGACTCATTTATAACATTTGTAAGGTCAAAGTCCAAAATCAGTTCAATTAAGTCCCACAGTCAATCGTTTGACTGTTGAAAGCGATACAACTTAGGAATATCCGAAAAAAATCACTAAATACATGTTGGTACGAATGTGTGACGCAACCGTTGTAACTCAAACCGATTGACACCGTTAGAATGTCAATGAAATGGAGTTTTTGAAACTGTCTCTACTTCTTCAGCGCGCGATAACGGCTAGGATTGGTCCCACAGTATAAAATGACTTATTTATCTTAATTTTTAAATAAAGCGTTACAACAGCGCCCAGTGTAATCGCTGAGTTCCAGCAATCATGTCAAATTAAGAAGAATGTTATTTCTTGTAATCAAAATGACTCATTTATAACATTTGTAAGGTCAAAGTCTAAAATAAATTCAATTAAGTCCCACAGTCAATCGTTTGACTGTTGAAAGCGATACAACTAAGGAATATCCGAGAAACATCGTTAAGTGCATGATGGTACGAATGTGTGACGCAACCGTTGTAACTCAAACGGATTGACACCGTTAGAAAATCATTGAAGTGTAACTTTTGAAACTGTCTCTACTTCTTCAGCGCGCAATAACGGCTAGGATTGGTCCCACAGTATAAAATGACTTATTTATCTTAATTTTTAAATAAAGCGTTACAATAGCGCCCAGTGTAATCGCTGAGTTCCAGCAATCATGTCAAATTAAGAAGAATGTTATTTCGTGTAGTCAAAATGACTCATTTATAACATTTATAAGGTCAAAGTCCAAAATCAGTTCAATTAAGTACCACAGTCAATCGTTTCTTTGTTAAAAGCGATGCAAGTTAGTAATATCGGAAGAAAATCACTAAGTACATGTTGGTACGAATATGTGACGCAACCGTTGTAACTCAAACGGATTGACACCGTTAGAAAGTCAATGAAATGGAGTTTTTGAAACTGTCTCTACTTCTTCAGCGCGCGATAACGGCTAGGATTGGTCCCACAGTATAAAATGACTTATTTATCTTAATTTTTAAATAAAGCGTTACAACAGCGCCCAGTGTAATCCCTGAGTTCCAGCAATCATGTCAAATTAAGAAGAATGTTATTTCTTGTAATCAAAATGACTCATTTATAACATTTGTAAGGTCAAAGTCCAAAATAAATTCAATTAAGTCCCACAGTCAATCGTTTGACTGTTGAAAGCGATACAACTAAGGAATATCCGAAAAACATCGTTAAGTGCATGATGGTACGAATGTGTGACGCAACCGTTGTAACTCAAACGGATTGACACCGTTAGAAAATCATTGAAGTGTAACTTTTGAAACTGTCTCTACTTCTTCAGCGCGCGATAACGGCTAGGATTGGTCCCACAGTATAAAATGACTTATTTATCTTAATTTTTAAATAAAGCGTTACAACAGCGCCCAGTGAAATCGCTGAGTTCCAGCAATCATGTCAAATTAAGAAGAATGTTATTCGTGTAGTCAAAATGACTCATTTATAACATTTATAAGGTCAAAGTCCAAAATCAGTTCAATTAAGTCCCACAGTCAATCGTTTCTTTGTTAAAAGCGATGCAAGTTAGTAATATCGGAAGAAAATCACTAAGTACATGTTGGTACGAATATGTGACGCAACCGTTGTAACTCAAACGGATTGACACCGTTAGAAAATCAATGAAATGTAGTTTTTGAAACTGTCTCTACTTCTTCAGCGCGCGATAACGGCTAGGATTGGTCCCACAGTATAAAATGACTTATTTATCTTAATTTTTAAATAAAGCGTTACAACAGCGCCCAGTGTAATCTCTGAGTTCCAGCAATCATGTCAAATTAAGAAGAATGTTATTTCTTGTAGTCAAAATGACTCATTTATAACATTTGTAAGGTCAAAGTCCAAAATCAGTTCAATTAAGTCCCACAGTCAATCGTTTGACTGTTGAAAGCGATACAACTTAGGAATATCCGAAAAAATCACTAAATACATGTTGGTACGAATGTGTGACGCAACCGTTGTAACTCAAACCGATTGACACCGTTAGAAAGTCAATGAAATGGAGTTTTTGAAACTGTCTCTATATCTTTAGCGCGCGCTAACGGCTAGGATTGGTCCCACAGTAAAAATCACTTATTTATCTAAATTTTTAAATGAATCACTACCACAGGGTCCTGTGCAACCGCTGAGTTCCCACATTCATGTCAAATTAAGAAGAATGTTTTTTCTTGTAGTCAAAATGACTCATTTATCACATTTATAAGGTCAAAGTCCAAAATCAGTTCAATTAAGTCCCACAGTCAATCGTTTGACTGTTGTAAGCGATACAACTTAGGAATATCGGAAAAAAATCACTAAATACATGTTGGTACGAATGTGTGACGCAACCGTTGTAACTCCAACGGATTGACACCGTTAGAAAATCAATGAAATGTAGCTTTTGAAACTGTCTCTACTTCTTCAGCGCGCGATAACGGCTAGGATTGGTCCCACAGTAAAAAATGATTTATTTATCATAATTTTTAAATAAAGCGTTACCACAGCGCCCAGTGTAATCGCTGAGTTCCAGCAATCATGTCAAATTAAGAAGAATGTTATTTCTTGTAGTCAAAATGACTTATTTATCACATTTATAAGGTCAAAGTCCAAAATCAGTTCAATTAGGTCCCACAGTCAATCGTTTCACTGTTGAAAGCGATACAACTTAGTAATATCTGAAAAAAATCACTAAATACATGTTGGTACGAATGTGTGACGCAACCGTTGTAACTCAAACGGATTGACACCGTTAGAAAATCAATGAAATGTAGCTTTTGAAACTGTCTCTACTTCTTCAGCGCGCGATAACGGCTAGGATTGGTCCAACAGTAAAAAATGACTGATTTATCATAATTTTTATATAAAGCGTTACCACAGCGCCCAGTGTAATCGCTGAGTTCCAGCAATCATGTCAAATTAAGAAGATATTATTTCTTGTAGTCAAAACAACTCATCTATAACATTTATAAGGTCAAAGTCCAAAATCAGTTCAATTAAGTCCCACAGTCAATCGTTTGACTGTTGTAAGCGATACAACTTAGGAATATCCGAAAAAAATCACCAAATACAAGTTGGTACGAATGTGTGACGCAACCGTTGTAACTCAAACGGATTGACACCGTTAGAAAGTCAATGAAATGGAGTTTTTGAAACTGTCTCTATGTCTTCAGCGCGCGCTAACAGCTAGGATTAGTCCCACAGTAAGAATGACTTATTTATCTAAATTTTTAAATGAATCGCTACCACAGGGTCCTGTGCAGCAGCTGAGTTCCCACAATCATGTCAAATTAAGAAGAATGTTATTTCTTGTAGTCAAAATTACTTATTTATTACATTTATAAGGTCAAAGTCCAAAATCAGTTTAATTAGGTCCCACATTCAATCGTTTCACTGTTGAAAGCGATACAACTTAGTAATATCGGAAAAAAATCACTAAATACATGTTGGTACGAATATGTGACGCAACCGTTGTATTTCAAACGGATTGACACCGTTAGAAAATCAATGAAATGTAGCTTTTGAAACTGTCTCTACTTCTTCAGCGCGCGATAACGGCTAGGATTGGTCCCACAGTAAAAAATGATTTATTTATCATAATTTTTAAATAAAGCGTTACCACAGCGCCCAGTGTAATCGCTGAGTTCCAGCAATCATGTCAAATTAAGAAGAATGTTATTTATTGTTGTCAAAATGACTCACTTATCATATTTTTAAGGTCAAGGTCCATAATCAGTTCAATTAAGTCCCACAGTCAATCGTTTCAATGTTGAAAGCGATACAACTTAGTAATATCGGAAAAAAATCACTAAATACATGTTGGTACGAATGTGTGACGCAACCGTTGTAACTCAAACGGATTGACACCGTTAGAAAATCAATGAAATGTAGCTTTTGAAACTGTCTCTACTTCTTCAGCGCGCGATAACGGCTAGGATTGGTCCCACAGTAAAAAATGACTGATTTATCATAATTTTTATATAAAGCGTTACCACAGCGCCCAGTGTAATCGCTGAGTTCCCACAATCATGTCAAATTAAGAAGAATGTTATTTATTGTAGTCAAAATGACTCACTTATCATATTTTTAAGGTCAAGGTCCAAAATCAGTTCAATTAAGTCCCACAGTCAATCGTTTCACTGTTGAAAGCGATACAACTTAGTAATATCGGAAAAAAATCACTAAATACATGTTGGTACGAATGTGTGACGCAACCGTTGTAACTCAAACGGATTGACACCGTTAGAAAGTCAATGAAATGGAGTTTTTGAAACTGTCTCTATATCTTCAGCGCGCGCTAACAGCTAGGATTGGTCCCACAGTAAGAATGACTTATTTATCTAAATTTTTAAATGAATCGCTACCACAGGGTCCTGTGCAACCGTTGAGTTCCCACAATCATGTCAAATTAAGATGAATGTTATTTATTGTAGTCAAAATGACTCACTTATCATATTTTTAAGGTCAAGGTCCAAAATCAGTTTAATTAAGTCCCACAGTCAATCGTTTCACTGTTGAAAGCGATACAACTTAGTAATATCGGAAAAAAATCACTAAATACATGTTGGTACGAATGTGTGACGCATCCGTTGTAACTCAAACGGATTGACACCGTTAGAAAATCAATGAAATGTAGCTTTTGAAACTGTCTCTACTTCTTCAGCGCGCGATAACGGCTAGGATTGGTCCCACAGTAAAAAATGACTGATTTATCATAATTTTTATATAAAGCGTTACCACAGCGCCCAGTGTAATCGCTGAGTTCCCACAATCATGTCAAATTAAGAAGAATGTTATTTATTGTAGTCAAAATGACTCACTTATCATATTTTTAAGGTCAAGGTCCACAATCAGTTCAATTAAGTCCCACAGTCAATCGTTTCACTGTTGAAAGCGATACAACTTAGTAATATCGGAAAAAAATCACTAAATACATGTTGGTACGAATGTGTGACGCAACCGTTGTAACTCAAACGGATTGACACCGTTAGAAATTCAATGAAATGGAGTTTTTGAAACTGTCTCTATATCTTCAGCGCGCGCTAACAGCTAGGATTGGTCCCACAGTAAGAATGACTTATTTATCTAAATTTTAAAATGAATCGCTACCACAGGGTCCTGTGCAACCGTTGAGTTCCCACAATCATGTCAAATTAAGATGAATGTTATTTATTGTAGTCAAAATGACTCACTTATCATATTTTTAAGGTCAAGGTCCATAATCAGTTCAATTAAGTCCCACAGTCAATCGTTTCAATGTTGAAAGCGATACAACTTAGTAATATCGGAAAAAAATCACTAAATACATGTTGGTACGAATGTGTGACGCAACCGTTGTAACTCAAACGGATTGACACCGTTAGAAAATCAATGAAATGTAGCTTTTGAAACTGTCTCTACTTCTTCAGCGCGCGATAACGGCTAGGATTGGTCCCACAGTAAAAAATGACTGATTTATCATAATTTTTAAATAAAGCGTTACCACAGCGCCCAGTGTAATCGCTGAGTTCCCACAATCATGTCAAATTAAGAAGAATGTTGTTTATTGTAGTCAAAATGACTCACTTATCATATTTTTAAGGTCAAGGTCCAAAATCAGTTCAATTAAGTCCCACAGTCAATCGTTTCACTGTTGAAAGCGATACAACTTAGTAATATCGGAAAAAAATCACTAAATACATGTTGGTACGAATGTGTGACGCAACCGTTGTAACTCAAACGGATTGACACCGTTAGAAAGTCAATGAAATGGAGTTTTTGAAACTGTCTCTATATCTTCAGCGCGCGCTAACAGCTAGGATTGGTCCCACAGTAAGAATGACTTATTTATCTAAATTTTTAAATGAATCGCTACCACAGGGTCCTGTGCAACCGTTGAGTTCCCACAATCATGTCAAATTAAGATGAATGTTATTTATTGTAGTCAAAATGACTCACTTATCATATTTTTAAGGTCAAGGTCCAAAATCAGTTCAATTAAGTCCCACAGTCAATCGTTTCACTGTTGAAAGCGATACAACTTAGTAATATCGGAAAAAAATCACTAAATACATGTTGGTACGAATGTGTGACGCATCCGTTGTAACTCAAACGGATTGACACCGTTAGAAAATCAATGAAATGTAGCTTTTGAAACTGTCTCTACTTCTTCAGCGCGCGATAACGGCTAGGATTGGTCCCACAGTAAAAAATGACTGATTTATCATAATTTTTATATAAAGCGTTACCACAGCGCCCAGTGTAATCGCTGAGTTCCCACAATCATGTCAAATTAAGAAGAATGTTATTTATTGTAGTCAAAATGACTCACTTATCATATTTTTAAGGTCAAGGTCCAAAATCAGTTCAATTAAGTCCCACAGTCAATCGTTTCACTGTTGAAAGCGATACAACTTAGTAATATCGGAAAAAAATCACTAAATACATGTTGGTACGAATGTGTGACGCAACTGTTGTAACTCAAACGGATTGACACCGTTAGAAAGTCAATGAAATGGAGTTTTTGAAACTGTCTCTATATCTTCAGCGCGCGCTAACAGCTAGGATTGGTCCCACAGTAAGAATGACTTATTTATCTAATTTTTTAAATGAATCGCTACCACAGGGTCCTGTGCAACCGTTGAGTTCCCACAATCATGTCAAATTAAGATGAATGTTATTTATTGTAGTCAAAATGACTCACTTATCATATTTTTAAGGTCAAGGTCCAAAATCAGTTCAATTAAGTCCCACAGTCAATCGTTTCACTGTTGAAAGCGATACAACTTAGTAATATCGGAAAAAAATCACTAAATACATGTTGGTACGAATGTGTGACGCAACCGTTGTAACTCAAACGGATTGACACCGTTAGAAAGTCAATGAAATGGAGTTTTTGAAACTGTCTCTATATCTTCAGCGCGCGCTAACAGCTAGGATTGGTCCCACAGTAAGAATGACTTATTTATCTAAATTTTTAAATGAATGGCTACCACAGGGTCCTGTGCAACCGTTGAGTTCCCACAATCATGTCAAATTAAGAAGAATCTTATTTCTTGTAGTGAAAATGACTCATTTATCACATTTATAAAGTCAAAGTCCAAAATCCGTTCAAGTAGGTCCCACAGTCAATCGTTTCACTGTTGAAAGCGATACAACTCAGTAATATCGGAAAAAAATCACTAAATACATGTTGGTACGAATGTGTGACGCAACCGTTGTAACTCAAACGGATTGACACCGTTAGAAAATGATTGAATTGTAGCTTTTGAAACTGTCTCTACTTCTTCAGCGCGCGATAACGGCTAGGATTGGTCCCACAGTAAAAAATGATTTATTTATCATAATTTTTAAATAAAGCGTTACCACAGCGCCCAGTGTAATCGCTGAGTTCCAGTAATCATGTCAAATTAAGAAAAATGTTATTTCTTGTAGTCAAAACGACTCATTTATAACATTTATAAGGTCAAAGTCCAAAATCAGTTCAATTAAGTCCCACAGTCAATCGTTTGACTGTTGTAAGCGATACAACTTAGGAATATCCGAAAAAAATCAGCAAATACATGTTGGTACCAATGTGTGACGCAACCGTTGTTACTCAGACGGATTGACACCGTTTGAAAATCATTGAAATGGAGTTTTTGAAACTGTCTCTATATCTTCAGCGCGCGCTAACAGCTAGGATTGGTCCCACAGTAAAAATGACTTATTTATCTAAATTTTTAAATGAATCGCTACCACAGGGTCCTGTGCAACCGTGGAGTTCCCACAATCATGTCAAATTAAGAAGAATGTTATTTCTTGTAGTCAAAATGACTCATTTATCACATTTATAAAGTCAAAGTCCAAAATCAGTTCAAGTAGGTCCCACAGTCAATCGTTTCACTGTTGAAAGCGATACAACTTAGTAATATCGGAAAAAAATCACTAAATACATGTTGGTACGAATGTGTGACGCAACCGCTTTAACTCAAACGGATTGACACCGTTAGAAAATCAATGAATTGTAGCTTTTGAGACTGTCTCTACTTCTTCAGCGCGCGATAACGGCTAGGATTGGTCCCACAGTAAAAAATGATTTATTTACCATAATTTTTAAATAAAGCGTTACCAAAGCGCCCAGTGTAATCGCTGAGTTCCAGCAATCATGTCAAATTAAGAAGTATGTTATTTCTTGTAGTCAAAATGACTCATTTATAACATTTATAAAGTCAAAGTCCAAAATCAGTTTAATTAAGTACCACAGTCAATCGTTTCTTTGTTAACAGCGATGCAAGTTAGTAATATCGGAAGAAAATCACTAAGTACATGTTGGTACGAATATGTGACGCAACCGTTGTAACTCAAACGGATTGACACCGTTAGAAAATCAATGAAATGTAGTTTTTGAAACTGTCTCTACTTCTTCAGCGCGCGATAACGGCTAGGATTGGTGCCACAGTATAAAATGACTTATTTATCTTAATTTTTAAATAAAGCGTTACAACAGCGCCCAGTGTAATCGCTGAGTTCCAGCAATCATGTCAAATTAAGAAGAATGTTATTTCTTGTAGTCAAAATGACTCATTTATAACATTTGTAAGGTCAAAGTCCAAAATAAATGCAATTAAGTCCCACAGTCAATCGTTTGACTGTTGAAAGCGATACAACTAAGGAATATCCGAAAAACATCGTTAAGTGCATGATGGTACGAATGTGTGACGCAATCGTTGTAACTCAAACGGATTGACACCGTTAGAAAATCAATGAAATGTAGTTTTTGAAACTGTCTCTACTTCTTCAGCGCGGGATAACGGCTAGGATTGGTCCCACAGTATAAAATGACTTATTTATCTTAATTTTTAAATAAAGCGTTACAACAGCGCCCAGTGTAATCGCTGAGTTCCAGCAATCATGTCAAATTAAGAAGAATGTTATTTCTTGTAGTCAAAATGACTCATTTATAACATTTTGTAAGGTCAAAGTCCAAAATAAATGCAATTAAGTCCCACAGTCAATCGTTTGACTGTTGAAAGCGATACAACTAAGGAATATCCGAAAAACATCGTTAAGTGCATGATGGTACGAATGTGTGACGCAATTGTTGTAACTCAAACGGATTGACACCGTTAGAAAATCATTGAAGTGTAACTTTTGAAACTGTCTCTACTTATTCAGCGCGCGATAACGGCTAGGATTGGTCCCACAGTATAAAATGACTCATTTATCTTAATTTTTAAATAAAGCGTTACAACAGCGCCCAGTGTAATCGCTGAGTTCCAGCAATCATGTCAAATTAAGAAGAATGTTATTTCTTGTAGTCAAAATGACTCATTTATAACATTTATAAGGTCAAAGTCCAAAATCAGTTCAATTAAGTACCACAGTCAATCGTTTCTTTGTTAAAAGCGATGCAAGTTAGTAATATCGGAAGAAAATCACTAAGTACATGTTGGTACGAATATGTGACGCAACCGTTGTAACTCAAACGGATTGACACCGTTAGAAAATCAATGAAATGTAGTTTTTGAAACTGTCTCTACTTCTTCAGCGCGCGATAACGGCTAGGATTGGTCCCACAGTATAAAATGACTTATTTATCTTAATTTTTAAATAAAGCGTTACAACAGCGCCCAGTGTAATCGCTGAGTTCCAGCAATCATGTCAAATTAAGAAGAATGTTATTTCTTGTAGTCAAAATGACTCATTTATAACATTTGTAAGGTCAAAGTCCAAAATCAGTTCATTAAGTCCCACAGTCAATCGTTTGACTGTTGTAAGCGATACAACTTAGGAATATCCGAAAAAAATCACCAAATACAAGTTGGTACGAATGTGTGACGCAACAGTTGTAACTCAAACGGATTGACACCGTTAGAAAGTCAATGAAATGGAGTTTTTGAAACTGTCTCTATATCTTCAGCGCGCGCTAACAGCTAGGATTGGTCCCACAGTAAGAATGACTTATTTATCTAAATTTTTAAATGAATCGCTACCACAGGGTCCTGTGCAGCAGCTGAGTTCCCACAATCATGTCAAATTAAGAAGAATGTTATTTCTTGTAGTCAAAATTACTTATTTATTACATTTATAAGGTCAAAGTCCAAAATCAGTTTAATTAGGTCCCACATTCAATCGTTTCACTGTTGAAAGCGATACAACTTAGTAATATCGGAAAAAAATCACTAAATACATGTTGGTACGAATATGTGACGCAACCGTTGTATTTCAAACGGATTGACACCGTTAGAAAATCAATGAAATGTAGCTTTTGAAACTGTCTCTACTTCTTCAGCGCGCGATACCGGCTAGGATTGGTCCCACAGTAAAAAATGATTTATTTATCATAATTTTTAAATAAAGCGTTACCACAGCGCCCAGTGTAATCGCTGAATTCCAGCAATCATGTCAAATTAAGAAGAATGTTATTTATTGTTGTCAAAATGACTCACTTATCATATTTTTAAGGTCAAGGTCCATAATCAGTTCAATTAAGTCCCACAGTCAATCGTTTCAATGTTGAAAGCGATACAACTTAGTAATATCGGAAAAAAATCACTAAATACATGTTGGTACGAATGTGTGACGCAACCGTTGTAACTCAAACGGATTGACACCGTTAGAAAATCAATGAAATGTAGCTTTTGAAACTGTCTCTACTTCTTCAGCGCGCGATAACGGCTAGGATTGGTCCCACAGTAAAAAATGACTGATTTATCATAATTTTTATATAAAGCGTTACCACAGCGCCCAGTGTAATCGCTGAGTTCCCACAATCATGTCAAATTAAGATGAATGTTATTTATTGTAGTCAAAATGACTCACTTATCATATTTTTAAGGTCAAGGTCCAAAATCAGTTCAATTAAGTCCCACAGTCAATCATTTCACTGTTGAAAGCGATACAACTTAGTAATATCGGAAAAAAATCACTAAATACATGTTGGTACGAATGTGTGACGCAACCGTTGTAACTCAAACGGATTGACACCGTTAGAAAGTCAATGAAATGGAGTTTTTGAAACTGTCTCTATATCTTCAGCGCGCGCTAACAGCTAGGATTGGTCCCACAGTAAGAATGACTTATTTATCTAAATTTTTAAATGAATGGCTACCACAGGGTCCTGTGCAACCGTTGAGTTCCCACAATCATGTCAAATTAAGAAGAATCTTATTTCTTGTAGTCAAAATGACTCATTTATCACATTTATAAAGTCAAAGTCCAAAATCCGTTCAAGTAGGTCCCACAGTCAATCGTTTCACTGTTGAAAGCGATACAACTCAGTAATATCGGAAAAAAATCACTAAATACATGTTGGTACGAATGTGTGACGCAACCGTTGTAACTCAAACGGATTGACACCGTTAGAAAATGAATGAATTGTAGCTTTTGAAACTGTCTCTACTTCTTCAGCGCGCGATAACGGCTAGGATTGGTCCCACAGTAAAAAATGATTTATTTATCATAATTTTTAAATAAAGCTTTACCACAGCGCCCAGTGTAATCGCTGAGTTCCAGTAATCATGTCAAATTAAGAAAAATGTTATTTCTTGTAGTCAAAACGATTCATTTATAACATTTATAAGGTCAAAGTCCAAAATCAGTTCAATTAAGTCCCACAGTCAATCGTATGACTGTTGTAAGCGATACAACTTAGGAATATCCGAAAAAAATCAGCAAATACATGTTGGTACCAATGTGTGACGCAACCGTTGTTACTCAGACGGATTGACACCGTTTGAAAATCAATGAAATGGAGTTTTTGAAACTGTCTCTATATCTTCAGCGCGCGCTAACAGCTAGGATTGGTCTCACAGTAAAAATGACTTATTTATCTAAATTTTTAAATGAATCGCTACCACAGGGTCCTGTGCAACCGTGGAGTTCCCACAATCATGTCAAATTAAGAAGAATGTTATTTCTTGTAGTCAAAATGACTCATTTATCACATTTATAAAGTCAAAGTCCAAAATCAGTTCAAGTAGGTCCCACAGTCAATCGTTTCACTGTTGAAAGCGATACAACTTAGTAATATCGGAAAAAAATCACTAAATACATGTTGGTACGAATGTGTGACGCAACCGTTTTAACTCAAACGGATTGACACCGTTAGAAAATCAATGAATTGTAGTTTTTGAGACTGTCTCTACTTCTTCAGCGCGCGATAACGGCTTGGATTGGTCCCACAGTAAAAAATGATTTATTTACCATAATTTTTAAATAAAGCGTTACCAAAGCGCCCAGTGTAATCGCTGAGTTCCAGCAATCATGTCAAATTAAGAAGTATGTTATTTCTTGTAGTCAAAATGACTCATTTATAACATTTATAAAGTCAAAGTCCAAAATCAGTTTAATTAAGTACCAGAGTCAATCGTTTCTTTGTTAACAGCGATGCAAGTTAGTAATATCGCAAGAAAATCACTAAGTACATGTTGGTACGAATATGTGACGCAACCGTTGTAACTCAAACGGATTGACACCGTTAGAAAATCAATGAAATGTAGTTTTTGAAACTGTCTCTACTTCTTCAGCGCGCGATAACGGCTAGGATTGGTCCCACAGTATAAAATGACTTATTTATCTTAATTTTTAAATAAAGCGTTACAACAGCGCCCAGTGTAATCGCTGAGTTCCAGCAATCATGTCAAATTAAGAAGAATGTTATTTCTTGTAGTCAAAATGACTCATTTATAACATTTATAAGGTCAAAGTCCAAAATCAGTTCAATTAAGTACCACAGTCAATCGTTTCTTTGTTAAAAGCGATGCAAGTTAGTAATATCGGAAGAAAATCACTAAGTACATGTTGGTACGAATATGTGACGCAACCGTTGTAACTCAAACGGATTGACACCGTTAGAAAATCAATGAAATGTAGTTTTTGAAACTGTCTCTACTTCTTCAGCGCGCGATAACGGCTAGGATTGGTCCCACAGTATAAAATGACTTATTTATCTTAATTTTTAAATAAAGCGTTACAACAGCGCCCAGTGTAATTGCTGAGTTCCAGCAATCATGTCAAATTAAGAAGAATGTTATTTCTTGTAGTCAAAATGACTCATTTATAACATTTGTAAGGTCAAAGTCCAAAATCAGTTCAATTAAGTCCCACAGTCAATCGTTTGACTGTTGAAAGCGATACAACTTAGGAATATCCGAAAAAAATCACTAAATACATGTTGGTACGAATGTGTGACGCAACCGTTGTAACTCAAACGGATTGACACCGTTAGAAAATCAATGAAATGTAGTTTTTGAAACTGTCTCTACTTCTTCAGCGCGCGATAACGGCTAGGATTGGTCCCACAGTATAAAATGACTTATTTATCTTAATTTTTAAATAAAGCGTTACAACAGCGCCCAGTGTAATCGCTGAGTTCCAGCAATCATGTCAAATTAAGAAGAATGTTATTTCTTGTAGTCAAAATGACTCATTTATAACATTTGTAAGGTCAAAGTCCAAAATAAATGCAATTAAGTCCCACAGTCAATCGTTTGACTGTTGAAAGCGATACAACTAAGGAATATCCGAAAAACATCGTTAAGTGCATGATGGTACGAATGTGTGACGCAATCGTTGTAACTCAAACGGATTGACACCGTTAGAAAATCAATGAAATGTAGTTTTTGAAACTGTCTCTACTTCTTCAGCGCGGGATAACGGCTAGGATTGGTCCCACAGTATAAAATGACTTATTTATCTTAATTTTTAAATAAAGCGTTACATTAGCGCCCAGTGTAATCGCTGAGTTCCAGCAATCATGTCAAATTAAGAAGAATGTTATTTCTTGTAGTCAAAATGACTCATTTATAACATTTGTAAGGTCAAAGTCCAAAATAAATGCAATTAAGTCCCACAGTCAATCGTTTGACTGTTGAAAGCGATACAACTAAGGAATATCCGAAAAACATCGTTAAGTGCATGATGGTACGAATGTGTGACGCAATTGTTGTAACTCAAACGGATTGACACCGTTAGAAAATCATTGAAGTGTAACTTTTGAAACTGTCTCTACTTATTCAGCGCGCGATAACGGCTAGGATTGGTCCCACAGTATAAAATGACTCATTTATCTTAATTTTTAAATAAAGCGTTACAACAGCGCCCAGTGTAATCGCTGAGTTCCAGCAATCATGTCAAATTAAGAAGAATGTTATTTCTTGTAGTCAAAATGACTCATTTATAACATTTATAAGGTCAAAGTCCAAAAACAGTTCAATTAAGTACCACAGTCAATCGTTTCTTTGTTAAAAGCGATGCAAGTTAGTAATATCGGAAGAAAATCACTAAGTACATGTTGGTACGAATATGTGACGCAACCGTTGTAACTCAAACGGATTGACACCGTTAGAAAATCAATGAAATGTAGTTTTTGAAACTGTCTCTACTTCTTCAGCGCGCGATAACGGCTAGGATTGGTCCCACAGTATAAAATGACTTATTTATCTTAATTTTTAAATAAAGCGTTACAACAGCGTCCAGTGTAATCGCTGAGTTCCAGCAATCATGTCAAATTAAGAAGAATGTTATTTCTTGTAGTCAAAATGACTCATTTATAACATTTGTAAGGTCAAAGTCCAAAATCAGTTCAATTAAGTCCCACAGTCAATCGTTTGACTGTTGTAAGCGATACAACTTAGGAATATCCGAAAAAAATCACCAAATACAAGTTGGTACGAATGTGTGACGCAACAGTTGTAACTCAAACGGATTGACACCGTTAGAAAGTCAATGAAATGGAGTTTTTGAAACTGTCTCTATATCTTCAGCGCGCGCTAACAGCTAGGATTGGTCCCACAGTAAGAATGACTTATTTATCTAAATTTTTAAATGAATCGCTACCACAGGGTCCTGTGCAGCAGCTGAGTTCCCACAATCATGTCAAATTAAAAAGAATGTTATTTCTTGTAGTCAAAATTACTTATTTATTACATTTATAAGGTCAAAGTCCAAAATCAGTTTAATTAGGTCCCACATTCAATCGTTTCACTGTTGAAAGCGATACAACTTAGTAATATCGGAAAAAAATCACTAAATACATGTTGGTACGAATATGTGACGCAACCGTTGTATTTCAAACGGATTGACACCGTTAGAAAATCAATGAAATGTAGCTTTTGAAACTGTCTCTACTTCTTCAGCGCGCGATACCGGCTAGGATTGGTCCCACAGTAAAAAATGATTTATTTATCATAATTTTTAAATAAAGCGTTACAACAGCGCCCAGTGTAATCGCTGAGTTCCAGCAATCATGTCAAATTAAGAAGAATGTTATTTATTGTTGTCAAAATGACTCACTTATCATATTTTTAAGGTCAAGGTCCATAATCAGTTCAATTAAGTCCCACAGTCAATCGTTTCAATGTTGAAAGCGATACAACTTAGTAATATCGGAAAAAAATCACTAAATACATGTTGGTACGAATGTGTGACGCAACCGTTGTAACTCAAACGGATTGACACCGTTAGAAAATCAATGAAATGTAGCTTTTGAAACTGTCTCTACTTCTTCAGCGCGCGATAACGGCTAGGATTGGTCCCACAGTAAAAAATGACTGATTTATCATAATTTTTATATAAAGCGTTACCACAGCGCCCAGTGTAATCGCTGAGTTCCCACAATCATGTCAAATTAAGATGAATGTTATTTATTGTAGTCAAAATGACTCACTTATCATATTTTTAAGGTCAAGGTCCAAAATCAGTTCAATTAAGTCCCACAGTCAATCATTTCACTGTTGAAAGCGATACAACTTAGTAATATCGGAAAAAAATCACTAAATACATGTTGGTACGAATGTGTGACGCAACCGTTGTAACTCAAACGGATTGACACCGTTAGAAAGTCAATGAAATGGAGTTTTTGAAACTGTCTCTATATCTTCAGCGCGCGCTAACAGCTAGGATTGGTCCCACAGTAAGAATGACTTATTTATCTAAATTTTTAAATGAATGGCTACCACAGGGTCCTGTGCAACCGTTGAGTTCCCACAATCATGTCAAATTAAGAAGAATCTTATTTCTTGTAGTCAAAATGACTCATTTATCACATTTATAAAGTCAAAGTCCAAAATCCGTTCAAGTAGGTGCCACAGTCAATCGTTTCACTGTTGAAAGCGATACAACTCAGTAATATCGGAAAAAAATCACTAAATACATGTTGGTACGAATGTGTGACGCAACCGTTGTAACTCAAACGGATTGACACCGTTAGAAAATGAATGAATTGTAGCTTTTGAAACTGTCTCTACTTCTTCAGCGCGCGATAACGGCTAGGATTGGTCCCACAGTAAAAAATGATTTATTTATCATAATTTTTAAATAAAGCTTTACCACAGCGCCCAGTGTAATCGCTGAGTTCCAGTAATCATGTCAAATTAAGAAAAATGTTATTTCTTGTAGTCAAAACGATTCATTTATAACATTTATAAGGTCAAAGTCCAAAATCAGTTCAATTAAGTCCCACAGTCAATCGTATGACTGTTGTAAGCGATACAACTTAGGAATATCCGAAAAAAATCAGCAAATACATGTTGGTACCAATGTGTGACGCAACCGTTGTTACTCAGACGGATTGACACCGTTTGAAAATCAATGAAATGGAGTTTTTGAAACTGTCTCTATATCTTCAGCGCGCGCTAACAGCTAGGATTGGTCTCACAGTAAAAATGACTTATTTATCTAAATTTTTAAATGAATCGCTACCACAGGGTCCTGTGCAACCGTGGAGTTCCCACAATCATGTCAAATTAAGAAGAATGTTATTTCTTGTAGTCAAAATGACTCATTTATCACATTTATAAAGTCAAAGTCCAAAATCAGTTCAAGTAGGTCCCACAGTCAATCGTTTCACTGTTGAAAGCGATACAACTTAGTAATATCGGAAAAAAATCACTAAATACATGTTGGTACGAATGTGTGACGCAACCGTTTTAACTCAAACGGATTGACACCGTTAGAAAATCAATGAATTGTAGTTTTTGAGACTGTCTCTACTTCTTCAGCGCGCGATAACGGCTTGGATTGGTCCCACAGTAAAAAATGATTTATTTACCATAATTTTTAAATAAAGCGTTACCAAAGCGCCCAGTGTAATCGCTGAGTTCCAGCAATCATGTCAAATTAAGAAGTATGTTATTTCTTGTAGTCAAAATGACTCATTTATAACATTTATAAAGTCAAAGTCCAAAATCAGTTTAATTAAGTACCACAGTCAATCGTTTCTTTGTTAACAGCGATGCAAGTTAGTAATATCGCAAGAAAATCACTAAGTACATGTTGGTACGAATATGTGACGCAACCGTTGTAACTCAAACGGATTGACACCGTTAGAAAATCAATGAAATGTAGTTTTTGAAACTGTCTCTACTTCTTCAGCGCGCGATAACGGCTAGGATTGGTCCCACAGTATAAAATGACTTATTTATCTTAATTTTTAAATAAAGCGTTACAACAGCGCCCAGTGTAATCGCTGAGTTCCAGCAATCATGTCAAATTAAGAAGAATGTTATTTCTTGTAGTCAAAATGACTCATTTATAACATTTGTAAGGTCAAAGTCCAAAATAAATTCAATTAAGTCCCACAGTCAATCGTTTGACTGTTGAAAGCGATACAACTAAGGAATATCCGAAAAACATCGTTAAGTGCATGATGGTACGAATGTGTGACGCAATCGTTGTAACTCAAACGGATTGACACCGTTAGAAAATCATTGAAGTGTAACTTTTGAAACTGTCTCTACTTATTCAGCGCGCGATAACGGCTAGGATTGGTCCCACAGTATAAAATGACTCATTTATCTTAATTTTTAAATAAAGCGTTACAACAGCGCCCAGTGTAATCGCTGAGTCCAAGCAATCATGTCAAATTAAGAAGAATGTTATTTCTTGTAGTCAAAATGACTCATTTATAACATTTATAAGGTCAAAGTCCAAAATCAGTTCAATTAAGTACCACAGTCAATCGTTTCTTTGTTAAAAGCAATGCAAGTTAGTAATATCGGAAGAAAATCACTAAGTACATGTTGGTACGAATATGTGACGCAACCGTTGTAACTCAAACGGATTGACACCGTTAGAAAATCAATGAAATGTAGTTTTTGAAACTGTCTCTACTTCTTCAGCGCGCGATAACGGCTAGGATTGGTCCCACAGTATAAAATGACTTATTTATCTTAATTTTTAAATAAAGCGTTACAACAGCGCCCAGTGTAATCGCTGAGTTCCAGCAATCATGTCAAATTAAGAAGAATGTTATTTCTTGTAGTCAAAATGACTCATTTATAACATTTGTAAGGTCAAAGTCCAAAATCAGTTCAATTAAGTCCCACAGTCAATCGTTTGACTGTTGAAAGCGATACAACTAAGGAATATCCGAAAAAAATCACTAAATACATGTTGGTACGAATGTGTGACGCAACCGTTGTAACTCAAACCGATTGACACCGTTAGAAAGTCAATGAAATGGAGTTTTTGAAACTGTCTCTACTACTTCAGCGCGCGATAACGGCTAGGATTGGTCCCACAGTATAAAATGACTTATTTATCTTAATTTTTAAATAAAGCGTTACAACAGCGCCCAGTGTAATCGCTGAGTTCCAGCAATCATGTCAAATTAAGAAGAATGTTATTTCGTGTAGTCAAAATGACTCATTTATAACATTTATAAGGTCAAAGTCCAAAATCAGTTCAATTAAATACCACAGTCAATTGTTTCTTTGTTAAAAGCGATGCAAGTTAGTAATATCGGAAGAAAATCACTAAGTACATGTTGGTACGAATATGTGACGCAACCGTTGTAACTCAAACGGATTGACACCGTTAGAAAATCAATGAAATGTAGTTTTTGAAACTGTCTCTACTTCTTCAGCGCGCGATAACGGCTAGGATTGGTCCCACAGTATAAAATGACTTATTTATCTTAATTTTTAAATAAAGCGTTACAACAGCGCCCAGTGTAATCGCTGAGTTCCAGCAATCATGTCAAATTAAGAAGAATGTTATTTCTTGTAGTCAAAATGACTCATTTATAACATTTGTAAGGTCAAAGTCCAAAATCAGTTCAATTAAGTCCCACAGTCAATCGTTTGACTGTTGAAAGCGATACAACTTAGGAATATCCGAAAAAAATCACTAAATACATGTTGGTACGAATGTGTGACGCAACCGTTGTAACTCAAACCGATTGACACCGTTAGAAAGTCAATGAAATGGAGTTTTTGAAACTGTCTCTACTACTTCAGCGCGCGATAACGGCTAGGATTGGTCCCACAGTATAAAATGACTTATTTATCTTAATTTTTAAATAAAGCGTTACAACAGCGCCCAGTGTAATCGCTGAGTTCCAGCAATCATGTCAAATTAAGAAGAATGTTATTTCGTGTAGTCAAAATGACTCATTTATAACATTTATAAGGTCAAAGTCCAAAATCAGTTCAATTAAATACCACAGTCAATTGTTTCTTTGTTAAAAGCGATGCAAGTTAGTAATATCGGAAGAAAATCACTAAGTACATGTTGGTACGAATATGTGACGCAACCGTTGTAACTCAAACGGATTGACACCGTTAGAAAATCAATGAAATGTAGTTTTTGAAACTGTCTCTACTTCTTCAGCGCGCGATAACGGCTAGGATTGGTCCCACAGTATAAAATGACTTATTTATCTTAATTTTTAAATAAAGCGTTACAACAGCGCCCAGTGTAATCGCTGAGTTCCAGCAATCATGTCAAATTAAGAAGAATGTTATTTCTTGTAGTCAAAATGACTCATTTATAACATTTGTAAGGTCAAAGTCCAAAATCAGTTCAATTAAGTCCCACAGTCAATCGTTTGACTGTTGAAAGCGATACAACTTAGGAATATCCGAAAAAAATCACTAAATACATGTTGGTACGAATGTGTGACGCAACCGTTGTAACTCAAACCGATTGACACCGTTAGAAAGTCAATGAAATGGAGTTTTTGAAACTGTCTCTACTACTTCAGCGCGCGATAACGGCTAGGATTGGTCCCACAGTATAAAATGACTTATTTATCTTAATTTTTAAATAAAGCGTTACAACAGCGCCCAGTGTAATCGCTGAGTTCCAGCAATCATGTCAAATTAAGAAGAATGTTATTTCTTGTAGTCAAAATGACTCATTTATAACATTTGTAAGGTCAAAGTCCAAAATAAATTCAATTAAGTCCCACAGTCAATCGTTTGACTGTTGAAAGCGATACAACTAAGGAATATCCGAAAAACATCGTTAAGTGCATGATGGTACGAATGTGTGACGCAACCGTTGTAACTCAAACGGATTGACACCGTTAGAAAATCATTGAAGTGTAACTTTTGAAACTGTCTCTACTTCTTCAGCGCGCGATAACGGCTAGGATTGGTCCCACAGTATAAAATGACTTATTTATCTTAATTTTTAAATAAAGCGTTACAACAGCGCCCAGTGTAATCGCTGAGTTCCAGCAATCATGTCAAATTAAGAAGAATGTTATTTCTTGTAGTCAAAATGACTCATTTATAACATTTATAAGGTCAAAGTCCAAAATCAGTTCAATTAAATACCACAGTCAATTGTTTCTTTGTTAAAAGCGATGCAAGTTAGTAATATCGGAAGAAAATCACTAAGTACATGTTGGTACGAATATGTGACGCAACCGTTGTAACTCAAACGGATTGACACCGTTAGAAAATCAATGAAATGTAGTTTTTGAAACTGTCTCTACTTCTTCAGCGCGCGATAACGGCTAGGGTTGGTCCCACAGTATAAAATGACTTATTTATCTTAATTTTTAAATAAAGCGTTACAACAGCGCCCAGTGTAATCGCTGAGTTCCAGCAATCATGTCAAATTAAGAAGAATGTTATTTCTTGTAGTCAAAATGACTCATTTATAACATTTGTAAGGTCAAAGTCCAAAATAAATTCAATTAAGTCCCACAGTCAATCGTTTGACTGTTGAAAGCGATACAACTAAGGAATATCCGAAAAACATCGTTAAGTGCATGATGGTACGAATGTGTGACGCAACCGTTGTAACTCAAACGGATTGACACCGTTAGAAAATCATTGAAGTGTAACTTTTGAAACTGTCTCTACTTCTTCAGCGCGCGATAACGGCTAGGATTGGTCCCACAGTATAAAATGACTTATTTATCTTAATTTTTAAATAAAGCGTTACAACAACGCCCAGTGTAATCGCTGAGTTCCAGCAATCATGTCAAATTAAGAAGAATGTTATTTCTTGTAGTCAAAATGACTCATTTATAACATTTATAAGGTCAAAGTCCAAAATCAGTTCAATTAAATACCACAGTCAATTGTTTCTTTGTTAAAAGCGATGCAAGTTAGTAATATCGGAAGAAAATCACTAAGTACATGTTGGTACGAATATGTGACGCAACCGTTGTAACTCAAACGGATTGACACCGTTAGAAAATCAATGAAATGTAGTTTTTGAAACTGTCTCTACTTCTTCAGCGCGCGATAACGGCTAGGATTGGTCCCACAGTATAAAATGACTTATTTATCTTAATTTTTAAATAAAGCGTTACAACAGCGCCCAGTGTAATCGCTGAGTTCCAGCAATCATGTCAAATTAAGAAGAATGTTATTTCTTGTAGTCAAAATGACTCATTTATAACATTTGTAAGGTCAAAGTCCAAAATCAGTTCAATTAAGTCCCACAGTCAATCGTTTGACTGTTGAAAGCGATACAACTTAGGAATATCCGAAAAAAATCACTAAATACATGTTGGTACGAATGTGTGACGCAACCGTTGTAACTCAAGCCGATTGACACCGTTAGAAAGTCAATGAAATGGAGTTTTTGAAACTGTCTCTACTACTTCAGCGCGCGATAACGGCTAGGATTGGTCCCACAGTATAAAATGACTTATTTATCTTAATTTTTAAATAAAGCGTTACAACAGCGCCCAGTGTAATCGCTGAGTTCCAGCAATCATGTCAAATTAAGAAGAATGTTATTTCTTGTAGTCAAAATGACTCATTTATAACATTTGTAAGGTCAAAGTCCAAAATCAATTCAATTAAGTCCCACAGTCAATCGTTTGACTGTTGAAAGCGATACAACTAAGGAATATCCGAAAAACATCGTTAAGTGCATGATGGTACGAATGTGTGACGCAACCATTGTAACTCAAACGGATTGACACCGTTAGAAAGTCAATGAAATGGAGCTTTTGAAACTGTCTCAACTTCTTCAGCGCGCGATAACGGCTAGGATTGGTCCCACAGTAAAAAATGATTTATTTATCATAATTTTTAAATAAAGCGTTACCACAGGGCCCAGTGTAATCGCTGAGTTCCAGCAATCATGTCAAATTAAGAAGAATGTTATTTATTGTTGTCAAAATGACTCACTTATTATATTTTTAAGGTCAAGGTCCATAATCAGTTCAATTAAGTCCCACAGTCAATCGTTTCAATGTTGAAAGCGATACAACTTAGTAATATTGGAAAAAAATCACTAAATACATGTTGGTGCGAATGTGTGACACAACCGTTGTAACTTAAACGGATTGGCACTGTTAGAAAGTCAATGAAATGGAGTTTTTGAAACTGTCTCTATATCTTCAGCGCGCGCTAACAGCTAGGATTGGTCCCACAGTAAGAATGACTTATTTATCTAAATTTTTTAATGAATCGCTACCACAGGGTCCTGTGCAACCGTTGAGTTCCCACAATCATGTCAAATTAAGAAGAATGTTATTTATTGTAGTCAAAATGACTCACTTATCATATTTTTAAGGTCAAGGTCCAAAATCAGTTCAATTAAGTCCCACAGTCAATCGTTTCACTGTTGAAAGCGATACAACTTAGTAATATCGGAAAAAAATCACCAAATACATGTTGGTACGAATGTGTGACGCAACCGTTGTAACTCAAACGGATTGACACCGTTAGAAAGTCAATGAAATGGAGTTTTTGAAACTGTCTCTACTACTTCAGCGCGCGATAACGGCTAGGATTGGTCCCACAGTATAAAATGACTTATTTATCTTAATTTTTAAATAAAGCGTTACAACAGCGCCCAGTGTAATCGCTGAGTTCCAGCAATCATGTCAAATTAAGAAGAATGTTATTTCTTGTAGTCAAAATGACTCATTTATAACATTTGTAAGTTTAAAGTCCAAAATAAATTCAATTAAATCCCACAGTCAATCGTTTGACTGTTGAAAGCGATACAACTTAGTAATATTGGAAAAAAATCACTAAATACATGTTGGTGCGAATGTGTGACGCAACCGTTGTAACTTAAACGGATTGACACTGTTAGAAAGTCAATGAAATGGAGTTTTTGAAACTGTCTCTATATCTTCAGCGCGCGCTAACAGCTAGGATTGGTCCCACAGTAAGAATGACTTATTTATCTAAATTTTTAAATGAATCGCTACCACAGGGTCCTGTGCAACCGTTGAGTTCCCACAATCATGTCAAATTAAGAAGAATGTTATTTATTGTAGTCAAAATGACTCACTTATCATATTTTTAAGGTCAAGGTCCAAAATCAGTTCAATTAAGTCCCACAGTCAATCGTTTCACTGTTGAAAGCGATACAACTTAGTAATATCGGAAAAAAATCACCAAATACATGTTGGTACGAATGTGTGACGCAACCGTTGTAACTCAAACGGATTGACACCGTTAGAAAGTCAATGAAATGGAGTTTTTGAAACTGTCTCTATATCTTCAGCGCGCGCTAACAGCTAGGATTGGTCCCACAGTAAGAATGACTTATTTATCTAAATTTTTAAATGAATCGCTACCACAGGGTCCTGTGCAACCGTTGAGTTTCCACAATCATGTCAAATTAAGAAGAATGTTATTTCTTGTAGTCAAAATGACTCACTTATCATATTTTTAAGGTCAAGGTCCAAAATCAGTTCAATTAAGTCCCACAGTCAATCGTTTCACTGTTGAAAGCGATACAACTTAGTAATATCGGAAAAAAATCACTAAATACATGTTGGTACGAATGTGTGACGCAACCGTTGTAACTCAAACGGATTGACACCGTTAGAAAGTCAATGAAATGGAGTTTTTGAAACTGTCTCTATATCTTCAGCGCGCGCTAACAGCTAGGATTGGTCCCACAGTAAGAATGACTTATTTATCTAAATTTTTAAATGAATCGCTGACACAGGGTCCTGTGCAACCGTTGAGTTCCCACAATCATGTCAAATTAAGAAGAATCTTATTTCTTGTAGTCAAAATGACTCATTTATCACATTTATAAAGTCAAAGTCCAAAATCCGTTCAAGTAGGTCCCACAGTCAATCGTTTCACTGTTGAAAGCGATACAACTCAGTAATATCGGAAAAAAATCACTAAATACATGTTGGTACGAATGTGTGACGCAACCGTTGTAACTCAAACGGATTGACACCGTTAGAAAATCAATGAATTGTAGCTTTTGAAACTGTCTCTACTTCTTCAGCGCGCGATAACGGCTAGGATTGGTCCCACAGTAAAAAATGATTTATTTATCATAATTTTTAAATAAAGCGTTACCACAGCGCCCAGTGTAATCGCTGAGTTCCAGTAATCATGTCAAATTAAGAAAAATGTTATTTCTTGTAGTCAAAATGACTCATTTATAACATTTATAAGGTCAAAGTCCAAAATAAGTTCAATTAAGTCCCACAGTCAATCGTTTGACTGTTGAAAGCGATACAACTTAGGAATATCCGAAAAACATCGTTAAGTGCATGATGGTACGAATGTGTGACGCAACCGTTGTAGCTCAAATGGATTGACACCGTTAGAAAGTCAATGAAATGGAGTTTTTGAAACTGTCTCTATATCTTCAGCGCGCCCTAACGGCTAGGATTGGTCCCACAGTAGAAAATGTCTTATTTATCTTAATTTTTAAATAAAGCGTTACCACAGCGCCTAGTGTAATCGCTGAGTTCCAGCAATCATGTCAAATTAAAAAGAATGTTATTTATTGTAGTCAAAATGACTCACTTATCATATTTATAAGGTCAAAGTCCAAAATCAGTTCAATTAAGTCCCACAGTCAATCGTTTCACTGTTGAAAGCGATACAACTTAGTAATATCGGAAAAAAATCACTAAATACATGTTGGTACGAATGTGTGACGCAACCATTGTAACTCAAACGGATTGACACCGTTAGAAAGTCAATGAAATGGAGTTTTTGAAACTGTCTCTATATCTTCAGCGCGCGCTAACGGCTAGGATTGGTCCCACAGTAAAAATGACTTATTTATCTAAATTTTTAAATGAATCACTACCACAGGGTCCTGTGCAACCGCTGAGTGCCCACAATCATGTCAAATGAAGAAGAATGTTATTTCTTGTAGTCAAAATGACTCATTTATCACATTTATAAGGTCAAAGTCCAAAATCAGTTCAATTAAGTCCCACAGTCAATCGTTTGACTGTTGTAAGCGATACAACTTAGGAATATCGGAAAAAAATCACTAAATACATGTTGGTACGAATGTGTGACGCAACCGTTGTAACTCAAACGGATTGACACCGTTAGAAAATCATTGAAATTTTGTTTTTGAAACTGTCGCTACTTCTTAAGCGCGCTATAACGGCTAGGATTGGTCCCACAGTATAAAATGGATTATTTATCTTACTTTTTAAATAATGCGTTACAACAGCGCCCAGTGTAATCGCTGAGTTCCAGCAATCATGTCAAATTAAGAAGAATGTTATTTCTTGTAGTCAAAATGACTCATTTATAACATTTGTAAGGTCAAAGTCAAAAATCAGTTCAATTAAGTCCCACAGTCAATCGTTTGTCTGTTGTAAGCGATACAACTTAGGAATATCCGAAAAAAATCACTAAATACATGTTGGTACGAATGTGTGACGCAACCGTTGTAACTCAAACGGATTGACACCGTTAGAAAGTCAATGAAATGGAGTTTTTGAAACTGTCTCTATATCTTCAGCACGCGCTAACAGCTAGGATTGGTCCCACAGTAAGAATGACTCGATGATATTAAGGTGCGAGTCGGTCTGCATTTTATGTTTGAAACATTCGTGAGGCAACGCGCAACATTCTGCTGTTAAATTCCGGTCTGTGAAATTACTATACTAACGCAAGAATTTCAAAACAAGCTGCCAATGGATAAAAATAGTATTATTGTGCTGGGAAAGAAGAAGTGAATGTATCACTGTTTTAACCCCTTCTTCTCTTTCTTTTCTTTGAACATTGTATACATCCTGTTTTTTGTGATGCCAGATAGATGCTTTTGTAAAGTACTTGTAAAGTACTAAGGATTGATCAGTTGTGACTAGTGAGTAACAAAAGAAAGGCAGTGCAGGAGAGCTTGATGGACAAAGGAGACCAAAACTAGCTATAGATACATTGCCATATATCTATACTAAATGCTGTTTACAAGTACTAGTTGGGCCGTAAATTAATATTTTGGAGGGCTCATCTTACCTAGCTAGCTACACAGTAAGCTATTAAATTTGAGATCAAATATAAGAAATTGCCACAAAACCTAGCTATAGCTAGCTAGCTATATCTTTACCTTTTTAAGGTATAAAAATAAGAACAACCAATTTTAAAACCAGCCTAAACATATTTAAAAACATGTAATATAATATATTATGCCTTTATATTTATGTGTTTAAGCCATATACATATAAAGTTTAAAGTGAGACAAGTGCATTGCTGCTTTCTGTTTTTGTATCACATTTTTCATTACTTTGACACTGCAGAATTTTATAAAGCAGGCTATATATTTTTTCAGGTTGTCCTTCGTTTGTTTTGTGTGTACAATGAATGAACCTAATAACGAAGTGTTTGATGCATTGGTTTTAAATCATACGATAGTTCTATCATGTGGATACGTTGTCTATGATAATAAATAATAATAATAATAATAAATATTTAAAGTGGCTAGCCCAGAAAATCACAAAAACCTATAGTTAGTGGATTGTTTCCACTGGGGGCCACTAGAACAAAAAAGAAACAAAAAATGATAAACCTTAGACTGCCTCAGCTCAATCAAACATAGTAACATTTATGAAAATTGAAAAGAAAAAGAATAAAAAACAAAAATTAAAAAATTAAAAAGTGATCTCCATTAGAATTTGCCAAATACATTAGAGATGGAAGTCTTAAACGAAAGCAGACTTCCATCACAGGTCACTTGGTCTGGAAGATTATTCCACACTTTTGCAGCTCTAAATGGGAAGGCTTTTTTGCCAAATTCCGTGTTGACCAAGGGAAGTGTGAACCTGTTTTTTGAAGCTCCTCTTGTTTGATGATTATGACAGTTTTTTGTCAAAAGGAATTTTGAGCGCATGTAATCAGGAGCAATGTGATTCATGGCTTTGAAAACTAATATGGCATCGTTTTTGATGAGTAAATTATTCATTGAATATTCACATTTGAATATTATAATGGTTCTACAGTCTTGTGGTCTACAAGCACATGTGAATTTGTAGAAACGTCTGGAACATCTACTGACACTTCGTCAGTTAAATCAAAAATTGTTTGTGATAAAATCAGCAATGCACTTTGATCCATAAAATAACAGTATATATATAATGTAAAACATGGTTTAAAAACTAATGATAAAAGGACTATATATTTACTGTAAAATATAAAAAAACTTTGAGGAACTTGACGTTATAAAGGTTTCTGTCATGTGAAATCAATTGATCTGGGTACATATTTTATTCAGAGAAACTTTTCGTGAGAAAAACTTTCCAAATATCTGTAGAAAGTTAAACTTTTGCAATTTGTGATTTCTAAGTTTTCGAATTTGCTCGTCAAAAGTTTTTTAAAAAAAATTAGTGGATAACATTGTGAACCAACAATTTAAATTAAACTTTTGTATATAAATGTATAAACAATTCAGATTAAACATTTGTATATAAATGGTCATTTTTAAAAGTTTTGTAAAAAAGCCCCAAAATCGTAAAATTTGTGAAAGTTTCTCTTGCAAAAGTTGCTCCAAATAAGGTTTCAAATTTTCAACTGTGAAAAATCCAAGCAAGGTTAAAAGTGTAATATATATATATATACCATATTATTAAACATTACATTCTGTTCTAATTCTGTTAATTTACGAAGAATTAGTTTATATTCACTACTTAATGGTGAATTTTCATCCAGACAGCAGTCTATCTTGTATAATAAAAAAATTGAATTTTGATATCCACAGAAAAAGTTAAGTAGGCATCTGTAAAGTTTTGCATACTTATGCCCTGTTGGTCTAATGGCTATGACACTCATACAAATGAGAGATCCAGGTTCAAATCCTGGACAGGGCAAGATAAAACATAATTATCTTGCATCTACAACACAATAATGAGTATATGATATTTATATAGCTATGTGAGGATAATTGGTATTCTTTAAATTATAGGGGGAGTGTTAAATGCATTCATCACTTTCATTTAAAGACCACAAAAATGCCATGTCTGGAGGATAGTGGACTGAACTGATCTAATAATATATTTACGTCTTGTATTTTATAGATCAAAACATTCAATAGAACTGATAAAAAATAGAAATAATAAGTTTGTTAGTTCATTGGACGATCTTTATCCATTGTCAAGAAAAGGCAGCTAGCTATATATATACTTCTTAAATAGAAATTTTCGCTTGCGAACCAAGGGGATAATATTATAATGCTTTACCAATGTTTACATTTTCGCCGTTTCTGATTGACTCCGAGAAAACACATTATGCAGCTACCAAATTTCTTTGATTTTATTGTTGTTCTCGGCTTTTGATTGGCTTAGGATTTAATATTTATTACACACTGCATCTTTCAAACTTGCGGACCAAGCTTCAGCAGTTTTTAGCTGAAACTTTGTAATATGGTTAAGAAAAGGGTTTGGGGCAACATGCATGCACTAGATACGTATATATAATTATTGTTCGTAATAAGCCATAGGATGAATGCTACAAACTATGTCTTCCTTAATGTAGTATCTGGCCTATAAACCATGTTATCCAAACAAAACCTTAGGTCAGAGAAACTTTTAAGGTGGTTTTTAGGACATTACGTTGAACTAAAGCTCTCTCGGATGTTAAGGGAAACGTGATTTTGAGAGTAATATTGATACAGTTCTTATAAGCCAAAATTCGCGTTTTAGTAACATGCCATTGTGCTGCCCCATCTGATTTTCTATGAAAACCGTGTCTTGATCAAAGGCTTGTTACGCCCGAACAGCTACGTGGGAGCCATTATGTTTGCAACCATTGAAAAGAGCATAAAATTTGCAGAACAGCGATAGGTCACTTTTTATCAGACTATGAAAAACAAATGAGAAATAGCTCATCAAAGTTACGCTTTTTTACTTTACGAAAAGTGATGATTTCTGGACTCGCACCTTAATATCATCGAGGACTTATTTATCTAAATTTTTAAATGAATCGCTACCACAGGGTCCTGTGCAGCAGCTGAGTTCCCACAATCATGTCAAATTAAGAAGAATGTTATTTCTTGTAGTCAAAATTACTTATTTATTACATTTATAAGGTCAAAGTCCAAAATCAGTTCAATTAGGTCCCACATTCAACCGTTTCACTGTTGAAAGCGATACAACTTAGTAATATCGGAAAAAAATCACTAAATACATGTTGGTACGAATGTGTGACGCAACCGTTGTAACTCAAACGGATTGACACCGTTAAAAAATCAATAAAATGTAGCTTTTGAAACTGTCTCTACTTCTTCAGCGCGCGATAACGGCTAGGATTGGTCCCACAGTAAAAAATGATTTATTTATCATAATTTTTAAATAAAGCGTTACCACAGCGCCCAGTGTAATCGCTGAGTTCCAGCAATCATGTCAAATTAAGAAGAATGTTATTTATTGTTGTCAAAATGACTCACTTATCATATTTTTAAGGTCAAGGTCCAAAATCAGTTCAATTAAGTCCCACAGTCAATTGTTTCACTGTTGAAAGCGATACAACTTAGTAATATCGGAAAAAAATCACTAAATACATGTTGGTACGAATGTGTGACGCAACCGTTGTAACTCAAACGGATTGACACCGTTAGAAAGTCAATGAAATGGAGTTTTTGAAACTGTCTCTATATCTTCAGCGCGCGCTAACAGCTAGGATTGGTCCCACAGTAAGAATGACTTATTTATCTAAATTTATAAATGAATCGCTACCACAGGGTCCTGTGCAACCGTTGAGTTCCCACAATCATGTCAAATTAAGAAGAATGTTATTTATTGTAGTCAAAATGACTCACTTATCATATTTTTAAGGTCAAGTTCCAAAATCAGTTCAATTAAGTCCCACAGTCAATCGTTTCACTGTTGAAAGCGATACAACTTAGTAATATCGGAAAAAAATCACTAAATACATGTTGGTACGAATGTGTGACGCAACCGTTGTAACTCAAACGGATTGACACCGTTAGAAAGTCAATGAAATGGAGTTTTTGAAACTGTCTCTATATCTTCAGCGCGCGCTAACAGCTAGGATTGGTCCCACAGTAAGAATGACTTATTTATCTAAATTTTTAAATGAATCGCTACCACAGGGTCCTGTGCAACCGTTGAGTTCCCACAATCATGTCAAATTAAGAAGAATCTTATTTCTTGTAGTCAAAATGACTCATTTATCACATTTATAAAGTCAAAGTCCAAAATCCGTTCAAGTAGGTCCCACAGTCAATCGTTTCACTGTTGAAAGCGATACAACTCAGTAATATCGGAAAAAAATCACTAAATACATGTTGGTACGAATGTGTGACGCAACCGTTGTAACTCAAACGGATTGACACCGTTAGAAAATCAATGAATTGTAGCTTTTGAAACTGTCTCTACTTCTTCAGCGCACGATAACGGCTTAGATTGGTCTCACAGTAAAAAATGATTTATTTATCATAATTTTTAAATAAAGCGTTATCACAGCGCCCAGTGTAATCGCTGAGTTCCAGTAATCATGTCAAATTAAGAAAAATGTTATTTCTTGTAGTCAAAATGACTCATTTATAACATTTATAAGGTCAAAGTCCAAAATAAGTTCAATTAAGTCCCACAGTCAATCGTTTGACTGTTGAAAGCGATACAACTTAGGAATATCCGAAAAACATCGTTAAGTGCATGATGGTACGAATGTGTGACGCAACTGTTTTAGCTCAAATGGATTGACAGCGTTAGAAAATCAATGAAATGGAGTTTTTGAACTGTCTCTATATCTTCAGCGCGCCCTAACGGCTAGGATTGGTCCCACAGTAGAAAATGTCTTATTTATCTTAATTTTTAAATAAAGCGTTACCACAGCGCCTAGTGTAATCGCTGAGTTCCAGCAATCATGTCAAATTAAGAAGAATGTTATTTATTGTAGTCAAAATGACTCACTTATCATATTTATAAGGTCAAAGTCCAAAATCAGTTCAATTAAGTCCCACAGTCAATCGTTTTACTGTTGAAAGCGATACAACTTAGTAATATCGGAAAAAAATCACTAAATACATGTTGGTACGAATGTGTGACGCAACCATTGTAACTCAAACGGATTGACACCGTTAGAAAATCAATGAAATGGAGTTTTTGAAACTGTCTCTATATCTTCAGCGCGCGCTAACGGCTAGGATTGGTCCCACAGTAAGAATGACTTATTTATCTAAATTTTTAAATGAATCGCTACCACAGGGTCCTGTGCAACCGTTGAGTTCCCACAATCATGTCAAATTAAGAAGAATCTTATTTCTTGTAGTCAAAATGACTCATTTATCACATTTATAAAGTCAAAGTCCAAAATCCGTTCAAGTAGGTCCCACAGTCAATCGTTTCACTGTTGAAAGCGATACAACTCAGTAATATCGGAAAAAAATCACTAAATACATGTTGGTACGAATGTGTGACGCAACCGTTGTAACTCAAACGGATTGACACCGTTAGAAAATCAATGAATTGTAGCTTTTGAAACTGTCTCTACTTCTTCAGCGCACTATAACGGCTTAGATTGGTCTCACAGTAAAAAATGATTTATTTATCATAATTTTTAAATAAAGCGTTATCACAGCGCCCAGTGTAATCGCTGAGTTCCAGTAATCATGTCAAATTAAGAAAAATGTTATTTCTTGTAGTCAAAATGACTCATTTATAACATTTATAAGGTCAAAGTCCAAAATAAGTTCAATTAAGTCCCACAGTCAATCGTTTGACTGTTGAAAGCGATACAACTTAGGAATATCCGAAAAACATCGTTAAGTGCATGATGGTACGAATGTGTGACGCAACCGTTTTAGCTCAAATGGATTGACAGCGTTAGAAAATCAATGAAATGGAGTTTTTGAACTGTCTCTATATCTTCAGCGCGCCCTAACGGCTAGGATTGGTCCCACAGTAGAAAATGTCTTATTTATCTTAATTTTTAAATAAAGCGTTACCACAGCGCCTAGTGTAATCGCTGAGTTCCAGCAATCATGTCAAATTAAGAAGAATGTTATTTATTGTAGTCAAAATGACTCACTTATCATATTTATAAGGTCAAAGTCCAAAATCAGTTCAATTAAGTCCCACAGTCAATCGTTTTACTGTTGAAAGCGATACAACTTAGTAATATCGGAAAAAAATCACTAAATACATGTTGGTACGAATGTGTGACGCAACCATTGTAACTCAAACGGATTGACACCGTTAGAAAGTCAATGAAATGGAGTTTTTGAAACTGTCTCTATATCTTCAGCGCGCGCTAACGGCTAGGATTGGTCCCACAGTAAAAATGACTTATTTATCTAAATTTTTAAATGAATCACTACCACAGGGTCCTGTGCAACCGCTGAGTGCCCACAATCATGTCAAATGAAGAAGAATGTTATTTCTTGTAGTCAAAATGACTCATTTATCACATTTATAAGGTCAAAGTCCAAAATCAGTTCAATTAAGTCCCACAGTCAATCGTTTGACTGTTGTAAGCGATACAACTTAGGAATATCGGAAAAAAATCACTAAATACATGTTGGTACGAATGTGTGACGCAACCGTTGTAACTCAAACGGATTGACACCGTTAGAAAATCATTGAAATTTTGTTTTTGAAACTGTCTCTACTTCTTCAGCGCGCGATAACGGCTAGGATTGGTCCCACAGTATAAAATGACTTATTTATCTTACTTTTTAATTAATGCGTTACAACAGCGCCCAGTGTAATCGCTGAGTTCCAGCAATCATGTCAAATTAAGAAGAATGTTATTTCTTGTAGTCAAAATGACTCATTTATTACATTTGTAAGGTCAAAGTCAAAAATCAGTTCAATTAAGTCCCACAGTCAATCGTTTGACTGTTGAAAGCGATACAACTTAGGAATATCCGAAAAAAATCACTAAATACATGTTGGTACGAATGTGTGACGCAACCGTTGTAACTCAAACCGATTGACACCGTTAGAAAGTCAATGAAATGGAGTTTTTGAAACTGTCTCTATATCTTCAGCGCGCGCTAACAGCTAGGATTGGTCCCACAGTAGAAAATGTCTTATTTATCTTAATTTTTAAATAAAGCGCTACCACAGCGCCTAGTGTAATCGCTGAGTTCCAGCAATCATGTCAAATTAAGAAGAATGTTATTTATTGTAGTCAAAATGACTCACTTATCATATTTATAAGGTCAAAGTCCAAAATCAGTTCAATTAAGTCCCACAGTCAATCGTTTTACTGTTGAAAGCGATACAACTTAGTAATATCGGAAAAAAATCACTAAATACATGTTGGTACGAATGTGTGACGCAACCATTGTAACTCAAACGGATTGACACCGTTAGAAAGTCAATGAAATGGAGTTTTTGAAACTGTCTCTATATCTTCAGCGCGCGCTAACGGCTAGGATTGGTCCCACAGCAAAAATGACTTATTTATCTAAATTTTTAAATGAATCACTACCACAGGGTCCTGTGCAAACGCTGAGTGCCCACAATCATGTCAAATGAAGAAGAATGTTATTTCTTGTAGTCAAAATGACTCATTTATCACATTTATAAGGTCAAAGTCCAAAATCAGTTCAATTAAGTCCCACAGTCAATCGTTTGACTGTTGTGAGCGAAACAACTTAGGAATATCGGAAAAAAATCACTAAATACATGTTGGTACGAATGTGTGACGCAACCGTTATAACTCAAACGGATTGACACCGTTAGAAAATCATTGAAATTTTGTTTTTGAAACTGTCTCTACTTCTTCAGCGCGCGATAACGGCTAGGATTGGTCCCACAGTATAAAATGACTTATTTATCTTACTTTTTAAATAATGCGTTACAACAGCGCCCAGTGTAATCGCTGAGTTCCAGCAATCATGTCAAATTAAGAAGAAGGTTATTTCTTGTAGTCAAAATGACTTATTTATTACATTTGTAAGGTCAAAGTCCAAAATCAGTTCAATTAAGTCCCACAGTCAATCGTTTCACTGTTGAAAGCGATACAACTTAGTAATATCGGAACAAAATCACTAAATACATGTTGGTACGAATGTGTGACGCAACCGTTGTAACTCAAACCGATTGACACCGTTAGAAAGTCAATGAAATGGAGTTTTTGAAACTGTCTCTATATCTTCAGCGCGCGCTAACGGCTAGGATTGGTCCCACAGTAAAAATGACTTATTCATCTAAATTTTTTATGAATCGCTACCACAGGGTCCTGTGCAGCAGCTGAGTTCCCACAATCATGTCAAATTAAGAAGAATGTTATTTCTTGTAGTCAAAATGACTTATTTATCACATTTATAAGGTCAAAGTCCAAAATCAGTTCAATTAAGTCCCACAGTCAATCGTTTGACTGTTGTAAGCGATACAACTTAGGAATATCCGAAAAAAATCACAAATACATGTTGGTACGAATGTGTGACGCAACCGTTGTAACTCAAACGGATTGACACCGTTAGAAAGTCAATGAAATGGAGTTTTTGAAACTGTCTCTATATCTTCAGCGCGCGCTAACAGCTAGGATTGGTCCCACAGTAAGAATGACTTATTTATCTAAATTTTTAAATGAATCGCTACCACAGGGTCCTGTGCAGCAGCTGAGTTCCCACAATCATGTCAAATTAAGAAGAATGTTATTTCTTGTAGTCAAAATTACTTATTTATTACATTTATAAGGTCAAAGTCCAAAATCAGTTCAATTAAGTCCCACATTCTATCGTTTCACTGTTGAAAGCGATACAACTTAGTAATATCGGAAAAAAATCACTAAATACATGTTGGTACGAATGTGTGACGCAACCGTTGTAACTCAAACGGATTGACACCGTTAGAAAGTCAATGAAATGGAGTTTTTGAAACTGTCTCTATATCTTCAGCGCGCGCTAACAGCTAGGATTGGTCCCACAGTAAGAATAACTTATTTATCTAAATTTTTAAATGAATCGCTACCACAGGGTCCTGTGCAACCGTTGAGTTCCCACAATCATGTCAAATTAAGAAGAATGTTATTTATTGCAGTCAAAATGACTCACTTATCATATTTTTAAGGTCAAGGTCCAAAATCATTTCAATTAAGTCCCACAGTCAATCGTTTCACTGTTGAAAGCGATAGAACTTAGTAATATCGGAAAAAAATCACTAAATACATGTTGGTACGAATGTGTGACGCAACCGTTGTAACTCAAACGGATTGACACCGTTAGAAAGTCAATGAAATGGAGTTTTTGAAACTGTCTCTATATCTTCAGCGCGCGCTAACAGCTAGGATTGGTCCCACAGTAAGAATGACTTATTTATCTAAATTTTTAAATGAATCGCTACCACAGGGTCCTGTGCAACCGTTGAGTTCCCACAATCATGTCAAATTAAGAAGAATCTTATTTCTTGTAGTCAAAATGACTCATTTATCACATTTATAAAGTCAAAGTCCAAAATCCGTTCAAGTAGGTCCCACAGTCAATCGTTTCACTGTTGATAGCGATACAACTCAGTAATATCGGAAAAAAATCACTAAATACATGTTGGTACGAATGTGTGACGCAACCGTTGTAACTCAAACGGATTGACACCGTTAGAAAATCAATGAAATGTAGCTTTTGAAACTGTCTCTACTTCTTCAGCGCGCGATAACGGCTAGGATTGGTCCCACAGTAAAAAATGATTTATTTATCATAATTTTTAAATAAAGCGTTACCACAGCGCCCAGTGTAATCGCTGAGTTCCAGCAATCATGTCAAATTAAGAAGAATGTTATTTATTGTTGTCAAAATGACTCACTTATCATATTTTTAAGGTCAAAGTCCAAAATCAGTTCAATTAAGTCCCACAGTCAATCGTTTCACTGTTGAAAGCGATACAACTTAGTAATATCGGAACAAAATCACTAAATACATGTTGGTACGAATGTGTGACGCAACCGTTGTAACTCAAACAAATTGACACCGTTAGAAAGTCAATGAAATGGAGTTTTTGAAACTGTCTCTATATCTTCAGCGCGCGCTAACAGCTAGGATTGGTCCCACAGTAAGAATAACTTATTTATCTAAATTTTTAAATGAATCGCTACCACAGGGTCCTGTGCAACCGTTGAGTTCCCACAATCATGTCAAATTAAGAAGAATGTTATTTATTGCAGTCAAAATGACTCACTTATCATATTTTTAAGGTCAAGGTCCAAAATCAGTTCAATTAAGTCCCACAGTCAATCGTTTCACTGTTGAAAGCGATACAACTTAGTAATATCAGAAAAAAATCACTAAATACATGTTGGTACGAATGTGTGACGCAACCGTTGTAACTCAAACGGATTGACACCGTTAGAAAGTCAATGAAATGGAGTTTTTGAAACTGTCTCTATATCTTCAGCGCGCGCTAACAGCTAGGATTGGTCCCACAGTAAGAATGACTTATTTATCTAAATTTTTAAATGAATCGCTACCACAGGGTCCTGTGCAACCGTTGAGTTCCCACAATCATGTCAAATTAAGAAGAATATTATTTCTTGTAGTCAAAATGACTCATTTATCACATTTATAAAGTCAAAATCCAAAATCCGTTCAAGTAGGTCCCACAGTCAATCGTTTCACTGCTGAAAGCGATACAACTCAGTAATATCGGAAAAAAATCACTAAATACATGTTGGTACGAATGTGTGACGCAACCGTTGTAACTCAAACGGATTGACACCGTTAGAAAATCAATGAATTGTAGCTTTTGAAACTGTCTCTACTTCTTCAGCGCGCGATAACGGCTAGGATTGGTCCCACAGTAAAAAATGATTTATTTATCATAATTTTTAAAAAAAGCGTTACCACAGCGCCCAGTGTAATCGCTGAGTTCCAGTAATCATGTCAAATTAAGAAAAATGTTATTTCTTGTAGTCAAAATGACTCATTTATAACATTTATAAGGTCAAAGTCCAAAATAAGTTCAATTAAGTCCCACAGTCAATCGTTTGACTGTTGAAAGCTATACAACTTAGGAATATCCGAAAAACATCGTTAAGTGCATGATGGTACGAATGTGTGACGCAACCGTTGTAGCTCAAATGGATTGACACCGTTAGAAAGTCAATGAAATGGAGTTTTTGAAACTGTCTCTATATCTTCAGCGCGCCCTAACGGCTAGGATTGGTCCCACAGTAGAAAATGTCTTATTTATCTTAATTTTTAAATAAAGCGTTACCACAGCGCCTAGTGTAATCGCTGAGTTCCAGCAATCATGTCAAATTAAGAAGAATGTTATTTATTGTAGTCAAAATGACTCACTTATCATATTTATAAGGTCAAAGTCCAAAATCAGTTCAATTAAGTCCCACAGTCAATCGCTTCACTGTTGAAAGCGATACAACTTAGTAATATCGGAAAAAAATCACTAAATACATATGGGTACGAAGGTGTGACGCAACCATTGTAACTTAAACGGATTGACACCGTTAGAAAGTCAATGAAATGGAGTTTTTGAAACTGTCTCTATATCTTCAGCGCGCTAACGGCTAGGATTGGTCCCACAGTAAAAATGACTTGTTTATCTAAATTTTTAAATGAATCACTACCACAGGGTCCTGTGCAACCGCTGAGTGCCCACAATCATGCCAAATTAAGAAGAATGTTATTTCTTGTAGTCAAAATGACTCATTTATCACATTTATAAGGTCAAAGTCCAAAATCAGTTCAATTAAGTCCCACAGTCAATCGTTTGACTGTTGTAAGCGATACAACTTAGTAATATCGGAAAAAAATCACTAAATTGATGTTGGTACGAATGTGTAACGCAACCGTTGTAACTCAAACGGATTGACACCGTTAGAAAACCAATGAAATGTAGCTTTTGAAACTGTCTCTACTTCTTCAGCGCGCGATAACGGCTAGGATTGGTCCTACAGTAAAAAATGACTTATTTATAATAATTTTTAAATAAAGCGTTACCACAGCGCCCAGTGTAATCGCTGAGTTCCAGCAATCATGTCAAATTAAGAAGAATGTTATTTCTTGTAGTCAAAATGACTCATTTATAACATTTATAAGGTCAAAGTCCAAAATCAGTTCAATTAAGTCCCACAGTCAATCGTTTTACTGTTAAAAGCAATACAACTTAGTAATATCGGAAAAAAATCACTAAATTGATGTTGGTACGACTGTGTAACGCAACCGTTGTAACTCAAACGGATTGACACCGTTAGAAAACAAATGAAATGTAGCTTTTGAAACTGTCTCTACTTCTTCAGCGCGCGATAACGGCTAGGATTGGTCCCACAGTAAAAAATGACTTATTTATAATAAATTTTAAATAAAGCGTTACCACAGCGCCCAGTGTAATCGCTGAGTTCCAGCAATCATGTCAAATTAAGAAGAATGTTATTTCTTGTAGTCAAAATGACTCATTTATAACATTTATAAGGTCAAAGTCCAAAATCAGTTCAATTAAGTCCCACAGTCAATCGTTTCACTGTTAAAAGCAATACAACTTAGTAATATCGGAAAAAAATCACTAAATACATGTTGGTACGAATGTGTGACGCATCCATTGTAACTCAAACGGATTGACACCGTTAGAAAATTAATGAAATGTAGCTTTTGAGACTGTCTCTACTGCTTCAGCGCGCAATAACGGCTAGGATTGGTCCCACAGTAAAAAATGACTTATTTATCCTAATTTTTAAATAAAGCGTTACCACAGCGCCCAGTGTAATCGCTGAGTTCCCACAATCATGTCAAATTAAGAATAATGTTATTTCTTGGAGTCCAATTGTCTCACTTATAACATTTATCAGGTCACAGTTCAAAATCAGTTCAATTAAGTCCCACAGTCAATCGTTGCACTGTTAAAAGCGATGCACCCTAGTAATATCGGAATACTACCGCTAAATACATGTTGGTACGAATATATGACGCAACCGTTGTAACTCAAACGGATTTATACCGCTAGAAAGTCAATGAAATGTAGTCTTTGAAACTGTCACTATTTATTCAGCGCGTGCTAACGGCCAGGATTGGACCGACAGTAAGAAAAGACTTATTTATCTAAATTTTTACATAGAGCGCTACCACAGAGGCTAATGTAATCGATGAATTCCGGCAATCATGTCAAATTAAGAAAAATGTTATTCCTTCGAAACCAATTGGCTCATTTATCACATTTATAAGGTCGCAGTCCAGAATCAGTTCTATTAATTCCCACAGTCAATCGTTTCACTGTTAAAAGCAATACAACTTAGTAATATCGGTAGAAAATCGCTAAATACATGTTGGTACGAATATGTGACGCAACCGTTGTAACTCAAACGGATTGACACCGTTAGAAAGTCAATGAAATGGAGTTTTTGAAACTGTCTCTATATTTTCAGCGCGCGCTAACGGCTAGGATTGGTCCCACAGTAAAAATGACTTATTTATCTAAATATTTAAATGAAGCGCTACCACAGGGCCCAGTGTAATCGCTGAGTTCCCACAATCATGTCAAATTAAGAAGAATGTTATTTCATGGAGTCCAATTGTCTCACTTGTAACTTTTATCAGGCCACAGGCCAAAATCAGTTCAATTAAGTCCCAGAGTCAATCGTTTCATTGTTAAAAGCGATGCAACCTAGTAATATGAAAAAAGCATCGATAAATACATGTTGGTACGAATATGTGACGCAACTGTTGTGACTGAAGCGAATTGATAGCGTTAGAAGGTCAATGAAATTTAGTTTTTGAAACTGTCGCTATTTCTACAGCGCGTGATAACGGCCAGGATTGGTCCCACAGTAAAGATGACTTATTTATCTAAATTTTTAAATGAAGCGCTACCACAGCGCCCAATGTAATCGCTAAGGTCCGGCAATCACCTCAATTTAGGACGAATTTTATTTCGTGAATTCCAATTGTCTCACTTTCACATTTATAAGTTCATAGTCAAAAATGAGTTCAACTAAGTCCCACAGTCAATCGTTTCACTGTTAAAAGCGATGCAACCTAGTAATAGCGGAAAAATATTGCTAAATACATGTTGGTACGAATATGTGACGCAACCGTTGTAACTCAAACGGATTGACGCCGTTAGAAAGTAAATGAAATGTAGTTTTTGAAACTGTCTCTTTTTCTTCAGCGCGAGCTAACGGCTAGGATTGTTCCCACAGTAAAAAAAATGACTTATCTTATTTTTTTAATAAAGCGCTACCGCAGCGCTCAGTGTAATCGCCGACTTTCGACAATTATGTCAAATTAAGAAGAATGTAATTTCTTCGAGTCCAATTATCTCATTTATCAAATTTATCAGGTCACAGTCCAAATTTAGTTCAATTAAGTCGCACAGTCAATCGTTTCACTGTTAGAAGCGATGCAACCAAGTAATATCAGAAAAATGTCGCTAAATACATGTGGGAACGAATATGTCACGCAACCGTTGTAATTCAAACCTACTGATACCGTTAGAAGTTCATTGACATGTAGTTTTCAAAACTGTCTCTGTTTCTTCAGCGCGCGATAACGGCTAGTATTGGTCCCAGAGTGAAAAATGACTTATTTATCTTAGTTTTTAAATAAAGCGCTACCACAACGCCCAGTGTAATGGCTGAGTTCCAGCAATCATGTCAAATTAAGAAGAATTTTATTTCTTTTAGTCCAGTTGGCTCATTTATTACATATATAACGTCACAGTCCATAATCAGTTCAATTAATTCCCACAGTCAATCGTTTCACTGTTAAAAGCGATACAACTTAGTAATATCGGAAGAAAATCACTAAATACATGTTGGTACGAATATGTGACGCAACCGTTGTAACTCAAACGGATTGACACCGTTAGAATCTCAATGAAATGTAGTTTTTGAAACTGTCTCTATTTCTTCAGCGCGCGATAACGGCTAGGATTGGTCCCACAGTAAAAAATGACTTATTTATCTCAATTTTTAAATAAAGAATCAATCATGTCAAATAAAGAAAAATGTTATTTCTTGTAGTCAAAATGGCTCATTTATCACATTTAGAAGGTCAAAGTTCAAAATCAGTTCAATTAAGTCCCACAGTCAATCGTTTCACTGCTGAAAGCGATACAACTAAGGAATATCCGAAAAAAATCACTAAAAACAAGTTGGTACAAATGTGTGACGCAACCGTTGTAACTCAAACGGATTGACACCGTTAGAAAGACAACGAAATGGAGTTTTTGAAACTGTCTCAATATCTTCAGCGCTCGCTAACGGCTAGGATTGGTCCCACAGTAAAAATGACTTATTTATCTTAATTTTTAAATTAATCGCTACCACAGGGTCCTGTGCACCAGCTAAGTTCCCACAATCATGTCAAATTTAGAAGAATGTTATTTCTTGGAGTCCAATTGTCTCGCTTATAACATTTATAAGGTCAAAGTCCAAAATCAGTTCAATTAAGTCCCACAGTCTATCGTTTCTTTGTTAAAAGCGATGCAACTTAGTAATATCGGAAGAAAATCACTAAATACATGTTGGTACGAATATGTAACGCAACCGTTGTAACTCAAACGGATTGACACCGTTAGAAAGTCAGTGAGATGTAGTTTTTGAAACTGTCGCTATTTCTTCAGCGTGCAATAACGGCTAGGATTGGTTCCACAGTAAAGAATGACTTATTTATCTAAATTTTTAAATGAAGCGCTACCACAGCGCCCAATGTAATCGCTGAGTTGAGGCAATCACGTCAAATTAGGAAGAATGTTATTTCTTGGAGTCCAATTGTCTCATTTATCACATTTAACACGTCACAGTCCAAAGTTAGTTCAATTAAGTTCCACAGTCAAACGTTTCACTGTTGAAAGCGATACAACCTAGTAATATCCGAATACTATCGCTAAGTACATGTTGGTACGAATGTGTGACGCAACCGTTGTAACTCAAACGGATTGACACCGTTAGAAAATCAATGAAATGTAGCTTTTGAAACTTTCTCTACTTCTTCAGCGCGCGATAAGGGCTAGGATTGGTCCCACAGTAAAAAATGACTTACTTATCATAATTTTTATATAAAGCGTTACCACAGCGCCCAGTGTAATCGCTGAGTTCCAGCAATCATGTCAAATTAAGAAGAATGTTATTTCTTGTAGTCAAAATGACTCATTTATAACATTTATAAGGTCAAAGTCCAAAATAAGTTCAATTAAGTCCCACAGTCAATTGTTTGACTGTTGAAAGCGATACAACTTAGGAATATCCGAAAAACATCGTTAAGTGCATGATGGTACGAATGTGTGACGCAACCGTTGTAGCTCAAATGGATTGACACCGTTAGAAAGTCAATGAAATGGAGTTTTTGAAACTGTCTCTATATCTTCAGCGCGCCCTAACGGCTAGGATTGGTCCCACAGTAGAAAATGTCTTATTTATCTTAATTTTTAAATAAAGCGTTACCACAGCGCCTAGTGTAATCGCTGAGTTCCAGCAATCATGTCAAATTAAGAAGAATGTTATTTATTGTAGTCAAAATGACTCACTTATCATATTTATAAGGTCAAAGTCCAAAATCAGTTCAATTAAGTCCCACAGTCAATCGTTTCACTGTTGAAAGCGATACAACTTAGTAATATCGGAAAAAAATCACTAAATACATGTTGGTACGAATGTGTGACGCAACCATTGTAACTCAAACGGATTGACACCGTTAGAAAGTCAATGAAATGGAGTTTTTGAAACTGTCTCTATATCTTCAGCGCGCGCTAACGGCTAGGATTGGTCCCACAGTAAAAATGACTTATTCATCTAAATTTTTTATGAATCGCTACCACAGGGTCCTGTGCAGCAGCTGAGTTCCCACAATCATGTCAAATTAAGAAGAATGTTATTTCTTGTAGTCAAAATGACTTATTTATCACATTTATAAGGTCAAAGTCCAAAATCAGTTCAATTAGGTCCCACAGTCAATCGTTTCACTGTTGAAAGCGATACAACTTAGTAATATCGGAAGAAAATCACTAAATACATGTTGGACGAATGTGTGACGCAACCGTTGTAACTCAAACGGATTGACACCGTTAGAAAATCAATGAAATGTAGCTTTTGAAACTGTCTCTACTTCTTCAGCGCGCGATAACGGCTAGGATTGGTCCCACAGTAAAAAATGACATATTTATCATAATTTTTATATAAAGCGTTACCACAGCGCCCAGTGTAATCGCTGAGTTCCAGCAATCATGTCAAATTAAGAAGATATCATTTCTTGTAGTCAAAACAACTCATCTATAACATTTATAAGGTCAAAGTCCAAAATCAGTTCAATTAAGTCCCACAGTCAATCGTTTGACTGTTGTAAGCGATACAACTTAGGAATATCCGAAAAAAATCACCAAATACATGTTGGTACGAATGTGTGACGCAACCGTTGTAACTCAAACGGATTGACACCGTTAGAAAGTCAATGAAATGGAGTTTTTAAAACTGTCTCTATATCTTCAGCGCGCGCTAACAGCTAGGATTGGTCCCACAGTAAGAATGACTTATTTATCTAAATTTTTAAATGAATCGCTACCACAGGGTCCTGTGCAGCAGCTGAGTTCCCACAATCATGTCAAATTAAGAAGAATGTTATTTCTTGTAGTCAAAATGACTTATTTATCACATTTATAAGGTCAAAGTCCAAAATCAGTTCAATTAGGTCCCACAGTCAATCGTTTCACTGTTGAAAGCGATACAACTTAGTAATATCGGAAGAAAATCACTAAATACATGTTGGACGAATGTGTGACGCAACCGTTGTAACTCAAACGGATTGACACCGTTAGAAAATCAATGAAATGTAGCTTTTGAAACTGTCTCTACTTCTTCAGCGCGCGATAACGGCTAGGATTGGTCCCACAGTAAAAAATGACATATTTATCATAATTTTTATATAAAGCGTTACCACAGCGCCCAGTGTAATCGCTGAGTTCCAGCAATCATGTCAAATTAAGAAGATATCATTTCTTGTAGTCAAAACAACTCATCTATAACATTTATAAGGTCAAAGTCCAAAATCAGTTCAATTAAGTCCCACAGTCAATCGTTTGACTGTTGTAAGCGATACAACTTAGGAATATCCGAAAAAAATCACCAAATACATGTTGGTACGAATGTGTGACGCAACCGTTGTAACTCAAACGGATTGACACCGTTAGAAAGTCAATGAAATGGAGTTTTTAAAACTGTCTCTATATCTTCAGCGCGCGCTAACAGCTAGGATTGGTCCCACAGTAAGAATGACTTATTTATCTAAATTTTTAAATGAATCGCTACCACAGGGTCCTGTGCAGCAGCTGAGTTCCCACAATCATGTCAAATTAAGAACAATGTTATTTCTTGTAGTCAAAATTACTTATTTATTACATTTATAAGGTCAAAGTCCAAAATCAGTTCAATTAAGTCCCACATTCAATCGTTTCACTGTTGAAAGCGATACAACCTAGTAATATCGGGAAAAAATCACTAAATACATGTTGGTACGAATGTGTGACGCAACCGTTGTAACTCAAACGGATTGACACCGTTAGAAAATCAATGAAATGTAGCTTTTGAAACTGTCTCTACTTCTTCAGCGCGCGATAACGGCTAGGATTGGTCCCACAGTAAAAAAATGATTTATTTATCATAATTTTTAAATAAAGCGTTACCACAGCGCCCAGTGTAATCGCTGAGTTCCAGCAATCATGTCAAATTAAGAAGAATGTTATTTATTGTTGTCAAAATGACTCACTTATCATATTTTTAAGGTCAAGGTCCAAAATCAGTTCAATTAAGTCCCACAGTCAATCGTTTCACTGTTGAAAGCGATACAACTTAGTAATATCGGAAAAAAATCACTAAATACATGTTGGTACGAATGTGTGACGCAACTGTTGTAACTCAAACGGATTGACACCGTTAGAAAGTCAATGAAATGGAGTTTTTGAAACTGTCTCTATATCTTCAGCGTGCGCTAACAGCTAGGATTGGTCCCACAGTAAGAATGACTTATTTATCTAAATTTTTTAATGAATCGCTACCACAGGGTCCTGTGCAACCGTTGAGTTCCCACAATCATGTCAAATTAAGAAGAATGTTATTTATTGTAGTCAAAATGACTCACTTATCATATTTTTAAGGTCAAGGTCCAAAATCAGTTCAATTAAGTCCCACAGTCAATCGTTTCACTGTTGAAAGCGATACAACTTAGTAATATCGGAAAAAAATCACTAAATACATGTTGGTACGAATGTGTGATGCCAGCGTTGTAATTCAAACGGATTGACACCGTTAGAAAGTCAATGAAATGGAGTTTTTGAAACTGTCTCTATATCTTCAGCGCGCGCTAACAGCTAGGATTGGTCCCACAGTAAGAATGACTTATTTATCTAAATTTTTAAATGAATCGCTACCACAGGGTCCTGTGCAACCGTTGAGTTCCCACAATCATGTCAAATTAAAAAGAATCTTATTTCTTGTAGTCAAAATGACTCATTTATCACATTTATAAAGTCAAAGTCCAAAATCCGTTCAAGTAGGTCCCACAGTCAATCGTTTCACTGTTGAAAGCGATACAACTCAGTAATATCGGAAAAAAATCACTAAATACATGTTGGTACGAATGTGTCACGCAACCGTTGTAACTCAAACGGATTGACACCGTTAGAAAATCAATGAATTGTAGCTTTTGAAACTGTCTCTACTTCTTCAGCGCGCGATAACGGCTAGGATTGGTCCCACAGTAAAAAATGATTTATTTATCATAATTTTTAAATAAAGCGTTACCACAGCGCCCAGTGTAATCGCTGAGTTCCAGTAATCATGTCAAATTAAGAAAAATGTTATTTCTTGTAGTCAAAATGACTCATTTATAACATTTATAAGGTCAAAGTCCAAAATAAGTTCAATTAAGTCCCACAGTCAATCGTTTGACTGTTGAAAGCTATACAACTTAGTAATATCGGAAAAAAATCACTAAATTGATGTTGGTACGAATGTGTAACGCAACCGTTGTAACTCAAACGGATTGACACCGTTAGAAAACCAATGAAATGTAGCTTTTGAAACTGTCTCTACTTCTTCAGCGCGCGAAAACGGCTAGGATTGGTCCCACAGTAAAAAATGACTTATTTATAATAATTTTTAAATAAAGCGTTACCACAGGGCCCAGTGTAATCGCTGAGTTCCAGCAATCATGTCAAATTAAGAATTATGTTATTTCTTGTAGTCAAAATAACTCATTTATAACATTTATAAGGTCAAAGTCCAAAATCAGTTTAATTAAGTCCCACAGTCAATCGTTTCACTGTTAAAAGCAATACAACTTAGTAATATCGGAAAAAAATCACTAAATACATGTTGGTACGAATGTGTGACGCATCCGTTGTAACTCAAACGGATTGACACCGTTGGGAAATCAATGAAATGTAGCTTTTGAGACTGTCTCTACTGCTTCAGCGCGCAATAACGGCTAGGATTGGTCCCACAGTAAAAAATGACTTATTTATCCTAATTTTTAAATAAAGCGTTACCACAGCGCCCAGTGTAATCGCTGAGTTCCCACAATCATGTCAAATTAAGAAGAATGTTATTTCTAGGAGTCCAATTGTCTCAATTGTAACTTTTATCAGGCCACAGTCCAAAATCAGTTCAATTAAGTCCTAGAGTCAATCGTTTCATTGTTAAAAGCGATGCAACCTAGTAATATGAGAAAAGCATCGCTAAATACATGTTGGTACGAATATGTGACGCAACTGTTGTGACTGAAGCGAATTGATAGCGTTAGAAGGTCAATGAAATTTAGTTTTTGAAACTGTCGCTATTTCTACAGCGCGTGATAACGGCCAGGATTGGTCCCACAGTAAAGATGACTTATTTATCTAAATTTTTAAATGAAGCGCTACCACAGCGCCCAATGTAATCGCTAAGGTCCGGCAATCACCTCAATTTAGGACGAATTTTATTTCGTGAAGTCCAATTGTCTCACTTTCACATTTATAAGGTCATAGTCAAAAATGAGTTCAACTAAGTCCCACAGTCAATCCTTTCACTGTTAAAAGCGATGCAACCTAGTAATAGCGGAAAAATATTGCTAAATACATGTTGGTACGAATATGTGATGTAACCGTTGTAACTCAAACGGATTGACGCCGTTAGAAAGTAAATGAATTGTAGTTTTTGAAACTGTCTCTTTTTCTTCAGCGCGAGCTAACGGCTAGGATTGGTCCCACAGTAAAAAAATGACTTATCTTAATTTTTTAATAAAGCGCTACCGCAGCGCTCAGTGTAATCGCTGACTTTCGACAATTATGTCAAATTAAGAAGAATGTAATTTCTTCGAGTCCAATTATCTCATTTATCAAATTTATCAGGTCACAGTCCAAATTTAGTTCAATTAAGTCGCACAGTCAATCGTTTCACTGTTAGAAGCGATGCAACCAAGTAATATCAGAAAAATATCGCTAAATACATGTGGGAACGAATATGTGACGCCACCGTTGTAACTCAAACGGATTGACACCGTTAGAATCTCAATGAAATGTAGTTTTTGAAACTGTCTCTATTTCTTCAGCGCGCGATAACGGCTAGGATTGGTCCCACAGTAAAAAATGACTTATTTATCTCAATTTTTAAATAAAGAATCAGTCATGTCAAATAAAGAAAAATGTTATTTCTTGTAGTCAAAATGGCTCATTTATCACATTTAGAAGGTCAAAGTTCAAAATCAGTTCAATTAAGTCCCACAGTCAATTGTTTCACTGCTGAAAGCGATACAACTGAGGAATATCCGAAAAAAATCACTAAAAACAAGTTGGTACGAATGTGTGACGCAACCGTTGTAACTCAAACGGATTGACACCGTTAGAAAGACAACGAAATGGAGTTTTTGAAACTGTCTCTATATCTTCAGCGCTCGCTAACGGCTAGGATTGGTCCCCCAGTAAAAATGACTTATTTATCTTAATTTTTAAATTAATCGCTACCACAGGGTCCTGTGCACCAGCTAAGTTCCCACAATCATGTCAAATTAAGAAGAATGTTATTTCTTGGAGTCCAATTGTCTCGCTTATAACATTTATAAGGTCAAAGTCCAAAATCAGTTCAATTAAGTCCCACAGTCAATCGTTTCTTTGTTAAAAGCGATGCAACTTAGTAATATCGGAAGAAAATCATTAAATACATGTTGGTACGAATATGTCACGCAACCGTTGTAACTCAAACGGATTGACACCGTTAGAAAGTCAGTGAGATGTAGTTTTTGAAACTGTCGCTATTTCTTCAGCGCGCAATAACGGCTAGGATTGGTTCCACAGTAAAGAATGACTTATTTATCTAAATTTTTAAATGAAGCGCTACCACAGCGCCCAATGTAATCGCTGAGTTGAGGTAATCACGTCAAATTAAGAAGAATGTTATTTCTTGGAGTCCAATTGTCTCATTTATCACATTTAACACGTCACAGTCCAAAGTTAGTTCAATTAAGTCCCACAGTCAAACGTTTCACTGTTGAAAGCGATACAACCTAGTAATATCCGAATACTATCGCTAAGTACATGTTGGTACGAATGTGTGACGCAACCGTTGTAACTCAAACGTATTGACACCGTTAGAAAATCAATGAATTGTAGCTTTTGAAACTGTCTCTACTTCTTCAGCGCGCGATAACGGCTAGGATTGATCCCACAGTAAAAAATAATTTATTTATCATAATTTTTAAATAAAGCGTTACCACAGCGCCCAGTGTGACGCAACCGTTGTAACTCAAACGGATTGACATATTTAGAAAGTCAATGAAATGGAGTTTTTGAAACTGTCTCTATATCTTCAGCGCGCGCTAATTGCTAGGATTTGTCCCAAAGTAAAAATGACTTATTTAACTAAATTTTTAAATGAATCGCTACCACAGGGTCCTGTGCAACCGTTGAGTTCCCACAATCACGTCAAATTAAGAAGAATTTTATTTCTTGTAGTCAAAATGACTCATTTATCACATTTATAAGGTCAAAGTCCAAAATCAGTTCAATTAGGTCCCACAGTCAACCGTTTCACTGTTGAAAGCGATACAACTTAGTAATATTGGAAAAAAATCACTAAATACATGTTGGTACGAATGTGTAACGCAACCGTTGTAACTCAAACGGATTGACACCGTTAGAAAATCAATGAATTGTAGCTTTTGAAACTGCCTCTACTACTTCAGCGCGCGATAACGGCTAGGATTGGTCCCACAGTAAAAAATGATTTATCTATCATAATTTTTAAATAAAGCGTTACCACAACGCCCAGTGTAATCGCAGAGTTCCAGCTATCATGTCAAATTAAGAAGAATGTTATTTCTTGTAGTCAAAATGACTCATTTATAACATTTATAAGGTCAAAGTCCGAAATAAGTTCAATTAAGTCCCACAGTCAATCGTTTGACTGTTGAAGGCGATACAACTTAGGAATATCCGAAAAACATCGTTAAGTGCATGATGGTACGAATGTGTGACGCAACCGTTGTAGCTCAAATGGATTGACACCGTTAGAAAATCAATGAATTGTAGCTTTTGAAACTGCCTCTACTTCTTCAGCGCGCGATAACGGCTAGGATTGGTCCCACAGTAAAAAATGATTTATCTATCATATTTTTTAAATAAAGCGTTACCACAACGCCCAGTGTAATCGCAGAGTTCCAGCAATCATGTCAAATTAAGAAGAATGTTATCTCTTGTAGTCAAAATGACTCATTTATAACATTTATCAGGTCAAAGTCCAAAATCAGTTCAATTAAGTCCCACAGTCAATCGTTGGACTGTTGAAAGCGATACAACTTAGGAATATCCGAAAAAAATCGTTAAGTGCATGATGGTACGAATGTGTGACGCAACCGTTGTAACTCAAATGGATTGACACCGTTAGAAAATCAATGAAATGTAGCTTTTGAGACTGTCTCTACTTCTTCAGCGCGCAATAACGGCTAGGATTGGTCCCACAGTAAAAAATGACTTATTTATCCTAATTTTTAAATAAAGCGTTACCATAGTGCCCAGTGTAATCGCTGAGTTCCCACAATCATATCAAATTAAAAAGAATGTTATTTCTTGTAGTCAAAATGACTCATTTATCACATTTATAAGGTCAAAGTCCAAAATCAGATCAATAAGTCCTACAGTCAATCGTTTCACTGTTGGAAGCGATACAACTTAGTAATATCGGAAAAAAATCACTAAATACATGTTGGTGCGAATGTGTGACGCAACCGTTGTAACTCAAACGGATTGACACCGTTAGAAAATCAATGAAATGTAGCTTTTGAAACTGTCTCTACTTCTTCAGCGCGCGATAACGGCTAGGATTGGTCCACACAGTAAAAAACGACTTATTTATCTTAATTTTTAAATAAAGCGTTACCACAGCGCCCAGTGTAATCGCTGAGTTCCCACAATCATGTCAAATTAAGAAGAATGTTATTTCTTGCAGTTCAATTGTCTCACTTATAACATTTATAAGGTCAAAGTCCAAAATCAGATCAATAAGTCCTACAGTCAATCGTTTCACTGTTGGAAGCGATACAACTTAGTAATATCGGAAAAAAATCACTAAATACATGTTGGTACGAATGTGTGACGCAACCGTTGTAACTCAAACGGATTGACACCGTTAGAAAGTCAAAGGAATGTAGTTTTTGAAACTGTCTCAATTTCTCTAGCGCGAACTAACGGCTAGGATTGGTCCCACAGTGAAAAATTACTTATTTATCTTTATTTTTAAATAAAGCGCAACCACAGCGCCCAGTGTAATTGCTGAGTTCCCACAATCATGTCAAATTTAGAAGAATGTTATTTCTTGTAGTCAAAATGGCTCATTTATCACATTTAGAAGGTCAAAATTCAAAATCAGTTCAATTAAGTCCCACAGTCAATCGTTTCACTGTTGAAAGCGATACAAATTAGGAATACCTGAAAAAAATCACTAAATACATGTTGGTGCGAATGTGTGACGCAACCGTTGTAACTAAAACGGATTGACACCGTTAGAAAATCAATGAAATGTAGTTTTGGAAACTGTCTCGACTTCTTTAGTGCGCGATAACGGCTAGGATTGGTTCCACAGTAAAAAATGACTTATTTATCTTAATTTTTAAATAAAGCGTTACCACAGCGCCTAGTGTAATCGCTAAGTTACAGCAATCATGTCAAATTAAGAGGAATGTTATTTCTTGTAGTCAAAATGACTCATTTATCACATTTATAAGGTCAAAGTTCAAAATCAGTTCAATTAAGTCCCACAGTCAATCGTTTCACTGTTGAAAGCGATACAACTTAGTAATATCGGGAAAAAATCACTAAATACATGTTGGTACGAATGTGTGACGCAACCATTGTAACTCAAACGGATTGACACCGTTGAAAGTCAATGAAATGGAGTTTTTGAAACTGTCTCTATATCTTCAGCGCGCGCTAACGGCTAGGATTGGTCCCACAGTAAAAATGACTTATTTATCTAAATTTTCAAATGAATCGCTACCACAGGGTCCTGTTCAACCGCTGAGTTCCCACAATCATGTCAAATTAAGAAGAATGTTATTTCTTGTAGTCAAAATGACTCATTTATCACATTTATAGAGTCAAATTCCAAAATCAGTTCAATTAAGTCCCACAGTCAATCGTTTCACTGTTGAAAGAGATACAACTTAGTAATATCGGGAAAAAATCACTAAATACATGTTGGTACGAATGTGTGACGCAACCGTTGTAACTCAAACGCATTGACACCGTTAGAAAATCAATGAAATGTAGCTTTTGAAACTGTCTCTACTTCTTCAGCGCGCGATAACGGCTAGGATTGGTCCACACAGTAAAAAATGACTTATTTATCCTTATTTTTAAATAAAGCGTTACCACAGCGCCCAGTGTAATCGCTGAGTTCCCACAATCATGTCAAATTAAGAAGAATGTTATTTCTTGCAGTCCAATTGTCTCACTTATAACATTTATAAGGTCAAAGTCCAAAATCAGATCAATAAGTCCCACAGTCAATCGTTTCACTGTTGGAAGCGATACAACTTAGTAATATCGGAAAAAAATCACTAAATACATGTTGGTACGAATGTGTGCCGCAACCGTTGTAACTCAAACGGATTGACACCGTTAGAAAGTCAAAGGAATGTAGTTTTTGAAACTGTCTCAATTTCTTCAGCGCGAACTAACGGCTAGGATTGGTGCCACAGTGAAGAATGATTTATTTATATTTATTTTTAAATAAAGCGCAACCACAGCGCCCAGTGTAATTGCTGAGTTCCCACAATCATGTCAAATTTAGAAGAATGTTATTTCTTGTAGTCAAAATGGCTCATTTATCACATTTAGAAGGTCAAAATTCAACATCAGTTCAATTAAGTCCCACAGTCAATCGTTTCACTGTTGAAAGCGATACAACTTAGGAATATCTGAAAAAAATCACTAAATACATGTTGGTACGAATGTGTGACGCAACTGTTGTAACTAAAACGGATTGACACCGTTAGAAAGTCAATGAAATGGAGTTCTGAAACTGTCTCTATATCTTCAGCGCGCGCTAACGGCTAGGATTGGTCCCACAGTAAAAATGACTTATTCATCTAAATTTTTAAATGAATCGCTACCACAGGGTCCTGTGCAAACGTTGAGTTTCCACAATCATGTCAAATTAAGAAGAATGTTATTTATTGGAGTCCAATTGTCTTACTTATAACATTTATAAGGTCAAAGTCCAAAATCAGCTCAATTAAGTCCCACAGTCAATCGTTTCACTGTTAAAAGCGATGCAACTTAGTAATATCGGAAGAAAATGACTAAATACGTGTTGGTACGAATATGTGACGCAACCGTTGTAACTTAAACGGATTGACACCGTTAGAAAATCAATGAAATGTAGTTTTTGAAACTGTCTCGACTTCTTCAGTGCGCGATAACGGCAAGGATTGGTTCCACAGTAAAAAATGACTTATTTATCTTAATTTTTAAATAAAGCGTTACCACAGCGCCTAGTGTAATCGCTAAGTTACAGCAATCATGTCAAATTAAGAGGAATGTTATTTCTTGTAGTCAAAATGACTCATTTATCACATTTATAAGGTCAAAGCTCAAAATCAGTTCAATTAAGTCCCACAGTCAATCGTTTCACTGTTGAAAGCGATACAACTTAGTAATATCGGGAAAAAATCACTAAATACATGTTGGTACGAATGTGTGACGCAACCATTGTAACTCAAACGGATTGACACCGTTGAAAGTCAATGAAATGGAGTTTTTGAAACTGTCTCTATATCTTCAGCGCGCGCTAACGGCTAGGATTGGTCCCACAGTAAAAATGACTTATTCATCTAAATTTTTAAATGAATCGCTACCACAGGGTCCTGTGCAACCGTTGAGTTCCCACAATCATGTCAAATTAGGAAGAATGTTATTTCTTGGAGTCCAATTGTCTTACTTATAACATTTATAAGGTCAAAGTCCAAAATCAGCTCATTTAAGTCCCACAGTCAATCGTTTCACTGTTAAAAGCGATGCAACTTAGTAATATCGGAAGAAAATGACTAAATACGTGTTGGTACGAATATGTGACGCAACCGTTGTAACTTAAACGGATTGACACCGTTGGAAAATCAATGAAATGTAGTTTTTGAAACTGTCTCGACTTCTTCAGTGCGCGATAACGGCTAGGATTGGTTCCACAGTAAAAAATGACTTATTCATCTTAATTTTCAAATAAAGCGTTACCACAGCGCCTAGTGTAATCGCTAAGTTACAGCAATCATGTCAAATTAAGAGGAATGTTATTTCTTGTAGTCAAAATGACTCATTTATCACATTTATAAGGTCAAAGCTCAAAATCAGTTCAATTAAGTCCCACAGTCAATCGTTTCACTGTTGAAAGCGATACAACTTAGTAATATCGGGAAAAAATCACTAAATACATGTTGGTACGAATGTGCGACGCAACCATTGTAACTCAAACGGATTGACACCGTTGAAAGTCAATGAAATGGAGTTTTTGAAACTGTCTCTATATCTTCAGCGCGCGCTAACGGCTAGGATTGGTCCCACAGTAAAAATGACTTATTCATCTAAATTTTTAAATGAATCGCTACCACAGGATCCTGTGCAACCGTTGGGTTCCCACAATCATGTCAAATTAAGAAGAATGTTATTTCTTGGAGTCCAATTGTCTTACTTATAATATTTATAAGGTCAAAGTCCAAAATCAGCTCATTTAAGTCCCACAGTCAATCGTTTCACTGTTAAAAGCGATGCAACTTAGTAATATCGGAAGAAAATGACTAAATACGTGTTGGTACGAATATGTGACGCAACCGTTGTAACTTAAACGGATTGACACCGTTGGAAAATCAATGAAATGTAGTTTTTGAAACTGTCTCGACTTCTTCAGTGCGCGATAACGGCTAGGATTGGTTCCACAGTAAAAAATGACTTATTCATCTTAATTTTTAAATAAAGCGTTACCACAGCGCCTAGTGTAATCGCTAAGTTACAGCAATCATGTCAAATTAAGAGGAATGTTATTTCTTGTAGTCAAAATGACTCATTTATCACATTTATAAGGTCAAAGTCCAAAATCAGTTCAATTAAGTCCCACAGTCAATCGTTTCACTGTTAAAAGCGATGCAACTTAGTAATATCGGAAGAAAATCACTAAATACATATTGGTACGAATATTCGACGCAACCGTTGTAACTCAAACGGATTGACACCGTTAGAAAATCAATGAAATGTAGTTTTTCAAACTGTCTCTACTTCTTCAGTGCGCGATAACGGCTAGGATTGGTCCCACAGTAAAAAATGTCTTATTTATCTTAATTTTTAAATAAAGCGTTACCACAGCGCCTAGTGTAATCGCTAAGTTACAGCAATCATGTCAAATTAAGAGGAATGTTATTTCTTGTAGTCAAAATGACTCATTTATCACATTTATAAAGTCAAAGTTCAAAATCAGTTCAATTAAGTCCCACAGTCAATCGTTTCACTGTTGAAAGCGATACAACTTAGTAATATCGGGAAAAAATCACTAAATACATGTTGGTACGAATGTGTGACGCAACCATTGTAACTCAAACGGATTGACACCGTTGAAAGTCAATGAAATGGAGTTTTTGAAACTGTCTCTATATCTTCAGCGCGCGCTAACGGCTAGGATTGGTCCCACAGTAAAAATGACTTATTCATCTAAATTTTTAAATGAATCGCTACCACAGGGTCCTGTGCAACCGTTGAGTTCCCACAATCATGTCAAATTAGGAAGAATGTTATTTCTTGGAGTCCAATTGTCTTACTTATAACATTTATAAGGTCAAAGTCCAAAATCAGCTCATTTAAGTCCCACAGTCAATCGTTTCACTGTTAAAAGCGATGCAACTTAGTAATATCGGAAGAAAATTACTAAATACGTGTTGGTACGAATATGTGACGCAACCGTTGTAACTTAAACGGATTGACACCGTTGGAAAATCAATGAAATGTAGTTTTTGAAACTGTCTCGACTTCTTCAGTGCGCGATAACGGCTAGGATTGGTTCCACAGTAAAAAATGACTTATTCATCTTAATTTTCAAATAAAGCGTTACCACAGCGCCTAGTGTAATCGCTAAGTTACAGCAATCATGTCAAATTAAGAGGAATGTTATTTCTTGTAGTCAAAATGACTCATTTATCACATTTATAAGGTCAAAGTCCAAAATCAGTTCAATTAAGTCCCACAGTCAATCGTTTCACTGTTAAAAGCGATGCAACTTAGTAATATCGGAAGAAAATCACTAAATACATATTGGTACGAATATGTGACGCAACCGTTGTAACTCAAACGGATTGACACCGTTAGAAAATCAATGAAATGTAGTTTTTCAAACTGTCTCTACTTCTTCAGTGCGCGATAACGGCTAGGATTGGTCCCACAGTAAAAAATGTCTTATTTATCTTAATTTTTAAATAAAGCGTTACCACTGCGCCTAGTGCAATCGCTGAGTTTCAGCAATCATGTCAAATTAAGAAGAATGTTATTTCTTGTAGTCAAAATGACTCATTTATCACATTTATAAGGTCAAAGTCCAAAATCAGTTCAATTAAGTCCCACAGTCAATCGTTTCACTGTTGGAAGCGATACAACTTAGTAATATCGGAAAAAAATCACTAAATACATGTTGGTACGAATGTGTGACGCAACCGTTGTAACTCAAACGGATTGCCACCGTTAGAAATTCAAAGGAATGTAGTTTTTGAAACTGTCTCAATTTCTTCAGCGCGAACTAACGGCTAGGATTGGTCCCACAGTAAAAAATGTCTTATTTATCTTAATTTTTAAATAAAGCGTTACCACAGCGCCTAGTGCAATCGCTGAGTTTCAGCAATCATGTCAAATTAAGAAGAATGTTATTTCTTGTAGTCAAAATGACTCATTTATCACATTTATAAGGTCAAAGTCCAAAATCAGTTCAATTAAGTCCCACAGTCAATCGTTTCACTGTTGGAAGCGATGCAACTTAGTAATATCGGGAAAAAATCACTAAATACATGTTGGTACGAATGTGTGACGCAACCGTTGTAACTCAAACGGATTGACACCGTTAGAAAATCAATGAAATGTAGCTTTTGAAACTGTCTCTACTTCTTCAGCGCGCGATAACGGCTAGGATTGGTCCACATAGTAAAAAATGACTTATTTATCTTAATTTTTAAATAAAGCGTTACCACAGCGCCCAGTGTAATCGCTGAGTTCCCACAGGCATGTCAAATTAAGAATAATGTTATTTCTTGCAGTCCAATTGCCTCACTTATAACATTTATAAGGTCAAAATCCAAAATCAGATCAATAAGTCCTACAGTCAATCGTTTCACTGTTGGAAGCGATACAACTTAGTAATATCGGAAGAAAATGACTAAATACGTGTTGGTACGAATATGTGACGCAACCGTTGTAACTTAAACGGATTGACACCGTTGGAAAATCAATGAAATGTAGTTTTTGAAACTGTCTCGACTTCTTCAGTGCGCGATAACGGCTAGGATTGGTTCCACAGTAAAAAATGACTTATTCATCTTAATTTTTAAATAAAGCGTTACCACAGCGCCTAGTGTAATCGCTAAGTTACAGCAATCATGTCAAATTAAGAGGAATGTTATTTCTTGTAGTCAAAATGACTCATTTATCACATTTATAAGGTCAAAGTCCAAAATCAGTTCAATTAAGTCCCACAGTCAATCGTTTCACTGTTAAAAGCGATGCAACTTAGTAATATCGGAAGAAAATCACTAAATACATATTGGTACGAATATGTGACCCAACCGTTGTAACTCAAACGGATTGACACCGTTAGAAAATCAATGAAATGTAGTTTTTCAAACTGTCTCTACTTCTTCAGTGCGCGATAACGGCTAGGATTGGTCCCACAGTAAAAAATGTCTTATTTATCTTAATTTTTAAATAAAGCGTTACCACTGCGCCTAGTGCAATCGCTGAGTTTCAGCAATCATGTCAAATTAAGAAGAATGTTATTTCTTGTAGTCAAAATGACTCATTTATCACATTTATAAGGTCAAAGTCCAAAATCAGTTCAATTAAGTCCCACAGTCAATCGTTTCACTGTTGGAAGCGATACAACTTAGTAATATCGGAAAAAAATCACTAAATACATGTTGGTACGAATGTGTGACGCAACCGTTGTAACTCAAACGGATTGCCACCGTTAGAAAGTCAAAGGAATGTAGTTTTTGAAACTGTCTCAATTTCTTCAGCGCGAACTAACGGCTAGGATTGGTCCCACAGTAAAAAATGTCTTATTTATCTTAATTTTTAAATAAAGCGTTACCACAGCGCCTAGTGCAATCGCTGAGTTTCAGCAATCATGTCAAATTAAGAAGAATGTTATTTCTTGTAGTCAAAATGACTCATTTATCACATTTATAAGGTCAAAGTCCAAAATCAGTTCAATTAAGTCCCACAGTCAATCGTTTCACTGTTGGAAGCGATGCAACTTAGTAATATCGGGAAAAAATCACTAAATACATGTTGGTACGAATGTGTGACGCAACCGTTGTAACTCAAACGGATTGACACCGTTAGAAAATCAATGAAATGTAGCTTTTGAAACTGTCTCTACTTCTTCAGCGCGCGATAACGGCTAGGATTGGTCCACATAGTAAAAAATGACTTATTTATCTTAATTTTTAAATAAAGCGTTACCACAGCGCCCAGTGTAATCGCTGAGTTCCCACAGGCATGTCAAATTAAGAATAATGTTATTTCTTGCAGTCCAATTGTCTCACTTATAACATTTATAAGGTCAAAATCCAAAATCAGATCAATAAGTCCTACAGTCAATCGTTTCACTGTTGGAAGCGATACAACTTAGTAATATCGGAAGAAAATGACTAAATACGTGTTGGTACGAATATGTGACGCAACCGCTGTAACTTAAACGGATTGACACCGTTGGAAAATCAATGAAATGTAGTTTTTGAAACTGTCTCGACTTCTTCAGTGCGCGATAACGGCTAGGATTGGTTCCACAGTAAAAAATGACTTATTCATCTTAATTTTTAAATAAAGCGTTACCACAGCGCCTAGTGTAATCGCTAAGTTACAGCAATCATGTCAAATTAAGAGGAATGTTATTTCTTGTAGTCAAAATGACTCATTTATCACATTTATAAAGTCAAAGTCCAAAATCAGTTCAATTAAGTCCCACAGTCAATCGTTTCACTGTTAAAAGCGATGCAACTTAGTAATATCGGAAGAAAATCACTAAATACATATTGGTACGAATATGTGACGCAACCGTTGTAACTCAAACGGATTGACACCGTTAGAAAATCAATGAAATGTAGTTTTTCAAACTGTCTCTACTTCTTCAGTGCGCGATAACGGCTAGGATTGGTCCCACAGTAAAAAATGTCTTATTTATCTTAATTTTTAAATAAAGCGTTACCACTGCGCCTAGTGCAATCGCTGAGTTTCAGCAATCATGTCAAATTAAGAAGAATGTTATTTCTTGTAGTCAAAATGACTCATTTATCACATTTATAAGGTCAAAGTCCAAAATCAGTTCAATTAAGTCCCACAGTCAATCGTTTCACTGTTGGAAGCGATACAACTTAGTAATATCGGAAAAAAATCACTAAATACATGTTGGTACGAATGTGTGACGCAACCGTTGTAACTCAAACGGATTGCCACCGTTAGAAAGTCAAAGGAATGTAGTTTTTGAAACTGTCTCAATTTCTTCAGCGCGAACTAACGGCTAGGATTGGTCCCACAGTAAAAAATGTCTTATTTATCTTAATTTTTAAATAAAGCGTTACCACAGCGCCTAGTGCAATCGCTGAGTTTCAGCAATCATGTCAAATTAAGAAGAATGTTATTTCTTGTAGTCAAAATGACTCATTTATCACATTTATAAGGTCAAAGTCCAAAATCAGTTCAATTAAGTCCCACAGTCAATCGTTTCACTGTTGGAAGCGATGCAACTTAGTAATATCGGGAAAAAATCACTAAATACATGTTGGTACGAATGTGTGACGCAACCGTTGTAACTCAAACGGATTGACACCGTTAGAAAATCAATGAAATGTAGCTTTTGAAACTGTCTCTACTTCTTCAGCGCGCGATAACGGCTAGGATTGGTCCACATAGTAAAAAATGACTTATTCATCTTAATTTTTAAATAAAGCGTTACCACAGCGCCCAGTGTAATCGCTGAGTTCCCACAGGCATGTCAAATTAAGAATAATGTTATTTCTTGCAGTCCAATTGTCTCACTTATAACATTTATAAGGTCAAAATCCAAAATCAGATCAATAAGTCCTACAGTCAATCGTTTCACTGTTGGAAGCGATACAACTTAGTAATATCGGAAAAAAATCACTAAATACATGTTGGTACGAATGTGTGACGCAACCGTTGTAACTCAAACGGATTGCCACCGTTAGAAAGTCAAAGGAATGTAGTTTTTGAAACTGTCTCAATTTCTTCAGCGCGAACTAACGGCTAGGATTGGTCCCACAGTGAAAAATGACTTATTTATCTTTATTTTTAAATAACGCGCAACTACAGCGCCCAGTGTAATTGCTGAGTTCCCACAATCATGTCAAATTTAGAAGAATGTTATTTCTTGTAGTCAAAATGGCTCATTTATCACATTTAGAAGGTCAAAATTCAAAATCAGTTCAATTAAGTCCCACAGTCAATCGTTTCACTGTTGAAAGCGATACAAGTTAGGAATATCCGAAAAAAATCACTAAATACATGTTGGTACGAATGTGTGACGCAACTGTTGTAACTAAAACGGATTGACACCGTTAGAAAGTCAATGAAATGGAGTTCTGAAACTTTCTCTATATCTTCAGCGCGCGCTAACGGCTAGGATTGGTCCCACAGTAAAAATTACTTATTTATCTAAATTTTTAAATGAATCTATACCACAGGGTCCTGTGCAACCGTTGATTTCCCACAATCATGTCAAATTAAGAAGAATGTAATATCTTGGAGTCAAATTGTCTTACTTATAACATTTATAAGGTCAAAGTCCAAAATCAGTTCAATTAAGTCCCACAGTCAATCGTTTCACTGTTAAAAGCGATGCAACTTAGTAATATCGGAAGAAAATGACTAAATACGTGTTGGTACGAATATGTGACGCAACCGTTGTAACTTAAACGGATTGACACCGTTAGAACATTAATGAAATGTAGTTTTTGAAACTGTCTCGACTTCTTTAGTGCGCGATAACGGCTAGGATTGGTTCCACAGTAAAAAATGACTTATTCAACTTAATTTTTAAATAAAGCGTTACCACAGCGCCTAGTGTAATCGCTAAGTTACAGCAATCATGTCAAATTAAGAGGAATGTTATTTCTTGTAGTCAAAGTGACTCATTTATCACATTTATAAGGTCAAAGTTCAAAATCAGTTCAATTAAGTCCCACAGTCAATCGTTTCACTGTTGAAAGCGATACAACTTAGTAATATCGGGAAAAAAATCACTAAATACATGTTGGTACGAATGTGTGACGCAACCATTGTAACTCAAACAGATTGACACCGTTGAAAGTCAATGAAATGGAGTTTTTGAAACTGTCTCTATATCTTCAGCGCGCGCTAACGGCTAGGATTGTTCCCACAGTAAAAATGACTTATTTATCTAAATTTTTAAATGAATCACTACCACAGGGTCCTGTGCAACCGCTGAGTTCCCACAATCATGTCAAATTAAGAAGAATGTTATTTCTTGTAGTCAAAATGACTCATTTATCACATTTATAAAGTCAAAGTCCAAAATCAGTTCAATTAAGTCCCACAGTCATTCGTTTGACTGTTGTAAGCGATACAACTTGGGAATATCCGAAAAAAATCACTAAATACATGTTGGTACGAATGTGTGACGCAACCGTTGTAACTCAAACGGATTGACACCGTTAGAAAGTCAATGAAATTGAGTTTTTGAAACTGTCTCTATATCTTAAGCGCGCGCTAACGGCTAGGATTGGTCCCAGAGTAAAAATGACTTGTTTAACTAAATTTTTAAATGAATCGCTACCACAGGGTCCTGTGCAACTGTTGAGTTCCCACAATCATGTCAAATTAAGAAGAATGTTATTTCTTGTAGTCAAAATGACTCATTTATCACATTTATAAGGTCAAAGTCCAAAATCAGTTCAATTAGGTCCCACAGTCAATCGTTTCACTGTTGAAAGCGATACAACTTAGTAATATTGGAAAAAAATCACTAAATACATGTTGGTACGAATGTGTAACGCAACCGTTGTAACTCAAACGGATTGACACCGTTAGAAAATCAATGAATTGTAGCTTTTGAAACTGTCTCTACTTCTTCAGCGCGCGATAACGGCTAGGATTGGTCCCACAGTAAAAAATGATTTATCTATCATAATTTTTAAATAAAGCGTTACCACAGCGCCCAGTGTAATCGCTGAGTTCCAGCAATCATGTCAAATTAAGAAGAATGTTATTTCTTGTAGTCAAAATGACTCATTTATAACATTTATAAGGTCAAAGTCCAAAATCAGTTCAATTAAGTCCCACAGTCAATTGTTGGACTGTTGAAAGCGATACAACTTAGGAATATCCGAAAAACATCGTTAGGTGCATGATGGTACGAATGTGTGACGCAACCGTTGTAACTCAAATGGATTGACACCGATAAAAAATCAATGAAATGTAGGTTTTGAGACTGTCTCTACTTCTTCAGCGCGCAATAACGGCTAGGATTGGTCCCACAGTATAAAGTGACTTATTTATCCTAATTTTTAAATAAAGCGTTACCACAGTGCCCAGTGTAATCGCTGAGTTCCCACAATCATGTTAAATTAAAAAGAATGTTATTTCTTGCAGTCCAATTGTCTCACTTAAAACATTTATAAGGTCAAAGTCCAAAATCAGTTCAATTAAGTCCCACAGTCAATCGTTTCACTGTTGGAAGCGATAAAACTTAGTAACATCGGAAGAAAAATCACTAAATACATGTTGGTACGAATGTGTGACGCAATCTTTGTAACTCAAACGGATTGACACCGTTAGAAAGTCAATGAAATGAAGTTTTTAAAACTGTCTCTGTATCTTCAGCGCGCGCTAACGGCTAGGATTGGATCCACAGTAAAAATGACTTATTTATCTAAATTTTTAAATGAATCGCTACCACAGGGTCTTGTTCAACCGCTGAGTTCCCACAATCATGTCAAATTAAGAAGAATCCTATTTCTCGGAGTCCAATTGTCTCACTTATAACATTTATAAGGTCAAAGTCAAAAATCAGTTCAATTGAGTCCCACAGTGAATCCATTCACTGTTAAAAGCGATGCAACTTAGTAATATCGGAAGAAAATCACTAAATACATATTGGTACGAATATGTGACGCAACCGTTGTAACTCAAACGGATTGACACCGTTAGAAAGTCAAAGGAATGTAGTTTTTGAAACTGTCTCAATTTCTTCAGCGCGAACTAACGGCTAGGATTGGTCCCACAGTGAAAAATGACTTATTTATCTTTGTTTTTAAATAGAGCGCAACCACAGCGCCCAGTGTAATTGCTGTGTTCCCACAATCATGTCAAAATTAGAAGAATGTTATTTCTTGTAGTCAAAATGGCTCATTTATCACATTTAGAAGGTCAAAATTCAAAATCAGTTCAATTAAGTCCCACAGTCAATCGTTTCACTGTTGAAAGCGATACAACTTAGGAATATCCGAAAAAAATCACTAAATACATGTTGGTACGAATGTGTGACGCAACTGTTTTAACTAAAACGGATTGACACCGTTAGAGAGTCGATGAAATGGAGTTCTGAAACTGTCTCTATATCTTCAGCGCGCGCTAACGGCTAGGTTTGGTCCCACAGTAAAAATGACTTATTTATCTAAATTTTTAAATGAATCGCTACCACAGGGTCCTGTGCAACCGTTGAGTTCCCACAATCATGTCAAATTAAGAAGAATGTTATTTCTTGGAGTCCAATTGTCTTACTTATAACATTTATAAGGTCAATGTCCAAAATCAGTTCAATGAAGTCCCACAGTCAATCGTTTCACTGTTAAAAGCGATGCAACTTAGTAATATCGGAAGAAAATGACTAAATACGTGTTGGTACGAATATGTGACGCAACCGTTGTAACTTAAACGGATTGACTCCGTTAGAAAATCAATGAAATGTAGTTTTTGAAACTGTCTCGACTTCTTTAGTGCGCGATAACGGCTAGGATTGGTTCCACAGTAAAAAATGACTTATTTATCTTAATTTTTAAATAAAGCGTTACCACAGCGCCTAGTGTAATTGCTAAGTTACAGCAACCATGTCAAATTAAGAGGAATGTTATTTCTTGTAGTCAAAATGACTCATTTATCACATTTATAAGGTCAAAGCCCAAAATCAGTTCAATTAAGTCCCACAGTCAAACGTTTCACTGTTAAAAGCGATGCAACCTAATAATATCCGAATACTATCGCTAAATACATGTTGGTACGAATATGTGACGCAACCATTGTAACTCAAAGGGATTTATACCACTAGAAAGTCAATGAAATGTAGTCTTTAGAGGTGTTCCTATTTCTTCAGCGTGTGGTAACAGCCAGGATTGGTCCCCAGTAAAAAAAGACTTATTTATCTTAATCGCTGAATTCCCACAATCATGTCAAATTAAGAATAATGTTATTTCTTGGAGTCCAAGTGTCTCACTTATAACATTTATAAGGTCACAGTTCAAAATCAGTTCAATTAAGTCCCACAGTCAATCGTTGCACTGTTAAAAGCGATGCACCCTAGTAATATCGGAATACTACCGCTAAATACATGTTGGTACGAATATATGACGCAACCGTTGTAACTCTAACGGATTTATACCGCTAGAAAGTAAATGAAATGTAGTCTTTGAAACTGTCACTATTTATTCATCGCGTGGTAACGGCCAGGATTGGTCCCACAGTAAGAAAAGACTTATTTATCTAAATTTTTAAATAAAGCGCTACCACAGAGCCTAATGTAATCGCTGAATTCCAGCAATCATGTCAAATTAAGAAGAATGTTCTTCCTTGGAGACCAATTGGCTCACTTATCACATTTATAAGGTCACAGTCCAGAATCAGTGCAATTAATTCCCACAGTAAATGGTTTCACTGTTAAAAGCGATACGACTTAGTAACATCGGAAGAAAATCACTAAATACATGTTGGTACGAATGTGTAACGCAACCGTTGTAACTCAAACGGATTGACACCGTCAGGAAGTCAATGAATTGTAGCTTTTGAAACTGTCTCTACTTCTTCAGCGCGCGATAACGGCTAGGATTGGTTCCACAGTAAAAAATGATTTATCTATCATAATTTTTAAATAAAGCGTTACCACAGCGCCCAGTGTAATCTCTGAGTTCCAGCAATCATGTCAAATTAAGAAGAATGTTATTTCTTGTAGTCAAAATGACTCATTTATAACATTTATAAGGTCAAAGTCCAAAATCAGTTCAATTAAGTCCCACAGTCAATCGTTGGACTGTTGAAAGCGATACAACTTAGGAATATCCGAAAAACATCGTAAAGTGCATGATGGTACGAATGTGTGACGCAACCGTTGTAACTCAAATGGATTGACACCGTTAGAAAATCAATGAAATGTAGCTTTTGAGACTGCCTCTACTTCTTCAGCGCGCAATAACGGCTGGGATTGGTCCCACAGTAAAAAATGACTTATTTTGTCCTAATTTTTAAATAAAGCGTTACCACAGTGCCCAGTGTAATCGCTGAGTTCCCACAATCATGTCAAATTAAAAAGAATGTTATTTCTTGCAGTCCAATTATCTCACTTATAACATTTATAAGGTCAAAGTCCAAAATCAGTTCAATTAAGTCCCAGAGTCAATCGTTTCACTGTTGGAAGCGATACAACTTAGTAACATCGGAAAAAAAATCACTAAATACATGTTGGTACGAATGTGTGACGCAATCTTTGTAACTCAAACGGATTGACACCGTTAGAAAGTCAATGAAATGGAGTTTTTAAAACTGTCTCTATATCATCAGCGCGCGCTAACGGCTAGGATTGGTCCCACAGTAAAAATGACTTATTTATCTAAATTTTTAAATGAATCGCTACCACAGTGTCCTGTTCAACCGCTGAGTTCCCACAATCATGTCAAATTAAGAAGAATCCTATTTCTTGGAGTCCAATTGTCTCACTTATAACATTTATAAGGTCAAAGTCCAAAATCAGTTCAATTAAGTCCCACAGTCAATCGTTGGACTGTTGAAAGCGATACAACTTAGGAATATCCGAAAAACATCGTTAGGTGCATGATGGTACGAATGTGTGACGCAACCATTGTAACTCAAATGGATTGACACCGTTAGAAATTCAATGAAATGTAGCTTTTGAGTCTGTCTCTACTTCTTCAGCGCGCAGTAACGGCTAGGATTGGTCCCACAGTAAAAAATGACTTATTTATCCTAATTTTTAAATAAAGCGTTACCACAGTGCCCAGTGTAATCGCTGAGTTCATACAATCATGTCAAATTAAAAAGAATGTTATTTCTTGCAGTCCAATTTTCTCACTTATAACATTTATAAGGTGAAAGTCCAAAATCAGTTCAATTAAGTCCCACAGTCAATTGTTTCACTGTTGAAAGCGATACAACTTAGTAATATCGGTAAAAAATCACTAAATACATGTTGGTACGAATGTGTGACGCAACCGTTGTAACTTAAACGGATTGACACCGTTAGAAAATCAATGAAATGTAGCTTTTGAAACTGTCTCTACTTCATCAGCGCGCGATAACGGCTAGGATTGGTCCACACAGTAAAAAATGACTTATTTATCTTAATTTTTATATAAAGCGTTACCACAGCGCCCAGTGTAATCGCTGAGTTCCCACAATCATGTCAAATTAAGAAGAATGTTATTTCTTGTATTCAAAATGGCTCATTTATCACATTTAGAAGGTCAAAATTCAAAATCAGTTCAATTAAGTCCCACAGTCAATCGTTTCACTGTTGAAAGCGATACAACTTAGGAATATCCGAAAAAAATCACTAAATACATGTTGGTACGAATGTGTGACGCAACTGTTGTAACTAAAACGGATTGACACCGTTAGAGAGTCAATGAAATGGAGTTCTGAAACTGTCTCTATATCTTCAGCGCGCGCTAACGGCTAGGTTTGGTCCCACAGTAAAAATGACTTATTTATCTAAATTTTTAAATGAATCGCTACCACAGGGTTCTGTGCAACCGTTGAGTTCCCACAATCATGTCAAATTAAGAAAAATGTTATTTCTTGGAGTCCAATTGTCTTACTTATAACATTTATAAGGTCAAAGTCCAAAATCAGTTCAATTAAGTCCCACAGTCAATCGTTTCACTGTTAAAAGCGATGCAACTTAGTAATATCGGAAGAAAATGACTAAATACGTGTTGATACGAATATGTGACGCAACCGTTGTAACCTAAACGGATTGACACCGTTAGAAAATCAATGAAATGTGGTCTTTGGAGCTGTTCCTATTTATTCAGCGTGTGGTAACAGCCAGGATTGGCCCCACAGTAAAAAAAGGCTTATTTATCTAAATCGCTGAATTCCCACAATCATGTCAAATTAAGAATAATGTTATTTCTTGGAGTCCAAGAGTCTCACTTATAACATTTATAAGGTCACAGTTCAAGATCAGTTCAATTAAGTCCCACAGTCAATCGTTGCACTGTTAAAAGCGATGCACCCTAGTAATATCGGAATACTACCGCTAAATACATGTTGGTACGAATGTGTGACGCAACCGTTGTAACTTAAACGAATTGACACCGTTAGAAAATCAATGAAATGTAGCTTTTGAAACTGTCTCTACTTCTTCAGCGCACGATAACGGCTAGGATTGGTCCACACAGTAAAAAATGACTTATTTATCTTAATTTTTAAATAAAGCGTTACCACAGGGCCCAGTGTAATCGCTGAGTTCCCACAATCATGTCAAATTAAGAAGAATGTTATTTCTTGCAGTCCAATTGTCTCACTTATAACATTTATAAGGTCGAAGTCCAAAATCAGATCAATAAGTCCTACAGTCAATCGTTTCACTGTTGGAAGCGATACAACTTAGTAATATCGGAAAAAAATCACTAAATACATCTTGGAACGAATGTGTGACGCAACCGTTGTAACTCAAACGGATTGACACCGTTAGAAAGTCAAAGGAATGTAGTTTTTGAAACTGTCGCAATTTCTTCAGCGCGAACTAACGGCTAGGATTGGTCCCACAGTGAAAAATGACTTATTTATCTTTATTTTTAAATAAAGCGCAACCACAGCGCCCAGTGTAATTGCTGAGTTCCCACAATCATGTCAAAATTAGAAGAATGTTATTTCTTGTATTCAAAATGGCTCATTTATCACATTTAGAAGGTCAAAATTCAAAATCAGTTCAATTAAGTCCCACAGTCAATCGTTTCACTGTTGAAAGCGATACAACTTAGGAATATCCGAAAAAAATCACTAAATACATGTTGGTACGAATGTGTGACGCAACTGTTGTAACTAAAACGGATTGACACCGTTAGAGAGTCAATGAAATGGAGTTCTGAAACTGTCTCTATATCTTCAGCGCGCGCTAACGGCTAGGTTTGGTCCCACAGTAAAAATGACTTATTTATCTAAATTTTTAAATGAATCGCTACCACAGGGTCCTGTGCAACCGTTGAGTTCCCACAATCATGTCAAACTAAGAAGAATGTTATTTCTTGGAGTCCAATTGTCTTACTTATAACATTTATAAGGTCAAAGTCAAAAATCAGTTCAATTAAGTCCCACAGTCAATCGTTTCACTGTTAAAAGCGATGCAACTTAGTAATATCGGAAGAAAATGACTAAATACGTGTTGGTACGAATATGTGACGCAACCGTTGTAACTTAAACGGATTGACACCGTTAGAAAATCAATGAAATGTAGTCTTTGGAGCTGTTCCTATTTATTCAGCGTGTGGTAACAGCCAGGATTGGTCCCAGAGTAAAAAAAGGCTTATTTATCTAAATCGCTGAATTCCCACAATCATGTCAAATTAAGAATAATGTTATTTCTTGGAGTCCAAGTGTCTCACTTACAACATTTATAAGTTCACAGTTCAAAATCAGTTCAATTAAGTCCCACAGTCAATCGTTGCACTGTTAAAAGCGATGCACCCTAGTAATATCGGAATACTACCGCTAAATACATGTTGGTACGAATATATGACGCAACCGTTGTAACTCCAGCGGATTTATACCGCTAGAAAGTCAATGAATTGTAGTCTTTGAAACTGTCACTATTTATTCAGCGCGTGGTAACGGCCAGGATTGGTCCCACAGTAAGAGAAGACTTATTTATCTCAATTTTTAAATAAAGCGCTACCACAGAGCCTAATGTAGTCGCTGAATTCCAGCAATCATGTCAAATTAAGAAGAATGTTCTTCCTTGGAGACCAATTGGCTCATTTATCCCATTTATAAGGTCACAGTCCAAAATCAGTGGAATTAATTCCCACAGTAAATGGTTTCACTGTTAAAAGCGATACGACTTAGTAACATCGGAAGAAAATCACTAAATACATGTTGGTACGAATATGTGATGCAACCGTTGTAACTCAAACGGATTGACACCGTTAGAAAGTCAATGAAATGCAGTTTTGGAAACTGTCTCTACTTCTTCAGCACGCGATAACGGTCAGGATTGGTCCCACAGTGAAAAATGACTTATTTATCTTTATTTTTAAATAAAGCGCTGCCACAGCGCCCAGTGTAATCGCTGAGTTCCAGCAATCATGTCAAATTAAGAAGAATGTTATTTCTTGTAGTCAAAATGACTCATTTATCACATTTATAAGGTCAAAGTCCAAAATCAGTTCAATTAAGTCCCATAGTCAATCGTTTCACTGTTGAAAGCAATACAACTTAGTAATATCGGGAAAAAATCACTAAATACATGTTTGTACGAATGTGTGACGCAACCGTTGTAACTCAAACGCATTGACACCGTTAGAAAATCAATAAAATGTAGCTTTTGAAACTGTCTCTACTTCTTCAGCGCGCGATAACGGCTAGGATTGGTCCACACAGTAAAAAATGACTTATTTATCTTAATTTTTAAATAAAGCGTTACCACAGCGCCCAGTGTAATCGCTGAGTTCCCACAATCATGTCAAATTAAGAAGAATGTTATTTCTTGCAGTCCAATTGTCTCACTTATAACATTTATAAGGTCAAAGTCCAAAATCAGATCAATAAGTCCTACAGTCAATCGTTTCACTGTTAAAAGCGATGCAACTTAGTAATATCGGAAGAAAATGACTAAATACGTGTTGGTACGAATATGTGACGCAACCGTTGTAACTTAAACGGATTGACACTGTTAGAAAATCAATGAAATGTAGTTTTTGAAACTGTCTCGACTTCTTTAGTGCGCGATAACGGCTAGGATTGGTTCCACAGTAAAAAATGACTTATTTATCTTAATCTCTATAATAATAAGCCAGTTCCGTGTGTCTGTAACAGGCAAAGTTGATATCGTCATTTTCCTTTGATGTCGCCGAAAAAAATCTTTGATGTTGCCGAAAAAAATATGTCTTCTTTGTCGAGAAAAGCCGCGAGTTTTGTGTGGTTTGTTAAATGAAGTTCTAGCACAAAGTAACGGAAATTGTGTTTGCAAAAAAGATGGCTGTCCTTTTTAAGCATTTGTCTTCTCTTGCCTTCAAAATAAATCTTTACAAAAGCATTTAAAAAGGGGCATGGTATATAAATGAAGTATAGAAAGGTTTCTGTAAGGTTTGTTTATGTTTTTTAAAGTTTTGATGATATTATTGATGCGAGACATGTTTTTTAGCTAGCATCAACCACACCAACAACAACTAGCTAGGTAGCTAGGAATTTATAAATATGTAGCCATGTTCTTTATACCTAGCTAAGTCTCCAGTTTATATTTAAGTGACCAGCTATTAGCTGCTGTAGCTACCTTATGTTAGCTTCAGTTTTATGTTGCTTTTTAAATGTAAGCTAATCTTAGTGGTCTTTGCTAAGAATGTGACTGTAACTTATTTTAATTGACATTTTAAGCTTAAATTAACAAGCCACAACAACTTTTAAAAAAGTATTACATAATATTTAAGAAGAGTTTAAGGACTGTTTTTAAGCAAATAATGTATTTTTCACAATTTGTGTATGCAAATAATGTATTTTTCACATTTTGTGTAACTAAACTTATATACATCGGTTACATGCAATATGACGAAACGATTTTTATTTAACATGTAGTAATTCTGGTACCTTAAGTGTAGTGATTTTTGTTGTTCTAGATGTTCTGACTAAAATGTTTTTGTTTATGGCATTTTGTCTCAATTAAGAACAACTTTTTTGAGGGAGTACAACACCGAAAAAACTTGTGTTTTTTTTTTATTTTGTATAAATTCTTACGGGCAGGACTCTGTACAACATACCGAAATGACTGATCCCTCTCTATTTATAAATTTGATGCGTTCCAAATCGCAGTTTTTGGAAATTTTGGGTAATATTTAATGAGTACAAGATGCAAATACTGATTTTTGTTGAATCAGAAGTATATATTTCCTACAACCCTTCTTTTTTTACACTTTTGTGGAGAAAAAGTGTATGCAATATCATCAGAATAACTGATTTTGTTCCAAACTGTTTTTCTTTTTCACATTTTGGATTGAAATATTGTTATAAAGGGCATATATCAATAGACATATATATACAAAAATAATTAAATTCTGCAAACTTTGATTTTGTCGTTCACCTCTCATCTTTTATATTTTGATTAAACTTTTGAGGAAAACCATAGGAATTATTTAGAATTTGTATTTTGTGTTGCAAATATAGTGCAAGAGTTTAACTGTTGTGAGGGAGGACCATATGCAATTATATATACTAAAAATAATAATTTGATATTCTACAAGTTGTATTTTTGTATGCACTTAAATGACTGCTTTTTCTGAGTTGAATTTGATGGGTTTCATATCAATTTTGTGGAAGATTTTATGGGTGAAAACAATATAAAACATGCCAATTAAACTGATTTTTGTTCATATTTTGATTTCCTCATAAACCTTTGTGTTCTACATTTATTGTAAACTTTTGTGAGGAAGGACCATATATATACAATGTTTTCAAAATAATGATTTTTGTTGATTTGAAATTTACTCCTTGCTCATTGCTTTTTCGACATTTCAGTTTAAAATGTTTGGTAAAGTCAGTACGGATCATGAGACAAAAAAATTGTTTTGTTAACCGGTTAATTTTTACATTTTGTGCATATTTTTGCGGGAGAGGATGGTATGCAACCGAATAAATGATTTTTCACAGTTTAACTTTTTGTTTTTTGGTGTTTTGGGTTTGTTTAAGTTTGGCTTTTTTATGTTGTTCAGGTTGTATTGTTGTATAAGCATTTAGGGAAAAGACAATGTTTAAAATGCATAAAGAACTTATTTCATAGATCTGTGCTTACTGTTGCAAGCCTTTCTTTTCAACATTTCAGATTAAAATATTGAAGGTTTTCAACATAATCACATAATAAGATGTATACATATTTGAGATGTGTTATTTCTGACATTATTATTATTGTTGTCGTCTGGGTTGTGACTGTCAATGTTGTAACTTTCTACTAACTAGATTTTACACCTTGCACGCCGTTGTTTTTCATATTTTGTCTGAAGTTTTGTTGGGAGGATTTCATGCGATTTGACATTTGATATTTTGTGTTAGATTTTAAGAACTTTTTTGTTAAATTATGACTTATATACTTTCTTTTTATGCATTTTCAGATTATTTTTTTTAGTAAAAGGCATATTCAATATACTGAAATATTTGCTGATGTCATCAAAATTCAAATGACAGAACTTTTCAATTGTTTTTCTGCCTAAGTGGATTTTTCCACGGGCCTAATCGACTAGTTTTTAAATAAAGCGTTACCACAGCGCCTAGTGTAATCGCTAAGTTACAGCAATCATGTCAAATTAAGAGGAATGTTATTTCTTGTAGTCAAAATGACTCATTTATCACATTTATAAGGTCAAAGTTCAAAATCAGTTCAATTAAGTCCCACAGTCAATCGTTTCACTGTTGAAAGCGATACAACTTAGTAATATCGGGAAAAAATCACTAAATACATGTTGGTACGAATGTGTGACGCAACCATTGTAACTCAAACGGATTGACACCGTTGAAAGTCAATGAAATGGAGTTTTTGAAACTGTCTCTATATCTTCAGCGCGCGCTAACGGCTAGGATTGGTCCCACAGTAAAAATGACTTATTTATCTAAATTTTTAAATGAATCGCTACCACAGGGTCCTGTTCAACCGCTGAGTTCCCACAATCATGTCAAATTAAGAAGAATCCTATTTCTTGGAGTCCAATTGTCTCACTTATAACATTTATAAGGTCAAAGTCCAAAATCAGTTCAATTAAGTCCCACAGTCAATCGTTTCACAGTTAAAAGCGATGCAACTTAGTAATATCGGACGAAAATCACTAAATACATATTGGTACGAATATGTGACGCAACCGTTGTAACTCAAACGGATTGACACCGTTAGAAAATCAATGAAATGTAGCTTTTGAAGCTGTCTCTACTTCTTCAGCGCGCGATAACGGCTAGGATTGGTCCCACAGTAAAAAATGACTTACTTATCATAATTTTTATATAAAGCGTTACCACAGCGCCCAGTGTAATCGCTGAGTTCCAGCAATCATGTCAAATTAAGAAGAATGTTATTTCTTGTAGTAAAAATGACTCATTTATAACATTTATAAGGTCAAAGTCCAAAATCAGTTCAATTAAGTCCCATAGTCAATCGTTTGACTGTTGTAAGCAACACAACTTAGGAATATCCGAAAAAAATCGCTAAGGACATGTTGGTACGAATGTGTGACGCAACCGTTGTAACTCAAACGCATTAACACCGTTAGAAAGTCAATGAAATGGAGTTTTTGAAACTGTCTCTATATCTTCAGCGGGCGCTAACAGCCAGGATTGGTCCCACAGTAAAAATTACTTATTTATCTAAATTTTTAAATGAATCGCTACCACAGGGTCCTGTGCAACCGTTGAGTTCCCACAATCATGTCAAATTAAGAAGAATGTTATTTCTTGTAGCCAAAATGACTCATTTATCACATTTATAAGGTCAAAGTCCAAAATCAGTTCAATTAGGTCCCACAATCAATCGTTTCACTGTTGAAAGCGATACAACTTAGTAATATCGGAAAAAAATCACTAAATACATGTTGGTACGAATGTGTGACGCAACCGTTGTAACTCAAACGCATTGACACCGTTAGAAAATCAATGAAATGTAGCTTTTGAAACTGTCTCTACTTCTTCAGCGCGCGATAACGGCTAGGATTGGTCCACACAGTAAAAAATGACTTATTTATCTTAATTTTTAAATAAAGCGTTACCACAGCGCCCAGTGTAATCGCTGAGTTCCCACAATCATGTCAAATTAAGAAGAATGTTATTTCTTGCAGTCCAATTGTCTCACTTATAACATTTATAAGGTCAAAGTCCAAAATCAGATCAATAAGTCCTACAGTCAATCGTTTCACTGTTGGAAGCGATACAACTTAGTAATATCGGGAAAAAATCACTAAATACATGTTGGTACGAATGTGTGACGCAACCATTGTAACTCAAACGGATTGACACCGTTGAAAGTCAATGAAATGGAGTTTTTGAAACTGTCTCTATATCTTCAGCGCGCTAACGGCTAGGATTGGTCCCACAGAGAAAAATGACTTATTTATCTAAATTTTTAAATGAGTCGCTACCACAGGGTCCTGTTCAACCGCTGAGTTCCCACAATCATGTCAAATTAAGAAGAATCCTATTTCTTGGAGTCCAATTGTCTCACTTATAACATTTATAAGGTCAAAGTCCAAAATCAGTTCAATTAAGTCCCACAGTCAATCGTTTCACAGTTAAAAGCGATGCAACTTAGTAATATCGGACGAAAATTACTAAATACATATTGGTACGAATATGTGACGCAACCGTTGTAACTCAAACGGATTGACACCGTTAGAAAATCAATGAAATGTAGCTTTTGAAGCTGTCTCTTCTTCTTCAGCGCGCGATAACGGCTAGGATTGGTCCCACAGTAAAAAATGACTTACTTATCATAATTTTTATATAAAGCGTTACCACACCGCCCAGTGTAATCGCTGAGTTCCAGCAATCATGTCAAATTAAGAAGAATGTTATTTCTTGTAGTAAAAATGACTCATTTATAATATTTATAAGGTCAAAGTCCAAAATCAGTTCAATTAAGTCCCACAGTCAATCGTTTGACTGTTGTAAGCGACACAACTTAGGAATATCCGAAAAAAATCGCTAAGGACATGTTGGTACGAATGTGTGACGCAACCGTTGTAACTCAAACGCATTAACACCGTTAGAAAGTCAATGAAATGGAGTTTTTGAAACTGTCTCTATATTTTCAGCGGGCACTAACAGCTAGGATTGGTCCCACAGTAAAAATGACTTATTTATCTAAATTTTTAAATGAATCGCTACCACAGGGTCCTGTGCAACCGTTGAGTTCCCACAATCATGTCAAATTAAGAAGAATCCTATTTCTTGGAGTCCAATTGTCTCACTTATAACATTTATAAGGTCAAAGTCCAAAATCAGTTCAATTAAGTCCCACAGTCAATCGTTTCACAGTTAAAAGCGATGCAACTTAGTAATATCGGACGAAAATCACTAAATACATATTGGTACGAATATGTGACGCAACCGTTGTAACTCAAACGGATTGACACCGTTAGAAAATCAATGAAATGTAGCTTTTGAAGCTGTCTCTACTTCTTCAGCGCGCGATAACGGCTAGGATTGGTCCCACAGTAAAAAATGACTTACTTATCATAATTTTTATATAAAGCGTTACCACAGCGCCCAGTGTAATCGCTGAGTTCCAGCAATCATGTCAAATTAAGAAGAATGTTATTTCTTGTAGTAAAAATGACTCATTTATAACATTTATAAGGTCAAAGTCCAAAATCAGTTCAATTAAGTCCCATAGTCAATCGTTTGACTGTTGTAAGCAACACAACTTAGGAATATCCGAAAAAAATCGCTAAGGACATGTTGGTACGAATGTGTGACGCAACCGTTGTAACTCAAACGCATTAACACCGTTAGAAAGTCAATGAAATGGAGTTTTTGAAACTGTCTCTATATCTTCAGCGGGCGCTAACAGCCAGGATTGGTCCCACAGTAAAAATTACTTATTTATCTAAATTTTTAAATGAATCGCTACCACAGGGTCCTGTGCAACCGTTGAGTTCCCACAATCATGTCAAATTAAGAAGAATGTTATTTCTTGTAGCCAAAATGACTCATTTATCACATTTATAAGGTCAAAGTCCAAAATCAGTTCAATTAGGTCCCTAAATCAATCGTTTCACTGTTGAAAGCGATACAACTTAGTAATATCGGAAAAAAATCACTAAATACATGTTGGTACGAATGTGTGACGCAACCGTTGTAACTCAAACGCATTGACACCGTTAGAAAATCAATGAAATGTAGCTTTTGAAACTGTCTCTACTTCTTCAGCGCGCGATAACGGCTAGGATTGGTCCACACAGTAAAAAATGACTTATTTATCTTAATTTTTAAATAAAGCGTTACCACAGCGCCCAGTGTAATCGCTGAGTTCCCACAATCATGTCAAATTAAGAAGAATGTTATTTCTTGCAGTCCAATTGTCTCACTTATAACATTTATAAGGTCAAAGTCCAAAATCAGATCAATAAGTCCTACAGTCAATCGTTTCACTGTTGGAAGCGATACAACTTAGTAATATCGGGAAAAAATCACTAAATACATGTTGGTACGAATGTGTGACGCAACCATTGTAACTCAAACGGATTGACACCGTTGAAAGTCAATGAAATGGAGTTTTTGAAACTGTCTCTATATCTTCAGCGCGCTAACGGCTAGGATTGGTCCCACAGAGAAAAATGACTTATTTATCTAAATTTTTAAATGAGTCGCTACCACAGGGTCCTGTTCAACCGCTGAGTTCCCGCAATCATGTCAAATTAAGAAGAATCCTATTTCTTGGAGTCCAATTGTCTCACTTATAACATTTATAAGGTCAAAGTCCAAAATCAGTTCAATTAAGTCCCACAGTCAATCGTTTCACAGTTAAAAGCGATGCAACTTAGTAATATCGGACGAAAATTACTAAATACATATTGGTACGAAAATGTGACGCAACCGTTGTAACTCAAACGGATTGACACCGTTAGAAAATCAATGAAATGTAGCTTTTGAAGCTGTCTCTACTTCTTCAGCGCGCGATAACGGCTAGGATTGGTCCCACAGTAAAAAATGACTTACTTATCATAATTTTTATATAAAGCGTTACCACACCGCCCAGTGTAATCGCTGAGTTCCAGCAATCATGTCAAATTAAGAAGAATGTTATTTCTTGTAGTAAAAATGACTCATTTATAATATTTATAAGGTCAAAGTCCAAAATCAGTTCAATTAAGTCCCACAGTCAATCGTTTGACTGTTGTAAGCGACACAACTTAGGAATATCCGAAAAAAATCGCTAAGGACATGTTGGTACGAATGTGTGACGCAACCGTTGTAACTCAAACGCATTAACACCGTTAGAAAGTCAATGAAATGGAGTTTTTGAAACTGTCTCTATATCTTCAGCGGGCACTAACAGCTGGTACGAATGTGTGACGCAACCGTTGTAACTCAAACGCATTAACACCGTTAGAAAGTCAATGAAATGGAGTTTTTGAAACTGTCTCTATATCTTCAGCGGGCACTAACAGCTAGGATTGGTCCCACAGTAAAAATGACTTATTTATCTAAATTTTTAAATGAATCGCTACCACAGGGTCCTGTGCAACCGTTGAGTTCCCACAATCATGTCAAATTAAGAAGAATGTTATTTCTTGTAGCCAAAATGACTCATTTATCACATTTATAAGGTCAAAGTCCAAAATCAGTTCAATTAGGTCCCACAATCAATCGTTTCACTGTTGAAAGCGATACAACTTAGTAATATCGGAAAAAAATCACTAAATACATGTTGGTACGAATGTGTGACGCAACCGTTGTAACTCAAACGCATTGACACCGTTAGAAAATCAATGAAATGTAGCTTTTGAAACTGTCTCTACTTCTTCAGCGCGCGATAACGGCTAGGATTTGTCCACACAGTAAAAAATGACTTATTTATCTTAATTTTTAAATAAAGCGTTACCACAGCGCCCAGTGTAATCGCTGAGTTCCCACAATCATGTCAAATTAAGAAGAATGTTATTTCTTGCAGTCCAATTGTCTCACTTATAACATTTATAAGGTCAAAGTCCAAAATCAGATCAATAAGTCCTACAGTCAATCGTTTCACTGTTGGAAGCGATACAACTTAGTAATATCGGTAAAAAATCACTAAATACATGTTGGTACGAATGTGTGACGCAACCGTTGTAACCCAAACGGATTAACACCGTTAGAAAGTCAAAGGAATGTAGTTTTTGAAACTGTCTCAATTTCTTCAGCGCGAACTAACGGCTAGGATTGGTGCCACAGTAAAAAATGACTTATTTATCTTTTTTTTTAAATAAAGCGCAACCACAGCGCCCAGTGTAATTGCTGAGTTCCCACAATCATGTCAAATTTAGAAGAATGTTATTTCTTGTAGTCAAAATGGCTCATTTATCACATTTAGAAGGTCAAAATTCAAAATCAGTTCAATTAAGTCCCACAGTCAATCGTTTCACTGTTGAAAGCGATACAACTTAGGAATATCCGAAAAAAATCACTAAATACATGTTGGTACGAATGTGTGACGCAACTGTTGTAACTAAAACGGATTGACACCGTTAGAAAGTCAATGAAATGGAGTTCTGAAACTCTTTCTATATCTTCAGCGCACGCTAACGGGTAGGATTGGTCCCACAGTAAAAATGACTTATTCATCTAAATTTTTAAATGAATCGCTACCACAGGGTCCTGTGCAACCGTTGAGTTTCCACAATCATGTCAAATTAAGAAGAATGTTATTTCTTGGAGTCCAATTGTCTTACTTATAACATTTATAAGGTCAAAGTCCAAAATCAGCTCAATTAAGTCCCACAGTCAATCGTTTCACTGTTAAAAGCGATGCAACTTAGTAATATCGGAAGAAAATGACTAAATACGTGTTGGTACGAATATGTGACGCAACCTTTGTAACTTAAACGGATTGACACCGTTAGAAAATCAATGAAATGTAGTTTTTGAAACTGTCTCGACTTCTTCAGTGCGCGATAACGGCAAGGATTGGTTCCACAGTAAAAAATGACTTATTTATCTTAATTTTTAAATAAAGCGTTACCACAGCGCCCAGTGTAATTGCTGAGTTCCCACAATCATGTCAAATTTAGAAGAATGTTATTTCTTGTAGTCAAAATGGCTCATTTATCACATTTAGAAGGTCAAAATTCAAAATCAGTTCAATTAAGTCCCACAGTCAATCGTTTCACTGTTGAAAGCGATACCACTTAGGAATATCCGAAAAAAATCACTAAATACATGTTGGTACGAATGTGTGACGCAACTGTTGTAACTAAAACGGATTGACACCGTTAGAAAGTCAATGAAATGGAGTTCTGAAACTCTTTCTATATCTTCAGCGCACGCTAACGGGTAGGATTGGTCCCACAGTAAAAATGACTTATTCATCTAAATTTTTAAATGAATCGCTACCACAGGGTCCTGTGCAACCGTTGAGTTTCCACAATCATGTCAAATTAAGAAGAATGTTATTTCTTGGAGTCCAATTGTCTTACTTATAACATTTATAAGGTCAAAGTCCAAAATCAGCTCAATTAAGTCCCACAGTCAATCGTTTCACTGTTAAAAGCGATGCAACTTAGTAATATCGGAAGAAAATGACTAAATACGTGTTGGTACGAATATGTGACGCAACCGTTGTAACTTAAACGGATTGACACCGTTAGAAAATCAATGAAATGTAGTTTTTGAAACTGTCTCGACTTCTTCAGTGCGCGATAACGGCAAGGATTGGTTCCACAGTAAAAAATGACTTATTTATCTTAATTTTTAAATAAAGCGTTACCACAGCGCCTAGTGTAATCGCTAAGTTACAGCAATCATGTCAATTTAAGAGGAATGTTATTTCTTGTAGTCAAAATGTCTCATTTATCACATTTATAAGGTCAAAGTTCAAAATCAGTTCAATTAAGTCCCACAGTCAATCGTTTCACTGTTGAAAGCGATCCAAATTAGTAATATCGGGAAAGAATCACTAAATACATGTTGGTACGAATGTGTGACGCAACCATTGTAACTCAAACGGATTGACACCGTTGAAAGTCAATGAAATGGAGTTTTTGAAACTGTCTCTACTTCTTCAGCGCGCGATAACGGCTAGGATTGGTCCACATAGTAAAAAATGACTTATTTATCTTAATTTTTAAATAAAGCGTTACCACAGCGCCTAGTGTAATCGCTAAGTTACAGCAATCATGTCAAATTAAGAGGAATGTTATTTCTTGTAGTCAAAATGACTCATTTATTACATTTATAAGGTCAAAGTCCAAAATCAGTTCAATTAAGTCCCACAGTCAATCGTTTTACTGTTGAAAGCGATACAACTTAGGAATATCCGAAAAAAATCACTAAATACATGTTGGTACGAATGTGTGACGCAACTGTTGTAACTAAAACGGATTGACACCGTTAGAAAGTCAATGAAATGGAGTTCTGAAACTCTTTCTATATCTTCAGCGCGCGCTAACGGGTAGGATTGGTCCCACAGTAAAAATGACTTATTCATCTAAATTTTTAAATGAATCGCTACCACAGGGTCCTGTGCAACCGTTGAGTTTCCACAATCATGTCAAATTAAGAAGAATGTTATTTCTTGGAGTCCAATTGTCTTACTTATAACATTTATAAGGTCAAAGTCCAAAATCAGCTCAATTAAGTCCCACAGTCAATCGTTTCACTGTTAAAAGCGATGCAACTTAGTAATATCGGAAGAAAATGACTAAATACGTGTTGGTACGAATATGTGACGCAACCGTTGTAACTTAAACGGATTGACACCGTTAGAAAATCAATGAAATGTAGTTTTTGAAACTGTCTCGACTTCTTCAGTGCGCGATAACGGCAAGGATTGGTTCCACAGTAAAAAATGACTTATTTATCTTAATTTTTAAATAAAGCGTTACCACAGCGCCTAGTGTAATCGCTAAGTTACAGCAATCATGTCAAATTAAGAGGAATGTTATTTCTTGTAGTCAAAATGACTCATTTATCACATTTATAAGGTCAAAGTTCAAAATCAGTTCAATTAAGTCCCACAGTCAGTCGTTTCACTGTTGAAAGCGATCCAACTTAGTAATATCGGGAAAGAATCACTAAATACATGTTGGTACGAATGTGTGACGCAACCATTGTAACTCAAACGGATTGACACCGTTGAAAGTCAATGAAATGGAGTTTTTGAAACTGTCTCTATATCTTCAGCGCGCGCTAACGGCTAGGATTGGTCCCACAGTAAAAATGACTTATTTATCTAAATTTTTAAATGAATCACTACCACAGGGTCCTGTGCAAGCGCTGAGTTCCCACAATCATGTCAAATTAAGAAGAATGTTATTTCTTGTTGTCAAAATGACTCATTTATCACATTTATAAAGTCAAAGTCCAAAATCGGTACAATTAAGTCCCACAGTCATTCGTTTGACTGTTGTAAGCGATACAACTTGGGAATATCCGAAAAAAATCACTAAATACATGTTGGTACGAGTGTGTGACGGAACCGTTGTAACTCAAACGGATTGACACCGTTAGAAAGTCAATGAAATGGAGTTTTTGAAACTGTCTCCATATCTTTAGCGCGCGCTAACGGCTAGGATTGGTCCCAGAGTAAAAATGACTTATTTAACTAAATTTTTAAATGAATCGCTACCACAGGGTCCTGTGCAACCGTTGAGTTCCCACAATCATGTCAAATTAAGAAGAATGTTATTTCTTGTAGTCAAAATGACTCATTTATCACATTTATAAGGTCGAAGTCCAAAATCAGTTCAATTAGGTCCCACAGTCAATCGTTTCACTGTTGAAAGCGATACAACTTAGTAATATTGGAAAAAAATCACTAAATACATGTTTGTACGAATGTGTAACGCAACCGTTGTAACTCAAACGGATTGACACCTTTAGAAAATCAATGAATTGTAGCTTTTGAAACTGTCTCTACTTCTTCAGCGCGAGATAACGGCTAGGATTGGTCCCACAGTAAAAAATGATTTATCTATCATAATTTTTAAATAAAGCGTTACCACAGCGCCCAGTGTAATCGCTGAGTTCCCACAATCATGTCAAACTAAGAAGAATGTTATTTCTTGCAGTCCAATTGTCTCACTTATAACATTTATAACGTCAAAGTCCAAAATCAGATCAATAAGTCCTACAGTCAATCGTTTCACTGTTGGAAGCGATACAACTTAGTAATATCGGAAAAAAATCACTAAATACATGTTGGTACGAATGTGTGACGCAACCGTTGTAACTCAAACGGATTGCCACCGTTAGAAAGTCAAAGGAATGTAGTTTTTGAAACTGTCTCAATTTCTTCAGCGCGAACAAACGGCTAGGATTGGTCCCACAGTGAAAAATGACTTATTTATCTTTATTTTTAAAAAAAGCGCAACCACAGCGCCCAGTGTAATTGCTGAGTTCCCACAATCATGTCAAATTTAGAAGAATGTTATTTCTTGTAGTCAAAATGGCTCATTTATCACGTTTAGAAGGTCAAAATTGTAAATCAGTTCAATTAAGTCCCACAGTCAATTCTGTCACTGTTGAAAGCGATACAACTTAGGAATATCCGAAAAAAATCACTAAATACATGTTGGCACGAATGTGTGACGCAACTGTTGTAACTAAAACGGATTGACACCGTTAGAAAGACAATGAAATGGAGTTCTGAAACTTTCTCTATATCTTCAGCGCGCGCTAACGGCTAGGATTGGTCTCACAGTAAAAATGACTTATTCATCTAAATTTTTAAATGAATCGCTACCACAGGGTCCTGTGCAACCGTTGATTTCCCACAATCATGTCAAATTAAGAAGAATGTAATATCTTGGAGTCAAATTGTCTTACTTATAACATTTATAAGGTCAAAGTCCAAAATCAGTTCAATTAAGTCCCACAGTCAATCGTTTCACTGTTAAAAGCGATGCAACTTAGTAATATCGGAAGAAAATGACTAAATACGTGTTGGTACGAATATGTGACGCAACCGTTGTAACTTAAACGGATTGACACCGTTAGAAAATCAATGAAATGTAGTTTTTGAAACTGTCTCGACTTTTTTAGTGCGCGATAACGGCTAGGATTGGTTCCACAGTAAAAAATGACTTATTTATCTTAATTTTTAAATAGAAGCGTTACCACAGCGCCTAGTGTAATCGCTAAGTTACAGCAATCATGTCAAATTAAGAGGAATGTTATTTCTTGTAGTCAAAATGACTCATTTATCACATTTATAAGGTCAAAGTTCAAAATCAGTTCAATTAAGTCCCACAGTCAATCGTTTCACTGTTGAAAGCGATACAACTTAGTAATATCGGGAAAAAAATCACTAAATACATGTTGGTACGAATGTGTGACGCAACCATTGTAACTCAAACGGATTGACACCGTTGAAAGTCAATGAAATGGAGTTTTTGAAACTGTCTCTATATCTTCAGCGCGCGCTAACGGCTAGGATTGGTCCCACAGTAAAAATGACTTATTTATCTAAATTTTTAAATGAATCACTACCACAGGGTCCTGTGCAACCGCTGAGTTCCCACAATCATGTCAAATTAAGAAGAATGTTATTTCTTGTTGTCAAAATGACTCATTTATCACATTTATAAAGTCAAAGTCCAAAATCGGTACAATTAAGTCCCACAGTCATTCGTTTAACTGTTGTAAGCGATACAACTTAGTAATATTGGAAAAAAATCACTAAATACATGTTTGTACGAATGTGTAACGCAACCGTTGTAACTCAAACGGATTGACACCTTTAGAAAATCAATGAATTGTAGCTTTTGAAACTGTCTCTACTTCTTCAGCGCGAGATAACGGCTAGGATTGGTCCCACAGTAAAAAATGATTTATCTATCATAATTTTTAAATAAAGCGTTACCACAGCGCCCAGTGTAATCGCTGAGTTCCCACAATCATGTCAAACTAAGAAGAATGTTATTTCTTGCAGTCCAATTGTCTCACTTATAACATTTATAACGTCAAAGTCCAAAATCAGATCAATAAGTCCTACAGTCAATCGTTTCACTGTTGGAAGCGATACAACTTAGTAATATCGGAAAAAAATCACTAAATACATGTTGGTACGAATGTGTGACGCAACCGTTGTAACTCAAACGGATTGCCACCGTTAGAAAGTCAAAGGAATGTAGTTTTTGAAACTGTCTCAATTTCTTCAGCGCGAACAAACGGCTAGGATTGGTCCCACAGTGAAAAATGACTTATTTATCTTTATTTTTAAAAAAAGCGCAACCACAGCGCCCAGTGTAATTGCTGAGTTCCCACAATCATGTCAAATTTAGAAGAATGTTATTTCTTGTAGTCAAAATGGCTCATTTATCACGTTTAGAAGGTCAAAATTGTAAATCAGTTCAATTAAGTCCCACAGTCAATCGTTTCACTGTTGAAAGCGATACAACTTAGGAATATCCGAAAAAAATCACTAAATACATGTTGGCACGAATGTGTGACGCAACTGTTGTAACTAAAACGGATTGACACCGTTAGAAAGACAATGAAATGGAGTTCTGAAACTTTCTCTATATCTTCAGCGCGCGCTAACGGCTAGGATTGGTCTCACAGTAAAAATGACTTATTCATCTAAATTTTTAAATGAATCGCTACCACAGGGTCCTGTGCAACCGTTGATTTCCCACAATCATGTCAAATTAAGAAGAATGTAATATCTTGGAGTCAATTTGTCTTACTTATAACATTTATAAGGTCAAAGTCCAAAATCAGTTCAATTAAGTCCCACAGTCAATCGTTTCACTGTTAAAAGCGATGCAACTTAGTAATATCGGAAGAAAATGACTAAATACGTGTTGGTACGAATATGTGACGCAACCGTTGTAACTTAAACGGATTGACACCGTTAGAAAATCAATGAAATGTAGTTTTTGAAACTGTCTCGACTTCTTTAGTGCGCGATAACGGCTAGGATTGGTTCCACAGTAAAAAATGACTTATTTATCTTAATTTTTAAATAGAAGCGTTACCACAGCGCCTAGTGTAATCGCTAAGTTACAGCAATCATGTCAAATTAAGAGGAATGTTATTTCTTGTAGTCAAAATGACTCATTTATCACATTTATAAGGTCAAAGTTCAAAATCAGTTCAATTAAGTCCCACAGTCAATCGTTTCACTGTTGAAAGCGATACAACTTAGTAATATCGGGAAAAAAATCACTAAATACATGTTGGTACGAATGTGTGACGCAACCATTGTAACTCAAACGGATTGACACCGTTGAAAGTCAATGAAATGGAGTTTTTGAAACTGTCTCTATATCTTCAGCGCGCGCTAACGGCTAGGATTGGTCCCACAGTAAAAATGACTTATTTATCTAAATTTTTAAATGAATCACTACCACAGGGTCCTGTGCAACCGCTGAGTTCCCACAATCATGTCAAATTAAGAAGAATGTTATTTCTTGTTGTCAAAATGACTCATTTATCACATTTATAAAGTCAAAGTCCAAAATCAGTTCAATTAAGTCCCACAGTCAATCGTTTCACTGTTGAAAGCGATACAACTTAGTAATATCGGGAAAAAAATCACTAAATACATGTTGGTACGAATGTGTGACGCAACCATTGTAACTCAAACGGATTGACACCGTTGAAAGTCAATGAAATGGAGTTTTTGAAACTGTCTCTATATCTTCAGCGCGCGCTAACGGCTAGGATTGGTCCCACAGTAAAAATGACTTATTTATCTAAATTTTTAAATGAATCACTACCACAGGGTCCTGTGCAACCGCTGAGTTCCCACAATCATGTCAAATTAAGAAGAATGTTATTTCTTGTTGTCAAAATGACTCATTTATCACATTTATAAAGTCAAAGTCCAAAATCGGTACAATTAAGTCCCACAGTCATTCGTTTAACTGTTGTAAGCGATACAACTTGGGAATATCCGAAAAAAATCACTAAATACATGTTGGTACGAGTGTGTGACGGAACCGTTGTAACTCAAACGGATTGACACCGTTAGAAAGTCAATGAAATGGAGTTTTTGAAACTGTCTCTATATCTTTAGCGCGCGCTAACGGCTAGGATTGGTCCCAGAGTAAAAATGACTTATTTAACTAAATTTTTAAATGAATCGCTACCACAGGGTCCTGTGCAACCGTTGAGTTCCCACAATCATGTCAAATTAAGAAGAATGTTATTTCTTGTAGTCAAAATGACTCATTTATCACATTTATAAGGTCAAAGTCCAAAATCAGTTCAATTAAGTCCCACAGTCAATCGTTGGACTGTTGAAAGCGATACAACTTAGGAATATCCGAAAAGCATCGTTAGGTGCATGATGGTACGAATGTGTGACGCAACCGTTGTAACTCAAATGGATTGACGCCGTTAGAAAATCAATGAAATGTAGCTTTTGAGACTGTCTCTACTTCTTCAGCGCGCAATAACGGCTAGGATTGGTCCCACAGTAAAAAATGACTTATTTATCCTAATTTTTAAATAAAGCGTTACCACAGTGCCCAGTGTAATCGCTGAGTTCCCACAATCATGTCAAATTAAAAAGAATGTTATTTCTTGCAGTCCAATTGTCTCATTTATAACATTTATAAGGTCAAAGTCCAAAATCAGTTCAATTAAGTCCCACAGTCAATCCATTCACTGTTAAAAGCGATGCAACTTAGTAATATCGTAAGAAAATCACTAAATACATATTGGTACGAATATGTGACGCAACCGTTGTAACTAAAACGGATTGATACCGTTAGAAAATCAATGAAATGTAGCTTTTGAAACTGTCTCTACTTCTTCAGCGCGCGATAACGGCTAGGATTGGTCCACACAGTAAAAAATGACTTATTTATCTTAATTTTTAAATAAAGCGTTACCACAGCGCCCAGTGTAATCGCTGAGTTCCCACAATCATGTCAAATTAAGAAGAATGTTATTTCTTGCAGTCCAATTGTCTCACTTATAACATTTACAAGGTCAAAGTCCAAAATCAGTTCAATTAAGTCCCACAGTCAATCGTTGGACTGTTGAAAGCGATACAACTTAGGAATATCCGTAAAGCATCGTTAGGTGCATGTTGGTACGAATGTGTGACGCAATCTTTGTAACTCAAACGGATTGACACCGTTAGAAAGTCAATGAAATGGAGTTTTTAAAACTGTCTCTATATCTTCAGCGCGCGCTAACGGCTAGGATTGGTTCCACAGTAAAAATGACTTATTTATCTAAATTTTTAAATGAATCGCTACCACAGGGTCTTCTTCAACCGCTGAGTTCCCACAATCATGTCAAATTAAGAAGAATCCTATTTCTCGGAGTCCAATTGTCTCACTTATAACATTTATAAGGTCAAAGTCCAAAATCAGTTCAATTAAGTCCCACAGTCAATCCATTCACTGTTAAAAGCGATGCAACTTAGTAATATCGTAAGAAAATCACCAAATACATATTGGTACGAATATGTGACGCAACCGTTGTAACTAAAACGGATTGATACCGTTAGAAAATCAATGAAATGTAGCTTTTGAAACTGTCTCTACTTCTTCAGCGCGCGATAACGGCTAGGATTGGTCCACACAGTAAAAAATGACTTATTTATCTTAATTTTTAAATAAAGCGTTACCACAGCGCCCAGTGTAATCGCTGAGTTCCCACAATCATGTCAAATTAAGAAGAATGTTATTTCTTGCAGTCCAATTGTCTCACTTATAACATTTACAAGGTCAAAGTCCAAAATCAGATCAATAAGTCCTACAGTCAATCGTTTGACTGTTGGAAGCGATACAACTTAGTAATATCGGAAAAAAATCACTAAATACATCTTGGAACGAATGTGTGACGCAACCGTTGTAACTCAAACGGATTGACACCGTTAGAAAGTCAAAGGAATGTAGTTTTTGAAACTGTCTCAATTTCTTTAGCGCGAACTAACGGCTAGGATTGGTCCCACAGTGAAAAATGACTTATTTTTCTTTATTTTTAAATAAAGCGCAACCACAGCGCCCAGTGTAATTGCTGCGTTCCCACAATCATCTCAAAATTAGAAGAATGTTATTTCTTGTAGTCAAAATGGCTCATTTATCACATTTAAAAGGTCAAAATTCAAAATCAGTTCAATTAAGTCCCACAGTCAATCGTTTCACTGTTAAAAGCGATGCAACTTAGTAATATCGGAAGAAAATGACTAAATACGTGTTGGTACGAATATTTGACGCAACCGTTGTAACTTACACGGATTGACACCGTTAGAAAATCAATGAAATGTAGTTTTTGAAACTGTCTCGACTTCTTTAGTGCGCGATAACGGCTAGGATTGGTTCCACAGTAAAAAATGACTTATTTATCTTAATTTTTAAATAAAGCGTTACCACAGCGCCTAGTGTAATCGCTAAGTTACAGCAATCATGTCAAATTAAGAGGAATGTTATTTCTTGTAGTCAAAATGACTCATTTATCACATTTATAAGGTCAAAGTCCAAAATCAGTTCAATTAAGTCCCACAGTCAAACGTTTCACTGTTAAAAGCGATACAACCTAGTAATATCCGAATACTATCGCTAAATACATGTTGGTACGAATATGTGACGCAACCGTTGTAACTCAAAGGGATTTATACCACTAGAAAGTCAATGAAATGTAGTCTTTGGAGCTGTTCCTATTTATTCAGCGTGTGGTAACAGCCAGGATTGGTCCCACAGTAAAAAAGGCCTTATTTATCTTAATCGCTGAATTCCCACAATCATGTCAAATTAAGAATAATGTTATTTCTTGGAGTCCAAGTGTCTCACTTATAACATTTATAAGGTCACAGTTCAAAATCAGTTCAATTAAGTCCCACAGTCAATCGTTGCACTGTTAAAAGCGATTCACCCTAGTAATATCGGAATACTACCGCTAAATACATGTTGGTACGAATATATGACGCAACCGTTGTAACTCAAACGGATTTATACCGCTAGAAAGTCAATGAAATGTAGTCTTTGAAACTGTCACTATTTATTCAGCGCGTGGTAACGGCCAGGATTGGTCCCACAGTAAGAAAAGACTTATTTATCAAAATTTTTAAATAAAGCGTTACCACAGTGCCCAGTGTAATCGCTGAGTTCCCACAATCATGTCAAATTAAAAAGAATGTTATTTCTTGCAGTCCAATGTTCTCACTTATAACATTTATAAGGTCAAAGTCCAAAATCAGTTCAATTAAGTCCCACAGTCAATCGTTTCACTGTTGGAAGCGATACAACTTAGTAACATCGGAAAAAAATCACTACATTCATGTTGGTACGAATGTGTGACGCAATCTTTGTAACTCAAACGGATTGACACCGTTAGAAAGTTAATGAAATGGAGTTTTTAAAACTGTCTCTATATCTTCAGCGCGCGCTAACTGCTAGGATTAGTCCCACAGTAAAAATGACTTATTTATCTAAATTTTTAAATGAATCGCTACCACAGTGTCCTGTGCAACCGCTGAGTTCCCACAATCATGTCAAATTAAGAAGAATCCTCTTTCTTGGAGTCCAATTGTCTCACTTATAACATTTATAAGGTCAAAGTCCAAAATCAGTTCAATTAAGTCCCACAGTCAAACGTTTCACTGTTAAAAGCGATACAACCTAGTAATATCCGAATACTATCGCTAAATACATGTTGGTACGAATATGTGACGCAACCGTTGTAACTCACAGGGATTTATACCACTAGAAAGTCAATGAAATGTAGTCTTTGGAGCTGTTCCTATTTATTCAGCGTGTGGTAACAGCCAGGATTGGTCCCACAGTAAAAAAAGACTTATTTATCTTAATCGCTGAATTCCCACAATCATGTCAAATTAAGAGGAATGTTATTTCTTGTAGTCAAAATGACTCATTTATCACATTTATAAGGTCAAAGTCCAAAATCAGTTCAATTAAGTCCCACAGTCAAACGTTTCACTGTTAAAAGCGATACAACCTAGTAATATCCGAATACTATCGCTAAATACATGTTGGTACGAATATGTGACGCAACCGTTGTAACTCAAAGGGATTTATACCACTAGAAAGTCAATGAAATGTAGTCTTTGGAGCTGTTCCTATTTATTCAGCGTGTGGTAACAGCCAGGATTGGTCCCACAGTAAAAAAGGCCTTATTTATCTTAATCGCTGAATTCCCACAATCATGTCAAATTAAGAATAATGTTATTTCTTGGAGTCCAAGTGTCTCACTTATAACATTTATAAGGTCACAGTTCAAAATCAGTTCAATTAAGTCCCACAGTCAATCGTTGCACTGTTAAAAGCGATTCACCCTAGTAATATCGGAATACTACCGCTAAATACATGTTGGTACGAATATATGACGCAACCGTTGTAACTCAAACGGATTTATACCGCTAGAAAGTCAATGAAATGTAGTCTTTGAAACTGTCACTATTTATTCAGCGCGTGGTAACGGCCAGGATTGGTCCCACAGTAAGAAAAGACTTATTTATCAAAATTTTTAAATAAAGCGTTACCACAGTGCCCAGTGTAATCGCTGAGTTCCCACAATCATGTCAAATTAAAAAGAATGTTATTTCTTGCAGTCCAATGTTCTCACTTATAACATTTATAAGGTCAAAGTCCAAAATCAGTTCAATTAAGTCCCACAGTCAATCGTTTCACTGTTGGAAGCGATACAACTTAGTAACATCGGAAAAAAATCACTACATTCATGTTGGTACGAATGTGTGACGCAATCTTTGTAACTCAAACGGATTGACACCGTTAGAAAGTTAATGAAATGGAGTTTTTAAAACTGTCTCTATATCTTCAGCGCGCGCTAACTGCTAGGATTAGTCCCACAGTAAAAATGACTTATTTATCTAAATTTTTAAATGAATCGCTACCACAGTGTCCTGTGCAACCGCTGAGTTCCCACAATCATGTCAAATTAAGAAGAATCCTCTTTCTTGGAGTCCAATTGTCTCACTTATAACATTTATAAGGTCAAAGTCCAAAATCAGTTCAATTAAGTCCCACAGTCAAACGTTTCACTGTTAAAAGCGATACAACCTAGTAATATCCGAATACTATCGCTAAATACATGTTGGTACGAATATGTGACGCAACCGTTGTAACTCACAGGGATTTATACCACTAGAAAGTCAATGAAATGTAGTCTTTGGAGCTGTTCCTATTTATTCAGCGTGTGGTAACAGCCAGGATTGGTCCCACAGTAAAAAAAGACTTATTTATCTTAATCGCTGAATTCCCACAATCATGTAAAATTAAGAATATTGTTATTTCTTGGAGTCCAAGTGTCTCACTTATAACATTTATAAGGTCACAGTTCAAAATCAGTTCAATTAAGTCCCACAGTCAATCGTTGCACTGTTAAAAGCGATGCCCCCTAGTAATATCGGAATACTACCGCTAAATACATGTTGGTACGAATATATGACGCAACCGTTGTAACTCAAACGGATTTATACCGCTAGAAAGTCAATGAAATGTAGTCTTTGAAACTGTCACTATTTATTCAGCGCGTGGAAACGGCCAGGGTTGGTCCCACAGTAAGAAAAGACTTATTTATCTTAATCGCTGAATTCCCACAATCATGTCAAATTAAGAATATTGTTATTTCTTGGAGTCCAAGTGTCTCACTTATAACATTTATAAGGTCACAGTTCAAAATCAGTTCAATTAAGTCCCACAGTCAATCGTTGCACTGTTAAAAGCGATGCACCCTAGTAATATCGGAATACTACCGCTAAATACATGTTGGTACGAATATATGACGCAACCGTTGTAACTCAAACGGATTTATACCGCTAGAAAGTCAATGAAATGTAGTCTTTGAAATTGTCACTATTTATTCAGCGCGTGGAAACGGCCAGGATTGGTCCCACAGTAAGAAAAGACTTATTTATCTAAATTTTTAAATAAAGCGTTACCACAGTGCCCAGTGTAATCGCTGAATTCCCACAATCATGTTAAATTAAGAATAATGTTATTTCTTGGAGTCCAAGTGTCTCACTTATAACATTTATAAGGTCACAGTTCAAAATCAGTTCAATTAAGTCCCACAGTCAATCGTTGGACTGTTGAAAGCGATACAACTTAGGAATATCCGAAAAACATCGTTAAGTGCATGATGGTACGAATGTGTGACGCAACCGTTGTAACTCAAATGGATTGACACCGTTAGAAAATCAATGAAATGTAGCTTTTGAGACTGTCTCTACTTCTTCAGCGCGCAATAACGGCTAGGATTGGTCCCACAGTAAAAAATGACTTATTTATCCTAATTTTTAAATAAAGCGTTACCACAGTGCCCAGTGTAATCGCTGAGTTCCCACAATCATGTCAAATTAAAAAGAATGTTATTTCTTGCAGTCCAATTGTCTCACTTATAACATTTATAAGGTCGAAGTCCAAAATCAGATCAATAAGTCCTACAGTCAATCGTTTCACTGTTGGAAGCGATACAACTTAGTAGTATCGGGAAAAAATCACTAAATACATGTTGGTACGAATGTGTGACGCAACCGTTGTAACTCAAACGACTTGACACCTTAGAAAATCAATGAAATGTAGCTTTTGAAACTGTCTCTACTTCATCAGCGCGCGATAACGGCTAGGATTGGTCAACACAGTAAAAAATGACTTATTTATCTTAATTTTTAAATAAAGCGTTACCACAGCGCCCAGTGTAATCGCTGAGTTCCCACAAACATGTCAAATTAGGAAGAATGTTATTTCTTGCAGTCCAATTGTCTCACTTATAACATTTATAAGGTCGAAGTCCAAAATCAGATCAATAAGTCCTAAAGTCAATCGTTTCACTGTTGGAAGCGATACAACTTAGTAATATCGGAAAAAAATCACTAAATACATCTTGGAACGAATGTGTGACGCAACCGTTGTAACTTAAACGGATTGACACCGTTAGAAAGTCAAAGGAATGTAGTTTTTGAAACTGTCTCAATTTCTTCAGCGCGAACTAACGGCTAGGATTGGTCCCACAGTGAAAAATGACTTATTTATCTTTATTTTTAAATAAAGCGCAACCACAGCGCCCTGTGTAATTGCTGAGTTCCCACAATCATGTCAAAATTAGAAGAATGTTATTTCTTGTAGTCAAAATGGCTCATTTATCACATTTAGAAGGTCAAAATTCAAAATCAGTTCAATTAAGTCCCACAGTCAATCGTTTCACTGTTGAAAGCGATACAACTTAGGAATATCCGAAAAAAATCACTAAATACATGTTGGTACGAATGTGTGACGCAACTGTTGTAACTAAAACGGATTGACACCGTTAGAGAGTCAATGAAATGGAGTTCTGAAACTGTCTCTATATCTTCAGCGCGCGCTAACGGCTAGGTTTGGTCCCACAGTAAAAATGACTTATTTATCTAAATTTTTAAATGAATCGCTACCACAGGGTCCTGTGCAACCGTTGAGTTCCCACAATCATGTCAAATTAAGAAGAATGTTATTTCTTGGAGTCCAATTGTCTTACTTATAACATTTATAAGGTCAAAGTCCAAAATCAGTTCAATTAAGTCCCACAGTCAATCGTTTCACTGTTAAAAGCGATGCAACTTAGTAATATCGGAAGAAAATGACTAAATACGTGTTGGTACGAATATGTGACGCAACAGTTGTAACTTAAACGGATTGACACCGTTAGAAAATCAATGAAATGTAGTCTTTGGAGCTGTTCCTATTTATTCAGCGTGTGGTAACATCCAGGATTGGTCCCACAGTAAAAAAAGACTTATTTATCTAAATCGCTGAATTCCCACAATCATGTCAAATTAAGAATAATGTTATTTCTTGGAGTCCAAGTGTCTCACTTATAACATTTATAAGGTCACAGTTCAAAATCAGTTCAATTAAGTCCCACAGTCAATCGTTGCACTGTTAAAAGCGATGCACCCTAGTAATATCGGAATACTACCGCTAAATACATGTTGGTACGAATATATGACGCAACCGTTGTAACTCAAACGGATTGACACCGTTAGAAAGTCAATGAAATGTAGTCTTTGAAACTGTCACTATTTATTCAGCGCGTGGTAACGGCCAGGATTGGTCCCACAGTAAGAAAAGACTTATTTATCTAAATTTTTAAATAAAGCGCTACCACAGAGCCTAATGTAATCGCTGAATTCCAACAATCATGTCAAATTAAGAAGAATGTTCTTCCTTGGAGACCAATTGGCTCATTTATCCCATATATAAGGTCACAGTCCAGAATCAGTGGAATTAATTAGTCAAAGGCCAAAATCAGTTCAATTAAGTCCCACAGTCAAACGTTTCACTATTAAAAGCGATGCAACCTAGTAATATCTGAATACTATCGCTAAATACATGTTGGTACGAATATGTGACGCAACCGTTGTAACTCAAACGGATTGACACCGTTAGAAAGTCAAAGAAATGTAGTTTTTGAAACTGTCTCAATTTCTTCAGCGCGAACTAACGGCTAGGATTGGTCTCACAGTGAAAAATGACTTATTTATCTTTATTTTTAAATAAAGCGCAACCACAGCGCCCAGTGTAATTGCTGAGTTCCCACAATCATGTCAAATTTAAAAGAATGTTATTTCTTGTAGTCAAAATGGCTCATTTATCACATTTAGAAGGTCAAAATTCAAAATCAGTTCAATTAAGTCCCACAGTCAATCGTTTCACTGTTGAAAGCGATACAACTTAGGAGTATCCGAAAAAAATCACTAAATACATGTTGGTACGAGTGTGTGACGCAACCGTTGTAACTAAAACGGATTGACACCGTTAGAAAGTCAATGAAATGGAGTTCTGAAACTGTCTCTATATCTTCAGCGCGCGCTAACGGCTAGGATTGGTCCCACAGTAAAAATGACTTATTTATCTAAATTTTTAAATCAATCGCTACCACAGGGTCCTGTGCAACCGTTGAGTTCCCACAATCATGTCAAATTAAGAAGAATGTAATATCTTGGAGTCCAATTGTCTTACTTATAACATTTATAAGGTCAAAGTCCAAAATCAGTTCAATTAAGTCCCACAATCAATCGTTTCACTGTTAAAAGCGATGCAACTTAGTAATATCGGAAGAAAATGACTAAATACGTGTTGGTACGAATATGTGACGCAACTGTTGTAACTCAAACGGATTCACACCGTTAGAAAATCATTGAAATTTTGTTTTTGAAACTGTCTCTATTTCTTCAGCCCGAACTAACGGCTAGGATTGGTCCCACAGTAAAAAATGACTTATTTATCTTAATATTTTAATAAAGCGCTACCACAGCGCTCAGTGTAATCGCTGAGTTCCAGCAATCATGTCAAATTAAGAAGAATGTTATTTCTTGTAGTCAAACTGGCTCATTTATCACATTTATAAGGTCAAAGGCCAAAATCAGTTCAATTAATCCCACAGTCAAACGTTTCACTATTAAAAGCGATGCAACCTAGTAATATCCGAATACTATCGCTAAATACATGTTGGTACGAATATGTGACGCAACCGTTGTAACTCAAACGGATTTATACCGCTAGAAAGTCAATGAAATGTAGTCTTTGGAACTGTTCCTATTTATTCAGCGCGTGCTAACGGCCATGATTTGTTCCACAGTAAGAAAAGTCTTATTTATCTAAATTTTTAAATAAAGCGCTACCACAGAGCCTAATGTAATCGCTGAGTTCCCATAATCATGTCAAATTAAGAAGAATGTTATTTCTTGCAGTCCAATTGTCTCACTTATAACATTTATAAGGTCAAAGTCCATAATTAGATCAATAATTCCTACAGTCAATCCTTTCACTGTTGGAAGCGATACAACTTAGTAATATCGGAAAAAAATCACTAAATACATGTTGGTACGAATGTGTGACGCAACCGTTGTAACTCAAACGGATTGACACCGTTAGAAAGTCAAAGAAATGTAGTTTTTGAAACTGTCTCAATTTCTTCAGCGCGAACTAACGGCTAGGATTGGTCCCACAGTGAAAAATGACTTATTTATCTTTATTTTCAAATAAAGCGCAACCACAGCGCCCAGTGTAATTGCTGAGTTCCCACAATCATGTCAAATTTAGAAGAATGTTATTTCTTGTAGTCAAAATGGCTCATTTATCACATTTAGAAGGTCAAAATTCAAAATCAGTTCAATTAAGTCCCACAGTCAATCGTTTCACTGTTGAAAGCGATACAACTTGTGTGTGACGCAACCGTTGTAACTAAAACGGATTGACACCGTTAGAAAGTCAATGAAATGGAGTTCTGAAACTGTCTTTATATCTTCAGCGCGCACTAACGGCTAGGATTGGTCCCACCGTAAATATGACTTATTTATCTAAATTTTTAAATCAATCGCTACCACAGGGTCCTGTGCAACCGTTGAGTTCCCACAATCATGTCAAATTAAGAATAATGTAATATCTTGGAGTCCAATTGTCTTACTTATAACATTTATAAGGTCAAAGTCCAAAATCAGTTCAATTAAGTCCCACAATCAATCGTTTCACTGTTAAAAGCGATGCAACTTAGCAATATCGGAAGAAAATGATTAAATACGTGTTGGTACGAATATGTGACGCAACCGTTGTAACTTAAACGAATTGACACCGTTAGAAAATCAATGAAATGTAGTTTTTGAAACTGTCTCGACTTCTTTAGTGCGCGATAACGGCTAGGATTGGTTCCACAGTAAAAAATGACTTATTTATCTGAATTTTTAAATAAAGCGTTACCACAGCGCCTAGTGTAATCGCTAAGTTACAGCAATCATGTCAAATTAAGAGGAATGTTATTTCTTGTAGTCAAAATGACTCATTTATCACATTTATAAGGTCAAAGTCCAAAATCAGTTCAATTAAGTCCCACAGTCAAACGTTTCACTGTTGAAAGCGATACAACTTAGGAATATCCGAAAAAAATCACTAAATACATGTTGGTACGAATGTGTGACGCAACCGTTGTAACTAAAACGGATTGAGACCGTTAGAAAGTCAATGAAATGGAGTTCTGAAACTGTCTCTATATCTTCAGCGCGAACTAACGGCTAGGATTGGTCCCACAGTGAAAAATGACTTATTTATCTTTATTTTTAAATAAAGCGCAACCACAGCGCCCAGTGTAATTGCTGAGTTCCCACAATCATGTCAAATTTAGAAGAATGTTATTTCTTGTAGTCAAAATGACTCATTTATCACATTTAGAAGGTCAAAATTCAAAATCAGTTCAATTAAGTCCCACAGTCAATCGTTTCACTGTTAAAAGCGATACAACTTAGGAATATCCGAAAAAAATCACTAAATACATGTTGGTACGAATGTGTGACGCAACCGTTGTAACTAAAACGGATTGAGACCGTTATAAAGTCAATGAAATGGAGTTCTGAAACTGTCTCTATATCTTCAGCGCGCGCTAAGGGCTAGGATTGGTCCCACAGTAAAAATGACTTATTTATCTAAATTTTTAAATGAATCGCTGCTACAGCGTCCAGTGTAATCGCTGAGTTCCGGCAACCATGTCAACTTAAGAAGAATGTTATTCCTTGGAGTCCAATTCGATCATTTATCACATTTATAAGGCCACAGTCCAGAATCAGTTCAATTAAGTCCCACAGTCAATCGTTTCACTGTTAAAAGCGATACAACTTAGTAACATCGGAGAAAAATCACTAAATACATGTTGGTACGAATGTGTGACGCAACCGTTGTAACTAAAACGGATTGAGACCGTTATAAAGTCAATGAAATGGAGTTCTGAAACTGTCTCTATATCTTCAGCGCGCGCTAAGGGCTAGGATTGGTCCCACAGTAAAAATGACTTATTTATCTAAATTTTTAAATCAATCGCTACCACAGGGTCCTGTGCAACCGTTGAGTTCCCACAATCATGTCAAATTAAGAAGAATGTAATATCTTGGAGTCCAATTGTCTTACTTATAACATTTATAAGGTCAAAGTCCAAAATCAGTTCAATTAAGTCCCACAATCAATCGTTTCACTGTTAAAAGCGATGCAACTTAGTAATATCGGAAGAAAATGACTAAATACGTGTTGGTACGAATATGTGACGCAACTGTTGTAACTCAAACGGATTCACACCGTTAGAAAATCATTGAAATTTTGTTTTTGAAACTGTCTCTATTTCTTCAGCCCGAACTAACGGCTAGGATTGGTCCCACAGTAAAAAATGACTTATTTATCTTAATATTTTAATAAAGCGCTACCACAGCGCTCAGTGTAATCGCTGAGTTCCAGCAATCATGTCAAATTAAGAAGAATGTTATTTCTTGTAGTCAAACTGGCTCATTTATCACATTTATAAGGTCAAAGGCCAAAATCAGTTCAATTAATCCCACAGTCAAACGTTTCACTATTAAAAGCGATGCAACCTAGTAATATCCGAATACTATCGCTAAATACATGTTGGTACGAATATGTGACGCAACCGTTGTAACTCAAACGGATTTATACCGCTAGAAAGTCAATGAAATGTAGTCTTTGGAACTGTTCCTATTTATTCAGCGCGTGCTAACGGCCATGATTTGTTCCACAGTAAGAAAAGTCTTATTTATCTAAATTTTTAAATAAAGCGCTACCACAGAGCCTAATGTAATCGCTGAGTTCCCATAATCATGTCAAATTAAGAAGAATGTTATTTCTTGCAGTCCAATTGTCTCACTTATAACATTTATAAGGTCAAAGTCCATAATTAGATCAATAATTCCTACAGTCAATCCTTTCACTGTTGGAAGCGATACAACTTAGTAATATCGGAAAAAAATCACTAAATACATGTTGGTACGAATGTGTGACGCAACCGTTGTAACTCAAACGGATTGACACCGTTAGAAAGTCAAAGAAATGTAGTTTTTGAAACTGTCTCAATTTCTTCAGCGCGAACTAACGGCTAGGATTGGTCCCACAGTGAAAAATGACTTATTTATCTTTATTTTCAAATAAAGCGCAACCACAGCGCCCAGTGTAATTGCTGAGTTCCCACAATCATGTCAAATTTAGAAGAATGTTATTTCTTGTAGTCAAAATGGCTCATTTATCACATTTAGAAGGTCAAAATTCAAAATCAGTTCAATTAAGTCCCACAGTCAATCGTTTCACTGTTGAAAGCGATACAACTTGTGTGTGACGCAACCGTTGTAACTAAAACGGATTGACACCGTTAGAAAGTCAATGAAATGGAGTTCTGAAACTGTCTTTATATCTTCAGCGCGCACTAACGGCTAGGATTGGTCCCACCGTAAATATGACTTATTTATCTAAATTTTTAAATCAATCGCTACCACAGGGTCCTGTGCAACCGTTGAGTTCCCACAATCATGTCAAATTAAGAATAATGTAATATCTTGGAGTCCAATTGTCTTACTTATAACATTTATAAGGTCAAAGTCCAAAATCAGTTCAATTAAGTCCCACAATCAATCGTTTCACTGTTAAAAGCGATGCAACTTAGCAATATCGGAAGAAAATGATTAAATACGTGTTGGTACGAATATGTGACGCAACCGTTGTAACTTAAACGAATTGACACCGTTAGAAAATCAATGAAATGTAGTTTTTGAAACTGTCTCGACTTCTTTAGTGCGCGATAACGGCTAGGATTGGTTCCACAGTAAAAAATGACTTATTTATCTGAATTTTTAAATAAAGCGTTACCACAGCGCCTAGTGTAATCGCTAAGTTACAGCAATCATGTCAAATTAAGAGGAATGTTATTTCTTGTAGTCAAAATGACTCATTTATCACATTTATAAGGTCAAAGTCCAAAATCAGTTCAATTAAGTCCCACAGTCAAACGTTTCACTGTTGAAAGCGATACAACTTAGGAATATCCGAAAAAAATCACTAAATACATGTTGGTACGAATGTGTGACGCAACCGTTGTAACTAAAACGGATTGAGACCGTTAGAAAGTCAATGAAATGGAGTTCTGAAACTGTCTCTATATCTTCAGCGCGAACTAACGGCTAGGATTGGTCCCACAGTGAAAAATGACTTATTTATCTTTATTTTTAAATAAAGCGCAACCACAGCGCCCAGTGTAATTGCTGAGTTCCCACAATCATGTCAAATTTAGAAGAATGTTATTTCTTGTAGTCAAAATGACTCATTTATCACATTTAGAAGGTCAAAATTCAAAATCAGTTCAATTAAGTCCCACAGTCAATCGTTTCACTGTTAAAAGCGATACAACTTAGGAATATCCGAAAAAAATCACTAAATACATGTTGGTACGAATGTGTGACGCAACCGTTGTAACTAAAACGGATTGAGACCGTTATAAAGTCAATGAAATGGAGTTCTGAAACTGTCTCTATATCTTCAGCGCGCGCTAAGGGCTAGGATTGGTCCCACAGTAAAAATGACTTATTTATCTAAATTTTTAAATGAATCGCTGCTACAGCGTCCAGTGTAATCGCTGAGTTCCGGCAACCATGTCAACTTAAGAAGAATGTTATTCCTTGGAGTCCAATTCGATCATTTATCACATTTATAAGGCCACAGTCCAGAATCAGTTCAATTAAGTCCCACAGTCAATCGTTTCACTGTTAAAAGCGATACAACTTAGTAACATCGGAGAAAAATCACTAAATACATGTTGGTAGGAATATGTGACGGAACTGTTGTAACTCAAACGGATTCACACCGTTAGAAAATCATTGGAATTTTGATTTTGAAACTGTATCTATTTCTTCAGCCCGAACTAACGGCTAGGATTGGTCCCATAGTAAAAAATGACTTATTTATCTTAATATTTTATTAAAGCGCTACCACAGCGCTCAGTGTAATCGCTGAGTTCCAGCAATCATGTCAAATTAAGAAGAATGTTATTTCTTGTAGTCAAACTGGCTCATTTATCACATTTATAAGGTCAAAGGCCAAAATCAGTTCAATTAAGTCCCACAGTCAAACGTTTCACTATTAAAAGCGATGCAACCTAGTAATATCCGAATACTATCGCTAAATACATGTTGGTAGGAATATGTGACGCAACCGTTGTAACTCAAACGGATTTATACCGCTAGAAAGTCAATGAAATGTAGTCTTTGGAACTGTTCCTATTTATTCAGCGCGTGCTAACGGCCAGGATTTGTTCCACAGTAAGAAAAGACTTATTTATCTAAATTTTTAAATAAAGCGCTACCACAGAGCCTAATGTAATCGCTGAGTTCCCACAATCATGTCAAATTAAGAAGAATGTTATTTCTCGTAGTCAAAATGGCTCATTTATCACATTTAGAAGGTCAAAATTTAAAATCAGTTCAATTTAGTCCCACAGTCAATCGTTTCACTGTTGAAAGCGATACAACTTAGGAGTATCCGAAAAAAATCACTAAATACATGTTGGTACGAGTGTGTGACGCAACCGTTGTAATTAAAACGGATTGACACCGTTAGAAAGTCAATGAAATGGAGTTCTGAAACTGTCTCTATATCTTCAGCGCGCGCTAACGGCTAGGATTGGTCCCACAGTAAAAATGACTTATTTATCTAAATTTTTAAATCAATCGCTACCACAGGGTCCTGTGCAACCGTTGAGTTCCCACAATCATGTCAAATTAAGAAGAATGTAATATCTTGGAGTCCAATTGTCTTACTTATAACATTTATAAGGTCAAAGTCCAAAATCAGTTCAATTAAGTCCCACAATCAATCGTTTCACTGTTAAAAGCGATGCAACTTAGTAATATCGGAAGAAAATGACTAAATACGTGTTGGTACGAATATGTGACGCAACCGTTGTAACTTAAACGGATTGACACCGTTAGAAAATCAATGAAATGTAGTTTTTGAAACTGTCTCGAATTCATTAGTGCGCGATAACGGCTAGGATTGGTTCCACAGTAAAAAATGACTTATTTATCTTAATTTTTAAATAAAGCGTTACCACAGCGCCTAGTGTAATCGCTAAGTTACAGCAATCATGTCAAATTAAGAGGAATGTTATTTCTTGTAGTCAAAATGACTCATTTATCACATTTATAAGGTCAAAGTCCAAAATCAGTTCAATTAAGTCCCACAGTCAATCGTTTCACTGTTGAAAGCGATACAACTTAGGAATATCCGAAAAAAATCATTAAATACATGTTGGTACGAATGTGTGACGCAACCGTTGTAACTAAAACGGATTGAGACCGTTAGAAAGTCAATGAAATGGAGTTCTGAAACTGTCTCTATATCTTCAGCGCGCGCTAACTGCTAGGATTGGTCCCAAGTAAAAATGACTTATTTATCTAAATTTTTAAATGAATCGCTACAACAGGGTCCTGTGCAACCGTTGAGTTCCCACAATCATGTCAAATTAAGAAGAATGTTATTTCTTGGAGTCCAATTGTCTTACTTATAACATTTATAAGGTAAAAGTCCAAAATCAGTTCAATTAAGTCCCACAGTCAATCGTTTCACTGTTAAAAGCGATGCAACTTAGTAATATCGGAAGAAAATGACTAAATACGTGTTGGTACGAATATGTGACGCAACCGTTGTAACTTAAACGGATTGACACCGTTAGAAAATCAATGAAATGTAGTTTTTGAAACTGTCTCGACTTCTTTTGTGCGCGATAACGGCTAGGATTGGTTCCACAGTAAAAAATGACTTATTTATCTAAATCGCTGAATTCCCACAATCATGTCAAAATAAGAATAATGTTATTTCTTGGAGTCCAATTGTCTTACTTATAACATTTATAAGGTCAAAGTCCAAAATCAGTTCAATTAAGTCCCACAGTCAATCGTTTCACTGTTAAAATCAATGCAACCTAGTAAAATCCGAATACTATCGCTAAATACATGTTGGTACGAATATGTGACGCAACCGTTGTAACTCAAAGGGATTTATACCACTAGAAAGTCAATGAAATGTAGTCTTTGGAGCTGTTCCTATTTATTCAGCGTGTGGTAACAGCCAGGATTGGTCCCACAGTAAAAAAAGACTTATTTATCTAAATCGCTGAATTCCCACAATCATGTCAAATTAAGAATAATGTTATTTCTTGGAGTCCAAGTGTCTCACTTATAACATTTATAAGGTTACAGTTCAAAATCAGTTCAATTAAGTCCCACAGTCAATCGTTGCACTGTTAAAAGCGATGCACCCTAGTAATATCGGAATACTACCGCTAAATACATGTTGGTACGAATATGTGACGCAACCGTTGTATCTCAAACGAGATTATACCGCTAGAAAGTCAATGAAATGTAGTCTTTGGAACTGTTCCTATTTATTCAGCGCGTGCTAACGGCCAGGATTTGTCCCACAGTAAGAAAAGTCTTATTTATCTAAATTTTTAAATAAAGCGCTACCACAGAGCCTAATGTAATCGCTGAATTCCAGCAATCATGTCAAATTAAGAAGAATGTTCTTCCTTGGAGACCAATTGGCTCATTTATCACATTTATAAGGTCACAGTCCAGAATCAGTGCAATTAATTCCCACAGTAAATGGTTTCACTGTTAAAAGCGATACGACTTTGTAATATCGGAAGAAAATCACTAAATACATGTTGGTACGAATATGTGACGCAACCGTTGTATCTCAAACGGATTGACACCGTTAGAAAGTCAATGAATTGCAGTTTTGGAAACTGTCTCTACTTCTTCAGCGCGCGATAACGGTTAGGATTGGTCCCACAGTGAAAAATGACTTATTTATCTTAATATTTTAATAAAGCGCTACCACAGCGCTCAGTGTAATCGCTGAGTTCCAGCAATCATGTCAAATTAAGAAGAACGTTATTTCTTGTTGTCAAACTGGCTCATTTATCACATTTATAAGGTCAAAGGCCAAAATCAGTCCACTTTTTAAATTTTCAAACAAAGCGCTACCACAGAGCCTAATGTAATCGCTGAATTCCAGCAATCATGTCAAATTAAGAAGAATGTTCTTCCTTGGAGACCAATTGGCTCATTTATCACATTTATAAGGTCACATTCCAGAGTCAGTTCAATTAATTCCCACAGTCAATCGTTTCACTGTTAAAAGCAATACAACTTAGTAGTATCGGAAGAAAATCACTAAATACATGTTGGTACGAATATGTGACGCAACCGTTGTAACTCAAACAGATTGACACCGTTAGAAAGTCAATGAAATGCAGTTTTTGAAACTTTCTCTACTTCTTCAGCGCGCGATAACGGTTAGGATTGGTCCCACAGTGAAAAATGACTTATTTATCTTAATTTTTAAATAGAGCGCTGCCACAGCGCCCAGTGTAATCGCTGAGTTCCAGAAATCATGTCAAATAAAGAAGAATGTTATTTCTTGTAGTCAAAATGGCTCATTCATCACATTCATAAAGTCAAAGTCCCAAATCAGTTCAAGTAAGTCCCACAGTTAATCATTTCACTGTTAAAAGCGATATAACTTAGCAATATCAGAAAAATGTCACTAAATACATGTTGCTACGAATATGTGACGCAACCGTTGTATCTCAAACGGATTGACACCGTTAGAAAGTCAATGAATTGCAGTTTTGGAAACTGTCTCTACTTCTTCAGCGCGCGATAACGGTTAGGATTGGTCCCACAGTGAAAAATAACTTATTTATCTTAATATTTTAATAAAGCGCTACCACAGCGCTCAGTGTAATCGCTGAGTTCCAGCAATCATGTCAAATTAAGAAGAACGTTATTTCTTGTAGTCAAACTGGCTCATTTATCACATTTATAAGGTCAAAGGCCAAAATCAGTCCAATTAAGTCCCACAGTCAAACGTTTCACTATTAAAAGCGATGCAACCTAGTAATATCCGAATACTATCGCGAAATACATGTTGGTACGAATATGTGACGCAACCGTTGTATCTCAAACGAATTTATACCGCTAGAAAGTCAATGAAATGTAGTCTTTGGAACTGTTCCTATTTATTCAGCGCGTGCTAACGGCCAGGATTTGTCCCACAGTAAGAAAAGTCTTATTTATCTAAATTTTTAAATAAAGCGCTACCACAGAGCCTAATGTAATCGCTGAATTCCAGCAATCATGTCAAATGAAGAAGAATGTTATTCCTTGGAGACCAATTGGCTTATTTATCACATTTATAAGGTCACATTCCAGAGTCAGTTCAATTAATTCCCACAGTCAATCGTTTCATGGTTAAAAGCAATACAACTTAGTAGTATCGGAAGAAAATCACTAAATACATGTTGGTACGAATATGTGACGCAACCGTTGTAACTCAAACGGATTGACACCGTTAGAAAGTCAATGAAATGCAGTTTTTGAAACTTTCTCTACTTCTTCAGCGCGCGATAACGGTTAGGATTGGTCCCACAGTGAAAAATGACTTATTTATCTTAATATTTTAATAAAGCGCTACCACAGCGCTCAGTGTAATCGCTGAGTTCCAGCAATCATGTCAAATTAAGAAGAACGTTATTTCTTGTAGTCAAACTGGCTCATTTATCACATTTATAAGGTCAAAGGCCAAAATCAGTCCAATTAAGTCCCACAGTCAAACGTTTCACTATTAAAAGCGATGCAACCTAGTAATATCCGAATACTATCGCGAAATACATGTTGGTACGAATATGTGACGCAACCGTTGTATCTCAAACGAATTTATACCGCTAGAAAGTCAATGAAATGTAGTCTTTGGAACTGTTCCTATTTATTCAGCGCGTGCTAACGGCCAGGATTTGTCCCACAGTAAGAAAAGTCTTATTTACCTAAATTTTTAAATAAAGCGCTACCACAGAGCCTAATGTAATCGCTGAATTCCAGCAATCATGTCAAATGAAGAAGAATGTTATTCCTTGGAGACCAATTGGCTTATTTATCACATTTATAAGGTCACATTCCAGAGTCAGTTCAATTAATTCCCACAGTCAATCGTTTCATGGTTAAAAGCAATACAACTTAGTAGTATCGGAAGAAAATCACTAAATACATGTTGGTACGAATATGTGACGCAACCGTTGTAACTCAAACGGATTGACACCGTTAGAAAGTCAATGAAATGCAGTTTTTGAAACTTTCTCTACTTCTTCAGCGCGCGATAACGGTTAGGATTGGTCCCACAGTGAAAAATGACTTATTTATCTTAATATTTTAATAAAGCGCTACCACAGCGCTCAGTGTAATCGCTGAGTTCCAGCAATCATGTCAAATTAAGAAGAACGTTATTTCTTGTAGTCAAACTGGCTCATTTATCACATTTATAAGGTCAAAGGCCAAAATCAGTCCAATTAAGTCCCACAGTCAAACGTTTCACTATTAAAAGCGATGCAACCTAGTAATATCCGAATACTATCGCGAAATACATGTTGGTACGAATATGTGACGCAACCGTTGTATCTCAAACGAATTTATACCGCTAGAAAGTCAATGAAATGTAGTCTTTGGAACTGTTCCTATTTATTCAGCGCGTGCTAACGGCCAGGATTTGTCCCACAGTAAGAAAAGTCTTATTTACCTAAATTTTTAAATAAAGCGCTACCACAGAGCCTAATGTAATCGCTGAATTCCAGCAATCATGTCAAATGAAGAAGAATGTTATTCCTTGGAGACCAATTGGCTTATTTATCACATTTATAAGGTCACATTCCAGAGTCAGTTCAATTAATTCCCACAGTCAATCGTTTCATGGTTAAAAGCAATACAACTTAGTAGTATCGGAAGAAAATCACTAAATACATGTTGGTACGAATATGTGACGCAACCGTTGTAACTCAAACGGATTGACACCGTTAGAAAGTCAATGAAATGCAGTTTTTGAAACTTTCTCTACTTCTTCAGCGCGCGATAACGGTTAGGATTGGTCCCACAGTGAAAAATGACTTATTTATCTTAATTTTTAAATAAAGCGCTGCCACAGCGCCCAGTGTAATCGCTGAGTTCCTGAAATCATGTCAAATTAAGAAGAATGTTATTTCTTGTAGTCAAAATGGCTCATTCATCACATTCATAAAGTCAAAGTCCAAAATCAGTTCAAGTAAGTCCCACAGTTAATCATTTCACTGTTAAAAGCGATATAACTTAGCAATATCAGAAAAATGTCACTAAATACATGTTGGTACGAATATGTGACGCAACCGTTGTAACTCAAACGGATTGACACCGTTAGAAAGTCAATGAAATGCAGTTTTTGAAACTTTCTCTACTTCTTCAGCGCGCGATAACGGTTAGGATTGGTCCCACAGTGAAAAATGACTTATTTATCTTAATTTTTAAATAAAGCGCTGCCACTGCGCCCAGTGTAATCGCTGAATTCCAGCAATCATGTCAAATTAAGAAGAATGTTATTCCTTGGAGACCAATTGGCTCATTCATCACATTTATAAGGTCACATTCCAGAGTCAGTTTAATTAATTCCCACAGTCAATCGTTTCACTGTTAAAAGCAATACAACTTAGTAGTATCGGAAGAAAATCACTAAATACACGTTGGTACGAATATGTGACGCAACCGTTGTAACTCAACCGGATTGACACCGTTAGAAAGTCAATGAAATGCAGTTTTTGAAACTTTCTCTACTTCTTCAGCGCGCGATAACGTTTAGGATTGGTCCCACAGTGAAAAATGACTTATTTATCTTAATTTTTACATAAAGCGCTGCCACAGCGCCTAGTGTAATCGCTGAGTTCCAGAAATCATGTCAAATTAAGAAGAATGTTATTTCTTGTAGTCAAAATGGCTCATTCATCACATTCATAAAGTCAAAGTCCAAAATCAGTTCAAGTAAGTCCCACAGTTAATCATTTCACTGTTAAAAGCGATATAACTTAGCAAAATCAGAAAAATGTCACTAAATACATGTTGGTACGAATATGTGACGCAACCGTTGTAACTCAAACGGACTGATACCGTTAGAACGTCATTGAAATGTAGTTTTTGAAACTGTTTCTGCTTCTTCAACGCGCGCTAACGGCTGGGAATGGTCCCACAGTAAAAAATGACTTTTGTATCTTAATTTATAAATGAAGCGCTGCTACAGCGCCCAGTGTAATCGCTGAGTTTCGGCAACCATGTCAACTTAAGAAGAATGCTATTCCTTGGAGTCCAATTCACTCATTTATCACATTTATAAGGCCACAGTCTAGAATCAGTTCAATTAAGTCCCACAGTCAATCGTTTCACTGTTAAAAGCGATACAACTTAGTAATATCGGAAAAAAATCACTAAATACATGTTGGTAGGAATATGTGACGCAACTGTTGTAACTCAAACGGATTGACACCGTTAGAAAATCATTGAAATTTTGTTTTTGAAACTGTCTCGACTTCTTTAGTGCGCGATAACGGCTAGGATTGGTTCCACAGTAAAAAATGACTTATTTATCTAAATCGCTGAATTCCCACAATCATGTCAAATTAAGAATAATGTTATTTCCTGGAGTCCAATTGTCTTACTTATAACATTTATAAGGTCAAAGACCAAAATCAGTTCAATTAAGTCCCACAGTCAATCGTTTCACTGTTAAAAGCGATGCAACCTAGTAATATCCGAATACTATCGCTAAATACATGTTGGTACGAATATGTGACGCAACTGTTGTAACTCAAAGGGATTTATACCACTAGAAAGTCAATGAAATGTAGTCTTTGGGGCTGTTCCTAATTATTCAGCGTGTGGTAACAGCCAGGATTGGTCCCACAGTAAAAAAAGACTTATTTATCGAAATCGCTGAATTCCCACAATCATGTCAAATTAAGAATAATGTTATTTCTTGTAGTCAAACTGGCTCATTTATCACATTTATAAGGTCAAAGGCCAAAATCAGTTCAATTAAGTCCCACAGTCAAACGTTTCACTATTAAAAGCGATGCAACCTAGTAATATCCGAATACTATCGCGAAATACATGTTGGTACGAATATGTGACGCAACCGTTGTAACTCAAACGGATTTATACCGCTAGAAATTCAATGAAATGTAGTCTTTGGAAGTGTTCCTATTTATTCAGCGCGTGCTAACGGCCAGGATTTTCCCACAGTAAGAAAAGTCTTATTTATCTAAATTTTTAAATAAAGCGCTACCAAAGAGCCTAATGTAATCGCGGAATTGCAGCAATCATGTCAAATTAAGAAGAATGTTATTCCTTGGAGTCCAATTCGCTCATTTATCACATTTATAAGGCCACAGTCCAGAATCAGTACAATTAAGTCCCACAGTCAATCGTTTCACTGTTAAAAGCGATACAACTTAGTAATATCGGAAAAAAATCACTAAATACATGTTGGTAGGAATATGTGACGCAACTGTTGTAACTCAAACGGATTCACACTGTTAGAAAATCATTGAAATTTTGTTTTTGAAACTGTCTCTATTTCTTCAGCCCGAACTAACGTCTAGGATTGGTCCCACAGTAAAAAATGACTTATTTATCTTAATATTTTAATAAAACGCTACCACAGCGCTCAGTGTAATCGCCGAGTTCCAGCAATCATGTCAAATTAAGAAGAATGTTATTTCTTGTAGTTAAACTGGCTCATTTATCACATTTATAAGGTCAAAGGCCAAAATCAGTTCAATTAAGTCCCACAGTCAAACGTTTCACTATTAAAAGCGATGCAACCTAGTAATATCCGAATACTATCGCTAAATACATGTTGGTACGAATATGTGACGCAACCGTTGTAACTCAAACGAATTTATACCGCTAGAAAGTCAATGAAATGTAGTCTTTGGAACTGTTCCTATTTATTCAGCGCGTGCTAACGGCCAGGATTTGTCCCACAGTAAGAAAAGTCTTATTTATCTAAATTTTTAAATAAAGCGCTACCACAGAGCCTAATGTAATCGCTGAATTCCAGCAATCATGTCAAATTAAGAAAACTGTTTTTCCTTGGAGACCAATTGGCTCATTTATCACATTTATAAGGTCACCTTCCAGAGTCAGTTCAATTAATTCCCACAGTCAATCGTTTCACTGTGAAAGGAATACAACTTAGTAATATCGGAAGAAAATGACTAAATACATGTTGGTACGAATATGTGACGCAACCGTTGTAACTCAAACGGATTGACACCGTTAGAAAGTCAATGAAATGCAGTTTCTGAAACTTTCTCTACTTCTTCAGCGCGCGATAACGGTTAGGATTGGTCCCACAGTGAAAAATGACTTATTTATCTTAATATTTAAAGGAATCGCTACCACAGGGTCCAGTGTAATCGCTGAGTTCCGACAATCATGTCTAGTTAAGAAGAATGTTATTTCTTGGAGTTCAATTGTCTCATTTATCACATTCATAAAGTCAAAGTCCAAAATCAGTTCAAGTAAGTCCCACAGTCAATCATTTCACTGTTAAAAGCGATATAACTTAGCAATATCAGAAAAATGTCACTAAATACATGTTGGTACGAATATGTGACGCAACCGTTGTAACTCAAACGGACTGATACCGTTAGAACGTCATTGAAATGTAGTTTGTGAAACAGTCTCTGCTTCTTCAACGCGCGCTAACGGCTGGGAGTGGTCCCAGAGTAAAAAATGACTTTTGTAACTTAATTTTTAAATGAAGCGCTGCTACAGCGCCCAGTGTAATCGCTGAGTTTCGGCAACCATGTCAACTTAAGAAGAATATTATTCCTTGGAGTCCAATTCGCTCATTTATCACATTTATAAGGCCACAGTCCAGAATCAGTTCAATTAAGTCCCACAGTCAATCGTTTCACTGTTAAAAGCGATACAACTTAGTAATATCGGAAAAAAATCACTAAATACATGTTGGTAGGAATATGTGACGCAACTGTTGCAACTCAAACGGATTGACACCGTTAGAAACTCATTGAAATTTTGTTTTTGAAACTGTCTCTATTTCTTTAGCCCGAACTAACGGCTAGGATTGGTCCCACAGTAAAAAATGACTTATATATCTTAATATTTTAATAAAGCGCTACCACAGCGCTCAGTGTAATCGCTGAGTTCCAGCAATCATGTCAAATTAAGAAGAATGTTATTTGTTGTAGTCAAACTGGCTCATTTATCACATTTATAAGGTCAAAGGCCAAAATCAGTTCAATTAAGTCCCACAGTCAAACGTTTCACTATTAAAAGCGATGCAACCTAGTAATATCCGAATACTATCGCTAAATATATGTTGGTACGAATATGTGGCGCAACCGTTGTAACTCAAACGAATTTATACCGCTAGAAAGTTAATGAAATGTAGTCTTTGGAACTGTTCCTATTTATTCAGCGCGTGCTAACGGCCAGGATTTGTCCCACAGTAAGAAAAGTCTTATTTATCTAAATTTTTAAATAAAGCGGTACCACAGAGCCTAATGTAATCGCTGAATTCCAGCAATCATGTCAAATTAAGAAGAATGTTTTTCCTTGGAGACCAATTGGCTCATTTATCACATTTCTAAGGTCACATTCCAGAGTCAGTTCAATTTATTCCCACAGTCAATCGTTTCACTGTTAAAAGCAATACAACTTAGTAATATCGGAAGAAAATCACTAAATACATGTTGGTACGAATATGTGGCGCAACCGTTGTAACTCAAACGGATTGACACCGTTAGAAAGTCAATGAAATGCAGTTTTTGAAACTTTCTCTACTTCTTCAGCGCGCGATAACGGTTAGGATTGGTCCCACAGTGAAAAATGACTTATTTATCTTAATTTTCAAATAAAGCGCTGCCACAGCGCCCAGTGTAATCGCTGAGTTCCAGAAATCATGCCAAATTAAGAAGAATGTTATTTCTTGTAGTCAAAATGGCTCATTCATCACATTCATAAAGTCAAAGTCCAAAATCAGTTCAAGTAAGTCCCACAGTTAATCATTTCACTGTTAAAAGAGATATAACTTAGCAATATCAGAAAAATGTCACTAAATACATGTTGGTACGAATATGTGACGCAACCGTTGTAACTCAAACGGACTGATACCGTTAGAACGTCATTGAAATGTAGTTTGTGAAACAGTCTCTGCTTCTTCAACGCGCGCTAACGGCTGGGAGTGGTCCCACAGTAAAAAATGACATTTGTAACTTAATTTATAAATGAAGCGCTGCTACAGCGCCCAGTGTAATCGCTGAGTTTCGGCAACCATGTCAACTTAAGAAGAATGTTATTCCTTGGAGTTCAATTCGCTCATTTATCACATTTATAAGGTCACAGTCCAGAATCAGTTCAATTAAGTCCCACAGTCAATCGTTTCACTGTTAAAAGCGATACAACTTAGTAATATGGGAAAAAAATCACTAAATACATGTTGGTAGGAATATGTGACGCAACCGTTGTAACTCAAACGGATTGACACCGTTAGAAAGTCAATGAAATGCAGTTTTTGAAACTTTCTCTACTTCTTCAGCGCGCGATAACGGTTAGGATTGGTCCCACAGTGAAAAATGACTTATTTATCTTAATTTTCAAATAAAGCGCTGCCACAGCGCCCAGTGTAATCGCTGAGTTCCAGAAATCATGTCAAATTAAGAAGAATGTTATTTCTTGTAGTCAAACTGGCTCATTTATCACATTTATAAGGTCAAAGGCCAAAATCAGTTCAATTAAGTCCCACAGTCAAACGTTTCACTATTAAAAGCGATGCAACCTAGTAATATCCGAATACTATCGCTAAATACTTGTTGGTACGAATATGTGACGCAACCGTTGTAACTCAAACGAATTTATACCGCTAGAAAGTCAATGAAATGCAGTTTTTGAAACTTTCTCTACTTCTTCAGCGCGCGATAACGGTTAGGATTGGTCCCACAGTGAAAAATGACTTATTTATCTTAATTTTCAAATAAAGCGCTGCCACAGCGCCCAGTGTAATCGCTGAGTTCCAGAAATCATGTCAAATTAAGAAGAATGTTATTTCTTGTAGTCAAAATGGCTCATTCATCACATTCATAAAGTCAAAGTCCAAAATCAGTTCAAGTAAGCCCCACAGTTAATCATTTCAGTGTTAAAAGCAATATAACTTAGCAATATCAGAAAAATGTCACTAAATACATGTTGGTACGAATATGTGACGCAACCGTTGTAACTCAAACGGACTGATACCGTTAGAACGTCATTGAAATGTAGTTTTTGAAACTGTCTCTGCTTCTTCAACGCGCGCTAACGGCTGGGACTGGTCCCACAGTAAAAAATGACTTTTGTATCTTAATTTTTAAATGAAGCGCTGCTACAGCGCCCAGTGTAATCGCTGAGTTTCGGCAACCATGTAAACTAAAGAAGAATGTTATTCCTTGGAGTCCAATTCGCTCATTTATCACATTTATAAGGCCACAGTCCAGAATCAGTTCAATTAAGTCCCACATCGTTTCACTGTTAAAAGCGATACAACTTAGTAATATCGGAAAAAAATCACTAAATACATGTTGGTAGGAATATGTGACGCAACTGTTGTAACTCAAACGGATTGACACCGTTAGAAAATCATTGAAATTTTGTTTTTGAAACTGTCTCTATTTCTTCAGCCCGAACTAACGGCTAGGATTGGTCCCACAGTAAAAAATAACTTATTTATCTTAATATTTTAATAAAGCGCTACCACAGCGCTCAGTATAATCGCTGAGTTCCAGCAATCATCTCAAATTAAGAAGAATGTTATTTCTTGTAGTCAAACTGGCTCATTTATCACATTTATAAGGTCAAAGGCCAAAATCAGTTCAATTAAGTCCCACAGTCAAACGTTTCACTATTAAAAGCGATGCAACCTAGTAATATCCGAATACTATCGCTAAATACATGTTGGTACGAATATGTGACGCAACCGTTGTAACTCAAACGAATTTATACCGCTAGAAAGTCAATGAAATGTAGTCTTTGGAACTGTTCCTATTTATTCAGCGCGTGCTAACGGCCAGGATTTGTCCCACAGTAAGAAAAGTCTTATTTATCTAAATTTTTAAATAAAGCGCTACCACAGAGCCTAATGTAATCGCTGAATTCCAGCAATCATGTCAAATTAAGAAGAATGTTTTTCCTTGGAGACCAATTGGCTCATTTATCACATTTTTAAGGTCACATTCCAGAGTCAGTTCAATTAATTCCCACAGTCAATCGTTTCACTGTTAAAAGCAATACAACTTAGTAATATCGGAAGAAAATCACTAAATACATGTTGGTACGAATATGTGACGCAACCGTTGTAACTCAAACGGATTGACACCGTTAGAAAGTCAATGAAATGCAGTTTTTGAAACTTTCTCTACTTCTTCAGCGCGTGATAACAGTTAGGATTGGTCCCACAGTGAAAAATGACTTATTTATCTTAATTTTCAAATAAAGCGCTGCCACACCGCCCAGTGTAATCGCTGAGTTCCAGAAATCATGTCAAATTAAGAAGAATGTTATTTCTTGTAGTCAAAATGGCTCATTCATCACATTCATAAAGTCAAAGTCCAAAATCAGTTCAAGTAAGTCCCACAGTTAATCATTTCAGTGTTAAAAGCAATATAACTTAGCAATATCAGAAAAATGTCACTAAATACATGTTGGTACGAATATGTGACGCAACCGTTGTAACTCAGACGGACTGATACCGTTAGAACGTCATTGAAATGTAGTTTTTGAAACAGTCTCTGCTTCTTCAACGCGCGCTAACGGCTGGGACTGGTCCCACAGTAAAAAATGACTTTTGTATCTTAATTTTTAAATGAAGCGCTGCTACAGCGCCCAGTGTAATCGCTGTATTGCAGCAATCATGTCAACTTAAGAAGAATGATATTCCTTGGAGTCCAATTCGCTCATTTATCACATTTATAAGGCCACAGTCCAGAATCAGTTCAATTAAGTCCCACAGTCAATCGTTTCACTGTTAAAAGCGACACAACTTAGTAATATCGGAAAAAAATCACTAAATACATGTTGGTACGAATGTGTGATGCAACCGTTGTAACATAAACGGATTGAGACCGTTAGAAAGTCAATGAAGTGGCGTTTTTGAAACTGTCTCTATATCTTCAGCGCGCGCTAACGGCTAGGATTGGTCACACAGTTAAAATGACCTATTTATCTAATTATTTAAATGAATCGCCACCACAGTGTCCCGTGTAATCGCTGAGTTCCGACAATCATGTCGAGTTAAGAAGAATGTTATTTCTTGGAGTTCAATTGTCTCATTTATCACATTCATAAAGTCAAAGTCCAAAATCAGTTCAAGTGAGTCCCACAGTCAATCGCTTCACTGTAAAAAGCAATACAACTTAGTTATATCGGAAGAAAATCACTAAATACATGTTGGTACGAATATGTGACGCAACCGTTGTAACTCAAACGGATTGATACCGCCACACAATCAATGAAATGTAGTTTTTGAAACTGCCTCTATGCCTTCAGCCCGAACTAACGGCTAGGAATGGTCCCACAGTAAAAAAAGACTTATTTATCTTAATTTTTTAATAAAGCGCTACCACAGCGCCCAGTGTAATCGCTGAGTTCCAGCAATCAAGTCATACTGAGAAGAATGTTATTTCTTGTAGTCAAAATGGCTCATTTATCACATTTGTAAGATCAAAGTCCAAAATCAATTCAATTAAGTCCCACAGTCAATCCATTCACTGTTGAAAGCGATACAACTTAGTAATATCAGAAAAAAATCACTAAATACATGTTGGTACGAATGTGTGACGCAACCGTTGTAACTCAAACGGATTGACACCGTTAGAAAGTCAATGAAATGGAGTTTTTGAAACTATCTCTATATCTTCAGCGCGCGCTAACGGCTAGGATTGTCCTACAGTAGAAATGACTTATTTATCTTAATTTTTTAATAAAGCGCTACCACAGAGCCTAATGTAATCACTGAATTCCAGCAATCATGTCAAATTAATAAGAATGTTATTGCTTGGAGACCAATTGGCTCATTTATCACATTCATAAGGTCACATTCCAGAGTCAGTTCATTTAATTCCCACAGTCAATCGTTTCACTGTTAAAAGTAATACAACTTAGTAATATTGGAAAAAAATCACTAAATACATGTTGGTACGAATATGTGACGCAATTGTTATAACTCAAACGGATTGACCCCGTTAGAAAATTAATGAAATGTAGTTTTTGAAACTGTCTCTATTTCTTCAGCCCGAACTAACGGCTAGGATTGGTCCCACAGTAAGAAAAGTCTTATTTATATAAAATTTTAAATAAAGCGCTACAACAGCGCTCAGTATAATCGCTGAGTTCCAGCAATCATCTCAAATTAAGAAGAATGTTATTTCTTGTAGTCAAACTGGCTCATTTATCACATTTATAAGGTCAAAGGCCAAAATCAGTTCAATTAAGTCCCACAGTCAAACCTTTCACTATTAAAAGCGATGCAACCTAGTAATATCCGAATACTATCGCTAAATACATGTTGGTACGAATATGTGACGCAACCGTTGTAACTCAAACGAATTTATACCGCTAGAAAGTCAATGAAATGTAGTCTTTGGAACTGTTCCTATTTATTCAGCGCGTGCTAACGGCCAGGATTTGTCCCACAGTAAGAAAAGTCTTATTTATCTAAATTTTTAAATAAAGCGCTACCACAGAGCCTAATGTAATCGCTGAATTCCAGCAATCATGTCAAATTAAGAAGAATGTTTTTCCTTGGAGACCAATTGGCTCATTTATCACATTTTTAAGGTCACATTCCAGAGTCAGTTCAATTAATTCCCACAGTCAATCGTTTCACTGTTAAAAGCAATACAACTTAGTAATATCGGAAGAAAATCACTAAATACATGTTGGTACGAATATGTGACGCAACCGTTGTAACTCAAACGGATTGACACCGTTAGAAAGTCAATGAAATGCAGTTTTTGAAACTTTCTCTACTTCTTCAGCGCGTGTAACAGTTAGGATTGGTCCCACAGTGAAAAATGACTTATTTATCTTAATTTTCAAATAAAGCGCTGCCACACCGCCCAGTGTAATCGCTGAGTTCCAGAAATCATGTCAAATTAAGAAGAATGTTATTTCTTGTAGTCAAAATGGCTCATTCATCACATTCATAAAGTCAAAGTCCAAAATCAGTTCAAGTAAGTCCCACAGTTAATCATTTCAGTGTTAAAAGCAATATAACTTAGCAATATCAGAAAAATGTCACTAAATACATGTTGGTACGAATATGTGACGCAACCGTTGTAACTCAGACGGACTGATACCGTTAGAACGTCATTGAAATGTAGTTTTTGAAACTGTCTCTGCTTCTTCAACGCGCGCTAACGGCTGGGACTGGTCCCACAGTAAAAAATGACTTTTGTATCTTAATTTTTAAATGAAGCGCTGCTACAGCGCCCAGTGTAATCGCTGAATTGCAGCAATCATGTCAACTTAAGAAGAATGATATTCCTTGGAGTCCAATTCGCTCATTTATCACATTTATAAGGCCACAGTCCAGAATCAGTTCAATTAAGTCCCACAGTCAATCGTTTCACTGTTAAAAGCGACACAACTTAGTAATATCGGAAAAAAATCACTAAATACATGTTGGTACGAATGTGTGATGCAACCGTTGTAACATAAACGGATTGAGACCGTTAGAAAGTCAATGAAGTGGCGTTTTTGAAACTGTCTCTATATCTTCAGCGCGCGCTAACGGCTAGGATTGGTCACACAGTTAAAATGACCTATTTATCTAAATATTTAAATGAATCGCCACCACAGTGTCCCGTGTAATCGCTGAGTTCCGACAATCATGTCGAGTTAAGAAGAATGTTATTTCTTGGAGTTCAATTGTCTCATTTATCACATTCATAAAGTCAAAGTCCAAAATCAGTTCAAGTGAGTCCCACAGTCAATCGCTTCACTGTAAAAAGCAATACAACTTAGTTATATCGGAAGAAAATCACTAAATACATGTTGGTACGAATATGTGACGCAACCGTTGTAACTCAAACGGATTGATACCGCCACACAATCAATGAAATGTAGTTTTTGAAACTGCCTCTATGCCTTCAGCCCGAACTAACGGCTAGGAATGGTCCCACAGTAAAAAAAGACTTATTTATCTTAATTTTTTAATAAAGCGCTACCACAGCGCCCAGTGTAATCGCTGAGTTCCAGCAATCAAGTCATACTGAGAAGAATGTTATTTCTTGTAGTCAAAATGGCTCATTTATCACATTTGTAAGATCAAAGTCCAAAATCAATTCAATTAAGTCCCACAGTCAATCCATTCACTGTTGAAAGCGATGCAACCTTGTAATATGAGAAAAATATCGCTACATACATGTTGGTACGAATAGGTGACGCAACCGTTGTAACTGAAGCGGATTAATACCGTTAGAAAGTCATTAAAATGTAGTTTTTGAAACTGTCTCTATTTCTTCAGCCCGAACTAACGGCTAGGATTGGTCCCACAGTAAGAAAAGTCTTATTTATATAAAATTTTAAATAAAGCGCTACAACAGAGCCGAATGTAATCGCTGAATTCCAGCAATCATGTCAAATTAAGAAGAATGTTGTTGCTTGGAGACCACTTGGCTCATTTATCACCTTTATGAGATCACAGTCCAAAGTTAGTTCAATTAAGTCCCACAGTCAACCGTTTCACTGTTAAAAGCGATGCAACCTTGTAATATGAGAAAAATATCGCTACATACATGTTGGTACGAATAGGTGACGCAACCGTTGTAACTGAAGCGGATTAATACCGTTAGAAAGTCATTAAAATGTAGTTTTTGAAACTGTCCCTATTTCTTCAGCGCGCAATAACGGTTAGGATTGGTCCCACAGTGAAGAATGAATTATTTATCAAAACTTTTAAATGACGCACTACCACAACGCCCAATGCAATTGCTAAGTTCCGGCAATCATGTCAAGTTAAGAAAATGTTATTTCTTGGATTCCATTTGTCTCATTTATCACATTTATCATGTCACAGTCCAAAGTTAGTTCAATTAATTCCCACAATCAATCGTTTCACTGTTAAAAGCGATGCAACCTAGTAATATCAGAAAAATATCGCTAAATACATGTTGATACGAATATGTGACGCAACCGTTGTAACTCAAACAGATTGACACCGTTAGAAAGTCAATGAAATGTAGTTTTTGAAACTGTCTCTATTTTCTCAATGCGCGATAACGGTTAGGATTGGTCCTACAGTAAAAATTACTTATTTATCTAAATATTTATATGAAGCGCTACCACAGGGTCCAGTGTATTCGCTGAGTTCCCACAATCATGTGAAATTAGGAAGAATGTTAATTCTTGGATTCCAATTGTCTCACTGATAACATTTATAAGGTCACAGTCCAAAATCAGTTCAACTAAGTCCCACAGTCAATCGTTTCACCGTTAAAAGCGATGCAACCTTGTAATATGAGAACAATATCGCTAAATACATGTTAGTACGAATATGTGACGCAACCGTTGTAACTGAAGCGGATTGATACCGTTAGAAAGTCATTGTATGTTGTCATATGTAGTTTTTGAAACTGTCTCTATTTCCTCAGCGCGCGATAACGGCTAGGATTTGTCCCGCAGTAAAAAATGACTTATTTATCTAAGTTTTCGAATAAAGCGCTACCACAGGGCCTAATGTAATCGCTGATTTCCAGCAATCATGTCAAATTAAAAAGAATGTTTTTCCTTGGAGAATAATTAGCTCATTTATCACCTTTATGAGGTCACAGTCCAAAGTTAGTTCAATTAAGTCCCACAGTCAACCGTTTCACTGTTAAAAGCGATGCAACCTTGTAATATGAGAAAAATATCGCTACATACATGTTGGTACGAATATGTGACGCAACCGTTGTAACTGAAGCGGATTGATACCGTTAGAAAGTCATTAAAATGTAGTTTTTGAAACTGTCGCTATTTCTTCAGCGCGCGATAACGGTTAGGATTGGTCCTACAGTGAAGAATGAATTATTTATCAAAACTTTTAAATGACGCACTACCACAGCGCCCAATGCAAATGCTGAGTTCCGGCAATCATGTCAAGTTAAGAAAATGTTATTTCTTGGAGTCCATTTGTCTCATTTATCACATTTATCATGTCACAGTCCAAAGTTAGTTCAATTAAGTCCCACAGTCAATCGTTTCACTGTTAAAAGCGATGCAACCTAGTAATATCAGAAAAATATCGCTAAATACATGTTGGTACGAATATGTGACGCAACCGTTGTAACTCAAACGGACTGATACCGCCAAGAACTTGATGAAATGTAGCTTTTGAGAATGTCTCTATTTCCTCAGCGCGAACCAACGGCTAGGATTGGTCCCACAGTAAAAAATGACTTATTTATCTTAATTTTTTAATAAAGTGCTGCTACAGCACCCAGTGTAATCGCTGATTTCCAGCAATCATATCAAATTAAAAAGAATGTTTTTCCTTGGAGAATAATTAGCTCATTTATCACATTTATAAGGTCACATTCCAGAGTCAGTTCAATTAATTCCCACAGTCAATCGCTTCACTGTTAAAAGCGATGCAACCTAGTAATGTCTGAATGCTATCGCTAAATACATGTTGGTACGAATATGTGACGCAACCGTTGTAACTGAAGCGGATTGATACCGTTAGAGAGTCATTGATATGTAGTTTTTGAAACTGTCTCTATTTCCTCAGCGCGCGATAACGGCTAGGATTTGTCCCGCAGTAAAAAATGACTTATTTATCTAAGTTTTCGAATAAAGCGCTACCACAGAGCCTAATGTAATCGCTGAATTCCAGCAATCAAGTCAAATTAAGAAGAATGTTATTTCTTTTAGTCAAAATGGCTCATTTATCTCATGTATTACGTGAAAGTCCAAATTCAGTTCAGTTAAGTCCCACAGTCAATCGTTTCACTGTTAAAAGCGATGCAACCTAGTAATATCAAAAAATATGGCTAAATACATGTTGGTACGAATATGTGAGACAACCGTTGTTATTCAAACGGATTTATAGCGCTACAAAGTCAATGAAATGTAGTCTTTGAAACTGTTCCTATTTATTCAGCGCGTGCTAACGGCCAGGATTGATCCCACAGTAAGAAAAGACTTATTTATCCAAGTTTTTAAATAAAGCGCTACCACAGGGCCTAATGTAATCGCTGATTTCCAGCAATCATGTCAAATTAAAAAGAATGTTTTTCCTTGGAGAATAATTAGCTCATTTATCACATTTATAAGGTCACATTCCAGAGTCAGTTCAATTAATTCCCACAGTCAATCGCTTCACTGTTAAAAGCGATGCAACCTAGTAATGTCTGAATGCTATCGCTAAATACATGTTAGTACGAATATGTGACGCAACCGTTGTAACTCAAACAGATTGACACCGTTAGAAAGTCAATGAAATGTAGTTTTTGGAACTGTCTCTATTTTCTCAATGCGCGATAACGGTTAGGATTGGTCCTACAGTAAAAATTACTTATTTATCTAAATATTTATATGAAGCGCTACCACAGGGTCCAGTGTATTCGCTGAGTTCCCACAATCATGTGAAATTAGGAAGAATGTTAATTCTTGGATTCCAATTGTCTCACTGATAACTTTTATAAGTTACAGTCCAAAATCAGTTGAATTAAGTCCCACAGTCAATCGTTTCACTGTTAAAAGCGATGCAACCTTGTAATATGAGAACAATATCGCTAAATACATGTTGGTACGAATATGTGACGCAACCGTTGTAACTGAAGCGGATTGATACCGTTAGAAAGTCATTGATATGTAGTTTTTGAAACTGTCTCTATTTCCTCAGCGCGCGATAACGGCTAGGATTTGTCCCGCAGTAAAAAATGACTTATTTATCTAAGTTTTCGAATAAAGCGCTACCACAGAGCCTAATGTAATCGCTGAATTCCAGCAATCAAGTCAAATTAAGAAGAATGTTATTTCTTGTAGTCAAAATGGCTCATTTATCTCATGTATTACGTGAAAGTCCAAATTCAGTTGAGTTAAGTCCCACAGTCAATCGTTTCACTGTTAAAAGCGATGCAACCTAGTAATATCAAAAAATATGGCTAAATACATGTTGGTACGAATATGTGACGCAACCGTTGTTATTCAAACGGATTTATAGCGCTACAAAGTCAATGAAATGTAGTCTTTGAAACTGTTCCTATTTATTCAGCGCGTGCTAACGGCCAGGATTGATCCCACAGTAAGAAAAGACTTATTTATCCAAGTTTTTAAATAAAGTGCTACTACAGCACCCAGTGTAATCGCTGATTTCCAGCAATCATATCAAATTAAAAAGAATGTTTTTCCTTGGAGAATAATTAGCTCATTTATCACATTTATAAGGTCACATTCCAGAGTCAGTTCAATTAATTCCCACAGTCAATCGCTTCACTGTTAAAAGCGATGCAACCTAGTAATGTCTGAATGCTATCGCTAAATACATGTTGGTACGAATATGTGACGCAACCGTTGTAACTCAAACAGATTGACACCGTTAGAAAGTCAATGAAATGTAGTTTTTGAAACTGTCTCTATTTTCTCAATGCGCGATAACGGTTAGGATTGGTCCTACAGTAAAAATTACTTATTTATCTAAATATTTATATGAAGCGCTACCACAGGGTCCAGTGTATTCGCTGAGTTCCCACAATCATGTGAAATTAGGAAGAATGTTAATTCTTGGATTCCAATTGTCTCACTGATAACATTTATAAGGTCACAGTCCAAAATCAGTTCAATTAAGTCCCACAGTCAATCGTTTCACTGTTAAAAGCGATGCAACCTTGTAATATGAGAACAATATCGCTAAATACATGTTGGTACGAATATGTGACGCAACCGTTGTAACTGAAGCGGATTGATACCGTTAGAGAGTCATTGATATGTAGTTTTTGAAACTGTCTCTATTTCCTCAGCGCGCGATAACGGCTAGGATTTGTCCCGCAGTAAAAAATGACTTATTTATCTAAGTTTTCGAATAAAGCGCTACCACAGAGCCTAATGTAATCGTTGAATTCCAGCAATCAAGTCAAATTAAGAAGAATGTTATTTCTTGTAGTCAAAATGGCTCATTTATCTCATGTATTACGTGAAAGTCCAAATTCAGTTCAGTTAAGTCCCACAGTCAATCGTTTCACTGTTAAAAGCGATGCAACCTAGTAATATCAAAAAATATGGCTAAATACATGTTGGTACGAATATGTGAGACAACCGTTGTTATTCAAACGGATTTATAGCGCTACAAAGTCAATGAAATGTAGTCTTTGAAACTGTTCCTATTTATTCAGCGCGTGCTAACGGCCAGGATTGATCCCACAGTAAGAAAAGACTTATTTATCCAAGTTTTTAAATAAAGCGCTACCACAGGGCCTAATGTAATCGCTGATTTCCAGCAATCATGTCAAATTAAAAAGAATGTTTTTCCTTGGAGAATAATTAGCTCCTTTATCACATTTATAAGGTCACATTCCAGAGTCAGTTCAATTAATTCCCACAGTCAATCGCTTCACTGTTAAAAGCGATGCAACCTAGTAATGTCTGAATGCTATCGCTAAATACATGTTAGTACGAATATGTGACGCAACCGTTGTAACTCAAACAGATTGACACCGTTAGAAAGTCAATGAAATGTAGTTTTTGGAACTGTCTCTATTTTCTCAATGCGCGATAACGGTTAGGATTGGTCCTACAGTAAAAATTACTTATTTATCTAAATATTTATATGAAGCGCTACCACAGGGTCCAGTGTATTCGCTGAGTTCCCACAATCATGTGAAATTAGGAAGAATGTTAATTCTTGGATTCCAATTGTCTCACTGATAACTTTTATAAGTTACAGTCCAAAATCAGTTGAATTAAGTCCCACAGTCAATCGTTTCACTGTTAAAAGCGATGCAACCTTGTAATATGAGAACAATATCGCTAAATACATGTTGATACGAATATGTGACGCAACCGTTGTAACTGAAGCGGATTGATACCGTTAAAAAGTCATTGATATGTAGTTTTTGAAACTGTCTCTATTTCCTCAGCGCGCGATAACGGCTAGGATTTGTCCCGCAGTAAAAAATGACTTATTTATCTAAGTTTTCGAATAAAGCGCTACCACAGAGCCTAATGTAATCGCTGAATTCAAGCAATCAAGTCAAATTAAGAAGAATGTTATTTCTTGTAGTCAAAATGGCTCATTTATCTCATGTATTACGTGAAAGTCCAAATTCAGTTCAGTTAAGTCCCACAGTCAATCGTTTCACTGTTAAAAGCGATGCAACCTAGTAATATCAAAAAATATGGCTAGATACATGTTGGTACGAATATGTGACGCAACCGTTGTTATTCAAACGGATTTATAGCGCTACAAAGTCAATGAAATGTAGTCTTTGAAACTGTTCCTATTTATTCAGCGCGTGCTAACGGCCAGGATTGATCCCACAGTAAGAAAAGACTTATTTATCCAAGTTTTTAAATAAAGCGCTACCACAGGGCCTAATGTAATCGCTGATTTCCAGTAATCATGTCAAATTAAAAAGAATGATTTTCCTTGGAGAATAATTAGCTCATTTATCACATTTATAAGGTCACAGTCCATAATCAGTTCAATTAATTCCCACAGTCAATCGTTTCACTGTTAAGAGCAATACAACTTAGTAATATCGGAAGAAAATCACTAAATACATGTTGGTACGAATATGTGACGCAACCGTTGTAACTCAAAGAGATTGACACCGTTAGAAAGTCAATAAAATGTAGTTTCTGAAACTGTCTCTATTTCCTCAATGCGCGATAACGGTTAGGATTGGTCCTACAGTAAAAATTACTTATTTATCTAAATATTTATATGAAGCGCTACCACAGGGTCCAGTGTATTCGCTGAGTTCCCACAATCATGTGAAATTAGGAAGAATGTTAATTCTTGGATTCCAATTGTCTCACTGATAACTTTTATAAGTTACAGTCCAAAATCAGTTGAATTAAGTCCCACAGTCAATCGTTTCACTGTTAAAAGCGATGCAACCTTGTAATATGAGAACAATATCGCTAAATACATGTTGGTACGAATATGTGACGCAACCGTTGTAACTGAAGCGGATTGATACCGTTAAAAAGTCATTGATATGTAGTTTTTGAAACTGTCTCTATTTCCTCAGCGCGCGATAACGGCTAGGATTTGTCCCGCAGTAAAAAATGACTTATTTATCTAAGTTTTCGAATAAAGCGCTACCACAGAGCCTAATGTAATCGCTGAATTCCAGCAATCAAGTCAAATTAAGAAGAATGTTATTTCTTGTAGTCAAAATGGCTCATTTATCTCATGTATTACGTGAAAGTCCAAATTCAGTTCAGTTAAGTCCCACAGTCAATCGTTTCACTGTTAAAAGCGATGCAACCTAGTAATATCAAAAAATATGGCTAAATACATGTTGGTACGAATATGTGACGCAACCGTTGTTATTCAAACGGATTTATAGCGCTACAAAGTCAATGAAATGTAGTCTTTGAAACTGTTCCTATTTATTCAGCGCGTGCTAACGGCCAGGATTGATTCCACAGTAAGAAAAGACTTATTTATCCAAGTTTTTAAATAAAGCGCTACCACAGGGCCTAATGTAATCGCTGATTTCCAGCAATCATGTCAAATTAAAAAGAATGTTTTTCCTTGGAGAATAATTAGCTCATTTATCACATTTATAAGGTCACAGTCCATAATCAGTTCAATTAATTCCCACAGTCAATCGTTTCACTGTTAAGAGCAATACAACTTAGTAATATCGGAAGAAAATCACTAAATACATGTTGGTACGAATATGTGACGCAACCGTTGTAACTCAAAGAGATTGACACCGTTAGAAAGTCAATAAAATGTAGTTTCTGAAACTGTCTCTATTTCCTCAATGCGCGATGACGGCTAGGATTGGTCCTACAGTAGAAATGACTTTTTGATCTAAATTTTTAAATGAAGCGCTACCACAGGGTCCAGTGTATTTGCTGAGTTCCCACAATCATGTGAAATTAGGAAGAATGTTAATTCTTGGAGTTCAATTGTCTCACTTATAACATTTATAAGGTCACAGCACAAAATCAGTTCAATTAAGTCCCACAGTCAATCTTTTCACTGTTAAAAGCGATGCAACCTTGTAATATGAGAAAAATATCGCTAAATACATGTTGGTACGAATATGTGACGCAACCGTTGTAACTGAAGCGGATTGATACCGTTAGAAAGTCATTGAAATGTAGTTTTTGAAACTGTCGCTATTTTTTCAGCGCGTGATAACGGCTAGGATTGGTCCCACAGTGAAGAATGAATTATTTATCTAAACTTTTAAATGACGCACTACCACAGAGCCCAATGCAATTGCTGAGTTCTGGCAATCACGTCAAGTTAATAAGAATGTTATTTCTTGGAGTCCAATTGTCTCATTTATCACATTTATCATGTCACAGTCCAAAGTTAGTTTAATTAAGTCCCACAGTCAATCGTTTCACTGTTAAAAGCGATGCAACCTAGTATTATCAGAAAAATATCGCTAAATACATGTTGGTACGAACATGTGACGCAACCGTTGTAACTCAAACGGACAGATATCGCCAAGAACTCAATGAAATGTAGCTTTTGAGAATGTCTCTATTTCCTCAGCGCGAACCAACGGCTAGGATTGCTCCCACAGTAAAAAATGACTTATTTATCTTAATTTTTTAATAAAGCGCTACCACAGCGGCCAGTGTAATCGCTGAGTTCCAGGAATCATGTCAAATTGAGAAGAATGTTATTCCTCGGAGACCAATTTGCTCATTTATCACATTTATAAGGTCACAGTCCAGAATCAGTTCAATTAATTCCCACAGTCAATAGTTTCACTGTTAAAAGCAATACAACTTTGTAATATTGGAAGAAAATCACTAAATACATGTTGGTATGAATATGTGACGCAACCGTTGTAACTCAAACGGATTGACACCGTTACAAAATCAATGAATTGTAGTTTTTGAAACAGTCTCTATATCA